>NC_140450.1:18797614-19997614 GCF_963576455.1 Neolamprologus multifasciatus
GAAGAAACTTGAAATGTTAGCAATTTCACTTCCTCGTAAACAAGTTTTCTGTTACTTCAACATCTAACTTTGAATTTGAACTTGCAGACTACTAATAGAAAGCAAGAGGATCACATCTGGTTTAATTTTAATGAGGGTGCATGTCTCTGTGTGGGTCTGTATGTGTGTGAGAGAGGGTGAGACAGAAAATGATTAAGTAAAAGAAGTGGAGATCAAAGTTGATTATATGCCTGCTGCTACTGGTCACAGGAGTGGTGCTGAGAATAACACAAAGTAGTACATCAAAGACGGGGATTTCTTCCTCATTATCCACTCAACTGACATACATGTGTCATGATGATACAGCTACAACTACTTAGTTTCTTAATCAAAGGAAGACACGGCAGTATCTATGCATATGGTCTACTGTCTCAGAGGTTACATATATACTTGTGAGGAGGATGTCACCCACACATATCTAAGGATATATTGAGCAATCTTGTGAATAACATAGGCGATGTAGCAATACAACTATGTACACACAAACCCAAGTCTGATTTTAACAGTAATGTCATAAAGGCCTGAAGTGCTGTTTTATTTCACGCCTCTGCATGCATACATTCTTAACTAGTTTCTGTGTGGCTGCTGATTTGCATTGAGCACATTTTCATTTTGCAGAAACAAATCTCTAAAGCAAATCTGTTCTTCAGTGCATCTGTAATGCTCATTTGCTTGCCGCTGTGGTTTATTTGATGTGCACTGAGCAAAACTTTGGTGGCCGTTAGTAGGACTGCTGCAAACAACATCAGGAACTGCTGGTTGCTTGAATGCTCAGCCTATTCAAACATTTAGCACCACTTCTGTATATAATTAACGCAGACATCATTTGTCCACCATGCGTGGAAAAGCATATTTGTTTATGTAACTTTAACTCTATATAGTGCTCATTAGTTTATCTTGCCTGTGCATGAGTATCCATACGCAGATAAAAGCTAGCAGCCAAGCAAGCTACTGTTGCTTGGCTTTGTGCAGATTGTGGGTGATTTCTTTCAGGCTTAAAGTCTGCTGCTGAATAGAGCTCACCTCCTGCTGATAACAAGGCCGCAGCCCACAGCATAAGTTGTTGACCTTTGTCAAAAATGTGAACTACTGTTTGGCTCTTTTACAGATTACATTTTCTTTGACATTGTAGCCATACTACTTTACCACGTGAATGAAATTGTGGACATACCACATCTAAACTCTTTGTCAACATTAGAGTTTATTTAAAATTTTCAGATCCACATAATTAACATGATACAAGTACAAGTTACTTGACAGGAATATGGCTAGTAAATTCTGTTATTGATATAATGGCATGGTCCCTAAATCCATGGCTTAAAGGACCCTAACATACGAGATGCGGAGAAGACCCGAGGGGAAGAGGAGCCCAAGCAAAAGCAAAAGAGAAAGAAGAGAACAAACCACCCACACCATGAAACTGTCTGATTCAGACTGCTCTCCTAAACTAATATAAGCAAACTCAACTAATTAAGTCAAAATCTAAAAGAGGCCTACTCATAACTCCCAACTCAACTAATAATTAAGAAGTAAATGAGGAGACATGCTTGAGCAGAGAATGTGCTATACGCCCGCCTCCTCTGGGTTGCATTTGCAGGTGTGCGAGAGGGATGAATCAGAGAGGAGAGAGCAGGTTAACAAGGATGATAGAAAAAATAGTAACTGGGTGGTAAATGTGCCGGGGCATTGAAGCGCATATAAAATATACAGACGGGCATTAATAGGGTACGCTGTCAAAAAGTCCTGAGAGTGAGCTGGGGAAAGAGTTGCGTCTTTGCAGGTGTCTCTGAATATGCATGCACTTCTCCGAACAGAAAAGAACGCTTTCCACATAATAACTCATGTATAGAATGGATGTATTGCTTTGTTCATGCAGGAGCGTGGCAGAAAAAAACAGTTGTGAGTTTCATGGAAAGAAACTCGCTGGATTTTAGACTAGGCTGGAACAGATGCCTTGCAAAAGACACACAACATTTTCTGTGCATAGCCACAAGAAACACAATTATTTCCCCTTTTCCCATCTCCTTGGACACAGTAATAAACTACTTTTTCTATGCTAACTTAATGAGTTTGCACAGGCATTCATGTCTTTTTTCATAAGTCTGACAGAGCTGAATATGGCCCTGAGGTTTGTGGTTTTTCTGCATGCCTGTCTACATTTGCACTCTGTTTGACTTGAGGGGGTGGTGCCTTTGCCTTTTTTCAATTTAAATAGATTTTTGTGAAACACCACTCTATAATTCAGTCTCACTTGTTCTGCGGTCCATACCCCCCTTTTCCCCCCAATTACGATACAATTTTCTACAAGTATTGCAAAAATATATTCTCCAAATCTACCACACTAATAAATCAAAGGATCTTGCAAAGAAAAGCGTCTGGACTTCTTTAAGTTGCTTGAAGACGTTTCACCTCTCATCCGAGAAGCTTCTTCAGTTCTAAGGTCAAATGGTGGAGAGTCCCAGATTTAAACCTGAGGTGAAACGTGGTGTAACGAAGTGAAACGTCTTCAAGCAACTTAAAGAAGTCCAGACGCTTTTCTTTGCAAGCTCCTTTGACTACGATGACCTGGATGACTGAGAACCTTCACAGACACACTAATAAATGTAACTTCTGTGCATCCACTGTACTTGTAAAACATTGATACAGATGACTGTCAAGGGCATAACTTTTTTTAAAATGAGTAAAGTCTATCCTACATTGTGGATGCCGACACCTCGCAGGGATTTAAACAGTCCCCAGCAGATGGTTCAGCTTTATATTCTTGTAACATCCCCACAACACTGATGTAAAAAGCAGCAAAGGTCTAAGCACTGATCCATGGGGAACACCCGAAGCAGCCACAGGGGGTGTTAAGAAAATAAATCTATAGAGCTGAGTTTTGTGCAATATTTCCACTTTTCTGTCACCCAACAAAAGGAGAGCAGCAAGTTTCAACAGAAAAATCTGTATCACAGCTGTATCACAGCTCCACCAGCTCCAACATTAAAACTGGAGCTGGTGGAGCTGTGCCAACCACCCAGTAATTAAACATGTAAAAGAGACTCCCATTTTACATAGCCAAGGTATGAAAGAACAGGAAAATTATTCATATCTTAATATTTTTTTCCCCATACAGCCACTACTTTAAGTCTCCAACTCATACATGTGGCTAGTTAGTAGGCTTGAAGTTGTGCTTTGAGTTCATAAATTTACAAAATACAACATTTTCTAGGGAGTTGAACAACATGTTAACATCAGCGTCAAGCTTATCTCCACTATGGAGAGAAAGCACTTTATAGCATTAACATTCATGCGTATTTTTTGCGGTCGCTCTCGGTCCGTTCAGAATCTGTGCAGGTGTCTGGAAGAATTGAAGCAGATCAGAGTCGGGGCCAAGCAGGGATAACTGTGTCACACCGACAGAGGTGTGGATTCCTGTTGATCCTTATTGATTTTACTGTCAGAACAGTGCCATCATGGGTAGAAAAAAAACACACACACACAGAAGTTAACTTTGCTTCCTTTTTGAGGTCATCTGCACTTATTTATGGCGACAGTGGCAGAAAAAGACAGAAGAGAAGGAGGATGTCACTGAGACAAATTGCACCATGAAGTGGGTCAGCTCTCCTGGGGACATTCAGAATGGATGGTGGTGACACGACTGAGCTTCCACTTGACAGCTGCTTTGAAATCTGTATTTTTTATCATACGCGTGGAGAGTAAGCGCTCTAAACAAACAAATAACACACACACACACACACACACACATTGATCTCGTATTGACTGGTACAAGATGGTGTGTGTGTTGTTACTTTTACCATTATAAAGACTGGTTTGTCTTTCAGTTCAAGCCTCACACACCCCTAATGAGCTGTTCGACAGTAAAGAATTTAGAGTTAGGGTTGCAATTAGGTTAGGGTTTAATGTCAAAATTTCAGTAAATGTCCTCACTATGATATGAATGTATGCGTGTGTGTATTTGTGTTTGTATTGCCTTGAATTTGAATATGTGTAATGTGGGTGAGAGTGCTTTTAAGGGCCTATAATTATCACTCAAAGGCTGGCATTGCAGGTCTGGCTTAAGAATTTGACACTTAGCAATTTCCTGAAGAGACACGAAGTCCAAATACCGAAATGAGTTTTTGTCACATGGCATTAAAATACAAACACTAGACCAGCACAAAAAACGGAAAAAAGTAGGTTAATGCAGGATACGGCTGGGATGAACAAATATGTTAAAATCAATAAACTGCTTTGTATGTGAAAGCATCGATGGAACGCATGAAGTACTGTAATAAGATTACAGGTTTATTATTTTTCACACACAGGGATAATGTTGTAACACTGTTTTGTAATTGTGCTGTAAGTGGCTTTGACAATACTTAGGAGGAAGTTTAAATAATGGGGCATTCTTAGATGTTATTTTATGTACAACATAATCTAGATCCTGTTCATCTCATGATAATTTTATCTGCTATCCCTAAAAGACATTTTTAAAATTCTGCAACTCGTTTTATCTACAGTGAGGTCAATAATTTGTTGGACAAAGACACAATTTTTGTAGTTTTGCATTTTTAACACAGTGGATATTAAATCAGATATTGCCATTGAAGTGCAATTACAATTACAGGCAATTATAGCCATTTTTGTACACAGTTCCTGATTTTCAGAGGCTCAGAGTTAATTAGCTAATTGACTGACATGCAGTTTCATGACCAGACAAGGCCTGTCCCCTAATTATTTTATAACAAATGAAGTAGACATTAGGTTGATTCAGAGTGTTATTTTACACCTTTTTCCTGTAATTTTAAACATGAGGACGGTGCAATTGATGGAGACCATCATTAGGCTGATAAATAAAAAGATACCTCTCAGAGAAAGACCAAAAACCAAAGTTCAAATCAACAATCTGGTACATCCTTAAAAGAATGAATGCAGTGACCAGCTCAGCAACACTAACAGGCCTGAAAGACCACAAAAGGTAGAAAAACAACTCTCAAGGAGTACTCAGGAGCATCATTGGGAAAGTCAACAATCAAGAGCTTTATGAATGTAAATACATGGTGTTTAAGTGGTGCAAACCACTGGTTACACTCAGGAGTTGGAAGGTCAGATTATACTTTTGCAGAGCACATCTACATGAGCCTGCAGAGTTCTGGAAAAAAAAATTGGACAGATAAACCAGGATGAACAAAATGATTTTAAGAAAGAAATATGGAGAATTCCAGCATACCAGATTATCTGTAAACATGGTAGAGGCAGTATGGTTGCCAGTAGAATCGGAGCAGTAGTATTTACTGATGATATGACTTTTGATAGAAGCACGAGTTGAACTGTAAGTGTACAGGGCTCCACTCTCTCTCAGCCGGTCACAGTGCAAAGAGATAATGACCCAAAGCATACTGCAAAAGCTACCCAAGTCAGTCACCTGATCTCAGCCCCACAGATCATGGTTTTCTCTGGCTGAAGACAAAACTAAATGAATGCAGAAAGACCCACAAACAAGGTGGTTTCTGACTTCTAAGCCTCTGTAAATGGGGACTGTATATAAATAGCTGTAATTGCTGAACAATTCTAAACCCACAGACTTAAAACTTGAAGTCCAAACTTCAATCTCATCTTGATTATTTGATTTCATAGCCACTGTGCTGATGTAAAGAGGCAAAACCACAAAAACTATGTCTATGTCCATCAAATTATGGACCTAACTGTACACATGAGCCTGTCTCTTATGAATTTCTAAATGCGTATGCAAACACATTTACCTTTTCACTCAAATTGTAGTAGCATTTTCTGCTCTTTTTTTCTTTTCCTGCACAACACATTTCCTCTCCATGACACACTCTCATCCTAATCTCTCTTACTATTTCACTTTCAGCCACAAACACATACACACATAACCATTCGCAACTCTCCTTTGTCTTTATTGTGCACACTGTAGTCATTAATAATACAAGACTCAGTGCAGACATCAACGAAGAGGTGGAGCTTTCAGACAGCTTGGCAGATATGAGGGCCCATAACAAAGCCCCTTGAAAGCATGTGTCAAGCATTAGTCATGTTCTAGATGTCTCTGGTTCTTAAAACAAAAATGTAAGTGTATTATTCAGGTTGTTGAAATTAGCTTAAATGGAAATGTTGCTGTTCCTAACATCTGTATAATTTATTTATTATGGAGGAATGTGTCATTAGAGCCTTTAGTAAAACAAGCACATTTGTAATAAATGTAGGTGATTATCGTCAGACAAGTATGTATAAATTAAAGAAAATACAACTATCATCAAAAAGGATCAGTTATCAGCTTATCCTTGAGTCCAAGTCAACATCGGTGCCAAATTATTTGTAGAAATTCCTTCCAGGCATTTTAAAGTTAACATGAACGTGTTCACAAAAGTAGAACAGATAACAGCCCCCCAAAACATGTCTCCAGCCGCGGTTGTTGCAGCCATAATACACAAGAGTGCGTTTTCATCAAGAGTGTGATTAAGTTTAAGCTGCAGCACTGTGCTTGTGATGCTGACAGCCGAGCATCACAGAAATCGGCTCGGTGAGCAAAACATCCCAAATCGTGTCAGACGCTTCTAATAAGATACAATCTCCAGCAGAGTCAAAAAGATCAAATGTAACTTGATGAAATAATCATGATTTTTTTCATGATGAAGGAAAGATGTAGGTCTTCGGAAACACTACCCAGCGCTGCAGCAACGACATTGAGACACCTCCTGAATAGCAATTACAGCATGTGGCTGATTTCACAGCTTGACTCCTCCGAGCAGAGCGTTTTTGTTGGTGTAAAATCTATATTAAAAGCTGAATTTGATTGCCGTGGTGCCACTGTAAGTTGAACGCTTAAGATAATCTCATTACCAATTGATACGCATAATCAATTCAGTGTGCCCTTTAAATAATGCAGGATCTATTTTTTGGTAGTTTTCAGAAAGACTGCTGAATTATTAATGCCAGCAGTCATCACTCGGTTTTATAGATGAGGGCTGCTACCTCACTAACTCCTGCTCCACCTGCTCCTTCCTCTCACCCTTTATGAAGAACATAGCAGCCAGAACCTAATTTCTTTTACACCCTCGTCCACTACATTAACTTTATCTCCAGAGATTTCATCACTGCTCGTTATCCTACAACATTGTATGTCATGCTGCTGCCACTGCGCTTTCTGAAAGATCCCTAATCAGGTTTCACAGTGCTGCATATTTTAGCTGAAGGCTACGGTTGGATACAGAATGGACGGTGCATAACTGACCCAGATAGACAGAAACACTAGGAATTTGTTTGTGTTAATTGAGCACTTCGGCATAAACTAAATCACGGCCTATTACTGATACTTGATGCCCAACTTCCTGTAAGCGACAAAGTACAGCGTGTTCAGACTGTCATTATCAACACAAAGACTGTATAAGCGTCACAACACTGATAACACAGTGCAAATGGATAAAATAATGACACAAACAGCTTCTCTATTCACTACGTGACCGACGTGTCACATGTAGCCCCTGAGCTTCACGCGCGCTTGAATGGCAGTAAAAGAAATTACAAAAATGTAACACTTAGTAAACCCTCGCACAAAGAAATTACTCATAACGTGAGTCAGTAAAACCTGCTTATGTAACTGCAGCTCGTCCAACGGAGCTGCCTGCGGAGGCAAGTGTTTATTGGTTTAAAGGTCAAACAGAGTGCACACCCACTGGACTTATCGATTGTGTTATTTGTGTGTCGGATAAATGAAAAATACTTCAGAAATAAATTGTGAGGTTTAGCAGCAGTTAGGAAAGATAATGACACTGAAATAAAATGCATCACACCGAGGAGATTTCCCTGCAGGAATTGGGTGTATCGAGTGGCCATGAGGCAGATAAAAAATCACCAAAATAAAAAATCGATAAACATGACCTGCGATTATCAACCGATTGAGATGTAAGCACAATCACCAATATTGCAGGAGAAAATGGTGAAGACAGGGGCCATCTATATAGAAAGATGGCAGGCTTTAGTCGGTCTATTTACAGTCTTTTCAACATATGCCATAAGATGCTTTAAACTGTAAGGTAAAGACCCTTCAATGATTGAAACAACCTCAACAATCAGACAACCCCCTATGAGCAAGCATTTTGGCAAGAGTGGGAAGGAAAAACTCCCTTTTAACAAGAAGAAACCTGCATTAGGCTCAGGGCTGGGCAGAGGTGATTAATAAACTTTGGCTTGATTTTTAAAAAGTCAACAGTAAGACAGATGTCAGGGTTCCTGGGTCGGTGACCCAGTGCTTTCCGTTTTGTTCATGTTCAGTTTATTTTGCCACTTCCTGTTTCATTTCCTGTTTGTTCCTGTGTCACCTCGTCTCGTGCCATTAGCCAGATTATGTTCAGCTGTGTACTCACCGGTCTCTCATTATCATCCTCATCAGTCTGTGTATTTAAGTCTTCTGTTTCCACTCGTGCCTTGTCGTGTCATTGATGATGTTTAGGTTATGTTGTTGTTTCCGCCAGCATTCGGTCAGCCAGCCAGCCAGCCAGTCAGTCAGTCCTCCTTCGTTCGTTCGTTCATTCAGTCAGTCGTCCAGCCAGCCATGTCCTTCCTCTGTTCTGTGTGTTCATTCCGTCATCAATAAATCACCCAGCTTCACCTACCTGCGAGTCCTGCGTTTGGGTTCCTTCTTCCTCGCCTCCACACAACGCCTGACAGAATGACACGACCCGTGCCACGAAGACACGATTGGAACCCAGCGGACTCGGACCTCAACGAGCGGCAGGTGGCAGCGCTTTACCGTTGGGCAGAGTTGGTCAGGGGAAAACAGCGGCTCTTCGCGGAGCGTGAGCACGTCTTCGAGGGGACTCGCCTGGCTCTGGGCGGGCCTCGGAGGCGCCGCGTTCCCCCACCTGCTGCCACACCTGCCTCGGAGCATTTGCCGCGGAGAGCGGACGTTTCGTGCCGCGTTTCGGCCGCTCCCTCTCTCGCCGCTCCGCTCCTCGTTCGCACACCCACCGCCTCATTCGCCGGACCTCCACCTTCGCCACGGCACCGCGGCTACGCCTCCCACCTCGACTCAATGGAGGCTACCGCGCCAGAGGCTCAGCTGTTTACCCCGGCCGCTTCCTCTTCCCGAAGAAAGCGGCGCACACGCCGCCATAATACGGACTATTTTCAACAACTCCCGGTGGTGAGTTCCACTAACTGTTTTCCACATCCATCATCTGATTATTCACATAAAACACATAACAGATCCACCACCGATTCATGGGGAGATTCCCTCCTGGATGATGTAGACTGGGAAGAGTTTTTCTGCTGTGCTCCCGCAAAGACTGTAAATCGTGGTGGCAGAAGAAACAGACCGAACTCTGATAAACCTGCCAGTAGCACACACCCGGTCACCATTTCCACACCCGTCACTCAGCCATTCCCCACCAGCACGGCAGCCCAGATTTGGCCTTCTTCTTCGGCCATTTCACCCCCTCAGATGTCTAGGGCCCGGCCTACACCCACACCGGTGCCAGCTCCCAGGAGGAAGGCAGCTGCGACGCAGTCTACCTCCACATCCACTCTTGTTTCCCGGGTGGGGGTGACTGGTGTCCAGCCACCTCCCGTGCCTGTCCCAGCGCCCAGGCTGAGGGCAGCCTCAACCCAGCCTGACCTCCCTGGAAGCTTGGAAGAGCTAACCGGCCCACCTACTGCTTCACCTCTTCATCCACCTCCTGATCCAACCTTTCACGCCCTCGCACTGTCCCTGGTTAGGCTAGCTGAAGTGTCCCCTGCTCAGGCACCAGCCTTATTAGCCCAGGCCGCCATCTTATCCCCCTCGGTAACTCTGTCATTAGCTCAGCCATTAGCATCGCCAACCTCTGTTCATCCCTTAGCTTCCCCACTCCAGTCAGTTCACTCACCTGCTGTTCAGCTTCCACTCCAGTCAGTTCACTCACCTGCTGTTCAGCTTCCACTCCAGTCAGTTCACTCACCTGCTCTTCAGCTTCCACTCCAGTCAGTTCACTCACCTGCTCTTCAGCCTTCACTCCAGTCCCCTGTAGTCCAGTCTCCTCCCGTCCTCCAGTCCCCTGTAGTCCAGTCTCCTCCCGTCCTCCAGTCCCCTGTAGTTCAGTCTCCTCCCGTCCTCCAGTCCCCTGTAGTCCAGTCTCCTCCCGTCCTCCAGTCCCCTCCCGTCCTCCAGTCCCCTGTAGTCCAGTCTCCTCCCGTCCTCCAGTCCCCTGTAGTCCAGTCTGTAGTCCAGTCAGTCCAGTCGCCTCCCATCCAGTCGATTCAGTCCCCGGACCTGCAGCCACAGCACCCAGAGCCAGCTGTGAGCCCTCCTGCTCTCCCGCCAGGGGCCTCCGCGCCCGCTGGCCCGGCCGCTCTCCCGCCAGGGGCCTCCGCGCCCGCTGGCCCGGCCGCTCTCCCGCCAGGGGCCTCCGCGCCCGCTGGCCCGGCCGCTCTCCCGCCAGGGGCCTCCGCGCCCGCTGGCCCGGCCGCTCTCCCGCCAGGGGCCTCCGCGCCCGCTGGCCCGGCCGCTCTCCCGCCAGGGGCCTCCGCGCCCGCTGGCCCGGCCGCTCTCCCGCCAGGGGCCTCCGCGCCCGCTGGCCCTGCCTGTCTCCAGCCAGGGGCCTCCGCGCCCGCTGGCCCTGCCTGTCTCCAGCCAGGGGCCTCCGCGCCCGCTGGTTCTGTTCTGTTCCTGCCAGAGGCCCGTGCGCCCGCTGGTTCTGTTCTGCGCTCGCCAGAGGTCTTCGCGCCTGCTGGTTCTGTTCTGCGCCTGCCAGGGGCCCCTGTGCCCGCTGGTCCCGAGACTGTTCTCGCTGGAGGGTCCGAGGGGCCCGTCCTGCCTCCTGTTCTCGCTGGAGGGTCCGAGAGGCCCGCTCCAGCCTCCTGCCTCCGCTGGAGGGTCCGAGGGGCCCGCTCCAGCCGCCTGCCTCCGCTGGAGGGTCCGAGGGGCCCGTCCAGCCTCCTGCTTCCGCTGGAGGGTCCGAGGGACCGCTTCAGCTGCCTGTTCCCGCTGGAGGGTCCGAAGGGCCCGTCCAGTCTCCTGCCTCCGCTGGAGGGTCGGTGGGACCGCTTCAGCTGCCTGTTCCCGCTGGAGGGTCCGAGAGGCCCGCTCCAGCCTCCTGCCTCCGCTGGAGGGTCCGAGGGGCCCGTCCAGCCTCCTGCTTCCGCTGGAGGGTCCGAGGGACCGCTTCAGCTGCCTGTTCCCGCTGGAGGGTCCGAAGGGCCCGTCCAGTCTCCTGCCTCCGCTGGAGGGTCGGTGGGACCGCTTCAGCCTCCTGTTCCCGCTGGAGGGTCCGAGGGGCCCGTCCAGCCTCCTGTTCCCGCTGGAGGGTCCGAGGGACCGCTTCAGCCGCCTGTTCCCGCTGGAGGGTCCGAGGGGCCCGTCCTGCCGCCTGTTCCCGCTGGAGGGTCCGAGGGGCCCGTCCAGCCGCCTGTTCCCGCTGGAGGGTCCGAGGGGCCCGTCCAGCCTCCTGTTCCCGCTGGAGGGTCCGAGGGGCCCGTCCAGCCTCCGGCCCCCGCTGGAGGGTCCGAGGGGCCCGTCCAGCCTCCGGCCTCCGCTGGAGGGTCCGAGGGGCCCGTCCAGCGACCTGCGTCGCCTGCAGCGCCACCACCTGCGGCTTCCACGCCGTTCCCTGCGTCTTCGCCCTCGCCTGGTCCAGCTCCGGCTTCATCATCGTCGCCTGGTCCAGCTCCGGCTTCATCATCGTCGCCTGGTCCAGCTCCGGCTTCATCATCGTCGCCTGGTCCAGCCTCAGACTCGGCTTCAGCTTCAGCGTCTGCTTCGCCTGGGCCAGCCTCAGACTCGGCTTCAGCTTCAGCGTCTGCTTCGCCTGGGCCAGCCTCAGACTCGGCTTCGGCTTCAGCGTCAGCTTCGCCTGGTCCGGCCTCAGCCGCGTCGCCAGCCTCTGCTTCGCCTGGTCCTGCGGCTGCCGCGTCGCCAGCCTCTGCTTCGCCTGGTCCTGCGGCTGCCGCGTCGCCAGCCTCTGCTTCGCCTGGTCCTGCGGCTGCCGCGTCGCCAGCCTCTGCTTCGCCTGGTCCTGCGGCTGCCGCACCGTCGCCCCAGCCACGTTCTGGACGTCATCGCCGGCGCGGCCGCCCACCGGACCTGCTCAGCCGCCGCCGCCGCCTTCCTGGCGGCCGCCGCCGCCGCCTTCCTCGCGGCCGCCCACCGGACCAGCTCAGCGGCCGCCGCCGTCTTCCTCGCGGCCGCCCACCTGAACTGTCTCGTCTCGGCCGCCGGCCGCGCGGCCGCCCACCTGAACTGTCCCGTCTCGGCCGCCGGCCACGCGGCCGCCCACCTGAACTGTTTCTGTTTTGGACTCCGTCCCTCCGTCCTGGGCCCCCTCCGCCCGCCCTGTTCTGGTTTTTCTTTCTTTTGGCCGTCGGGTGCCGGCCTTTGGAGGGGGGGGTACTGTCAGGGTTCCTGGGTCGGTGACCCAGTGCTTTCCGTTTTGTTCATGTTCAGTTTATTTTGCCACTTCCTGTTTCATTTCCTGTTTGTTCCTGTGTCACCTCGTCTCGTGCCATTAGCCAGATTATGTTCAGCTGTGTACTCACCGGTCTCTCATTATCATCCTCATCAGTCTGTGTATTTAAGTCTTCTGTTTCCACTCGTGCCTTGTCGTGTCATTGATGATGTTTAGGTTATGTTGTTGTTTCCGCCAGCATTCGGTCAGCCAGCCAGCCAGTCAGTCAGTCCTCCTTCGTTCGTTCGTTCATTCAGTCAGTCGTCCAGCCAGCCATGTCCTTCCTCTGTTCTGTGTGTTCATTCCGTCATCAATAAATCACCCAGCTTCACCTACCTGCGAGTCCTGCGTTTGGGTTCCTTCTTCCTCGCCTCCACTCCACAACGCCTGACAACAGATAAGAGAACATTTGATAATCTTTCATTAGTCAAACACTTTAATCGCATAATTACAGCAGCAATAAATCAATGAATAAATGAATACACTATAACCAATAACCAATAACAGGAATACTACACAACCATAAAAGAAAAATGTAGCCAACCATTCCCCAACCTTATAATCATAATCAGGAAGCTGAACTCACAGTCCATTGTTAGTCCAGGGTGCCAGTTTCGGTCATTATGCAAACATATTTTTGGGGAACTCTGAAGTCAGCTGGTACTGAAGAAGTCACTTAGATGACCGATGAGACGTTTCTCCCACTGAAAATGAAACTTCTGCTTGACCCATCGGCCTGTATTTGGGCTGCTAGTCTATTCTTTACATTATTTACGCTTCCACACCCTCTCAAACTTAAATCTGTCCTTGTCACTCTGGCCCAGTCATTTCCTTCTCTATCTTCATCAGCCTCTGTCGCATGTGCTCTAAATCTCAGTGCTTTTCTATTATTCTTCCTTTCAGAACTTCATTAGTGCAACCCCCCTCCTACCCATCTACACTTCACCCTGGTCAGTTAGAGTTGAGTTACTCATCCAAGTCACCACCTGCTTCATCTCTGCCACCATCAGTGTCTATACTCCGATGGGGGGTGGGGGTCCTGTTCTTCTTCCTAACACTCTTGGGCTCCGCTCTGCTGTGTAGCTTTATTGGAGTCCAGGTTATATGTTCTGTTCCTTTAAATTATTAGTCCTTATTGAACTTTCTCCTATCACTTGAACAATTTCTCTTAGGTCATTATTCTATCCAAAAACACAAATTCATCTGCCCAACTCTAAGATAGATTTTTTTAGCCTTTAGTGTCCCATGTTTTTGCATAAGCACACCTGTAATTCAGCCTGATTGGAGTTTTTTTTATGATCCTGTAGCGTCCCCCCCTTTCTTCCCCCAACAAAAATTTAATCCTCTGAATGTTTTCTGCCCTTTTACCCTCATACACTTGACTTAAGAAAAATCTATCTATCTATCTATCTATCTATCTATCTATCTAACAATCTTCAGGCTGAACAGTTTCCTCAGTACTTCGCACTTCTGCCTGTGCACTTTAGATGATGTCAGCTGCTTTCACAGTTGATAAGCTGCAGTTTCAGTGTTGACTATTCATTGAGTGTGATGGAGGCAAATCTGTCATTCCCAGATGTATTGTTGTTTCTAATCTCTTGTGACAATTAAGTGGATCTTAGTGCTTCAAAACACGCCTTAAAAACAGTCACAGTGGCTCTCTGACAAAAGTGTCATTGAAAGCTGTGGGTGATGAGGCACACGCTGACATCATTTTGACATCAGTATGAGGGTTTTTTTTTCAGTTGCATGTGATGTTGGCAACTTACCTAAAGCGAATCTCTTCTATTCTTTTAGCAGCAATGTAAGGGTCTTCTTAAAGCGTAGCTCCAGTACATCATATGAAGCTTTACGTTACACTGACTATTTTCAGTGGGACACACTTGAACATAAAGAGGTTGAATGAGGGCCCATGCATTAAAATGATCTGTCAAAGAATGGTCTTTCTTGAGATATGTGGGATGTTTTTTTTTTATCTGAATATTTCAGTGAATCATGGAGGGATCAAAAAAAGTTTCACAGCGGCTGAGCTTTTTGTTGGGCTGTGTGCTATCTGGTCCATTTGTCAGATGGCGACATGAAAGAGAGCCATCAGAAGACGGTTACAATCGGAAAATTCTGTCTCCTCTTTCAGTTCCCCGCCAACGTATCCCCATGAGAGCGTTGATTTACACAATGAACCCATTATCATCTATTTACATCAGTTTTCTGAAATCTGAGGGGGATATAAACCAGTGGTTGTCATACACATACAGACTTACAACGCAGTGACTGCTGGCTCATGATGTATGAGGGCTGTTGGCTGGCCTGGAGTTTTATCTCTTGCACCACGTGATTTATACCCCACTCCTGACCTCCAATGCATGTCTGTATATCCTTGAAAATAATAATAATAATAAAAAAGAAGAAATTCTTTGAATTAATCAAGCCACCAATCTTGAAATAGCAGAGTCCGGGTTTGTTTGGCTACTGTCCCATCCTGTCTGCCTGATTCATCGTGAGTAATACCACCACTGCACACTTGTCCATTGCTGAGTCACCATGAAGAAGAGTGTAATTGCAGGTGACAGGGCTACAGAAAACAACCTACCACTGAATTGATGCTGCTGAAATATGCGGAGTCATCTCTGTTGTGTCAGCACACCATCCCTTAAGGACAGACTAGCGTTAAAATTGCAGTAAGTGGTTCACCCAAACAGCAGGTGTTGGAACTACACAGGGACTACACAGTCTTTAACTAACCTCACAGACAAACACACAGTAGTCATTCATTTAACTCTTAATCCCTCAGTTTGACACTCGTCTTTATTTCAGAAACAGGTAGACTGGAGACTTTAAAAATTCCTGTATATCGTCTGTATTATACCCCATTTGGTCTCTGCATGTGGATATTTGTGTTCATACCCCTAAGGATCTGTGTAATGCACTTGCTTTAAGCCATTGATTTAACAGCAGCGACTGTCAGGGACAGAACAATAAAAGTGATTGAAGAGTGCAGTTTACACACAAAGAGATTTGTGGTTAAGCAGAATGGATGATCACCCCGATCGGACTTGAAATCCTACGTGGAGCAGGAACAGCTGAACATCTGGATGTGTGTTTGTGAAGGCCGATGCAGAAAGGATTAAAATCAGCATGCAAAGCAGGCAGACAACCCCCCGCCCACTCACACACACAAACACACCACCACCACTGTTACTGATGTTATTAGCAGCTATATCTGTTTTTATTATTTTTCATGCTTCCAGTTGCTCTGATGAGCAGCAGGGAGTTATATACACTGCACTGAATTTATGTTATTTCTATTCTATTAGAGTTCCAAAAAACAAACAAACAAGAAAACATAAGTCTTGAGCTCTCATGTCAGAACTTAACTTCCCCTCTGAAGTTAAAGGCTTCTGGTTGTGTGAGTTTTTGAGGTTTTCCTGTATGAACTTTAAAGGTTTGACCACAGATTTTCAGTAAATGTTGGGTGGGTTGGGTGAACTGAACACAAGACAAAAACTTCAGTTATTTCCTCTAGAAGAAACCGATTGTGAGTTTTTGGTGTGTGCTTAGGACTATGATCCTGTTTTAAAAGCTGTCCTGTTTTCATATTCAGCTTATCATTTTTTTTCACATAGTGTGGCGTTTGCTTCTACATTTTTCTGGCATTAGTTGAATCAATTTTTATCCCATGCTGCTGGCTCCAAAACATGACCAACTTTCCTTGTGCTTAGCAGCTGACGCTGTGCTCTTTTCATTAAAATCTACATCCTACTCACAGCCAAAATTCAGTTTTATCTTCATCAGTTAACAGGATTTTTTTTCTTCCTAAAATGCATAAGACTTTTTTAGCCTGGATAACTCCTCCGTAAAGGTCTTATTGTGCAGACGTGGCTGCACAGTTGCCTTACTTGCCACCCCGATTCCTTGGTGTTCATACCTCAACATAACCTCAAAGGTTCATGCTATTTCTTGAGCTGAGGAAACATCTACCTGAAGTCTTTTGTGTTTTGTGAGGATTTTGAGCGCCTAACAAACTGCTCAGGCTGCTAGGCAACATGTTGGAAGTTTATCAAGCTTTGGAAAGTGTTTGCTTTCCAAAACTTTGCTTTTCCAAATTATGAAAATGTGCAAAGCAAAACAAAACGAAGCCTTAAAATTGCCTTTTGGAGAATCCTAAATAAGGATACCCAAACTTTTGGATGCCCGATCCATCGCAGAACATATAACCCACGCAGACGGCTTGCATGTGCAAACACTGCACCTGATCCTGAATGAAAATCGCATTTTTTATCAGCTTATCCGCAGGGGAGCGCATCGTCGCCGCGCTGAGTGGTCACCTGTGTGGCCCGGAAAGCTTGAGCGTCGGGAGGAGTGCGGGGACTACTGCGCCTCTGTGTGCTCTGCTGTGTCTCTTTAAGTACAGCAGGCAGTGCTGTTGGTCCGCGTGGGAGCGCAGGGCACGGTGCGGCGGCACTGCCTCTTCGCCGCGTCAAACAGCCCTCTTCTAATCGGACGGGCGACAGAAACGACAAGTCGACGCACCGCATGCGTTCGCTGTTTGACCCGAACAGATGACCGGACTGTTTCAGAGGGGCTCGTACATTGGTGAGGCCATTAACATTACTCCCTCCTTCTCCTCCGACTGAGAGCTGGAAGCGCGTAGCGGTTCATCTGCACTACAGCAGATTATTGAGCAGCACAGAGGGACTGTACGGGCTAATGGGATTGACAAACTAACATTAGCGCTACAGGGCTTTTCTGAGAGTATGGTGCTCTTCATTTTTGGCCGAGTTATCGTGGATATGAATCATGTCTGAGCCCGAGGGGTAACCATCCATCCTGAGCTGAGTTGCGTCCTGTGAACTGCAACAACACCAAAGCTTGTGTTGAGAGCCTTATTCTGACTCACGTTCAAGGTAAGCCCGAAGACTACTCACACACACACACACACACACATACACAACCACACGCACGCGCACATATATATGTTTTTTTTTTTCTCCTTTTCACTGCAGCAGCTCGAAATATGTCCTGCAAAAGCAGCGCTTGCTTGCTTGGTGTTGGTGTTGCAGAAGTCCTGATGTTCTCGCAGTGCAGCTGCTCTGGAATAGTGATTCAGACCAAAACCACAGCTCAGAAATGGTTTTTGCAGAATTTTACTGTCACTTGTTGAAAAGACAGGCCATATGATTTGCTTATACTGAACCGCCGGTACTAAAAATATCCATTTGAACTAGATTTTCGAAGCTATTCTGCTCTTAACATAGTTGCAGACTAACCCAGTGCGGAAGTGAATGTTTTATATTTTTAATGCAACGTCTTCTGCTGTCTCCTCAGCGCAGTGGTCGCTAAAAATGCGTCAGTCTAACCAGGTGCCCGTCTGGTGGCCACAGTCAGAACCCCTTCAGCATTTGTGTGAAGATCCTGGCGTTTCATTAAAGCCTACCTGCTATTTTTTTTTTTTTTTGAAAAGCTGCAAACTGAGACTCTGAAAAGAGGCCTGTATTCATAGCCGTTTATTTATTTGGTTTGGGAAACCATTTTAGTATTTTCAAGGATGTTTGTCTCTGTACCTGAGGTTATGTGGTTCTCGTAAAGTGCTTCTCTCAAATGTTTTGCAGTGTACTGAATATTTTTTAGGTTTAGCTCGGTTTGAAAACATTTCCACTGTCTTTTATAAAGTGTACAAGTGAGATTTTGCATCAAGAAACAATAAAATAATACAGTGTAAATGTGTAATTTATATTTAATCATTCATCCTCAGCATTACCAGAAAATTATGCACATTGAGCGACCTCCAATAACCCTTCTTGTTTCTGATGACCTTGGTGTTCACTGTCTTGAGAAACTGCTCATTGTAGAGTGTGGAGGTGGGAGAAGAAGAGCGTAGTGGGTGTTAAGATGGATCACAAAGCTCAAAGATCAATTGATGAATGGGACTAATTGGTCATGCTGGTGTTTCAGCACTTGTCATGGCAGTAAATAAAAAGCATAGAGCCTGACAGACCGCTTGTTATGGCACTCAGTTCATAGCTCCTGAATCTAGTCCAAGCTGAATTGATCAATACTGTGAACATCACTGTAAAATATTGCCTAACCGCTTCGATTTCACTTTATTTGAGCGGAAACCACTGGAAATCTGCGTTTCTGCTGCATTTGAATATTGTTGTGGTTTCATTTGTGCCAGGCAGGAACCTGCTGATGCTCGTTTAAAAATAAAATCGCATAGATTTTATTGTTGCTAACATTAGCTGTGCTCTCCCACGAGCTCAGTCCTCCCTCAGGCAGAAGTGAACAGACGTCAGGGAAACATGCTGATGGCTGAAATTCATATTTGTACAGCAGTCAAATAGATTCTGCTGCCGATGCAGTGAATCATCAGGGTCAAAGTCACCGCATTTTGTATCTCCAGGATCCTCTTGGTGACCATGAAGATGAAATCCTGAAAGAATTTTTTTTTTCTTTTTAACTTGATGCGGAATGTGAATGATTTTCACACACAGGATTAACTGTGAAAAACCTAAATGTGCTTACATATGAAGTCCTTTGTGTAGTGACTGGGTGGCCGGCGGCAGAAGAAGAAGGCTTTGAATTCCTCCAGCGCTTATTTCTTCATCCTCTTGGCGACCTGTCGGGGAGGTGCCATTGATCACATCCAGTGGACGCAAGCTTTGAAGATCGCCAGAGGAATCACAGTTTGCGTGCTTGTGAAAGCCATTACAGTGACGTGAGGGTGGTGCAGCACCACTAGACTGGATGGTGCGCTCCTTCCTGATATATTACCGTCAAGAAAGGATGTTAAGATCCTCATTAGAGCGTCTACAAAAATAGCTTAGCATTAAATACTTGGCTGGTTTTCGACTGTTTATAGTGTCTGACGTTCAAACACACAGTAGTAGTTTCACAGTGAGTGGCATGGATGTGAATACCAAACACAACTAGCACTGTCCCTTCATGTTTGTCAGTAACTGATTTTTTTCCGTTTCCTTGAAGAAAGAGTTGATTTTAGAAAGAGGATAATCTTTAAAACTGTGTTACGGCTGCACAGGCCGAAGGAGTGGGTCACCCTCGCTGTGTGCACATTTCAGCCAGATTTTCAGCTTATACCAGGATTATTCACAACGGCAGACTTCCTCTGTGAGACGTAGCCAGATAATGACAGCCTAGACAGGTGGTGAGGAAATACTGCGAGGCAGACATCAGACAAAGCTGGGAAACCCCGAAAGACTAATCTGTAAGTCAAGTGTGGGGGATTTTGTCCAAAGATATTAAATTTGCAGATGCACCTATCAGGCTCAAATAAACTGAAGAAGAAGAAGACAAGCAACCTCGATGTTAAAAAGGAAACATCTAGACGATATAGTCCACCACCTTCAAGTCGATCTGTTTTGTCTCTGTTCTGATGATCAGGTGAAAAAACCTTTCACAGTGCTCACAGTCAGTTTGCAGTGAGTGAATATAATGTAAAAGCCAATTATATTTTTGAACTCAGAGACCTGCTGTTCAGGCTTTTCTCTCAGACAGACACAGGCACCCTACTGAGGACATGTTTAATCCAACCGAGGCTAATATGAGGCCTCTGTTTGTATCTGTCTGAGTCACAGTGCAAGGTTATGTGCTTGCATGTCGTCGATCTCCTTACATCCTGGCAGACCGAGTGTGTTTTTAAACAGAGGCAAAGACATTCAGTAGGTAATTATTGCATACTTTTTATATCTTAATCAAGTGCACAGTGCATAATTATTCGAGCTAAATATCAGTTGCTCTTTCAGTGTCATACAAACCTTTTTTTGGTTTCTGGAACACGAACCATATTTCTTTTTTTTTGCATGTTACTCTTAAGTTATTGTGGAAATTTAAAGTTCAAAGTTGAAATGCGATCGCCAACCTCTCGTGCAATCCAAAAGCAACACCTGCCGTCAAAGAGTGCATTCACCCCACGCTTAACCGTGCAATCAGCTCCTTTAGTTTTCTGAACACAGGGTGTGTTTTCTCAGCAGATAATTGTAATTAAACAGATTTTTTTGTTGGCTACATAGATTGGTACTCACCCAATGTGGAAAACACACTCTTCTCTTCTAAAGCTTTGTCCTTGAACTGGAACTATCAAAACATTTACTGTTGTGTCAGGGTCTCGAGCTCTTTGTTTGTTCTCTGTGCCATCAGGCTTCCTCGCAGCTGTCTGATTGCTAACGTCTAGTCAGACGGCGTGATGTTGTAGGTGATTGAGAGGGAGGGTAAATAGAGTGTAAATTGGGTAAAATGGAAACAGGTAAGGAGCAGACGATAAGGAGAAAAAGGTGACTTTAAAAGACACATTTTCTGTGGTCTACAGCTGACCTTGAGACTCTGCCCGTCGGCGGGATTAGCACATCACTACTGTAATTGTTCACCTTGAGTAGCAGACCTCCTTGTTCTTTCTTCAACTCGATCCCTGCTTCACAAGAAGCCTTTTGTTGGTGTTAAACTGCTGGGCTCTGTGTTTTATACCTGCTGCCCCAACAGAAGTCCAATCTGGCAACAGGAGAGGCTTTAAATGGGGGGAAAAAATGTAGTTTACTAACTCCGCTTTTAGGAACCGGAGACCAAGACTGTCTGACCGCATGCCTGCGTGCAAGTCTCTGGGTAATGTTCTTGACCTTAACCAAAAAGCTGCCTTTTATAGTCCTAAATGAGTTTTTCACATAAAAGTTATTTATAGTCCGATTAAGGAAGCTGAGTAATGTGGGAGTTGAGATAACAAGACGTAATTTGTTTACAGTGTCATTAAAGATATTGGCTACAAAGTATAATTTAATGGCAGCAAAACACTGGGATTCTTTGATTAGTTTTATTAGGTCAATAAAGAAGATGTTCCTTCCACGTTCCAGCCCTGTGGTGCTCTCTCAGCATTGGGAACATAAGTCCAAGCAGTGTTAGTCAATCTGTAAAAACACATCCATCCACTTCCAGACTGCACCGTAAAGAATTAGACAAGCTTTTGCTTTAAAGAGGATGTCAGAAGATTTTGATAAACCCTGTCCCAACAATACTGCAGCACAGCAGCAGGAGCCCCGGTGTGATAAAGAATCTGAAGGAGTGGAGCCCCCTCCGGGTCTGTCAACTTGTGCAGTCAGTGTCAGCGCTGGCTTCAGATCTCCTTTCAGCATGCTGCTCCCTAATTGGGCTGTCACACTTGCTAGAGAAATTTGTCAGGTTGCTGTAAAATGAACTACTTGGGCAATTCAAAATGTGCATCATTTTGTTCCTCCCCAAACCACTCATCTGCCCGTGAAATAACAGGATACTCGGGTTTTTAAATGGATAAACTACTTTCACTCATTTCCTGTTGGGAGTGTGTCATTAAAGGGTAAATACTTGCACTTTTTTTTTACCACAGTTGTTTGCTCAGTAATTGCATCTCCTGGGATTTCATCTGAAAGATGTGCATCGGTAACCAAGCTGCGCCTATTTATACACGGCACGCCTAAAGTAGGGGCTTATTATTCTTACACTCAGCCTTACATGTTGTTCCATTAATTTCCAGCAGCAAGCAGGATAAGCGGCTAAGTCTATCCCCTTATCGGCTACTTTTCTGAATCTGGCAGTGAGCAGAGCGCGCACACATGAACTCCTCCTCTGTGCTAATGTTCTCCATCTGTCAGTAATGCTGCTCAGGTTGGATGAGATGTTGGGAGCTATCACACGCAGTGACTGCACCACGCCTGGCCAAGCACGAGCCCATCGCCACGCCATGTCAACCCTCATCACCTCCCCTCTCTCGGTGATGGTGCAGATGTTTCCTAGGTTGCTCGGGGGTGGTAGGATGACTCAGCTCGAGTTTTCACTCGGTGCCTCACCGACTCCCAGTTCAGCCCCTCTCCTCAGTCAACTGGCAACTTAAACGCGATCTGGCTGCACTCAGACTCGGCTCAGAACACATTATTTTCAGTGTAAGGCTCTCGACTCTAGTGGTTTCCGGCCTCTTGAAGAAATTACTTTATGCAGTTATTCTGTGTTATTTCGTTAAGAAAACACTTGCCCTCGTGAATCCACACAAAACATCCTGGAATTGTTCAAGAAGCTCTCCTTTCGTACTGTGACACTTCAGCTATTTATCCACAACTTTCAGCTGTTTATTTAGACTTCTCTGCTTGCATGCTAAGTAGTTTGCAGCATATGGGAATTCTGTTGTGTCATCTGCACAATTACTACTTAAATATGCTACAGATCAGGCTCTAATCAGTTCCTGCAGTCTCTTGTTTATTTGTTTTTGACCTAACACAGTATGAATGCATTATCACGTCTATTCTTTTAGAGATATCATCTCCACAACATTTCCCACATGCAGAGCAGTAAATGCAGAAACCATGAGAAGTAACCCAGCCTGGAAATGACTGCTTGAATGTTCAGCGCTCTCCTGGATTAACTACAGGGCCTTTTAGAGGGGCTAATCGCTCTCTGTTTATTCCAGACCTTAAAGAATTCATAATCCAAAGTACTCCATGATAAATCTTCGCCTCTGTGTTTTTTTTGTTTGTTTTGTTTTTGCTGTGTTCACAGCTTAGTCCGCAGACTTCACTGGGTCTTTTTCTTCTAATGCACACTCCCTTAGGGAGGTGGAGATAAAAACCAAAGCTCTTTGCAGCACAAGAAGAAGAAGGAAGTGAGTAAATGTGTATTTGGGGCCCAGGTGACCGGAGCATTTAAATAAATGCAACTGCATGTTTGAAATGTGAAAATTTCCTTGGGAAAATTACTGAGCACCTCACTGTCGTCACCCAGTTGCCTCATAGACTTCCGTTTCTGTATCTCACATACTCAGTTGTAAACACAGGCAGCTCTCTTCTTTCTTCCTTTGCTTTAGAGATGTTGTTCCATGTTGCATCAGAGCAACAGTGAAGCACTACTCTATGTGCACATCATATTTTATTCATACAGGCTGCAGCACTGAGGCACGCTCCTTTCTGCGAGCCCAAAGCAAGCAGCTGTCAGAAATCCCCAGATACTGTAGCCATTTCTACGTCTACCGTAGCATAAGCCATTGGGAAAAACAAGAATCTCTAAGATATACTGGTCAGAGTGAAATTCTTGAGACAGTGGGAGAAGATGGGTCTGACGAGCCCCTACCAACCTCATTTTAAATAAACCCGCTTCTGTTTCAACCCTCGAAGCAGAAGGGCTGTGTGCATGGGAGATACCAGCCTCTATCTTTTTTATTAGTCTCAAACAAGACTTACATAACAATGCAATAGGATACCACTGCCCTGAAATGCTCTGTCACTTTCAATAATACACAGTGCATCTTGTTATCAGAACAATACAACCCTGCACCACTGCATCAGCATTTCTCAAACGTGCCATACAAGCGTCCTTTCATTTTATCCTCTGTTTGTCCAGTATTATCATGCATAATTTGCTTACTTTGAATCTATTTATTTGAAACACATACATCTTTTATTCATTATATTTTGGTTTTTGTTTGAGGGATATATGAAGATTCATAATTACAGTATCCACAGGAAGTGGTCTTCTTTTTATTTCCCAGGCCACTCCTTTCCGACCAAACAGTGTTTGGCATTTTGTCAGTATGCAGCAAAACCAAGATATCTGCAGATTTAAGTCAGATGGATTCTTTTTCAGCTTTACTTATTTTGGTTTCCATTGTGTTAGTTCCTGTTTCTGTTATTTAGAAACCAGGAGACCTGATTTTGACTCGGTTTGGTTTAAATTTTGCACTTTGTACTTATTTATTTTCTTCATGGTTTTCTAAAGACAAACCCCCGTTATTGCATTACATATATTCTTTGGGTTAATGCTGAAGTAAGATGTGAAAACTCAAAGTGGGACAAAGCATCAACAACGCTTTTTCTTGCCAAAAATCAGTTTTGCAAGCATGCAAAACAAATTCCTGCTTAATTTATTTTTGGTTTCTTGGAGTTATTTTTCGTGGCTTAGTTACCCAGATATGCACCGTAGAAGAATCACCGTATTTTGATTATCGTGAGCAGATTATTGTGAAAGCATTGTTTTGTGACTTACATTAACATTCTTAGCTGAAACAAAGATTTATAATTGGAAATATAAATACATGGGTGTTGGGGAGACAGCAGACTCTTAAATCCCTGCTGCCAATTTAGCAAAACGAATAAACCTCAACTCCTGTGAACCTGACCTCAACCTAAATCTTCACACAATTACCAAGTTGTCATTTTAAAATTTAAATAATTTATGTTATGGTAACTTTGTTGCACATCACAATAGTGTGGCACAACACTGCATTACCACACACAGACACAGACATGCACACACAAAGTGTAAGCTTTCTCTTTCTCTTCCTTTTCTTCAAAGGATTTGATTTTCAAAACAAAGCAGAATTTAGAGAAGGCAGATAGTCCTTGTCCTAAATTCTGTTCGATATTCTGCCACATTACATTAAAGAAAAAGAAACTAATGAAAAGTTCTTAAGTAAAGGAAGTGCATATCTTAACATACTCCTACACAAAACCCACTTAGTTCCCCTCCAGTCTTAAAATACGTGTGAATTTGACAAGCACATTATCGCAGTGGTTATTATCAGTGTTCAGTCATGGGAATATTGAACTGACGGGACCAACAGCGAGGACATCAGAACATCAGCAACTTATCAACAACACCATCATTTGAATAAAAATAGAACGTAAAAGCAGCGAGGCCTCTAACAATCTTCATATCTAATTGGAAAAGATATGTTGACAGTAGGCCTCTGGTGCTGCTCGACCTTTTGCACGCAGATTTGCGCGATGCTGATGAGGCGCGCGGTTCACTACACATTTTGTGAGGCGTGCTTACAGAGCATCCTATTATATGTACGCTCTTCATGTTCCTCCGATGAATGCATCCAGACCACTGCACCCAGCTCACTGCCCTGCGTAATTGTTCACACCGAACAGCTCATCAAAAACTGCTAAACAGCTTGTGTACAACAGCGCTCCACGACAGATGAGCAGACTGTTGTCATGCTATCCTTTCATTATCTTTTTTGTAAAGTAAAATAAAGTCAGTCGGTACGAGGCTGCTGTGATGTTCAGTGCAGATAAGTTGCTGTTTTGACACTCCACCAGTATGGGTGTCAGTTACTTGAGATTTTGCTGTGGGTTGTTTGTGTAGGTGGTAAATGCAATATAGACTTCTGCAATACTAGCGGCAAGAGAACATTTCTCCAGTGAAGTGAGAAAATAATTTTCAGTCATGATTCAAAACATATGCTTTGGCTGCATAAGCTTCTGCTCTGCTGGTGCTGCGGTCTGTGCAAACACTGTAAATTGAAAACATTAATGTTTTTTTTCGTGGTTTATTTCAACATATATAACTACTCAACTGTCACTGCAATCTCGTAAGGAACTTAGCTCAAGATGTTTGCTGTTTAACTTTGTAGAATTGCAAAACGGATCATTTCATCCGCTTTCTGGGAAAACGTATGCTTTTATGTAGTGGACTCCAGCTGAGTGCTTACAAAAGATTTTGAGGTACGTTTTGCATTTATTTGCTTCTACTCTGCTATATATTTCCCAGAAAATGTCACACTTTTTACTTTACTAACTGGCACCTATTTAGGTTCAGATTTCATAGATAAAGTATATTATTAACAAATGCAATTTAATGTATTTCTGCAGACACTGCAGATTAGCTTCTACATTAATCAGATGGAAGGGTGAAATGTAGCATACGGTCTAAATAACAATGCAATAATATCACATTCATCATATATATTTTGTGTAATGATACTTGGAGAAATATGAATGAGGGACATTTCAGATGCATTGAAATGTTAGGCAACAGACATGCCTGTGTAGTTTTTGCTCGCGCCGAAGAGAATGAGAATTTTCTTTATATCTAAAAAGCACATAAAGTGACAGAATGAAGTGGAAAAATACTACATACTCGAGTCTTTTACAGAATCCTGTTGTTCGTTGAGCTTCATGCTGAGACAGCAGCTTGCAGTTTCAAGATTTTATATCTGCTGAAGTCATCCCAGCATGTGGTACCATGGACAGGATCACCTTTTATAGTCCATACAGCTTGCTGAGTAACCTCTTTAATCATGTTGGGAGTGTTCCAGACATATGTAGCACTCAAACGTCAAAGTCTTAATTTATTTTTTAAAAAAACCTAATCAATAAATTTAAAATGATTTCTTTAGGTGACAGCAATTTCAGCTGCATAGGGTTTAGACCACTGTGAGTCCTTACAGGAACCAAAAAAGACTTCAGAATACAGGAAGTGAGATTTTGTTAATACCTATGGCGTAAAAACAAAAGTGTCTTCAGAGCATTTGAAACCCACGTTAATGATTGTTTTGTTTAACGATTATTTCCTGTCTGCTCTGTTGTTCATTGTATTTGCGTAACAATAACAACAGTGTTCCTTTCATTTTCCCTTGCTGTGGGAGGTGAGAGTGAAGAGCTGCAGAACAACAGTGCTGGAGGATCCAGCTCTTTGCTTAAAGACACTTCAGCAGAGTGGCTGCTCGTTGACATGGGAGCTTGAATGCGTGTCATACAGTGGAGGGTCTGTCTCCCCTCCTGCTGCACCACCAAGCACTCGACTGTTTTTCTGTTCTTACCCTGCCTAGCGGTCCAGAAGGAGCTGTGTGATACACAAGGACAGTTGTGTCAACATCTTCCTCAGGGAATAAGTTAAGCCGTACTCCATGAGTACGAGAGGATGCAGTTCTGATCATTACAGACAAAAGATGCTTCCTTTTGGTGTTTTTAGCCCGAAAAGCGGTCGAACCTCTGATCTGCAGTAGTTATTCTGCTAAAAAAAAAAAATAGAGTTATGCATATTTGCACCTGTAAAGGGATAATTCAGCTTTTTTTCTAATCTGTCAAATCTCTTTCATTTTTTTGTGGTCACTCGTGGGCAATAACATGTAAAAACATCTCCTGGCCAACCCAAGCTGGCACGGAAAACACGATGGCGAGCATATGCTTAGACATACACGAGCTTAGATAACCACAAGCTTGCGTTTGGAGTTGTTGTATTCTGTCCGCTTGGTGAATGCAAATCCAATAGTCACTGTTCTTCCAGCTCTGTTTTTGGTAGTCCATTTATATGCTATAACTAATTGCTGCCAAAAACATGTGGGACTGAGGATCCAGAGCTCTCATCTCTTCTGAAACCCCGCATTTTATACACCCTCCACTCTTTTTGACCTCCTCCCAATGACTTATGTAGAGGTCTTTTTTGCGAGATACAACTAAACTGCTAAGCCGATTCTAAGTAAGTCCCCTTTGTTGTTTCTACATTAAGTGGTCTTTAAATCAGAGATGAGCTCTAGCGCTGCCTTTTCACTCAGCAAGAGGGAATAGCAGAAAACCGAATTGTGTTTGATCATCTTGGCAAAGACGATGGATTATGTGCATCATGGACGAGTGCAGTGCTAACAGTAACACAACATTTTATTTTGATAAATAAGTAACGAAGGCCTCTAAACCTTTCATGTTAGAACTTAGTGGACCACATAAACCCCACTTTGATCTTAAGTGGGCCGAACCAGTAAAATCCACATTTCTGTCAGTGTGTCATATGTTTAATTACATATTTAATCCCATTTAATATAAGACAAAGAAGAATTTAAAAAAATGGTTATGTAGTAAATGCAGCACAAATAAATAAATTTGTAAAATTACAGAAAAAAGTTCTGGCAGCTCATTGCCCAGAAAATCTCCTTTTTTCCCTTTTGTGGACCCACTTTATTTCTATAATTTCTATGGTAGATGGTGAAAATGACAGGAACTTTCATGTTTTTTAATTGTTTAGCAGGAAATGATGCCCTTCATCACATTTTCCAAAGGTTACTAGTGGGCCGGATTCGGGTCTTTGCCAGGCTTATTCTGGTCCCCTGGCCTTGTTTTTCACACTCCTGAGTGATGCTAGTGTTGTTTTCTGGCACTAAGCAGAGAATACAATTTAGCAGATTATTTATGCTCATTTCCCCTCAAAGTATAATTTTCCCAAACAAAAAAGAATTAAAGCTTTGAGCAGAGATGACGTGGTCCTCACTCTTTTATCCATATCGATGACGCATTTCATGCTTTCAAGCGGAAGTCTGGACGGAATCTTGATTAAGGACATCAACAGTATAACCTTGGCTGTGTCCCAATTCAGGGTCTGCACGCTTGAAGTACGCGCACTACGCGTACTACGTACGGTGCGTACTATGAGTACGAGAAGTGTGGAAGTGATAGGCTTGTGAAATGGGACGGTCTAGCCTTCGTCGCGCTGTTCAGGTTGCCTAGCAACCATGATACTAACCGCGAGAAACGTCTCATACAGCATTGTGTGACATAAATGAAGGAGAAAAATGTTTTTTTGGTCATTCATTTTTGTTCTGACATCACTTTGATTAGTTGAGTATCTGAGGCCAAGACCACAGGACTAAAACATGATTATTGGGCTTCATTTCTGTACTGAACAGTCATTTCAAGATTAGTTAGTAAATAACAATTAGCTAATGTTTTTCATGAGACTAAAATCATCTCACTGTGGTAATGTAAATATAATATGGCCAGTATTATAATATTGTCAGATTATTAATATATATATATATATATATATATATATATATATATATATATATATATATATACACGTCTCTTGCCTTGGTAATCGGAGCACTAGGTGCGGTGACTCCCAAGCTAGGCGAGTGGCTCCAGCAGATCCCGGGAATAACATCGGAGATCTCTGTCCAGAAGAGCGTAGTCCTGGGAACAGCTAAGATACTGCGCAGGACCCTCAAGCTCCCAGGCCTCTGGTAGAGGACCCGAGCTTGAAAGATAAACTGCCCGCAGGGGCGTGCTGGGTGTTTTTTTTTATACATACACATATATATATACATACACACGCACACACACACACACACATATATATATATATATATATATATATATATATATATATATATATATATAGAGAGAGAGAGAGAGAGAGAGAGAGAGAGAGAGAGAGAGAGGAAAGCACAAACTTCACTAATGTCACATAACTTTGCTGTTGGCCACATGTCGGCAATGTTTTAATGTTCTTCGTTATTAAACATTCGCACATAAATAAGTGACATATATATATATGTATATGTATACGTATATATATGTATATGTGTGTATATATATATATATATATATATATATATATATATATATATATATATATATATCATAATAATCTGACAATAATATAATATTGGCCATATTATATTTACATTACCACAGTGAGATGATTTTAGTCTCATGAACAACATTAGCTAATTGTTATTTACTAACTAATCTCTAAATGACTGTTCAGCACAGAAATGAAGCCCAACAATCATGTTTTACAGTCCCGTGGCCTCAGCCTCAGATACTCAACTAATCAAAGTGATGTCATGACAAAACATTTTTCTCCTTCTTTTCTGTCAAACAAAGCTGTATGTAACGTTTTTCGCGGTTAGTATCATGGTTGCTAGGCAACCTGAACAGCGCAACGAAGGGCTAGACCGTCCCATTTCACAAGCCTCTCACTTCCGCACTTCTCGTACTTATAGTACGCACGTACGTAGTACGCGTAGTGCGCGTACTTCAAGCGTGCGGTCTCTTAATTGGGACATAGCCACTGTATGTCTTGTTGCTGTATGTCATGTGTTGATCCCACAGTGGAAATCTAATGTGCAACAGATTTCATTCATGTAGGCCAGAGTATGTGCCGAGGGTACTGAGATCCATAAAACATTGAATCCTTATTTCTGATGCGTGTGCAAAACTCATGAGTTTTCAAGCATGTTTAGGCCCTCAAAAAAGTGATTTATTGTCATAAATGATAACAATAAATGGAGCAGATCCAATAAGTGGAGCAGAGCCTCAGCCATGCTAATATGTTTCCCACAAACAATGATGGTAACAGTGGGCACTAAATGAAGAGTACTCAAAAATCAAGCTCACAAATAGTAAACAGATTCCCATAAATATTAATATGTTTGATAATGAGTGATACCAAATACAGATCAGGCAAATGCACGTTCATGAGTGCTGCAGCACTGCACTTTTCTAAAGTCTAAGCTCTTGCCTTGTTCTCTCTTAATAAATAACTACATTTTCTCTAGCGAATGAGTCTTGTGCTTTTAGATTAATTGTTGACTGTTGAAACTTTCCATTTTTCCACATGACTTTTCCCCTCCTTACCTCCAACACTCCTCCTCCTTCTCCTCCTCTTCTTCCTCCTCACCAACTAAACATTCACTGAAAACCCTCCGCAATCCCCTCCTTAAGCGTATTCAAGCAGAGAGCGCTGAGATTCACAGCAGAGCTGAGCTTTGAGAATTCACTTTTAATTAAAGCAGAGATCCTGTGTGCTTAGTGAAGGTGCGAGAAGAGAAGTGGGGCAAAAAAAACAAAAAACCAAGCTCTTTTCCTTTTTTGAGAAAAAGCTGCGGATACCCTGTAAGGTCCTGAATGAGGAGCTTTGTTAAGGTTGGATAGTGGAAGACATCATTTGATCTCCCATTGACAGCGCCTTCCCGCTGCAGAATAATTACTTCTTTTATGAAGCCATTAAAGAGAACCAATTCAAGTGATTGTTTCTCAAATGCCCGTCTATGTGGCCAACTGGGATCTGGGTGCTGCAGCTAGCGAGGGTGAGTCAGAAAGTCACACAGCAGGCATCTGGGATGTTTATCTCTGTTAGGAGCTTGCTGACACATTATTAATACCAGAACTGTCATTCGGTTGGCATCAAAAACATTTCCAGCAGTTCTCTCCCGAAATAGAGTCAAACAACTTATTTCATTATTTTCTCCATTCTTTTAAATATACAGAAAATTTTGTGCTAATCTGGATTTTGGCTTTTTGCTCGTTCCTAATTGAACTCTGCTGCAACTCTGTTGCTTCGTGTCCGCAGTCACAATAGAGCTATTATTCTATCACTTCCACTTTGCTTTCACTGTATAAGTTGCTTATCACTCTGCTCTGGTGGAAATGTTCATGATCATCAGTGACTCTATTAAAGCTCTGCAGCTTAATGCTACTGTGGGCTAGTCAAAGGAGAGGATTACATTATTTTAGACCCTTTAATTTACCTCTTCTTTTTCTGAGTAAAAGTCACCACTGAGCTTAATGGACCTGGAGTTTTATCAGGATTACAATGATGCCTTTTCCCTGCCATCCTGGGCTTAATTTTTAAGCTTTTGGGGGGGGGGGGGGGGGTTGTTCTTAAAATGTTTTCCTTTCATTGGTGCGTTCAGCTCTCTCCAATAACAAATGTAATGCTGTTCATAATTACCACTGGCTTTTGGGGGAGGTTAACTAACCAGGCCAGGTACAACAGTCATTTCATAACAACACGAAGGAATACAGTGACTGCTTGTTTCACATTGGCAAAGAAAAAGAAATGTCACGCACATGTTGAAATATCATGCGGACGCTCTTTTCCTAAATTGAATAATTAACTTCTTGTTTGGGAAAGATGAATGATTGGTGTCGTAGTGTCTCGCCGTAAACCTATGCTGATAAAATAATAATTAAGCAATTAGATGATTCATAGTGATGCAGTGATCGGGACTGAGTTTTCTCCAGGGCAGAATGTGATTTGACAAAGGTCGTATTTTACAATTATTATCACTGATGACAAAAAAAGATGTGAGTGTGTGTGTGTCGTGTTTGTTAGCAGGCTTACCGTTTCCTTTCTTTTCTTCAGTGCTAAGATTAGTGCTCCAAATGTTTACGTGCTTGCAGTTGTGGGTTTAAGATGTAGTGAGTTATATTATGTACATTCAGGTGGCTAACTCTGATCCAAATCTACAATTTGGTTGGATTATGAATGGAAAAATGGTCAGGAGTTTCACTTTAAAAACTGCTGAAAATGGCACATTTTCACCAATTCTTTTAATACTAGTTAATACTAATGCATCAATTTTTCGCTGGGAATGTGCAGGACAATGTGCAGAAAATGCCTTTATACTTTTATATGTGTCAGAACACCAACAATACCTGTTGAATCAATAAAATATATTTCACTATAGGACGTAGGCTTTAATATTTAAGTGCACCCAGTTTGAAGTTTCCTTAGAGATAAACAGCAGCACAGAGAGCACTCAGCGTTAGAATAAATATATTAACTCAAAATAAACTTATTTTACGCTTTCTGCAGCATTCATGTCCTACCTTCCTTCAACATGGTTGCAGTCTGTTGTTATATTTTTTTGTAGTCTTCGTAGATTCTTTTTACCATTTAGTAGGCGGCACTCATTTTGTGTGGAAGATGAGTCATATGAGGTGTGAAATGCCCTTTTTTAAGCGAGCACACAGAAACAGTTGATAACCACAGATGTGACACTGGTTATTGCCAACTGGATTTTTTTTTAAGCCAGCTAACCCTGAGAAAGCATGGCAGTGTTGAACTTCCGTCGTAATGTACCTCTCTGAATAAACAACATGCAGAAGCACAAACAAGAGAAAGCACAAACCTCCCCCAAGGCAGCTCTCTGTCTGGGCAATATTTACATTTAAAGGACTCGCATTGTATTTTACATGTGTTCATTTTTTTTATTTGTTCTCATTGAACTTACGTTAAGACGTTTGTGGTGCAGTAAAAACAAATGCAAAGTGCAGGATTTTGTTAATTTGTCCTGTTGAAACCCATTTTCATGTACTTGAGATACTGACTATAATTATTTTTTGTTTATGTGGATATAGATATACGTGTAGCCTTCATGTTTGGTAAATGTTTTCCAAAGATATTATACTTATTCAGGAATTTCGTACATGTATTCATATATATTATAACAAAATCATAAGAAAGTAACATGATATTTAGCATCCGCATGTATGATTCCCTACATGCCTGTGTATTGTCAATACAAACAGTGGCAGTAAGAAACAGGCTATCTAAAAAGCTCTGCAGAGCATTATCATCAGTTTGATGTTTTAAATCCTCCATCCATCCATCCAACTTCTTCCGCTTTATCCGGGACTGGGTCGTGGGGGTGTGATCCCCCTGAAGTTGGAACACACTCTGCGGTCCCCCTTCTTAAAAATGGGGACCACCACCCTGGTCTGCCAGTCCAGGTGTACTGCCCCTGATCTCCACGCAACATTGTAGAGGCGTGTCAGCCCTACAACGTCCAGAGCCTTCAGGAACTTGGGACGGACCTCATCCACACCAGGGGCTCTGCCACCAAGGAGTTGTTTAACTGCCTCAGTGACCTCGCCCCCGGAAATTGGCGGGTCATCCCCCTCATTCCCAGACTCTGCTTCCTCCTCAGAAGACGTGTCAGTGGGATTAAGGAGGTCCTCGAAGTATTCCTTCCACTGCTCGTCAGTTTTCTCAGTCGAAGTGAGCAGCGCTCCGCCAGCACTATACACAGTGCAGGTAGAGCACCGCTTTCCTCTCCTGAGACGCCTGACGGTTTGCCAGAATCTCTTCGAGGCAGTCCGAAAGTCTTTTTCCATGGCCTCTCCGAACTCCTCCCACACCCGAGTTTTTGCTTCAGCCACTGCCCGAGCCGCATTCTGCTTGGCCTGTCAGTACCTGTCAGCTGCCTCCGAAGTCCCACAGGCTAACCAAGCCCGATAGGACTCCTTCTTCAGCCTGGTGGCTCCCCTCACCTCTGGTGTCCACCATTTGGTTCGGGCTCAATAATGCAGCAACTTCACACACCCTCACTACGCGTTTAGGTGCACCGGGTCTGTCCAGCGTCCTCCCCCGCCACCTGATCCAACTCACCACCAGGTGGTGATCAGTTGACAGCTCAGCCCCTCTCTTTACCTGAGTGTCCAGAACATATGGTCGCACGTCTGGTGATACGATTACAAAATCGATCATCGACCTGCGGCCTAGAGTGTCCTGGTGCCACGTGCACTTATGGACACTCTTATGTTCGAACAAGGTGTTCGTTATGGCCAAACTGTGATTTGCACAGAAGTCCAATAACTAAACACCGCTCAGGTTCAGTTCAGGGAGGCCGTTCCTCCCAATCACGCCCCTCCAGGTCTTGCTGTTGTTACTCACGTGAGCATTGAAGTCTCCCAGTAGGACAACAGAGTCTCCAGGTGGAGCACCTTCCAGCACCCCACCCAGGGACTCTAAGAAGGCTGGGTACTCTGAACTGCCACTCGGCGCATAAGCGCAGATGACAGTCAGGACCCGTTCCCCGAACCTAAGGCCCAGGGAACAAACCCTCTCATCCACCGGGAAGAACCCTAACGTACAGGCAGCAAGCTGAGGGGAGATTAGAATTCACCCACCCCAGCCTGCCGCCTCTCACCAGGGGCAACTCCAGACTGAGACAGAGTCCAGCACCTCTCCAGGAGACTGGTTCCAGAGCCCAAGCCATGCATAGAGGTGAGCCCGACTATATCTAGCCGGTACCTCTCAACGTCACGCACTAACTCAGGCTCCTTCCCCACCAGAGAGGTGGCATTCCATGTCACAATTGCCAGTCTTGGTAGCCGGGGATCAGTCCGCCAGGGCCTCCTCTCCTGGCCGCCGCCCGGCACACAATGCACCCAAACCCCACAATGCACCTCCTGCGGGTGGTGGGCCTGCGGGAGGATGGGCCCATGTCCCCTTTTTGGGCTGTGCCCGGCCGGGCCTGGCCACCAGACGCTCGCCCTCGGGCACCCTCCCCGGGCCTGGCTCCAGGGTGGGGCCCCGGTAACCCTATCCCAGGTAGGGTAAACTGTTCCCTCGATGTTTTCCTCATAAGGGTCTTCTGAATCACTGTTTGTCTGGTCCCTCACCCAGGACCTATTTGCCATGGGAGACCCTACCAAGGGGCAAAAGCCCCCAGACAACATAGCTCCTGGGATCCCTGGGACACACAAACCACGAACTCCACCATGATAAGGTAGCGATTCACGGAGTTTTAAATCCTATATGGTGCTATTCCATATGTTGACAATATTTGTAAATATTTGACAAATAAATCATTGAGTTGACCTTGAACTTTGGTGGATGAAAGCCAAATATTTGTGGATTATTAATCTGCTATCATCATTTATTTACACACATGCTGATTATGTCAGCCTGAAATATGCTCTCAATAATAAAAATGGTAGTGCTGGTCCTCTTGTAAACTTTGTATCCTCTTAAAACTTGGCTAACATATGCGTCGTGTCATCATTATTTCTGTCACGTAAACCTCTGCTGAACCTTACGGTCTGTGATTACATTCATACACTGATTGGCTGCACATCATGGAACCTCTATAACTCAATTCAGAGCTTTTATCACAATGTTTAAGTTACATGTTGCAGCGTGTCCAAAGGTTTGTTGCTCAAGCCTAAAATGAAGTTAAACAGATAATTCTGAAAAAGTCTAAACACACAAAATCTAACAGCTTACATTATTCGCTTTTAAGCAGGCCATCGTCCCAAGTCAGTTTTAACACACTTTTAATCACACGTACTCAAATTCTGTCATACTTTTATCAGATAGTTAACATTTTTAAAAATATCCAGACATACAGAGGTTCTAGACAGACGAGCCAATAATAAACAGCATGCATTACAAGGCAGTGCTGATAGTGGAGCATTATATTTAGAAACTTTATCACAGGATATGTTAAGTGATACTTTGAGGTGTCAGGAACCTGCTGGATGTGATGGTTCCTAGTTATGTTGTTGGATTTGGGAGAAAGTTTAAAATTGAACCATTCGTAATAAAACGTTTGTGAGCAGAGTGCTTTACTTCATGGGATTTGTCGCCGTGCGGTGATTCTTGCATCTTTGCTGATGAGTTTCCTTGTGAGTGGCCACCACTAATGAAGTGTATTGGGCATTAAGCCAATCACTAATGTGAACACACAGTGAGATAAACACAGTTTTAATTAAAATGGCTTACAACAAGATGGGAAGCCAAAACTGTAGCACATACCACAGCAGCTTTTGCCAAACGCTAAAGGAAGAAAACTGCTTTGGCAGTATAATCCTGTTGTTACTCGACACAGTCATGTTCACACTCCAGTTTTCAGGGGTCATGCGCTCCTAAGAGTTGCCATCTGTGCTGAGCGAGCCACTTGAATCTCTTCTGCAGATCAGCAAAACTTTGGCAGTGGTTTATTTGAGCTTTCTCAGTTTTTACATGAGATGGATCTTTTTCTAGACTGCAGATGTCTTCCATAAAGTTTTCATTGAAAAACACCTAAAACCAATGTTGAAATAAACACATTTATACACTGTATGCTAAAGAGGAGCTCTCAATAACTCCTCTGCTTTGACATTTCAAACTGCAATAAGGCAACTTTGCAGCCGGATGAATGGAAGAATCTGCGCGTAAAAACAAACATGCTTAGTAATGTCACCGGGGGAGGAATGCGATCTTTAGTTTGATGTGATTTGACAGTCATAGCTAATGCGCACTGGCAGGCCAAACACACCAGGAGAGCGGAAGGACGGGCCCCAGGGTGAGGGGAGGGTCAGGGCTGCTGCCGCTATCATTGTTAACCCCCTCTGCTGCTAAAGGAAAGAAGACGTCCCACAGAACGGCTCTTTTACAGGATGGGACTCGAAGTTGTACAAACAGGGACAAAGAGGGCATTTGAAGAAACCTCAAATGATTTCCCCTCCCAGTAATGCTGGCACCAGAGTCCTGATAACCTCTTCTTCCTGCCACTGTTGATATTGCTAGTTTCCATCACAACAGTGTGTGTTTCCCTCGTGTGTAAACGCATTGTTAATGACTGTCCTTGCTTTTTATTTCCCCCCACTGCGGACCAAACACAACCTCGCTTTACCAAACACTTGTTTTCCGGTATTTTTCCCATTTAAAAACTGTGGGAGGATATCATAGCTGATTCCGTACAGTTGATTTGCACTTCACGAACTGGTGAAAAGAACGAAAGCAAAGCAAATTGGCAACCTGGAGAGGATCTGCAGAGTCATGTAACATAACTGGATATTTTTTCTGCCTCTGTCATGACTAAGTATAACAGGTCTAAAAACCAAATCCACTAAAGATCACATCTTGTTGGGTGTGAAATAACTTTTCTCTTCCTGTCCTGAATCAGAGCAGTTATGCAAAATCAAGTATTGCATAACCACTCTAATAGAGCCTTTTTCCTGCTGGTATCATCTCTGTCGCAGCATGGTTGTTTTTACCAGTCTTTAACTGCATAAAGTATTCTAACAATGTGGAGAGGCGGTTGCTCAGCTTATGGTCAGTTTAGCATGTGGGCGGTGTTTTGTTTATAGCTGTGAATATGCATTTATTCAGTACATTTTACAGCAATAAACTGTTTATGGACAATATTTGAATCTTTCATCAGGAACATGAAAATTGATGCTGAGCTGAGAGGATGAAAAGACTCTCAAACCCGATCTGTGCACTTCAGGTGATCAGCATCAACATTTAACAACCTGCAAACAAAGGCAGAGTAGAGCGCAGATATTTTATTGCTGATTTCTTCCCATTGCTCCTTGTTCGAAGCCACCACTTGTCCGTGCTAGTTGACAGTTGTCTGTTTCTTGACTGTAGAGGTGAAACATTCATTCCTCTCCTTGCCCAACGAGTCCCATAGGAAGAATATTTATGGATTGACTTGTGGCGGCGTTTGCCTGCAGCAAAAGCAAAGCTGGCCGTCCGCCTGCTTGCCGAAGATTAACTTTGACGTTTCCGTCCTGAAATCCTCTCTGATTAAATATTTGCTGGCTCATTTAATATGAATGTGAATTAATGGTCAGTCAGTGAGTTTGTGCCCACTCCACTGGAGTAATATCGGTGATCTGGCAAAAAAAAAAAAAAGACCTCCACAGCTCCTCCTGTCTCTTGTCTGTCTGCATTTCCTTTTTCTTCGTGTGTCTGTTTTATTTAATTCTGTTCTCCTATTTTCTCCCAGAAGAAAGGATGCGATTAACTAAGCTGCAAAGTACGGTGGGATCATACTTGGGGTCAGGAAGGTTAGCCAGTGTTATTTGGTCAGTCAGATCTTCACTTTTGTCTGAAATATCTCAGCAAATATTTATAATCTGTCTCATTTTGTAAAGATTTTGCATCTAAATAGTGATCCTCTGACTTTTCCTGTGAAAAATTGAATATTTTACCATAAAAAAATCCACACAGACATATATTATATTAACATTAACTTGTGCTGGAACTGGCAGAGTTAGAGGCACAGTAAAGTGTGTACTTGCCTGTTTTTTAAACATGGGACTCATGCAGCTTCAGCATGCATCCACACTTTTGTTACTGTTGCTGGAACCTGCAAATTAACCACAAGTAGAGCTCAGTTTCACTTTGGTAACTGGGGAGGGGGGACCATGAATTATTAACAGCAGTAATTATCCTTTGTGTGTGGTCCTGTCGCGTTCATGAGAGGGAGAGTGATTAGATGTCACACGTGTCCGTTTGCTCTCATAAATCCATTTACTATACGATTCAGAAGAGAACGCTGATTTTAAGCTGCGGCAAACGTAACAGCCCCACTCAAAGCCCCCGTGGCCTTCAAGCAGCCTGATCTCAGGAAGGACCGGTGCACATTATTAGACTTGTGTTTTTGTCTTTGGTGAGGTAGGGGTAGTAAGCATGATGTAATACGCAGTTTGATTTTAGACCGCATAACCGACATGATTCAGCGTCTCCTGGGCAAACAGTTTTCGGTTTGAAACAAACACCAGCTTGTTTAGCAGTCGCCGAGTCGTCCAGGAATATCTTTTCTCCATCGACCGGGAGCGAAACACTGACGCAGGAATGATAAATTATTGTGGCTACAATGTGGAGTTGGAGTGCAGTGTTTATACAGCTGTTGAGGAATTATCATACTGCGTTATTGTGGAAAAGAGGTTGTTTCGTGGGAATGAAAGGATGACATTTCAGGCACGTTTAAAGGAAGAGTTTATTATCGTACTTGTTTTCTTAGGGGGTGGAAAAATTAACAGGCAGAAGCAGACTTTTTTGTTTGTATACAGATCAAACAATAAAGATGTTAATTAAGTTACAGACAAAGGAAATTAATGCATTTCCCCCAAATGTCAAACAGTTTCTTAAATCTCTTGTGAATTTGTTTGTTCATACTCAGCGACTTGGCACCATCAGAGATTTACTTCTAAGATGTTATTTTTCGGACATTTTTTGAAGCTCCATTGTTTGTTTTTGTGTCCTCGTAAAGCTGACGTGAACATGACTGCAACATCTCAGAACGTCTCGTGTTTTTATCTGTGGAAGAGAGATCTGATCCTAAAAATGAACAAAATACACAATAATCAAGATGCGGAGAGAATGGAAGCCATCCTTACATCCAGGCAAAGTTTTGAGAGACGTCAAACAGGATGAGGGCCGTCTTTGTGTCAGGCTGAAGCACATGAATGTAATCTTTTTCTCCTTGAGGGTCCCAGAGTCGTCTTAGACTTAGAGGGGAAAAGAAGAAGGGGAAGTGGGGGGACTGCGGTGCCATTTAGGTTTCAGGTGACAAGTCTTCTGCAGATTTGTCCTGAGGCAGACAGACAGAAAAGTCACATGGGTGAGTGTCCCTTCAAATGTTCTGGAAAATTCCCTGACCTTGAGGAGTGTTGCGTTACACCATCCGACTGTAGCCTCTGGGGCTCGTCCCAGAACAGAGACTCCTTTGAGAGAAGCTGCAGAGAGTTTGGAAAGTCGGGATACAGCCATCCCGAAACCAAAATGGAGCAATCAGTAAATCTTAAACAGAATCATGAAAGCATGTGTTTTATGGATGAACACCCTTAATCTTCCAGATTTTTAACCTCTGCATTCTTTAAAAGCTGCTTTTTTTTTTGCTCTTTTTCTGTCATCTACACAAATGTCTTTAATTCCCACAAACTCCCACAGGCAATAGATCTTAAAGAAAATGCTGCGGGGTAGAGCTTTGTTTTATTTTTCCTGTCCTTTCTGCTTAGCTTAATTTATTAAAGATAATAAAGCACTCTGAGGCTCGTAGAGTTAATTTTTTATGACTGTTTGGCACAACGGTTAAAAACAGAGTCGTTTCCAAGATACGTAATTGCTTTGAATCCTGTTATTTAATTTTCTGTGCTTGTCTTTGTTCCATCTGGTATTTCTGTTTGCTGTGAGTTTATAGAAGAATGAAGATCGCTTGCATTGCAGAACAAAGTTGAACTGCATGGACCAACAGTATTGTAAAGGAAATGCTTCAGTGTTCGGCTTCTGTGTCTTTTCTCGGATTGATTTGTAGCTTTTCAAGACGTTTTAGATCTGCCTTCTTTATCCTTTTGTAACCTGCACATGTTTTTTCTTCCACTCCACATGTGATGAAACTGACTCAGGTGTATGTTTATTCTCCCTGTGTTTGTGTGTGTGTGTGTGTATCTTCACTGCAGATGGTAAGTCACGCCCTTTCTCTCCCGGATCATCTCAGTGAATAGCCGGCCGCACAGAGCTGAAAGGATCTCAGCTCAGCTGATAAATAAAACCCTCGTCCCTCCGCACAGTGTGGGAGAAAGTGCCACTGCGGTGCTGGTGTGGCATCTTTGTAGGCTGATAACTGAAGTGAAAGCAGCGTTTGAGCGATCATCTTTCACCTGGAGCCGCTCACCTTTCAGGACGTGGCCCCAGAGCCGGCTGTCAGGGCAGGTCTGTCAGTGGGAGCAGAAAGAGATTCTCACAACCGGCAGAGCAGCACAGATGCAAGCAGCCTTCCTTATGAGACTGGAGATTTATCCACAAGGGAAAAGACATGTTATTTTTTGGGTGACCTTCATGCAGGTCTAAGACTTTTTCATTGACTTTTATCTTTGCTTTAGCTGGTGCCCAGTGGGGCTTTGTGTGGTGTTGACTCTTCATCTTTATGATTTTTCATCACTGGGCGAGTGTGTCTGAGTGGCTGGGAGAGCCAGCATGGCCAAGCCTCTGCTGAAGATACAGCGCTACTTCCGCAGGAAACCTGTGCGATTCTTCTCCCTCATCCTCCTCTACCTGACCGCCGGGAGCCTCGTTTTTTTGCACGCTGGCTTCGTCGGGGACAACGGTCCCGGAGCCCGAGGAGGCCGAGACTCTCTTATTGCTTCGGAGATGGGCAGCTGGGCTTCATCGGACACTCGGGGACTTGGCCTCATGAGTAGGGTGTTTAAGGAAAAACGGAGAAGTGGACGGAGGTTCGGTCCCCCTTGGATGAAGAAAACTAGACAGGATGGCCTTGGGATGGTGGGCAGGGGGCGAGACTACACCAGCAACTGGAACCGCGCGCTGAAAGGACGCAATGCCAAAGACCTGGATGATGGAAGAGGTGGGTGAAAACCGCTGTTGCAGTTGTGCACTTTTTTTTAGCTGGGGAGTTTTCCAAATAAACCATCTGAGCCACAACCTTTAGTTTCTTTTACATCTCAAAGCAAGTTAGCAAATGTCTCAAATGTTTGTTTATATGTAAATCTTTTAAGCAGTTTTAAACAATATGGTTCAGTGGTTAGTCCTGTCTAGGGTGAACGCCGAGTCATGCATTATGTCAGCTGGGAGAGGCTCCATTTGTCATATATGTTATGCTGTTATCGCACTTTTCATTTACCTGTTTCATTTTTAACTCTTTTCAATATGTTGCAAGAGAAAAATGCTAAATTGGCAACATAGCAGCAGCAGTGGTACAAATGCTGAACTTTTTATTGCAGGCCGATTCATAATGGAAGCTCACTGGCATACTCACAAGCTGGTTTTGTCCCACTTTGTGCTAAAATGAAACAGATCCCAAAAATTACAAACTGCTGCATCTTAATGACTTGACGCTACTAGCTGTAATTGGTCATGTGGGAGATCTCCTCAGAGTGGAGTGAGATGATAATTATAATTATGTCTTTTCTCCGGAATAAATCCTTTAAGGATCTCCCCGTCTCTGTGCTTCAGCTGTAGCTCCTTCACATGTTCTGCACATGCTCACATTTTGACTGATATGACAACAACCAAACGATTAGACGATTGTGGGATTAACCCCTTTATCTGGCTCATGTGCACAATCCCGTCTTAAAAGGTTTACATGTAAACTCAGCGCCAGCTTATTAAATCATAATGTGTTATGGAAACACTGGTCTAAGGCTGGGATGTGTCTACCTGCAGCTGACATCTCTGAGCTTGAACAGGACAAAGATCTTTTAAAATGAAACATGGACAAATTTGCTCCTGGCTCTGTTTTCTCTTCCTCCTCTCTGATTTTCGTATCGTGTCTATAACTTTCTTTGCTCTTGGATGAAGCACAAACATTTGAAATCAACGAAGTCAACAGTTCATATTTCTGCCATATGTATTTATTAAGTAAAAAACGACCCCTGTGTTGCTCCTATCTTCATGGCGAAACACAGGAGAAAATTGTAAACTAGTTAAGTCCTTAAGAAAAAAGTAGTAACACCATTTTTTCCCCTCTTATGTTAACATGTAACATTTTACCCACAGTCGTTAGATAAGTGCAAGAAACTCAAAGAGCAACAGCGCCACAGAGGGAGAATACAAAACAGCATGAATTCGAAACACTCGGGTGCCACTACTGAAAGCTAGAAACATTTTGCTCATCAATGGGAGTCCAGAGACAGAACTATCACAATTTCACTGGTGAAATGTGAAGAGGCTTTACTCTCTCTGTGGGATGTTTTCAGCATCTGTGCCTCAATTACACTTCACAGCTCATCTCGTGTTACTACACTTTTGAACTCTTATTTAAATAAAAGGAATCTATATGGCAGTGAAAAGGTTTGTTAATGGGGAAAAAAGCACCTTTATGATGGAAATGCACGGTACACTTGAAAATTAGAGGGTTAAGTCGCCTCAGAGTCGAGTGGAATTAAAGTTTAACTACCTGCTGTACAGGTGGGAACTTTTTTTTACCTTTTATTTTGTATTTCAAAATATTATTCCCTTTGTGTTAAACCTGTAAAGCAGATTAATTGTCAGGTGATTTTTTGAGTGGTGCTTAAAAAAGAAATAATATTCCCGTATCGTTCAGCCAGCGAGAAACCCTCAGTTCAGCTGTGATAATCATCTGCTTCACGCACTGGCAGGGAGATAACTTCACTGGGAATGAGCACATGCTATCTGGCTGTTTCTATTTAATCATCTATAAAATCCTAAAATAGACACTTGAAAAAAGCGTAAATAAACAGACAGATTTTGTTTAAACTACCTTTTAGTGATGTTGGTTCCTGTTTTTTTTTTTTTTTCTCCAGAGAAGCTGTACAGCCAGGTGGGAGAGCTAAACTGCCATAAATATGAAACATAAGTGTGAGGGACTGCTGCTCCATCTGTGTTATGTGTGCTATGACAACAGCAGAGTTCCCTCCTGATTTTTAACTCTGGGAAAGACTCCCAACATCTGTAAGCGTGAAGCGGGTCATAATCCCTGAGTCACAGCACAGTAACCTGCTGTGAATTCAAATTTAGACTATAAAACAATGCACAAGTGGTAATAACCTTTTTTTTTTGCCCCCTCTGCATTCAGAGGGAGCAAAGCAAACACGTTTACAATGTACACTCAGCCACCCCACGCCTCCACCCCCACGCCGCCCTTTTCTGAAACTCTAACCTCACGGGATTGCAGCCGAATGTGATGATAGAGTAATTAATAACCTCAAAGCTATCTTTTGCGCTCGTGCATCCAGCGCCACTCATTAATATGTAGTGTTTAAGAGCCTTTTGTCTTCCAAAGGTGGCTGTGTTTGGGTCAAGAGTTTTTCTCCCCTTCTCTTTTTACTCCAAATGTAATAATTCACCTTGGCTCCAAATTTAATTTGAAGGGAATATTGCGATAAGATGCAGACCACGGCGCATAAGCACATTTTTGCTGTGTGGGCCAATTGCACAGATGTATGCTGCACAAATAGACAACAGGAGTTGGCTGGAGAAAGGATATACTCGGAGCACTATGGAAAACGTGATTCACCAGCTACAATGAGGTCATTTCGGAAGATGCTAAAATGATTGAAAACAATAATTGTATCAGTTGCATCTGCCGTTTCATCCTTTACCTTTGTGTAATGCGAAGCAGACGTGTGCTATTCAAAACAAGAGATGCTGTTTCATCACATCTGCATTTCCCTCCATCAAAAAGCAGATTATTTTCCAGCTCAACAATAGGTAGATTACCATCCGCTGCAGTGCACAACATGCTGCTCAAATGCAGGCCTGTAGACCAGCACAATTAAGATAATGCAGGAGACTCTATGCTTTTTCCCCATTTAGTTATTAACAGAGGTTTAAAGGGGTGATGGCAGAGCACAGATGGTGAGAGGTTTGCTGGTAGGGTCTGTGTAGCCCGGTTAAACACGAGAACGTTGTTCTAATGAGAGGCAAGAAGCTGTTAGAGGGTCATTGTATGCCTCTGCAGAGGTTCACTAGAGCCCAGCCCCCACACACTTCTGAAAAATGCAGAGAGATGACTGCCACTACAGTTACAGGCCACTAGAAGGGGATATCTGTCTTTATAAATAAATAAAGCTTCTGCCCCAGTTTGGACTCCCATGTGCAATGTCACCACAGCGTGACGCTGTGTGTGAGGACTCTAATGTGGATAAAATTCACCTCTGACACTTCTGACAAAGGGTTTTGATTGCTCTGTATGAGCTGTTACGTTAGAAATGTAATCTCATGTACATATAAGTTATGTTTTCTCTGCGCACACAACCAACTGTGTTTTCTTTCCTTTTTCAGCAAAGCACATCGGCTGCTACATTGATGACACTCAGAAAAGAGCTCTGAGAGGAGTTTCCTTTTTTGACTACAAAAAAATGACTGTATTTCGTTGCCAGGACAACTGTGCAGAAAGGTATGACAGTAGCAAACAACAAAAAAACTCATCCATTAGGCAAGTTCTTTTTTTTGCTGTCTTTTGATTCCTACTGAGAAATAAAAAAAAAACCTCCACTACAAAAGAGCTGAAGGGGAGATAAAAAACCTGCAGGAGATCAAAAGGTACTTTCCCATCGTAACTGAGCTAAAAAAGCAAAAAATAAATAAATGAAAGAGAGAGAAAAGCTCACGAGGAAAGATGCACAGTAGACCAAGCAAGATGACCTCCAGGCCCATTTGTGGCTGCACACAGGCTCCCAATCATATCACATTTTTATATCACATATAACAAATCCTTCACAGTTTTTGAGTTCCAAAGTTCATTCTTGACTCAACGTGACAGAATATGTTTGCTTATGGTGTGAAAATGTTTAAAATGCTCTTGAAATGGGCTAAAGTATGAGCCAATGCTCCACCACAGACCACATGATATTTTAGGCATCCAAGTCCTCCCAACTTCGGATCTGCAGTTTCAAAAATACCCTTTTTCTATTTAATTGTGGCCATGGCACACAAACAACTTGCTGGAAGAACTTAATTGGACTGCCCCTTCCTCGGCCTCCGTTCAGCTATGGCCACATTAATCTGTTACTGCGGCCCAGGGCGAAATGAGCTAACCGGACCATTAACCTCCCTGTTTGTGTACGTGAATAGTTTTCCTGTGCTCGAGTAGAACATTGAACACAATGTACAAAACGAAATGACACAAGCAACGTGATAAAGACTTTAAAACTAGATTTTGACACGACCTCTTCAGGCCTCTAAGATTATGCAGTGCTCAGCTTTTACTGTGTTTTAGTTCTGCATATTATAAAGAAATGTGATTGGTGTTTTGTTGAAACACTGAACTGCGGTTTTGAGTCACGCTGGCGTTGGTTTATAATTAAAGCCCATTCATTAAAAACAAACAAAACAAAAAGCCTCAGGCCGTTTATTAAATTACATTTGCATTTATATCATGTTTTATAAGGTAAAAAAACATCAGTCGGTCTGTTATAATGCAAGTATTCTTTCACTGATTGCCAAAAAATTCTGTTTTGTTTTAGGTTTTTTTGCACTGCCACAGTTTTCATGTAGTAAAAATACACGCTCCAGTTTTCAAGCCATTCATCTCCCCCACTTCTCTTCCATTTGTTTCCCATTATCCTCTCATCCCGTCTCACTCTCCGCGATACCTCACCATCCTTCCCTCACCTCTTTTTTTTTCCCTCCTCCCTCCCTGTGGAGTACCAGGGACGGCTCTATCGAATGCACTGAATTACACCCATGACTGATTCACAGAGCAGAGAATAGGAGCAGAGAGAGATGCCTGTTTTCAGCTCCTTCTCCTATTAGTTCTTGCCTCTTGCAGCCACGTTTGCTAGAGTAGCGGGTTAATAAAAGCAGACAAACAAATGTGGGGCAACACATCGTAGGGGGGGGGGGGGGGGGGGGGAAGGGGGTTGGGTTTGATTGACAGCCTGGGGATTTCTCCTGTGTGAGGTATGCATGTTCGATGTCTAATTGCACCTGAAAAGCCTTCTGGGAGTCAGATCCTTTATCAGGCAACAGTACGGAGAGGAGAGGCCCTGTGTGATAAATTCTAGTATACTGCACACATCTATAATTGGCTTTGCTTAAGAGGCCTGCAAAGCACATAGGTTTTCTCGTTTTCACAGCGATGCATTATTCTTGAATAATATTTTCATGCACAAACCACATTAGGGGTTTGTTTCCATTGATTACAGCTCTCCCAGCTGCTCCAGAGGATGAACTGTTTTTGCCTGTGGAGGCTTAAGGAACATAATGAAGGCTCAAAACGATCACTTAAACCTCTCTGTCTCCCTACGCTAACAATGCTAATCCCTTTTTTTCCTCTTCCCTCCAGGGGATATATGTATGCAGGCCTGGAGTTTGGCGCAGAGTGCTATTGTGGTCATAAGATCCAGGCGCCCAATGCTTCAGACAGCGAATGCAACATGGAGTGCAAAGGAGAGAAGAGCAACGTGTGCGGAGGGGCCAACAGACTGTCCATCTATAGGCTGGAGCTGAGTCAGGAGTCAGCGCGCCGCTGTAAGTCTGGCATCAGCATATCCAATAACACAACACGTCAAGTGTTTACTACTGTTGATATAAACACTCTATATCAACACTGACAGGTTCACAGTCTAAAATAAATGTGAAATGAATCCTTTAAATGGAACCTTAAAAAAAGTTTAATTTCATTATAAATTTGCCATAAAAATAGAATTTGATATTTGAAAATAAAATATTAAACTTGGGTCCCCTTTCTAAGATGGATCTGATTGGATATGAGTGTCCTGAGAGTCTGTACTTAGGCACAAAGATGTAATTTTGATTCAGGAGTGTAACACCCGCGGCTACTTTGAGGGAAAAGATTTGTTTTATTGCCACAGTCGGGAGCAGGCTGCTCTGTTGTGTTTACCTCTTTCCCCGGAGAGCTGCTCTACCTACACAGCCCAGCCGCCTGTGGTCTTCATCCTAAACACCGACTGCCTGCCAGTGGAAAACTTCAGTCTTGGGCGAAAGAGCTGATTATCAGGAGTTGTAATGATCTTATAGTATAGAATATGCCTAATTTTTTGATCCCCTGCTGGATCACTTACAAACTAATGAACAGTGTTTATTTCGTATGCTAGTTGCATTTTAATCGAGAGAGACAGAATGTGAACCAAACATCCAGAAAAATCTTTTCTTTGTAACAAATTCAGCAGGGTGTCTAAAAATTATTTCTTCTGCTATACCTGTTATAAAACTGTGGCTTTCTTTGTTGCTTTGTTGTGGGAACTTTTTTCTTTATAATCTAAAAAAGTCCCGAACACATGGTGAGGTGATTCTACCCACCCTTTCCTTTTTGCATTCGCTCTTCCTTTTTCTCTTTCTTGGCTCCTGCTTCTTGGAAATACTGTGAGATCAGAGAGAGTTACCATGCAGCTATGTGGTGAATATTTTCACAGCTCAACTGGTGTCTCCAGAGGTGTGCACTACAAAGCAAGATTATTAGGTTAGGGCGGTATTTCAAGCTTAAAGTCAAGGTTCTCATTGTGACGAAGCTTTTTGCTGAACAGATAACCTGCACAGCAGGTTATGATCACAACATGCTCCAAGTCCTGAAGGGAAACATTTTATAGATGCAACCTAATAAAAATGTTGGCACAGCTGAAGGAACCTGCTAAAAGACTGCAGTACAAAACTCGCCATATATAGTCACAGTTCAGTAGATCATGCATAAAATGAATACTTTTATACTCGATCCTAGACCTGATTTTACTCTGCTGAAACCATGGCTGCTAAACAAAGATTAGGACTTTGACCAGTCTGTGATAAATCAGTTGAAATAATTTCACTTTTCTGGACACACTCTAATGTAATTTCCACATTCCTGTTTTGGGGTATGGGCCACTGTAAAACCTGAACGCCCCCAGGCCTTCCTTTTGCTGTTTCATTGTTACAGCCCGTTCTTTTTCAATCTCTATCACCTGCTCTCCTCATAATGTCTCTGACTGAAGCAGGCGGCACAAATGCTCAAATGATAAATTTTGAGCGGACGAAAAGTCTAATAATGCGTCCAAATCCTTCTTTTATGTGAGAAGCGGGAAGCCTGGATTAACAGAGACAGTTGATAGCAACCGTGGCGATATCCGTTATCTCTGACTGGGGGTTTGAGAAATTGTTGAGCCAGCTGACACAAAGAAAGTTTGGCTATGCTGAACCTGCTTCACAGTGCACCCCTCTGTTCCTCTGCTGTTTGTTTGTTATTATTCTCATTTCTGCTTTTAATCCTTCTATCTAACTGCTGCGCGAGCACTTCATGTCAGCATTTTCACCTCTAACCCCGATCTAATGTCATGTGAGGGCTTCTCAGAACATCAAAGAGGAAATGGAGGAAATGTGATGTGCTAGCTGTTTTGCGAGCTTTGCCGAGTAAATCCCAGCTCTTAAAAGCTGTAATAGCTGAGCACAGATGCATCGTTGATGTACTCTTTGTTATTCAGACCTCATTTTCTGTGATAGCTGGATGGATTTAAAGCTGCAGCATGTTAAAACACAGAAAGGTAACACAAACAGGATCCATGGAGAGAACGTGGCATTAAAAATGCAACTTTAAGTCAGAGAACAAGGTCGAAAATAAATAAAACATTTAACACACACACACACAAACAGCACTAGAACTAATTTATAAAGGGGATATTCTCTTTTTTTTAAAGTCTGACACCACTGATCACTAATAATTCCTGTAAAGGAAAGGAACAAGTGCTCAATAGTCTTGTTTACTGGTAGTGACATTATAAACTTTGAGAGGAAGGAAAACCAAAGAGACGAAGCTCCATTTGCATATTTTACTTGGCTATGTCTGAGCAAGCAAGGTGTCTTCATCACACTGTCTGTCACAGTGAAAAGCAGCACTTGTTTGGTTTCTCTCCTCTGTCATTAATTCTTAACAGTTTGTTGACAACAGAGACATTTTCGTAAGTACTCTATACTGGCGCTGCTGACAGGTTGACAGCCTGCAATAAATGTGAAATGGATGTTTAGATTTCCTTTAGCAGTCACTTAAATCTGGGTGTCACCCTTTAAAGTTGTGGTGCAGTGCGAGAAACATTTCCATCGTGAATAAAAACTAATTTATCTTTTCAGTTAGGTTCAGCAGGCTGGAAAAAAAGGTCAATAACAAATTAAAATAAGGTTAAAAAAAAGACCTGCACATGAAGGAGAAGAGCAGCTTTTGTGATGTGTTGTCTTCACCAACATCAGACCACAGAGAGGATTTGAGGTTGCAAGTTATCCCAGGGACACGAGTGCTGCTGTTAGTTTAGGATCTCTGTGTTCTTTCGTGTTGGTAAGTGACAGTCTGGCTTGTTTTGTCTGTTTCAGATGGCAGTGCCATTTTCAAAGGGTGTTTCCACCGGCCAGACAATGTCACACTGGCTCTCCCTTTCAGCGCGGTCATCCAGAACATGTCTGTGGATAAGTGCGTGGACATGTGCACAGAGAGGGTGAGTGGATGTTGGGGATTTGTACGCTGCGCGAGTGTGTCTTCAGTGTATAATGGCTGTTGTGTTCCAGGAGAAATCGCTGGCTGTGCTCGCTGGAGATCGATGCTACTGCGGATTCCCAACGCCCCTCTTCTCCCTGCATGAGCTGGAGGACGAGGGCATGTGTCTCAATCTGTGCCAAGGGGAAGAGTTTGAAAGCTGTGGAAATGACAAGTACTTTGTCGTCTACCAGACACAGGTTCAAGGTAAATTTTAGTGTTTCCTGGCAGCGGCTGAAAAGCCACACATGTGTTGAAGCTCAAATGTTGGCCACATTCTGTTGGTGGGAAGTCCAAGTCAGACTCTGAGGTTTAGCACATTCAATTTAAAGTATGATAACACATGTGGTATTCAAGTGCAAAGTGTCAGCATGAGCCTGAACTTTGTCTAACTTACACATCGTGCAAAGTTTGCAAAATGATTTTGGCACTGACTGTTCAACCCTGAACTGTAGATGATTCCACGTATGAGATGCATGAATCTGTGGTGGATTAAAGATGTGATCATGCAGTGAAGAAGATCATTTCAAAAATCACAGAATTTAAAAATCGACAGTTCTTCTCCTGCAGCTTTGCCACATCTGTTCTTAGCCCCTTCAACCACACGTGCATCTTACACTCTAATATTAAGTTAGTGCTGTTTTGGGCCTAGCATGGAATTCAACTCAACTTCCTCATATTTATGTATTTACTGGCACAGTTGCTTACTTTCTATGTTGACTGCATTGCTAATTATAGCACTCTGTGATGTGCAATAAAAAAAGTTGTGGTTGTCTTCCTTATTAACTCACACTGCTACATTTGGACTACTCACTGGCCTTCTAGCTTCTACTACTTGCATGTGCCTCTCATTTAGATAAGATGCCAACTTCTGTGTTGAGCTGCCCAGAATTCACAATGGTGATCATCACTTGTGATGAGAATGGGATCTATAGATCAGATCCAGATCTGTCCCAGCAGTGATAGGGATTAGGGAAAAATCCCTCGGAATCTAGATGCTGGTGATGGAGATGAAGATGGAGGCTTGGATGGAGCCTGATATGGGAGAGGGGAGGAAGCTGGTTGCATGAAGGCATCTGGAAAGGAAAATGAAAAATCTGCAGTGATATTTAAAGTACATGGAGTAGCGGCTGATTGGCCTGAAGAAGGCGGGCAGAAAGACAATTGGACTTGTGATCTTGCAATGAGCTTGACAGTGTGGGAAAGGGGAACTGATGTAAAGCTTAGATAAGTTACCAAACATCCGAGAAGCAGACAGATGTTTGAATACAGATCTTTCTTATTAAACGTATGTGTAAGCTTCATTTAGACAAGTTCATGTTTTTTAAATTTTGTAGGCAAAGTCCTGAAACTTCACTCTTGAAACTTCTACTCGTCTAAAATGATGTCTGATTGGTCGAAGTGCCTCTTGAAAACAGAGCCCAGAGGAGGTGCAGGAGTGTAGTTCCCTCTTAGACCACTTGAATTACAACGTTATCGTGGATTTTTCTCAACTGACATGAAAACTATATCACCTGCGCTAGTATCAATTATTTAATTCCTCTGCTAAGCTAATTCTGAGCTGCAGGTACATTTTGAGTACCTCCACACTATCCAAAAGCTATCAGCCCGGTTTTTAGGAAACTTCATGGAGTAGTGGGGCTAAAGGAAGAGATAATTGACTTCAGAACCACATAAAGAGAAATGGATAAAGAGGTGGGATTCATTTGTCTAGATGTCAGCTTGGCACTCTCACATTCAGGTACAGACGAGATCACCAAGACTAATTTAAAGGAGGTGGCTTTAGTTGTACTTCCAAATGAACTCCATAGTGGGAGCATGATCCAGCTCAGAGGCTAAGAGGTGTGTGCTGACAGTCTGAACAAACACGCCTTCCCATTGCCAAGCACACTTTGCATTCAGGGAGAATGCAGTGTGCACAGTTTTTAGCAAACTGAAGTGAGGGAAACAGATATATAAATACGAATGTTAGGAGTAAATGTGTTATCTATGCTTCTTCCCCAGACACATGTGCTCAGTAAGCAGACTGAATGTTCTGGTGTGGTTTGCAGTGACGCACTTTGGTCTGCTTGGAGAGTTCCCTGTTTGACCAGAAACCAGATATTGGGGAAAGGCTGCAATTTATGCAAACTCATCGACTAAAGAGCAGTGAACTAATGTTACGAGTCCTAGGACTAGTTGTACCAAAGTAACAAGTGGTTGGTTGGTTATAAACATGACTTATAAACCCTGTTATAAATTTCCACATGTTCCTTTGTTCTAGTGTCCAGCATTGGCTATACTTACTTTATGTCAACAACAGACGTAACTCGTTTTCAGTTTCAAACTGAGATTCATTCAGGAGGCTTCACTTTCAACCAGTTAATATTTCAGGTATCTCACAGCATAAATCACAGCCTCAGAGTTACTTTTAAATAACTATGATTGTTCTCATTTGAGCTCACAACATCAAATGAATTACAAACTAAAAAAACCTCCGGCGTCACACTTTAAACCTTAACCCAGTCACAGCGTTAACACTATCAGCACTGTGCCATATGCCAAGGGTTCAGCGTCCCAGTACTGAAAATAAATACACGCAATCACACACACAGATTATCGGTACATTATGAAGCTTAAAAAAGCGTTGTTTGTAACATAGCTCCTGCCTTTTTTTTTTCTTAAGATGCCATGGCAACAGACTAAACTAAGATAAACAGCCGTGTCCCTAAAAAGACTCATTACACTAGTGCTAAAAGGTTGTGTGTGTGTGTGTGTGTGTGTGTGTGTGTGTGTGTGTGTGTGTGTGTGTGTGTGTGTGTGTGTGTGTGTGTGTGTGTGTGTGTATGGTTTCCTGGTATACCAACCTGAAAAACACACAGGAATGAAGACATGAACCACTTATTCATATGGAGTGGGCAGGGTCCCTACCTTAGGAAACCCAGATGCTATACACCAAAGCACTTTGGCTCCAATTTAATTAGTTTCTCTCTCCATTTCTGTCATGAAGTAAAAATAATAACCTTCTTTTTGCACAACAGGTATAATTATCCCACTGTGCCTCCCTTTTTCCTAATACTGAGATATTTTGCTTGTTATGAGCTGGAAAAACTAAAAATTAATATAAAGCTTAAAACTACAACATGTGAACAATTTGGGGAATAAACAGAAATAAAAATGTCTTAGCATTTTGTGTGCGCGCAAACAGGATGGAAGTGTGAAAACACCCGAGTGTGTCCACGCAGTTTAAGCAGGAGCAGAGGGCACTAAGAAAAAAAAATGGCTGTGATATTATTGTCTGGAGTTTGCAGACATGCACACGAACAGCAAAGGGAGGGGTCACATATGAGGAAGTCACACTTCTGAGTTCTTCTGCGTGACCCCCCCCCCCACACACACACACACACACACACACGCACTAAATTCTTATTTTCGTGCCATTATGCACACTCGATGTTGCAAATCATCCGAACGTTATTTATAACTTTACATTTTATTTGTTTTTTTTCCTTTTTTGTAAATTTGCAAATTTTTAAATAGTTTATGCTCTAAAACGTTTACTTAAAACAATATCATCATGAACGTTCTTGGATTTGACTGTAAAATCTTGGGTTCCAGACACATGCATGCTTATCGCTGTATTTCTTGTTATTCCAAATATTGTTATGAAACTCAAAAATCCAGAATAGGTCTGTCTTCAGTCCAGGCGTTGTTGTGGGCAGTGTTTCCTTAATGCAGTGGCAGATGTGGCTTGGATCAGCAGAGTCACATTGCAGTAAACAGAAATGGAGGTTGCTGTGAACAAACAAAACAAAAATCAGCTGCTGTGGGAAATGAACTTCATGTGATCATTCTTGGCAAGCTGAACGCAGAAAAGGGAACCTGTCAGAGGTCTGAATGTGTTAGCTTTAAATCTGGTTTCAGGTGGAAAAACCAATTGTTTACCACACCACATGGTTTTGGCCCCTACACCCTACTAGGGAAGACAGCAGTGCTGTGAAGCTGAGAAGTTGTTGTCCGGTTTGTGACCACTTGCAGTCAGTTGCTTTGTTCACACAGTGTCTGAGAGAGATTGCAGTTGGATCATGAATATTTGGAGACAGGTTTCATCCTGTTGCAAGTTTTAAGGAGATTGTTTTTACACTTGCATGACTGAGACATAACTCAATAATTCAAACCCTAATTATTACAAAATCGAATACAAATGTTGTATATCTAAAAGGTGTAATAGTCTGGATGGAAACAGACAGGTCAACTTGAGTTGTTGGGAGACTGTTTGAAGTTATTAGGTGACATTTTGTGGAGAAGAATATAATAAAACATTTCTTCTTTCTATAATAATCATCCAAAGTTGAAACTGAATAATTCTGTGTCTGTTATTACAAAACTGTGTAAATACGCAGGAAGTGACTGATTTTCAGTATTAATTTTAAACTTTGAGGTTCATTTAATCGGCTGATCCTTGTCCACTGTCAGATAATCGGTGCATGGACCGGCACTTCCTTCCCACTCGTGCTAAGCAGCTGGTGGCCCTCGCCAGTTTCCCTGGAGCTGGCAACACCTGGGCTCGCCACCTTATAGAGCTCGCCACTGGCTTCTACACCGGCAGCTATTACTTTGATGGCTCCCTGTACAATAAAGGTATGCCTCGGCATGTTTTTGACACGATTCACAGACGCTCAGCCATGAATGCACCACTGTGGATGCTATAAAGTCACTCTGGGCTGTTTCACAGGATTTAAAGGGGAGCGCGACCACTGGCGGAGTGGGAGGACAATATGCATTAAGACACATGAGAGCGGCAGGAAAGAAATCGAAGCCTTCGACTCCAGCATCCTCATGATACGAAACCCCTACAAAGCCTTGATGGCAGAATTTAACCGGAAATATGGTGGACATATTGGATTTGCCTCCCAGGCCCACTGGAGAGGGAAAGGTAAGCTGCTGAAATCTCTGGAACAGTGAATATTATGTTGCATGGAAGTCTCTCCGTCATCATACTATGAAGAAAATGAAAATAAAAGACTTCATTAAACTGAGGCACTGAGGGCATATTTCATTTTTTTTGTACTGATAACATTGTGGTGAACAAAGTTTGAGTAAAGCTTCACAATAAGTAGAAACTGAAACACTGCAAAATGAGAGAAAAACAAAAGAACTGATAAACTGTGATATAGAAGGGCAAAGGACTGAGGAAATGCAATCAAACTCTGGCCTTTTTTAGCGGTTTGACCTGCACCAGTGTGGCTGAGCGCAACATTTTGTCTTTTGAAAATCATTTACACCATTGAGCCACAGCATCAGCAGTCAGATAAATTAGAAATGTTAATGATAAGTCTGATTCAGATCTTCATTCTAGGTTTAAATTGGGAAATATATGTATACATGATCTGAATACTTAGCAGTTTACTTTGTTTCCTTTTTTATGCTGTTAGCTGCAGATGTTATCAGTCAGAAAACGAATATGTTTTTTAAATACACAGTTTAAAAAGCTGGTGAAATGTCTTCCATCCAGGGTGCAGTGTGAGTCACAGTTTAATTCCTCTTTTGTCCACTTGATGCTTAAAATAATGGATTAAGTTTATTTTTCATTAATAACTATGTCTAAAATATAGGTGACAGCTTGCTAAGATGTCTTTATATTTCAGGCAAATTTTGCTCTTCCTATTACATTCTTCATGTCTTAGTAACCGTGGCAACCGCTTTTGTCTCGTCCCTGTATCGTCTGTCTGACTTTATGCGAGGTTTCATCGAGAGTTGCCGACCCAGCAGTTGTCTCTCTTTGTGGAAACATCAGCACATTTGGCCTGCCATTTCCAATGAGTGTTTATTCCCTCTGTTGTTTGGAAAATGATGCAGTGACATCACTAAAGAGAAAGGCTTTCTGACAGCTGCCACTTCGAATAGACGGAGAGCAGGTCAGCGTGACATTGTGCGCAGGGCCCCACATGTACGATTTGATGCATTCACCTCCGCAGAGGGAGACTGCGGGGCACAGATGATGTTACAGACACTGATGCCTTCCAGCGTGGCCCCATAATGTCAGCTCAGGGGCAAGTGCAACTTATTTTGGAGGTCATGCCATTTTAGAAAGCACAGTGAGTTATTTTCCACTGTTATCTCGTAGATTTAGCGGCTATAAAGATGCCTTTTTTGGGGTAATCTGTCAAAAAGATACTGTCTGTGTCTTCACTCTGAAATGAGCAGAACAGGATTTTGGAGAAAAAGTTAAAATACTTTGATGTTTTTTATTGTTCTTGGCATTTCTGCACTGCTGGTTGTGTTTTTGGGTGAAATTTCTGATATTCTGTCCACTCTGGCACTAAAGTTGCCTCTATTATTGGTTTCTGAGACATTGCAAACTCAGCAGACTTTAAACTTTATCGACACCCTCTCCCAGCAGTAAAGATTTGTCCTTATGCAGCACAGCTCCTGCCAGCTCCCACTTTTTATGGGCCACTAGATGAAGCTGAAAGAAAAAGTTTTCTCACAGCAGCTCTGCAGTTTGAATGACAACCAAAAATGTCCGGACATTTCAGAAATTACTTAATGTGCCCTCCCTGCCTCTGGAGTTGAATGACATCAGTGCTAACACAGCTAACACAGCTCTCACTTCCTCTTAACTCTGAGCCCACGCTGACACTTTGACTTTTTGTACCGAAGTTCATTTTACCGAGAACTTAAATTTTATTCGAACAGACAAAACGTACATGCACTTAGCAATACAAGCTCTTTGACAATTATGACTTAATAAACTTTGGTAACCGCTTCTTCGTCTAAGGTGAAATCTCAAAGTGCAAATTTTCTGGTGTTAATGGAGACGGCTCAGTTCTGTTATTTCTTTTCTATTATCTTTCTTTCACTTACACTTTTGGTTTACAATTGTTTCATCATTGTCATGCAAAAGCCTTGAGCCACCCTTTCTGGTGTTTTTTGAAGTGCTCTTGAGCACTTTGAAGTGGCTTTCTGAAGGTCTTTCAAGGTTTTGCTTTGGAAATTGGCTGCTCCGTCACTTCTTTTTAATTGCAGTCTGCTATAGCAGTGCTTTTTGTATGTTGACCTATGAGTCATTCAAGCATAAAGGCAACAACTCAAAGGATGAACCAGTGTGTGTCAATACATAACAGACAAACTTAGCAAAGAACCAATTTTAAATTGTATCTTTAGGCACTTTGTACTAGCATGCTGACAAAAAAATTCATACGTTGTGAATGAAAAATGCCAAACATAACACAGTTAATTAGGACAAAATAGTATTTTTGCAAGAGCAAAGAGCTATTAGCCAAAACTTGGTATATCGCAGCATGGTGTGCCGTGTGTCTTTTAAAAACAGAAAAATTAAGAAATTGAAGAAGTGGAAGAGAAAAGAAGAAGTGTCAGGCCTGAAAAAACTACAGCTGATAAACAATATCTGAAAGTCATTTTCTTAAAGATAGGAAGAAATCCAACAAAGACCTGACACAGTACGCCAGAGGTGATCCATCTGCTGTTCACCGGGTGGCTGTAGATGTTCTTCCTGCTGTATTTCAGTCTGTACTGTAAAATGCCCTTTAGCTTGTGCATTGGTACCCAAAACCCTCATTTATTTACGTTCTGTGGCTTCTTTGTCCTGCAGAGTGGCCCGAGTTTGTCAAGAACTATGCCCCTTGGTGGGCGTCCCACACGCTGGACTGGCTGCATTATGGGAGGAACGTCCACGTGGTCCACTTTGAGGATCTGAAGAGGGACCTGTTCACCAAGCTCAAAGGAATGGTTGAGTTTCTGGGTTTGAAGGTTTCTGAGGATCGCCTGCTCTGCGTCGAGGGCCAGAAGGACGGGAACTTCAAGCGGTCGGGGCTACGTAAGCTCGAGTACGACCCGTATACTCCTGAAATGCGTTCAAGCATCAATGAACTGATCAGAACAGTAGACGCTGCTTTAAAGAAAAGAAACATGTCTGGGGTTCCAGAGGAATATATGCCAAGATGATAAATGTGAAGACCTCTGTTTTCCTTTTTATTTTGTTAGTTTTCCTTTTTATTTCTGCACATCTTGTAGAATTTCATGAGATAAATAGATTTTTTATTGCGTTAGATGTCTATTAAGTCATGTAGATGGACACCTATTTCATTTTTTTCAGTCATCTGTTTCCTTTTAAAACGAAACTAAATCAGCTTCATGCATTCATGGAGTAGACGTGACAGTTTTAGCAGGCAAGGTTTGTGTTTCTCTCATTTGCTGAATGAAAAGCACTCCTTATCCTGCTCTATGCACATGTGCTGTGTAGGCATGTGCACATGCCTTAACACAAAGAAGCTACAGTAGCTGTGACTACAGAGGGGCTCATCTGACTGTGCTGACAAAAGATACGATACAACACTGCAAAGTGTGTTCAGTGAGCTTATTTTGTGCAAAAGAAAAGTCAAAACATTAATTTTCCTGCTGCTATTACAGTTACAGAACTATTTTATATAAGAAGCTCACTGAAAGCTGTATCTCTTTGTTAGGGGGGGAAATGCAATATGCAGGGTATAACTACCTGATGGTGATGATACTGTGTGTTTCCAAGATTTTGTAAGGTGTTTAATTCACTGTATGTACGAGAAATCAGAAGGTTATTCAAGAAGCTGAGTTATCCCTTTCGAAGAGACTGACTCAAGGAGAGAAGAGGATTAATGTCTGCGGCATTTATTTATCTCCCGTGAGCAGCGCACACGTTGATTCATTTGGCTGTGAATATGTTTTCTTAACACTGGACTCGATGCAGAAATCCAAAAAGCACTTCGGTGTGCAACACCTTCCCCAAAGATCACTGAGGAATTAGGCATTACACTCGTGTAATAGACTGGAGTTTACCTTATAAGTAGTGACTGTTGTAGAGGTTTATTTATGAGAGCTAATCATACTGAATGTGAAAACTGTCTTTTTTCTTTTTTTTTACTGCTTTGTTGTAAGAAAAGCTTTGAAACCGTTAAAAGCTCGTAATCATTTTCCTATTCCTTGTTAAAAAACAAAAAAACTCCAGCAAACCTTTGTGCAGCACGTCTTAAAACGGCACTCGATCTCCTCTGCCGCTTAAACACAAACAAATACACAGATTGATAAATCCAAGAATAAAAAAATAACAACAGCACCGGTGATTGAGAGCCAGACAGCATTAACTGACTTCCATTTTCAGTATAATAAAACTATATTTTTATAGTGTATGCTGACACGTTCAAAATATTTGTATTGCAACAGGCAAACGGGAGAGGTTGTTTCTATTTTTAACACATGCTTTAAACTTTATTGGCTCTTTGCATTTATTGACAAGCCGGCACTTATTGAACAGGTGTCACATTTGAATGTATTTTCTATGGAATGAATGTAATGTAATATGGCCCAATAAATGAGTGAATCCAAGGAGTGACTCATGACTGAATTTTTAGAAATCTGCTACAATCTGTAGTAGTCTTAAACATTTTTATTAATATATCACATACCATATCACAATAGCGATCTTCCGGTGACTACAGGTAAGAGAAAAAGTGTTTTCCTGCTGTGACCCTTAGGCGCTCTGTAGTTTTATGGTTCAGTGTGCACAACAAGGCTTTCCTGTAAACCTCTGAGAGCGCAGCCAAGAGAAAAACAAGACTAAGCATTGACAAGCGTTCTGCTTCGTTACCTAAAGCTATAAATACTAATGTCATGTGCTGCTAACATGCACGTGCTAATTTTTTTTAGCAGGTTAAATATCAAAACAGGTATATGAAAGACAAACATTGGAGACAGATTTGCCTTCAGAAGTGCTCAACAAGGGGCTGGAAACATTCTTTAAAGATTTCGGTCCATATTAGCATCACACTGCACATCCATGATGTGAATCTCCGGCTCCACCATATCTCTATTGGTTTGAGAGCTGGTGACTGTGGAGGCCAGCACAGTAAACTCGCTGTGATGCTTAAGAAACCTGTTCGAGATGGCTTGGGTTTTGCGGTATGGTGTGTTATCCTGCTGGAAGTAGGATAGAAGATAAGTACACTGTGGTCATAAAGGGATGGACATGCTCAGTGACAACATTCAGGAAGGCTGTGGTGATCAAACAATGCTCAGTTCGTCCAAAGTGTGCCAGGAAAGTATCCCCCACACCATTACACCACCAGCAGCCTCAACTATTGATAAAGGATGGGATGCCAGTTTCTAAGGAAGAGCAGCTGGTTTGCACAATGTCTACATGCATAAATGCGCATTAATGAGCAGTTGAACAGACCTACCTAATGATGTGGCCAGTGAGGACACAATAACATTCAAACTGTGTTTATAAATTAAAATAGTACAAAATGAATATAATACAAGTGAAAACTCATTTAGCTCATTTAGAATGTGAAACCAGAAACACATCTAAAGAACGTTTGAACAGAGACATCTTTTTCTCTCTTTTTAGCAACACTCTGTACATGTTGGAGAACTGAGAGAACAACCTGCTGCAACATAGAAAGCAAACAGTTTCCCAATTCTTGCTTGATCCAGGAATGCACCTTGCAAACCAAGGTGCAATTTCTCTTTCTTTTTTTTCTAGCAGGAAAGAGGGTTATGTAAAAATGTAGGTTATTCTTAGGAGGATAAACAGTCTTATTTTAAACTTTGCTGTAGTAAAAGTGTGTTGTTATGTATGTTTCCTGAAAAGAGTTGGGTCTTTTCACTCTGTGAGGATTCATTCTCCACCATGAATGTAGTTTGTAGCACTTCCAGGGCTTCATTTTTCATCCTTATAGAGGTTGCCGTCTGTGTTTACCGTGTTCACCACCTTATAATAACATGACAGCACGTCTATTTCAGCCTTAGCAGGGCCTCCTGTGATTCTGACCCTGTAATTTGGTGATTTAGTCCTTTTTGACTTCCTTTTCTGTTTAATGATCAGCTCCTGGGTCTTGTTGTGTTTCCTTTCTTTTAAAGATGATAGCAACCTAACCATCTCTTTTAGTTTAATTAGTAATAAAAACATTAATAAAAACCTTTGATTTAACTATTTTTCCTTTCATTTCTTTTTTTCAACTCGAATGCTTTTTGTTACTTTTCCAGATCCCTTGGACCTTTTAGTGAAACATAATTAGCAGTAAATATTGAGTCTGACTAGCAAAGTTTTGGACAAAATAAAAATCAAACAAAATGCAGAGTTTGAGTATTTTTAATTGAGTTTGAGAACTAACTCAATTATCTTTAAATATTTGTACAAAAAAAATTTAATGGCAGCTTCTAGAGGTCCAAGATGAAAATTCTTTATCTTTTGGCTGCGCCCTTTCGCCCTTTCTCCATCTCATCCGATCCCTACACTGCACTACACCACTACATCCATGAATTTTCTCCATGGTGCCCTTTTACTCCGGCCTGACAGCTCCACATTCAACATCCTTTGTCCTATATATATCCACTATCCCCCCTCATTTACCCAGGCTTGGGACCAGCACTAGGAGTACCCTGGCCTGTTGCCCTCAGTGGTTGGGTTGTCCAAGAGGAAAAGTGTGCGGAATGAAAAAGTCATGAGAATTTACCTGAGCCTTGTGGATATCTGTGCTGAAATTATTGGCAGTCTATTAGAAAAAGCCAAAATGTTGACCTCCTACTGGCTGGAGGAAAATTGAAGGGATTACCAAAGATATCAGGATTCATCCTCTGTGACCTCTGCCAGACGGATGTAAGTGAGATATTTCTTGTCTTGTCTTTCTCTTCCCAACCAAACAGCATTTATACTACAGCTGTCTAGTTTTGGGTGAAAGGCATCACAAATTATACACATTATATATTTCTGAAATGCTGTAATATAATAGATTACTGTACAGTTACAACTATCAGATACTCAACTACAGCTAGTTATCTGGATGATCTGTGATTAGAGAGAAAGAAAATCATCCATTGTGCCTTTTTCCTGCAAACAAGCTCCAATGAGCTAATGTCAGTTGTGCTGGGAAGAAATAGACCACTCTGCATCTTTCCATGAGTGGAGATGTGAACTATACTTTTATTTTTACTGCACCAAAGAGAAATAACATGATGGTAAAGACCAAACTGTATCCAGGACAGAAACATCTATCCAGTGCCGCTGAAATGACTCTTTAAAGCATCTGCACAGACACTAACACAAAGCTAGAAGGCAAGAACCCAGATGTTAAAGCTGAGTGTAAGCCAACTGCAGCCCGGCAGCTTGAGCCTGATCTTCATCATGTAACCAAAGCAGGGATGACATGCAGGCTTGTAATGTCGTAGCCTCTGTTCCTATTCTTGCATGTTTCACTACGTGTTTTAGGTAGTGGCTGCTGTGGGAACTGGTGCAGTGAAGCTGCATCCTCAGCACTGAAGCTAAATAAGAGCTGTATAAAGTGTACATTGGTTGTCCCAGGGAGATTCCTGGACATTACTGTAGCCACCACACTCAGACCAGACACTGTCCAGTTATCCAGAAAGTTGAAAGAAGTTAGTCTGTTATACTGGAGCTGACAGTCCCGTGGGAAGACCAGTTAGAGTACAGTAAGCTCAGGAAAGAAAGATGTGGACCTAGTTGCCAGCTGTCAGAGGCAGAAGTGGAAGGTGTGGGTGAGAGGGGTCTTTGCAGGCCAGTCTCTACACTGAGTCATACTGCTGTTGGGGATATGGAGACTCCAAATGAGTAAAACTGTCAAAAAATCTTGGAAGCAGCATAGAAGCTGGCTTTGGCTGAAGAAGGGTGATACATATCAGAGGATCCCTGGATTCAAGGCGGGGCCTGGCATACCCCGGCTGGGTCATCTGGGAAAGGCTGTCTGTAACAGCTGATAGGCCAGGGTAGATCACTGAAGATATGTCTAGCATGCAGCCAAAAGTGTATGCTTGAACAACAAAAATAATTAATTAAATAAATAAATAAAATAAATGATCCTGAACTCCAAAAGCATAATCATAATCAAAAAAGCATACAAGCTAGACGCCAGAGAAGAAAGACACATTAAACATCAATGATAAAACTGTATAGTGACATATATTTTCTGTAAAACACTAAAGACAACACTGCATCTCTGCCTCATTTTTTTTCACATCACCCACAAACATTTCCTGGAGAAACCAATGATGTTCCTACACCAAGCCACAGCTTGGTGTCAAGCTACATTTACACATACGCCGTCTGACAGCACCTTAGTCACTTTTATGAAAACCACATTTGCAAAATATCTTGATGATCACAGCTTCATGAGATTTACAGGCAAAGCAAAGGCATCATATAGTCATTTAATAGTTAACAGGCTGAGTGTGTGGTGGCTGTCAATGATATATCAAAAAAGTGTGTCCCTATTATGGTCTGTAGCCTGAGGTTTGTATTAACTTGTAATTATGTTACCATGCATTTCAGGCCACGGAGTAACCAAAAAGTCACGTAATCAGCAGTAATTGCACATGACACATTGCTTAGTTTTTGAGTGATGACCCTAATACTTACTTATGGTTTTTGTCAGGTTTGCCAGCATTTCCTCCAGCATGATCTAGATCACATTTAAAGTCATAGTAGAATAGTTACCAGTAACTATGTGTGTTGGTTTTAAAACAGGACTGATTGTGGTGACTGTAAACGGAAACCATCCAGTGGCTTCTGACACAGTTTGTAGAACTCCTGACTTTAAGCAAACTCTTTCACATTTATACGTGGGCAGGTTACAAACACAGTTCAGCTTTAAAGGTTAAATCTCTGACCAACATTTCATTGTTACTCATTGACAGGGTTTCAGGTAATCTGTGCTTTAAGGGTTTCCCCACAGCCCTACACTGTTTCAACATTTTAAAAAATTACTAAAACTCAATTCCTCTCATGCTTCCTGTTAAGTTGTGAATCTTCTTGCAGCGTGGGAAATAATTATTTGATCCCCTTCTGAATTCTCAGTCTCAGATATTTCATCTGAAGTAGTTTCATTTTTGCAGTGAGTCATACATAAAAGTTATAAACTGATTTGTGTGTCACTGAGTGAATCATGTATTTGGACCCCACACTGACTCATTACTTGGTGGAGAAACCCGTGTCAACAACCACAGCAGTAAAAAGCTTCTTGTAGTTGTTCACCAGGTTCTCACACACTCTAAGCTTCAGCTCCCACCACAGATTTTTAAAAACACTAAGGTCTGAAGACTGGCTAGACCACTCCATCACTTTAATGTGCTTCTTCTTTAGGCATTCCTTTGTGGACCTTGGTGGTATGTTTTGGGTTATTGTCCTGCTGAAAGACCCATCCATGACCCCTCTTCAGTGTGTCCTGTAGCTTGACTGTGGGAACATGCCTACAGGGGGATTGCGGATGCTGGATGATTGGGGTGTAGTGTGTTACCAAAAGTGTTCTTGGTGACTGTGGTCCCAGCTGCTTTCAGGTCATTATTAAGCTCCTCCCGTGTAGTTTTGGGCTCCATCCTGAGGGCCACCGATTGTCATTTTATGTTTCTTCCATTTCAGAATAATGGTAACTTCTTGCCGAGCTTCTTCCTGGTGGTCTCGTAGAGCATTCCAGTCTGTGTGCAGGTCTACAATCTGGTCCCTGATCCACTTTGACAGCTCTTTGGTCTTGTCCACGGTGGTGGACAGATTCAAATGAAAGACTGAATCTGTATACAGGTGTGCTTTACACACATAACAAGTTGAGTCAGGAGTATCTGAAATTGATCGACTGTAATGTGGCACACAGTGTAGGGGATAAAATACAGATTTCACTCAGTGACATGCCAATCAGTTTATAACTTCATGTTTCGTATTGTGTTGAAATTCTGTCTCTCTTGATTAAAATACAACTACCATAGAAATTAGAGACTGTTCCTTTCTGTTAAAGTGTGTATGCAAGTGTTTTGAGCGCATATCTTTTTAAGTATAACTTTCACCCCACCGTACTCAAACATAGCCTCAAACATGCTGTGAAAAAAGAGGCTTCTTTGTTCTTGTGCAGTGACCGGTATGATACCATTGCACCATATACAATATATGCAAGTAAAATATTGATGAAATAACTGGTATTTCACAGTAAACCACAGATATTTCACATTTAACTCACAGTATAAAAGTTTTCCTGAAGCCTCAGTGGGCAGAACTCCTGAAAAACAATTGAACTTCAGATCAGAAATAGTTGAGAGTCTCTAACTCTACCAACATTTCATTGTGACTCACTGCCAGTGTTTTGAGAAATCTACTCGTGTCTTCTCACAGCCCTACACTGCTTCAGCAGAATGTCACTGAGGTATAGGAACTCATCCGGCCCACGATTTACCAAAAATTCACTGGTTATTGTAATGTGTGAAGTACAAAAGGAAGGTGATAAGGTTTTCTCACTGCTTGGCTGTACTGTACAAACTAAGACAATTAAACTCCACTGAGAAGTCAGTGAGACTCACAAACAGCCATATCAAGGACGATTTAATCTACCTTACCACCAAATAAAAGTGTTTTAGTTCCAGAGTATTTTTATTATTATTGATATTATTTTATGGCCAATAATAATTAAGGTGTGGAAAACAATGGGTATACAAAAGTGCACAGACATTTATCGGAGAAGCCTATCCGGTCGTTAAGTGATGACGTGACGAATCCTACCAGTGTTGCTAACTTAGCGACTTTGTCGCTATATTTAGCGAGTTTTCAGACCCCCTAGCGACTTTTTTCCCAAGAAAAGTCGCTAAAAAAAAGATGTGAAAGCGCATATCACTTTTACTCTCAACAAGCAGCGGGTGCTGTAACGCAGTCAGTTCTTCTTTTACTCTTATGCTGTTTTGTGGATCAGGTTTAAAACTACTTATAAACACACACACACAAAGTAACTCCACCAGAGTGCCTATTTCGGGTCACTTTTGCCGGTCCAAGCCCGGGTAAAGGAGCAGGGTTGGAATTGTGACATTACAAAAAACAATAATTGCTAAAAGAAATTTAATTTGTAGTTCTAAATAAATTCTAACTGCATTTAGGACGTTTTTTGCTCACTTTATGTCTCGTCCATGATGTTATTTCTCTCTCCAGCAGCGTAGGTTACAATTACATTAGCATGACCAATTATGCAAATTAGGTGATGACGTCATTTAGCGACTTCTAGCGACTTTTAGGACAACCAATAGCGATTTTCCTTACTGAGGAGTTGGCAACACTGAATCCTACTTCCGGGCCTAAAGTAGTCTGCGTTTAATATGGCTTTTGTGTTGTTAACATGTTTAATGTTATGTATTTTGTTCTATTTAATCTCAAAAAGCTCCTAAAACAGTCAGTGATCATTGTTGACCTCCCTCGGCTTTTATTACCGCTAATCATTTATTTAAGCTCAGTTTTTAAAACCTTAGGATGTAACTACAGCCCAGCCCATGCAGCAGTATATGAATGACTAACCTCGTATTGTGGATGGATTATCTCAGTTGTTCTCCTGGCTGAAGTTTGGCCCTTTTACAGCATCCTGCCATGCGATTACATTTGTTCCTGACCACCGAGAACACTCACGTTAACTTTTATTGAGTGGAAAAAAAAGTTAGCTTGTTTATATTATGCTAACATAGCTGTGTCGCTAGCGGTCACGTAGCATTATATACCAGCTAGCCAAACTTCTGTAACCCTACAAACGTCACTGCTGTTTAGTTTTCTGTCTTCATTTATGTTGGAAGTGATAACAGAGCTGTACGTTTGAATTTGTTTCCAAAACCCCGCAGTCAGGACATGCTATATTGTATTTAGATAGAAGCTAGCGAGCTAACTTCCTGCTAACTTCTAACTCCGTTAAATGTCATAAATTCCGTTTTCATGGATGCCTGGATGTTATACTCAATTGTTACACCTGGTAGAGCAGAACGCTGATCATTTTATTAAAGATGAAAGACTTTAGACATTTTTTTCAACTCTCAGTAATGCCATAGTGTCTCGCTAATGGCGTAGGAGGTGTGATTCTTGTGAAGTGTGAACAAGTGGACGATGGATTCCTCGACATGGCACGAGCTCATCGGTTCTTCAGCCAGATGGGTGAATAAAAATCCCCAGACTCTTAAATTCCTGTTGTGATATCTCTTAGGTTAAAAATGTTATGAGTGTTTATCTCTGTCTCATCTTTGTGGTTTTAAAGTTTAGACTCAAAATTAGGCTCAAACACAGTGTGCAAATATGTTATGTGGTTCTATTGGTGTGCAGAGGCGGAGGTGATATTGTTGGATCAGATACAGGTGCAAATAAAATGTTAGTGACATAACTGGAATTATCAGTGAAATGCGGATGGACAACAGACATTAAAATTCTTTTAGTTTATTAAAGCTGTGAAAAGAAAGGATTTTGGCCTCACATGTTATTCAAACCTCACTCTCCCACGACAACATTTTCTGACAAAATTAACACATTTTACTAACAATGGCTTCGTTCCTTTCTTGCCCTTTTTTATTCTTGATATTTCTTGCTTCACATTTTCCCAAAAAATGAAAACTGGCCTTGAGAGAGAAGTCTATCTTTTCCTTGGCAAACAGCTTGATGTACAATAAACTGGAAGGTTGCTACAGATTTTTCATCACCAGAAACACATTGCTTAGCACAGTTTTAACTGATGTTAGTGTTGTCTGTGCATTTCTTTTTTTTTACAATTTCCCAAATGTATATCTCACTGCAGATAGGAAATGAGTACATTTTCAGTAAGTGATTGTTTGTTTGAAAAGCACAGCCTCCAAATACAAATTAAGCCTCAATTTCTGAGAAATTAGAGAGTGAATCAGAGAACTAACTTTAATGTATCTTGTTTAATCTCAGAAACAAAGAAAAGCAGCAACAAAAGTCAAACTTTTACAACTACAACTACATTCATAGCACTCATACATGACATAACATAAATTGTTGCACAGTATCTGCAAATACAGATTGTGTGATTGGCTGAGCTTCACCCTGTCTTACTCTGTATTGTGGTCAGTTACACTTATTGAAGTGTTGCAGCATGAAACTATAATGCGTTGTTATATTATAATTAGAACCACAGTTTAGTGAGTGCTCTTGACCATCCTTTGTTTAACTTTTAATTAAGATATCAAGAAAGCAAGTCAAAACTTGTGTCTGTTCCAACAACAGACACAAGTTGTTTCCTTCTTGTTTTAGTGTTTTACCAGTCAAATCAGGCTTTCTATTAACCATCCAACCATGCAGGAGTGCCGCAAGAATCAGAAAGTGATCTGCAAATGCATGCACCACTTTGTGTTCCTTGATGCATGAAAGTATGTCATATGATTGTTTTTAATTTATTTTATTTTAGTAAAACACTTAATATACAAGTAATGCTTTGAGTCTAATGTATAATACACGGTCATTTTTACAGCTGGAATATACATATTTCATTCACAGTTCTCCTTCTCCAAGTAAAGACATATTTTACATGTTGATTGATTGCACATTTTTAAACATTATTTTTGTTGTCCAGTGAACCAACTGACTGAAACAGTTTGGGGTGATTTTTACACATCTAGATGTGTGTAGAAGCTCGTCCATCCATGGAGCTGGACCTGGACAGGTAACGGCTGGTGGTACGACCTTCATCTCCCATTGCATTCTCCATCTTTGAAAGCAGAGAGCTCTTAAACTTACGCCTGAAGTCGTTGCCCATGAAAACGTACAACACAGGATTGAGGAAACTGTTTGCTGCTGCCAAAGCAGTGCCTGCTTTGAGTCCAATCTTCAAAATGGTGAGGTTGTGGTGGTGGGGGTTCAGCTCAAGTAGGATGAACACGTGGTACGGGAGCCAGCAGATGAAGAACCCAACAATCAGAGCAGTCATCACCTTGAATGGTTTGGTGTTTTTGGCCATCCTGTTGGTTCGAAGCTTGAGGATGATGATAGAGTAGCAGATGGTAATGATGATGAAAGGGATAACAAAGCCAGCGATGAAACGGCTCACTGCGACAAACTTGTGACCGTGTTGGTGTGTGTAACTGTTCAAGCAAATCATCCGACCTAGGTGTTCCTTAACATCCCGAAAAATCATAGAGGGAATGCTAACTGCGATGGCGAGCAACCACGCCATGACAACAGCAACTAATGCCTTTCTAACAGTGCGCTGGTTCTGAGCCCAAACTGGAAACATGACTGAAACACAGCGGTCGATGCTGATGAGGACAAGGACAAAGATGCTGCTGAACATGTTGAGGAACATAACTGACGGGATAAACTTGCACAAAAAACTGCCAAAAATCCAATCCTCAGTCACCGTGTAGGCAATGGTGAATGGGATGAGGGAGCAGAACATAAAGTCAGAGAACGCAAGGCTCAGGTACCATATGGTGTTGACTGTTTTCTTCATCTTGAAGCCAGAAATCCAGATGACCAAAACATTCCCACAGGTGCCCAGCAGGAAAATGATAACATTAATTATGACTAAAGTCACACAGGAACCTTCACATTTTGGCTTGTGCTGAAAAACTGGCTCTTCGTGTGTAGTGATATTGGAGGAATCATTATAAGTGTAGGACACATTTTCAGGATAGTCATAGTCCCAATTTTCTATATAATCCATTTCTTCTAAGGGTGAAAATATGTTTGGAATTTCTGTGAAAACAAACAAACATTTAATTTAAACAAATGTTTCCCATTTTCATTTTAATCTGAATAAACATCTTTGTGTATAACTGCATATAACAACAAATACAAATACAACAACAACAACAGCAACATACCTGCAGCAACAACTGTTCTCTGCTGGTGATGATCGTGTCCAGTGCACAGTACCAACTGAGCTGAGATAATGCTTGCAGAGGTATAAGAAACAGCATGTAACCAAAGTCAGCTGACAGGGTGGTTTCTCAACACTTCCATCTCCTAATTTCACTACTGCATTTTGTGGTCTTGCACTTTAATAGCTGTGAGGCATTTGATTGTTTTTTGTGGATGTTTTTCTTCTTCTTCTTCTTTTCTTTGCTTTTTTCAACCTAAACAATTTTTTACTTTTTTATATATCAAATTACTCATGACTGATCGTAGTCCTAGAAACCGCAGCATTAGGCTGTTATTAGCTATTACTTATTATTATTACCCATATGATCAGTGGGCAAGGTTAAATATTAATATCCTACTTCAGCAAAGGTTATTATTCTCTTCTTCTGGCACGTGAATAACAAAAGTCTTGAATATACCACACATGTGCTGCCCAGCGTGAGTTTTGTGACTTGGCTTTGATGGTTCTGTCTCTGACAGCTGCACGCTTTTGGCCAGATGTGGAAGGGAAGCAGGCCAGAGCACATTGTTTATTTAAGCTTTGGTCAACATGATTTTAATTTGATATTGCAATGCCAACCTCTGCTGCAGATGATTCAACTAATGCGCACAAAGTGCAGCAGCTGTTGTAAACACACATCTGTTATCATTTTAATGACTGAATTAGCTCTCAATGGTTGTCCTGCTGCATGGAGCCATAATCACAGAGGCAGACGCAGCCGTTCCTTAACGTTCTGGGTTTCTCCTGACCGCGAGGAAACAGCTGCAAGAAGAAGAAACACAGATGGCAAAGTTGCTCAGTGTAGAAATGCTGTGATGAGTGAGGAGGACGGCAGTGCGCTCAGACGTGACTCCTTTTTGCATCTCAAACTTCCACTTTTCTACAAGATAATTCACTGATTGGGTCAATCAGGCAGAGGTGATCCAACCAGAAATGTGAAGGTGTTTTAAACTTTCTAACAAATTGAGGAAACCAATTTGTTTGTAGCTCACATTTTTTTTAACATGAGTTCTTATTTTGCATGACCAAAGCCAGACACTGAAACAAGCTTTTATAGGTTACATATTTGGCTCATAGTGTTATGTAAGCTGTTATATTTATTGATTACTTGTTGTGAATTTATGAATTTAGCACTCACATTGTGAAACACAGTCATGGTTTATTTACAGTACTTTTATCTAAAAACAACACACAAACACAGGCCGCTCCTCTTACTTTGCCGTCATGAGATAATACGGTAGATAGCAACAAGTAACAAACTTAGTTTCAGAAATATTATGTGCACATTGCTTAGCTGACCTCATGATGCATTTCAGCAAAACTAACTACGACTCTGCAGGATGGATGTGTTAGTGAAGGTTAAAAATAACCACGCACGTATAAACAGTAAAACACACAGTAACCACATTTTGCTTTGCTGCACCGTGCATGTGAGAAAACACAGCTTCCTGCCTCATGAAGAAGATGTGTTACGCTTTCATAAAGGACAAGAGATTATAGTTCATACTTTCACTAATCATGCAGATATTTAACTGTTTGGATTTTAAAGGGTCACTTTGACAAGGGTGATAGCATTTAAAGCATTAAGGGAATATCATAAAAACATATGTTAAAAATTGTCAATAAAGATAATAATGCAGGTTCTGTAGTTTGGCACCATTAGTTCTGCTTTATACAGAAAGGGGAGAGAGAGAGGTTGTTGTTGTTTTTCTCGAGGGTGTCAAAGCTAAAAATGATGCAGTGCACTGGGTTCAGAACTATGGCACAGTAAAAATGAGGAGGTTGTCCTTCACCAATCTATGCTCATAAAGCATCCTTAGCTGTAGCAAGGCACTGCAATATACATGGCCTTGGTTTGCAAGGTCTCTAGTGGAAGAGCTCACAGATTAGAAATAAACCATACACAGCAATAATCTACAAACCGGATTCCAAAAAAGTTGGGACACCAAACAAATTGTGAATAAAAACTGAATGCAATGATGTGGAGATGGCAAATGTCAATATTTTATTCCGAATAGAACGTAGATGACAGATCAAAAGTTCAATCCGAGAAAATGTATCATTTGAAAGGAAAAAGATGTTGATTCAAAATTTCACGGTGTCAACAAATCCCAAAAACGTTGGGACAAGTAGCAATAAGAGGCTGGAAAAAGTAAATTTGAGCATAACGAAGAGCTGGAAGACCAATTAACACTAATTAGGTTAATTGGCAACATGATTGGGTATAAAAACAGCTTCTCAGAGTGGCAGTGTCTCTCAGAAGCCAAGATGGGTAGAGGATCACCAATTCCCACAATGTTGCGCAGAAAGATAGTGGAGCAATATCAGAAAGGTGTTACCCAGCGAAAATTGCAAAGACTTTGCAGTTATCATCATCAACTGTGCATAACATCATCCGAAGATTCGGGAAAATGGAAGACTGTTCTGTGGTCAGACGAGTCACGATTCGAAGTTCTTTTTGGAAATGTGGGACGCCATGTCATCCGGACCAAAGAGGACAAGGACAACCCAAGTTGTTATCAACGCTCAGTTCAGAAGCCTGCATCTCTGATGGTATGGGGTTGCATGAGTGCGTGTGGCATGGGCAGCTTGCATGTCTGGAAAGGCACCATCAATGCAGAAAAATACATTCAGGTTCTAGAACAACATATGCTCCCATCCAGACGTCATCTCTTCCAGGGAAGACCCTGCATTTTTCAACAAGATAATGCCAGACCACATTCTGCATCAATCACAACATCATGGCTGCGTAGGAGAAGGATCCGGGTACTGAAATGGCCAGTCTGCAGTCCAGATCTTTAACCTATAGAGAACATTTGGCGCATCATAAAGAGGAAGGTGCGACAAAGAAGGCCCAAGACGATAATACAGTTAGAGGCCTGTATTAGACAAGAATGGGAGAGCATTCCTATTTCTAAACTTGAGAAACTGGTCTCCTCAGTCCCCAGACGTCTGTTGAGTGTTGTAAGAAGAAGGGGAGATGCCACACAGTGGTGAAAATGGCCTTGTCCCAACTTTTTTGGGATTTGTTGACACCATGACATTTTGAATCACCATATTTTTCCCTTAAAATGATAAATTTTCTCAGTTTAAATTTTTGTCTGAATAAAATATTGACATTTGCCATCTCCACATTGTTGCATTCAGTTTTTATTCACAATTTGTTTAGTGTCCCAACTTTTTTGGAATCCGGTTTGTATATTACTTTCATTATTAACGTCTCAGCTGCCTAAACATAGTCTGGTGCAGGTTATGCCTTGGTATTTGGAATAAATTTTACAGCTGTAAAACCATAAATATGGATTTTTTTGTTCAATTTCAGTGTTTTTAATTATTTTTTTAATATTAAATATTACTGAACTGTGTTTTAACACTGTTTCTCTCACTTGTTTTTGCTTTTTGAGTTTTCTTTGTGAATCAAATATTCTAAAAAACATCTACAAAATAACATCTTTAATATTAATTCATATACTGTACAACATAACATTTTACTATCTCCCCGCTGAGATGCTGTTGTTTTACACTGATGAGTTAAAATGGTAAAAAAAAGTGCCCTCATGCACTCATACATGATGTGTTGTTTTTTTTTGAGAGATTGTACCTTAGAGCTGATATTTTAAGAATAGGTTTCTATTGAGCAATTGTTGAGTTAACCCTGTATCATTCTGAGAGGAAATGTACATGAGCAAACTGGTCATGTGTAACTCTGGCATTGAGCCACAAGTGGAATTTTTTATCCACAAAATGCGACCACAGCAGCACCGAAAATGGAGCAGCTCCTTGCCCAGACTTCTTTTGTGTTTGGCAGACTCCGTGGTTTTGTTGTGGAGCCTGATCGTTCTACTTCAGCTCCCCCTGAAAGCTTGCTGGAGAGTTAATTCAACAATAAAATGAGAACCAGCGAGGTTCAACATGTGGGTATGTGCTCCTCTAAAAATAAAAATAAAAATAACATCACTGCAATTTCCTAATTCGAGTGAGTCAAGTGATGAACTTGATCACAAATTTAGGGAAATGAAAGTTACTATTTCATATCTTCTGACATCAATACTTAAAAAAACTTCCTTCATTATATCCTGATTGCCATGGTAATACTGATACCAATGAAAATGATTAACTGTGTAGATTTCCACAGTATGTACTTGGGCTGATTTTAAGCTTCAAACACACTTTTTCTTCTTCCAAACCCTTCTCCCCTCATAGCCGGAGGGTCCTCTGCTGTACAGTGTCAGCTTTCACTCGTGCTCGTGGGCCATCTGAATTGTATTTTGAAGTAACTTGAGTGTTATTACTGCTTTGCTCTCTACTGCTTGAAATTCATTTTACACATTAGAGTCTAGCAGAGATTCACCCGTCACTGGCATAAATCTGCTTACCTTAGATTAAAGTGGGATGCATTGTTGAGTCACAGTACTGCAAATAGATGCTGTGGTAAACTGATCTGTAGAACAAAGCGTGCCATTAACCTCAGGATGTGATTTTATCAGTTATCAGTTTATCACACAGCACATCCTCAGATACCTGTTAAGTCTTTTATTAGAACAGTCTATCAGGCAGGAACTAACCATCATAATGGACACATTTAGAGACTCAGCTTCGCCAAATAGTATAGCTGCTGAGAATAGCAAGGCACTGATACAATCTACAACCTGTATGCTGAATAAACATGCGATTGGACTTAGACGGGCCATTTCGTTCATGCAAACCGCCGATTTGTGTTCAGGTTTACTGAGGTACTGAGGTTATTTGTCCTTGTTTAACTCAGATAGACTCAGACAATTGCCTCTCAATGTGAAAAAGGTATCTTGATATCACTGTGACAGAGACTTGGAAAAAGAGACTTGGTTGTTTTGGAGTCCTTAAACATGCCAAATGAGTCAACAGAGATAATCTGAATCACAGGAAGCTTTCTGACATGATAAACCCCTTACCCACATCCCCGGCACACCGAGCAGAGATGAGCAAATGTCAAAGATTGATTTGCATACGTATGTTGGCGCTCTCAGGTCTGACTGGCTGCCCCTGTGGCTCATTAGAGACCATCATCAACGTAGCTGCAAGTTAAGTAGTCCAGTCAATCACCTGATTAGAGCTCACTCCTGACTGCAGAAGCACTGATTGACTCTTCCTATAAAGAGGGAGCTTTTGTCTTCCCACTGTTGGGTTTTGGTCTGCGATATTACAGAGCATCTTTTCTTTCTGTGTAAACTACCACAAGGTTTCAGTTGTTGGGAAATGGAACTATATAAACAAAAGCAACCAGAATTTATATCCAGTTACAATGCACTGACTGTTTTGTTTTTTTTGCTTTTTGTTTTATAGGAGCTCAGACAGGACACACCCGTCTGTGGTTATCATTAAAATATCTGCCTGGACTGTTGTGAAATTCAGGTTGCTAAGGTCCCAGTAGGCCTCATGTGTTTTGTTATGTGGGTGTGCGATATCGCTCTCGCCCTCTGACTCTGTGGCCTGCATGAGTCTTGTCTTGACTAACTATTGTATCCCTCCCTCCAACACTCCATGTTAAATTGCACTCTGTTACATTAAAACAGTGCAGAAATATGCAGGGCTCGCTCTAAATGTTTTAGGCTAAGAACTCAGTCATGACTTCGGGACAGAGCCAAAGCTTTGGCAGCACACTCGGAACAACAATGTGTTGCTTAAGCCAACTTCACCCGCTGCACTGCAATTCAAATGAATTATGCTCCTGGCAGCAACTTTTCTCAACTTATCAAAATAAGACACGCTTTTTTCGGTTTGAAATAATGATGCAATTTGCAGTAAAATGCCTGCTGGAAACTTTAGTAAATCACAGCTGTATGAGTCATTTAAATAATTTGTGCTCCAAAAAGGAATCTTTGACAAATATACATCCAAAAAGGAAATTCCAAAAATACAGTCTTCAACCACCTCATGTATTTCTTTTTTATTTTATATATTTTACTCAGAATACAGGAAATAGATGCAGTGATTTATTAATACTCATGCAAACATAAATGGAATTACAGTATATAAGGAAAAAAAGAGTATTTGGTGTGAAATGTATTCTTTTTTGTAATTTCTTTAAGTAGTCTTCAGGAATACTTCTTCAGGCCTCTTGAAGGACATTTAAAGCTCTTTTTTTTATTCTGGCTGCTTTTTGTGGTGTAAAGATGATCACACACTGCTTCGTGTTGTGAAGCACAAAAGAGAATAACAGGTTAGTTGGATACCAGTCCATAACGTCAGTGAACTGAACATGGATCAACTGAAGCGCCACATCAGGTCCTGTTTCTGGTCTTTTTCACCCATTTCTTAAGGACATGACTTTCAGACACTATTCATCTGCTGGAGATCGTTTTGTAAGCCATACACATCTACTTTTGTCCTCATCTTGTCCAGTTTCCCCTTTAGTAAACCCAACAGCAGCGTTTTAATGCAGAGCAAATGTATTGCACTGTTACAGAGCATTAGTAAATCTGGACCTAGAATAAAACCCACTGGTTACCCATCTGAAAAAAATAATAGATTAGTTCTTCTTCCTTTGGACTAATGAAAAACCCATTAAGATAAATATTATTTTTAAATATGACACTTGTTTGATCTTTTGTTAGAATGTACTTATTTTATTGTGTGCAGTTGGCTATGATTTTTAAATTGAGTACTGTTGATGATTTAATGTTTCTGGAAGTATTTTGACTTTCATTACACCCTTCAAACTCTTCTATGGCTTTTTCTTCATCTTCCTCCTTTTGTCATTTATTTTATAAAGAGGTCTATAAATTAAAATCATACTGAGCACAGAGAAAAGAAGAAGTCATCAAAATCAATTGAGTTCAGACGTAAACTTCCCGTGACAGTGCATGTAAACTTGTCTTTTTATTATCTAAACCGTCCAGACAAGCTAAATCTCATCATACTTTATTGATTTTGGTTATATAGCTACACCAGTCATGAAAGTGGAAATGATCCAGAGCCCTTTAAAATAAACTGAGTTGACGTTAAAAGAAGCTCCGCATGCGATTGTTTTTCTTTCCTCTGTGGTTTATGAAGATAAACATCTTCATACATGGAGATCGCCCTCAGGAGGATTACAGCTGGCAGCTTACCAACTGTAGTGTGCACAGATGGACCAACAAGACCCAGAGGTAAATCTTTCCATTAAAAGCCTCTTGTTCATTCAGACCAAAAGAAGAACTCACGCAGCTGTCTGTCCTTAAGACAAGAGACTACAGAACCTTCAGCACAAACAGAGAAAAAAGCTCAAAATGCATGAAAAGAAAAGCCTGCTTCCACTTTACTGACCTGTTGCTTTGACCTCTTAGTTTTAAGAGAAAAATACACCTTTCAAGCCGAGCTGATGCCACTTGGCAGGTCAGTCTCTGTGTGACCAGAAGTGGACCATCAGACCCATAAACAGCTTCAGGAAAGTGTCATTTTGTATTTCATCACCATATATTCAGTGACAACAGAACATGCTTACGGCGATATAGATGCTGTTTTTTGTTTGTTTTAATCTCTAAATGAAGGACTTTGGGTTATTTTCACTATGGGTCACACTGGAAAATGATCATAACATCAGTATACAGTTTACTTACATCCATAATTATGTCTCATGTACAATTTGGTCCAAAAAAAGTCCTCAACACTGCACTACTGGGTGCCAGTTTAGTTCAGTGGAAGAGCAGGCGACTATATGCCGTACGGCCCGAGTTTAAGTCTGATCCGTGGCCCTGTCATGCATGTCTTCAGTTCTCTCTCCCCACTTTGCTGTCTAGCTACATTGTCTCTATCCAAAAACAAGGCTAAAAGCTGCTGGCAGTCAAATTAATCACAAACAGGTAAAATAGTAGCAGGTAACTGTGGTCATCAGTAAGCTTTAGGTCTGTGTGACTGAAGCCTTAACTAGCTTCTTTGCTTACAGGGGCAAAGGTGCATCTTTTTGGGCTGATACAAAAATTTGTAAAGTACTAGATTTGCCCCTCACCACCCACTCTGTCAGAAATCTTTTGTTTAGCAGATTACAAAGAAATCTGTATGCTGCTCAGTTAGAGACTGTTTTCTTCCCAGTAATGATGCTTGTAATCTCTGTGTCACAACATTGTTCTACTCAAATTGTAAGAGTATATAAGTCACACTATTCTAATCGATATGTGACACAATATAAATTGTTTTCACTAAAGGTCGGCTAAGTAATCACTTGCAAGTTCTAATGCTAAACTTTCTTCAGTTTGCAGCTGCGTTCAAGTCTGTTTGTGCTACGAAGTGTGCAGAAAATGAAGCTCTGGCACTCCGATTCCAAACTGCAGGACTTTAAAATGCGAAGCTGGCGGGAAATGGATGGAAAGGAAGATGCCGCTGGCTGTTTGTTTTTGTTTAATATGATGAAATCAGCCTCCAGATGGGATCCTAGAATGATTACCATATGGGCCCACAGTGATTTATGAGACTCGTTGGCGCTGAATGCCTCGGTAGCTCAGATTCCACCTGCCGTCAACACAGACTGATCACTCTGTCATATGAAGGAGGCAGTGATGTGTACATTTCTTTGAGATGTCAAAGAGTGTGTTAAAGTGAAATAAACCTATTTTATCTACATGGCAAATGACACATTTTCACAGATTCTGATGAGTCTAATAACCATGCAAGCAGATACGAGTTAATGTATTTTTGACAAAAGTAGCGATAGATAAACTTAATAACGCTTAACAATAAAAGTCATCTGGTTTTATTTGCTGGGGTTCAGAAAAGAAAACAAATTACAGCCTTCTCTGCAGTGAGCCAACTATCCATATGTTGATTTATTTACTTTATTTCGTTTTCTGCAGAGCAAACAATACACAGACAAAATATTGGACCGCACCTCTTAACCTTTGTGGTGCAGCTAGTCACACGGTCTGCTTTTACCAACATTTTTGAAAGAATGGGTGATTTTAAAGAACTTACTAAACTTGAGAGAGATGCTGTAATAGGATGCTGCTGATGCAACAGGTCAGTTTGTGAAACGTCTTCCCTTCTAGATGTTCCACAATCATCTGTAACTGGTATTAATGCAACGTGGAAGTATTTTGAAACCAGAAATAAGTGTCAGAGTGGGAGTCAAGGACTGCTGAGGTGCATAGTGTGTTTGTTTGCTGGTTCTGTATAACTGTATACTGGGAGCTTCATGGGATAGTTTTCTATGGCTGAGCAGCTCCTCTTTTCTCCCTACACTGTATATTATACAAATCACCTCAGGGCATTATTTACAGTTGGATCAAACTCTGACTATACATAAACACGGTGACAGATCTGATTACTGACTTGTTGGTGATACCAGGGGGCTTTCCTTGGGTGTTACTATTAATGGATTTCAAACGATACACCCACCCTTAAAAACAAAGCCATCCCTACTTGAGCTGTGTAAAGACCTCCACCAAGTGTGTGATTTAGTTTCCCTTGTCACAAAATCATCACCCTGCATTGGAAAATCCTTCTAATATCTAGAAAAGCAGCTAAAGGCAAGCGCCTTCAGGCGAGCGCACAAAATCAAAGGTTGTCATCCAGTAGGATTGTCTTATATTTAATCAGGTTATAAGGTGCTCTAATTTTATTTTGTACCCATCTGTGTATTACCAAAGTAACCAAAAACAAGTCACCAGCCAGTCATTTCTTGGTGGGTGAAGGAAATAATGAGCAGCTCACGGTTCCTGAGTCATCACTGTGTGCATTTGACAGAGCTAGTGGCACGCTCACCCACGCCTCTGAACAACACAGGCCAATGTGGAAGTGCAATAATAAGTGAAATAGCAAGAACTGCCTCAGGGAGGGCCATCGTAATAGCTGTCCCTCAACGGAGTCCCAATTATTTTGGTCCCCCATCTTTCTCGCCAGAACATTCACTCACCTATTGACTCTGCTCAGTTCCTCAAGCTGGTGCAGGACCTGACATGCTGGTACATGAAGCTGGTACATAATGCATGACTGTTATCCAAGGGGATATGTTACTGACGAGCAAACAAATATGACAGTGTTTAACACAATCAAAGATACCAGCAAGACCATCAGTCAGATGCAAAGACAGAAGACAAATGGTACAGCATTTACACGGCAACATAGCACATTATCTGTTTTGTCCAGACATTCATGGAGGGAGCATCTTTGTGAAATTCTTTGCGATTGTAAGAAACAGGACAGGCAGACAAGAATGCAAACTGAATAAATCATGAGCGCCGCTTTAGGCAAAATGTCACGAGGAAGATGCACACACACTCTTCACTATTGTATTTACAACTCAGTTATTCAGTCAAATGAATCATCTACAATTCCCACGGTTACTGTACGGGTACCATGCAAGTTCACTCAGTTAACTCACAGTTTGTGGGGCAGCTTATTCAGAAAGATCATATCAGCAGCAATATGATAGCAGGAAGTGTTTATAGTATTTGCAGCACAGTTAACAACCACACAGAAGAAAAGGGCTGGGTGGAGCAATAACACCTTAAAGAGGCAACCTTACTGTAAATTGTGCAGAATTGTTTTAATGCATGGGTATTGTCATGTATGAGTGTGGCTGAACTACGAAACACGCTTCGCTGTATTAAGAAAAAAGCATCAGGGACAGAAAAAGAAATGCAAAGCCAGAAAACGCTACCAATGCATGTAAAATTTTCTCATATATTGTATTTAGAATTGTTGAACGCTGAATATAATAATGACAGTGAAGCTGATTTCTGTACATTATGCAGTTTGCATGTAAATAAGTGAACAATATAAACAGGGAGTCAAAGACTCCCTGTTTATATTGTTTATATTGTTCACAAAGACAAAGGCAAAACATTCGTATGAAGTCAAGGGGTCTGTAAAGCTCATTTTCTGCACGTTTTAGTCTGATTTTCTTCATTTTGTGGAGGTGTTCGTGGACATGTTAAGGGCAGCCAAACACAGCTCTCTGTCCTCTATCTTGTCACCTGAGGGGAAAAACAGACACATCCTGACCTCCCAAATCGTCTTGCAGAAGCACTTGTCATTCTGCCACCGAGAGTCGATCCTGCAGTGACATGGGTATTTCGGATGCTGACATCTAAGGGCAGTTGTTGCTCTCAGTGTGGCTCTCCTGCACACTCTCATACATATTGAGACCCCCTCATCCCTGCCTGCTGAACCATCCATACTCCAGAGATTGCAAGCGCCACCATCGCTCTCCCCCCCCTGACTTCCTAACGAGATCCTCTATCTCTGACACCCAGCTCTGTCACCCAGAACAAAGCCTCGCCTCAGACAGAAAAGCAAGCAGACTGACTGCTCCACAGAGGCTGGATGGGGAAGAGCGAACCGTTAGGGGAAGAGGCATAGTGCTTGTGCCAGAGGGATTTATTTCCTGCCCTGACAGGTTGCTTTTTTTCCAGGTGGGCAGATGGTTTTTCTACCTCTAGAAGCACAGTTCTAGCCATCAGCAGAAAGACAGCGTGTTATTTTAATAGTGTATGACAGGCCATCTCTGGAGTGTACTTTAAGTTAACATGTCAGCTGGTGTGAAGATCATGCTGATGCACGTAGCAACCTGTGAATAAACAACATTTGTTTTGTTCTGCACAGAGAATAATATGAAAGCTTGTAAAGAAAAAATGCCACATAGACATTAAACATTAATTAAAACATTGCTATAAGAGATAAAAGCATATGACAGGAATGCATTAAAGATTAGAGATGCTAACTAATCCCAAAGTGGCACAAGGCTTTTAAGGCAGTTAATAACAGAATTAGCACTCATCAATGATTTTAACTGCAGACTCGTGTGGTTTTTATCTGCTCTCACAGCTGAGAGGGTTAGCTCATGTCAGCATGTGCCAGATGGGCATAAAGCAAGTCCACAATATGACCTGGAGTGCATTCATCTCATGCCATCATGTATCCTTCATCAGTTACTCATTCTGCCATATTTGGCCTGACTTTTGAGCTAAAGGGGAGTCAAGAAAACCATTTTTGTGAACATTTCAGATGGAGAAAGGGCCAATATGTCACCATTTTGATGCCTGTCTGTGTTGTCGCCAGCTGAACTGAATTCAAAAATGGAGGGAGGTACACTGAAGTCGCTTTAGCCTCTACACAGTCTCTTAAGTCTTGATTTAAGAAAAAAAAGATATAGTTGATTCTACTAGTTGCCCCAGCTTTGTGGGGGATCTTTGACTTTGAAGACTGTAAATAGCATCTTACATACTTAGATTTCCAGGAGTCATCAGCATTTCCTATCACTTAAAGTGTAAAAATAATGAGTGCTACACTCCTTTAATGCAACAGCGAGCACCTTTTCGTGATCATCCTGAATGCTCATGTCTGTCAAACGCTGTCAGTTTATAACTGAGATTTTATGTTATTAATTTTTGGTTATTGTTGACATCAGCTTTGCATCACTACAGATGTTTAGTTATCATCCAGAGTCAAAGATTACACATTGTTTTCTGAGATTTTGCAGGAATCTGTGTATAGGTAACTGTAACATGTTAAATCACTAGCCTGCTTCATGTTAACTTTGATTATTCAAGCCAATTTTGTACATCAGTGTATTGTCACACGATGTGACAATTTATTGTCACACCTTGAGTCAATAACTAAAGGGAACTCAGAGAAGATTAGTCGCTGCATTCATCAGTAACGTAAAGAAGTCAATCATCCATGCTCTAAAACTGAAATAAATAAATATGGTAAATGGTAAATGGCCTGTATTTGTATAGTGCTTTATTAGTCCCTAAGGACCCCAAAGCGCTTTACACATCCAGTCATCCACCCATTCACACACACATTCACACACTGGTGATGGCAAGCTACATTGTAGCCACAGCCACCCTAATAATTGAGGATCTCTGAATAACAACAAAAGGCAGACACAGACAGACCAACTTGTAGATGTGACAGTAAAGCAAGTGCCAAGAGTGGCTCCAGAGATAAATGAGAACAACCAGATACAGCTCATTTCACAAACCATTCGGAAACGAAGTGTGTTATCCAATGGAATTATTCCAGAGCGAATGTCTTATTAATTTCAATCCACAGAGAGAAGCAGAGGTCTACTGTCATCACAGAATATATATATATGAAAGCTGCGGGAAGTCTTCAGGTCTGGAAAGGGAAGGTAATTTCTTTGAATGGCCAATAGGAGGCGACTTATTTGATAATAGAAGAAATCTCTGGGAAAATGACCCATTTATTTTTATTTATACCCTAAATGAATGCATTAGTTATGATCTTGTGACCTCACATGCTCGTCTCATGGTTTATTTAATAAACCAGTAATTTGTTCAATTTGTAAATTATTGTCAGATTTAGAATGAAAACTGAAGACAAAGCAAGGCCAGATAAGGACGTAGCTACGATGACAGTCACAAGCTGCTATTCGTCGTGGGCATGAATGTCATGATCATTTTGGATTTTAAGTTTTGGAACTGTGTTTTTTCCAGTTTATATATGACTGTACAGCAGACATCTTTAATGCCTTTTTTAAAAAAAGAACTGGGAGAACAAGTTTGAATTTATTTTGGACTTTTTCTAAAGCACACAGGGTCAAAACAGAAAGGCTCAAATATATGCAAACAGTCACTCATCTTAATAAGTGGTGCTGAAGGTTTGACAATATATCTTACTCTTTAGTGATTGTGATTGACTGAAATTCGTAGTTTCTGTTTGCATAAAAAGGATTTGTTTGACAGTGCTCGTTGGATTAACCAATATACGGTGGCTTGCAAAAGTATTCGGCCCCCTTGAACTTTCCCACATTTTGCCACATTACAGCCACAAACATGAAAAAGTCCTGTTGTACTCTCAAGAGGACATCTTGCACCTTCTTTTTCTATTGCTGCCACATTTATGTGAGTTGGGCTAACAGAGCACAGGGACTTTCTTTTCGAAATGATGAGGATTATTTTTTGCAGATATTATGGTTCTGTAGCTAAACAAAACTTTTATTCGCTTTCCTTTGTAGTGGACAGCAGGATTTACTACCTTACAGTTTCAATCCGTGTCCATACTTGAGCAAGCACAGGGCACAATGAGATAGCAGGGATTTTACTCAAAATTGTGGAAGGAGAGTCGGTGGCTGTCAGATGTGGTGGAGGAAGAACAGACATTAGAGCAGGAAGATGAAAGCACAAAGGAGGATATACCAGCTTTTGAGGTGGCATGTTATAAGATTTCTTTTTTTAATGCAGGGCTCTGAAGTTTTTAGGTAATACAATTTCTAGAAAGGGAAGAAGGAGCCTTTTCACTTGAATTCACACGCACAAAAACACACTTCAGTTTAAAATGTAATTTCTTCTTTTATTCTGTTGATTTCTATAATTAATAATATAAAATAAAAGTGGATTATCTGCTGTCTTTATCAATTACATTTAAATGATGTTGGGGTTTTCTTTTTTTGCATGAAACATGAAAACAGGACAACACTGGCAACAAACCACAGAGACAGCTGCTCCTCTGATTACATCAAACAGGAAATAAGCAACCAGGTTTTAGAAAACATCCTTCAGCACATCAGTGTTCGCGGCATGACTCAGATAACCTATGGTCCAAATTTAGCAGTTCCAGGTTATAGCCGATTCAATAAGTCAGGACAGATTCTTTAAGGAACAAGCCCTTCTGGATGGTGAGTCCTCTCATAAGCACAGTGCAACATGCCACATCATTCTGCTGACACCATGGACGGATGATTTCCTTCACAGGCTGCTGAGTAATCAAAATCCCAACACTTCATTACCCTGGTTTACACTATGCTGCTTACCCATAATGCACTTAGGTGACATCATTTTCTCCCAGCTTAGGCTTCTTAAAAGCTGGAAATGTCCTCCACCAGGCTTTCACCTTCCTGCTCCACTGTCTGGCCCTCTAAGTATTACTCCACTTGCACCGTGCTGAGAAAAATCCTGTCTTCCACCCTCTGTCATACATCCATTACCTAACAACCCAGGTTTAGTTGAGTGTTAGATGTGGAGAATGGAGAGTGTTCTCTTCATCTAAATGTTTTTCTGTTCATAAAAATAAAATTAAAAAATGTCCAGAAATTCACAGAAAAAAGAAACAATATCCATAACATCACTTTATTCTGTAATAAAACAGGACCTGATGTCCATTAACAGGGACAGAAGATAAAAATAATAATAACTATTCTATTCTACGTTGTAGCATGTTTCTTTCAAAGACAATATTTAAATAATCTAACAATGAAATATAAAAACACAGGAAGATATGAGGGTGCCTTTTTCTCAGTGAGGCCCGCCCTTTGCTTGTAAGGTCTCATTCCTCAAAACCAAAAAGGCGATGGCCAAAACACCATCTGGGTCTCAAAAAAGGGAGTTGACAAACCACAAGGTGTCACCAGTTACGTCGCTGCACCGATGTCTGTTAAACCAATATGCAGTTCCAAAGTAAGTGAATATGAAATAAGCAGCTGGTAACTGCAGCCACAGACAAAGTAGCTGAACCCTCAGCAGCGTGGTGCTTCTGAGAAGCTCACTTTGAAGTCAGATAACTACAGAAGCTGCTTCACTTAACCCTCGCTGATTGCTGCCAAGGCTGATTGAGGCAGGCTGTGATTTTGGCTCTAGTGATGATTGTGCTTTAGTACCTTAGATTTTGGCCACGATGCACTATTTGACCATGAGTGAAAAGTGCTCGGAGGGACCTTGTGTGCGTCTCCACAGCCATACTTCACATATTATCGATGGCAGGTTCTTTTGAGCCAAATACCAAAAATACATTTGTTGCAGTTAAAGTTACGTTTAAAAACAAAAAGGTGGCCCAGCAGGTGTATTTGCACCAATCACAGCTCATCACTGGGAGAATACTGATTAAATATTTTCACAAGTTATCTATCTTTCTTCCTCTCTTTTCTCCAGTGAGACTCTCAGAGAAGACATGGCGACATAAATACACCCTTTACCACTATACCCTCCTATTTGCATTGAGAAGTCTGCATGAATAACACAGGTAAAGAAATAATGCAGCTCAAGCAAGCTCCATTATCCTCCAAGGCGAAATTGCTGTGGGTCAGAACAACAAAGGCTCTGTGGTGGGAAATGATGTTAGTGTGCAGCTGCAGAAAAGAGTGCACCAAATCAAAACCTCAGATTTCAGACGGACCTTAGAATGGTTGCTAATTCATAACCTCCCCTGAGATACCTGTGGTGAGAGTGTGTTGCTGCAGAGTTACAGGCTGTGCGTGAATACCAGCTATTTAGAGCTGATAGCCCGCCATGGCCATCTGCTGAAGATATGCCTAATAGTGTTGGCGTTGGCGTGCAGCCAGAAATATATCCTCAGCACCTCAAGCTGTCCACAGCAGGTGGTAATCTCTATAAAAGCCATTTTACTATAAACAGAGGATGCACATTAAGCTTTAAAAGACATATATAAAGCCTAATAGAATGGCAGTGATGTGAAGGACAAAGAGATAAACAGATGAGAAGGATTACTAAAATGTCACTAGAGAAAGAAGCTGAGAATGAGGATGTTACTCTTGGTTTATACGAGCATGGGTTCCTTTTTTGTTATATTCAAAGACTTGGTAGTAATGGCTTTGAATCCTGATCATAGTGATTTTGAGGCCAAGAGCACTGCTGCAGTCTTTAGAGGATATGCTGGACAGAGACCGAGTTGTTTGCATAAAAAGCAATGCTGCCCTCATCTGTTTGTTAGGGAGTTTACATTCTGCTGGCAGAAGAAGGGCAAATGGAGGTGAAGTGTGTCTTTTAAATATTGGTCTATTTATTTCCTAGAACCAGTTACTCCCAGTTTATGGTCACAGGTGGAGGAATTGAAAGTAGCTTCCTGTTATGACCAGAAGCAGTGCAAGAGCTGGCAATCGGGTTTGGGATTGAAACGGGCAAATCCAGGTGCTAGACTAAAAAGAAACAGTGTAATTACCAGAGAAAACTAGATTTACATCTCCTCATGGTGATTGCATTTTGCTTGATATGCCTGCTTATTATGAGAAGACCTGATGAAGTGGGTACATATGTAGGCATTACAAATTTGGAGAGGAGAATTGGGGTTTTTTTGGGTTTAGAAGAGCTGCAGCTGTACAAACAGATGTATCTAAGACGACTACTGCTGTGGGGACAAGTACACCCTTACTGGTTCCAAAGCAAAAGGGATAGGTAACAACCAGGTGCTGCTCATCAAATGCATTTGATTCATTTATCTTCGGCAAGTGTGAGCATAAATGCAGAATTTCTGGCAGTTTTATTGCTCTGGAGCATTTAGGTGTATGTTAACATGAGGCTACGATCTTCCTAGGAACATCCAAGCAAATTCATCCCAAATGTCCTTTAGACAGACGAGACCAAAGAGGAGATGTTTCGCTATGTAGAGAGGTGATGATTTGGGTTTGTTTTGCAGCCACAGCACCTGGATACCTTGAAGCCAAAGTAAAATGTGAGGCCATCAGTCAAACAGCTAAAGCTTGGCTGATACTAAATCATGCAACAGGACAATGATCCCAGGCACAGCAGCCAATATACAAGAGAATGGCTGAAAAAAATAATAATCAAGATGTTGCAATGGCCCAGACTAGGTGGTTAAGAGAGCTGTGTATAAACGAATACCACAAACCTCAATGAACTGAAGCAGCACTGTGGAGAAGAATGCGACAAATATCACCCACAACAAAGTGAGAGACTGATGAAGTCATACAGAAAATGATTACATTGGTTGTTGCTGCTAACAGTGGTTCTACAACCCCATAAATTATAGGGAGTATTTAGTGTTTCACAGGAAGGTACCATGATGGTGATGATGGTTACAGGGTGCTTTGAAAACTTCCTTTTTCACAGGACTGTATGTTGTTTACCCTGACTTGTCAAATCAAAATGATCTTGTGTTGTGTTTATGTCTCCTGATAAAGGCTTCAGTCTCAAACACTGCAAAATTGCATGAATGAATATAACCTGAAATTTAAAAAAAAGAAAGAAAAAGGTTTCCTATTTGAACAGAATGAGCTATATTCAGAGTTTGACGGTGAAATACTTAAACTTACTTACTTAAAAAAAAAAAGATTTTTCTAAATGTGGAAAAATGCTGTGCCCACCCAGATCCTGCAAACATGATCTGTGAAATTACTCTGTTTGCACCCATAGTTAGATTTCGTCTGCATTAGGTGAGTCTTTCACTCTCATTGGCTTTTAAAATGTAAAATTTTTTTTTACATATTAATAGATTCTGGGTCTTCTGAAGAGAGGACGAGGCACCGATAAGGATGGAAGTGAGTTGTTGTTTTTTTCTTCGATTACAGGTCAAACCTAAGGAGATTGTATAGGAGAGCAAGATGGCACTAAAATATTAAGGGAGATTTCCACAATGATGGTCGAAGTATATACCGCAGGGGGGCGTTTTAAACCCTTATTTTGCAGCAAAGAAATAAACTTTTGTGAATTTTTAAAAATCTAATTTGTGTGGAGATTCTAAACATGTAGCTTGAGATCCCACTGAACACAGAAATGAACGCTAATTTATATAATTCTTTCAAATAACTACAAAATAATTACCCAGTTGTGTTTCAAGATTTCTCTACAGCCTTGATCTTTGGCAATAGAGGGGCTTTAAATAGGATTTGTTTCTTCTTTTACATGTTTAAAATACCCCATAACTAAAAAATAAATTAGATTACGTTAGATACCTACTGATTACATAATGTCGCTCTTCTCCCTGAAAGGTAAAAGTCGGGGAAAAGGTTTCCATGACTCAGCCAATCAGGGACGGCTACGAAACGAGAGTTGTATTGCTGTATTTTCACCCAATCGGCTCTGCCCTTCAATACACTTCGGACCAATGATATTCGAGGATGTTCAAACGTTGAGCCTAAGGAAGTTGGTGATGTGTGTATTATCTGTACAGCTGTTCCGACTCTGACAAAAAGCCAGCCGCCGTTTCGTCGTTAAGTTAGCTTAAGGTTTAGAGCCTCCGTTTGTAGCTAAAGGTAGCTTGCTTCCTAACTTACGGGCGTTAAAAGTTGTCTCGTTTAGTTGATCTCTCGCGGCAGCTGCCATGCTGCTCGTTTTCCTCCTGTTCGCCGCCTTTCGGGTCTCCATGCTGGAGTGAAAATAGATGGGGGGCATTACACCAGAAGATGGAGGATTTAACCAGGGGTCCTCATGGCTGCTGTGAAGGCGTGGAGTTACTACAGCGCCCGTGTCCTAGGAGGATGGGGCCCGCTGCTTTGCATCGCCCTCGGCTCACTCGTGGCGCTCCTGATGCCCATGGTTGGGGTGGAGGATCAGTGCTGTGCCTCCCTGAGAGGCATCGCTCTGCTCCGCTGCCAGCTGTGGGGAAGTCCACAGCAGCATCCAGCTGTGCAGTCCACCAGTCTCACCGTCCCCTTCACTGCTCTTGATCTGCTGCCTCAGAGGCCCAAGCCGACCAAAGGTACACTCACGTTATTTACTGACTGTGGAGGTCAGCTTAGTGCCATATGCAGAACAATATTAACCATATGTCGAGAAAGAAGGCCCGTGTGAACTCATCTAGGGCTTAATTTAACAAATTTATAGAGAAAATTGCGTTCCCTTTATCGCTTTCAAGCTCTGATCGTATTGGTTTTTCCTGTATGTTGGGGTTTCTGAATGACGGCATTGTGAAGACGTCAGCTTGTAATTCTCCAAATCCTCTGCAAATTGTAGGTATTTTCACACTGTTTTCTAACTGTGAAGGCCAGCGAACTGTTAAGGGAAAAAAGGAAGCACATCAACTAAATGTAAAAATAACAAATTTGCGGCTTCAGTGTTTTAAGTTGAATATTAGTTCCCTGAATGATTTCTGAAGTTGTTGAAAATTCTAGTTCATCCAAGTCTAATAACGTTTTTTTTAATTAATTAATTAATTAATTCATATTTTGTCATGACATGACCTGCTGTTTTACTGCATCTTCACTGCTCACCCTGTCAATCATGTCGTGATTGCAGAGATGGAGCTGGAGGCCAAAGCTGCACTGCAGTTGGCTCAGGAGATGAAGAAACTTGGGAAGAGGGAGAAGGCTCACAAGCTGCTGGTGCATGCACTTAGCATGAACCCAGACTTCGTGGATGCCCTGACGGAGCTGGGGACCATTTTAGAGGAGGAGAAGGATGTCGTCCAGGCAGATCACCTGTACACCAAGGCCCTGGCCATCTCACCGTGCAACGAGAGAGCTCTGGTTAGCCGAGACCGGACCCTTCCCCTAGTGGAAGAGATCGATCAGCGTTACTTCAGCATCATCGACAGTAAAGTGCGCCAGCTTATGTCCATTCCTAAAGGGAACTCTGCATTCCGCCGAGTGATGGAGGAGACCTACTACCACCACATCTACCACACCGTGGCCATCGAAGGCAGCACGCTCACGCTGTCAGAGATTCGTCATATCATTGAGACGCGTTACGCCGTCCCCGGAAAGAGCCTGCAGGAGCAGAACGAGGCGATCGGGGTGGATGCGGCCATGAAGTACATCAACACGACGCTGTTGTCCAGATCAGGAGCCATCACCGTCAACGACATCCTGGAGATCCACCGGCGGGTGCTCGGCTACGTAGACCCCGTGGAGGGAGGGAGGCTGCGCACCAATCAGGTGTTTGTGGGCCACCACATCCCTCCTCACCCTCGGGACCTGCAGAGACACATGCAGGAGCTCGTTCAGTGGCTCAACTCCGACGAGGCGCTGCAGCTTCACCCCGTGGAATACGCTGCACTCGCCCACTATAAACTGGTGTACATACACCCATTCGTTGATGGCAACGGACGTACGTCACGGCTGCTCATGAACCTCGTGCTCATGCAAGCGAGATACCCACCAATTACTATCCGCAAGGAACAACGGGCTGAATACTATGCCGCTCTGGACACAGCCAACGAGGGTGATGTGCGGCCCTTCATCCGCTTTATAGCCAAATGTACAGAAATAACTTTGGACACGTTGTTGATTTCTACTACGGAGCACGCCGTAGGGCTGCCGGGAGCAGGCCAGGACCAGACCTGTTTCGACTGCAAGCAGACCATCCCATTCCACAACTGAGCATAGGGTGGGGATACAGGAGCATGGCAACACTGGCATGCAAACATAGATGTCATTTCATTTCAGAGCTCCATCATAAAATGTGAATTCCTTTGTCCACATCATACCCATCATTCCCTCCTCACAGTTTGGATTCTGTGCCTGCTGAATTCATCAGCCTGCTTCAGGAAGGTGAACTGAAATTTGCTTTTTGTCGTGTCAGGTTTGCTTTACCACACCCTAATTTTCCTACGCAATGAAAAGTCGTGTTGTGGGAGAGTTTAGGTGTTTTAATTCTCCATCATATTACGAGGAGGAAACAAGATTTCTGTCGGACTTGAATCTTCAGTTTCAACTGTGGATGTGCACGGTGAACATTTAGTTCTTTGACATAAAGATGTCTCCAGACACTGTAATGCACTTTCCTGTATTTTCTTATTTATTTTAAAATAAAAGTGGTTTATAATGAGCAAAGTCGGGCATCATTTGTATGACTTTATTAAAACAAGTTTCAGACCAGAAAAGAAGGGAGGGAAAAGAAACATGACATGATTTCAAAGAATGAAAGTGAAAAAGCACAAAAATAAATACTGAGATTAAACAAACAAAAAATAGCCTTTTATTATTTACCTCTATTCCAAATGTAAAACACTGACTATAGAAATTATACAAACGGCAATGCACATAATACAACCTTTTTAGTATAGACATAAAACAGAAGGTGACTTCTACAACTTCAACTTTTTTTCTCCTTTTTTTTTTAAAATTAGGCCACTGCGGTGAGAGCAATACATACAGCTTGTATTACATGTTTTGAAACTTAAGATTCATCACAAACTATGCTGACCTTTTTTTTTTTTTTTTTAAAATGTGTTTACCGAGTATCATGTACACAAACAGAATTTTATTAATGTGTAAAACAAGACAAGTGGACAGCTGATCGACCCCCTGAAACATGGGATTACTGAAATGGGAACTGCATAGATTCTGACCATCCTCTTTTGTTTTTCCAGAGTGACGTAGACTCTAAAGAAAACCAAACCGCACTTATAAAAACAGCTCGAGTTTATATTCACACTTCTTTTTTTTTTACTTCTTCTTTCAATATTAAGTGTTAGAGTGCTGCAAGTGGCTCTTTTTTACTAAATAATCTGCTGTGGTAATTTTCGCTAAGGGTTAACATCAAATAATCTGAAAGCCAATTAAAAATTCGCCAATGTAGACAAAACTAATGACTGAAAACTGTCTTGAAGGACAAAACTTCTTTCTGAGTGATAGACTACAGGCTCACGAAGCCCACGCAAAGCCAGGTGTTTCCTGCCATCAAAGCACTTCAGAATTGCCAGCTTCCTGCTTATGTGCACCCTCTTAAATTTCAGGCAGGTTACCTTTGTTCCTCTTTAAACGTGACTGACGTTCTCCACCTGAACAGACGGGCCACGCACGGAAACAAATAAAAATATAAGCAGGGTTACTTAAAACAGATTTGTGAACACTTTAACTCAAGCATCAGCTGTGTGCTGCAGGACAGCAGCTTTCACACTGTCCTAAAAGGTCATGTTTTGTTGTTGACGGTAGCTTTAGAGGTCTCTATAGCATAATAATACTGGACATTAGTAGTTGACGGTGACTCAGTGATGATGTTACATAAAAAATAATGAATCAGCTGTACTATAAGGTCAGGAAATAAAACTATTTCGGCTCCTTAAAAACATCTGGAGAGTGTCTTTTCATCACTAGCACATCCAACATTATGTACACACACCGACTATATTACACCACGTCCAAACTTTTGCATATACCTATTTAAAACAACATTCACAAGTTTGGCTGTTTTGAATATTTAAAAAAATACTCTCCCATATGCTTCTGTTAAAATCCCTTACAGTGCACAACAACAACAACAACAAAAGAGAAAAACAAAAAAAGGAAACTTTGCAACAATTTTAGATACAGTATATTTACACACAAATATGACACACTTTTAATAAAACATCCTGGCTGCCATCTTCAAAACACACCCATCAAAAACAATCCGAAACGCTCTTTGAAAAGGGCTCGTGATGGGGATTTAAGGCAACCTCGCAGAACGGATGGTGAGAGCATGACCGGGATTAAAGGGACATCAGGTAACCGGTTACAAAAAAGAAAAAAAAATTAATCAAGGACATCCATTTGTAAGGACACAAGATGGCTTTCAGTGTGAAGGCGGTCGTCACGCTCTTGCCTGTCTTCTCACATGTTGAGGAGCATCTTGGCAAAGTCTGAATTTGACAACTGCTTCGGCTCTCCGGCTGCATTTCCTGCTGCGCTGGCTGGCTCTCCGTCCACAGCGCTCCCGTTCTCCACTTTCCCGGCGGGCGCGGATTGTCGGTGCAGGGAACGAGGGAGCATGGAAAGCTGGGTGCGTCCTTTCCCTCTCCTGGAAAAAAAAAAGGAAAACAGTTGAATTTGTTTCCTGTCTTTATTACCAAGATCTGGGAATCAGGGAAGAGCAATTGCAAACATTTTGTGGGAGAAACATTTTGGGAAACTTACGCTCCGTACACCTGGCGAGGCATCGCGTCTCCCGTGGGCCTGCTCGACCCAGGCTTATCTATCGTGTTTCTGCGAGGAGGGTTGCTTATAGCAACAGAGATTTTGTTGCCCTCCACTTCTATGCCGTCCATTTTCAGCACTGCCTGAGAGGCCTGGGTTTCATCTGCAAACTCAACATATGCCAGACCCTGCAGAGCCACACAACATAAGAGGGTTAACACACCAACAACTTCGTCCTGCGTGTGGGTCGAAGGCAGCGATCACTAGCTCCATCATCTCACCGCTGTGCTATTTATTCCTCACCTTGGGTTTTCCTGAGCGATACGTGACCAAACGAACTTCTTTGACGGTGCCGTGATTTTTGCAGATTTCCGCCAGCTGCTCCTTAGTGCACGAGAACGGCAGTCCAGAGATGAAAATTTTGTGTTTCTCCATCATCGTGTTGTATTTAAACACCTACAAGGACATAAGCGTGAAGATATCACTTTGCACTGCATGCTCCAATCATGTTAGCCAAGCGGGATGAAAAACTAATTGAATTGATGAATAGTGCTTCACAATATTTTAGCCCCTACAATAATAATCTTGGACTGGGTGAAGTGGCATTGATAGCTGTATTAACTAAATAAAAATGATTCAACACAAATGCAGAAACTGAGCCACACTTACCTTAAAGTCAGGATTTTTGTTTTTGTCGACACAGGGTGACACAAACACGGGCCTGCCCTCCACGTCCCGTCGGTCCAGCTTCAGGGCTTCAGGGACTGACACTGGGGATTCAAACTGTATATAACCGTAGCCTCTGAAGCTTCCTTTACCAGTAAAGATCGGGCGAATCTGCTTGATTGGACCACAGGTCTCAAACAGCGTCCTGAGTTTCGCCTCTGGCTCCTCCAGGGTGTACGCCAGATTGCTGACGAACACGCTGCTGTTGTCATTTCGAAGCTCCGGGTTGTCTTCATTGTGCCTGTGGGCAGATGGAGCTGCTGCTCCTTGTGGGGCTTTTTTAGTAGCAGGCGGAGCAGGCTTATATCCAGGGGGCGTGGCCTTTCCAAAGAGTCCAGTCTCTGTCTCCATGTACTCATCTGTGGGTTGGTCAGCGTTTCCTCTGTGCCTTTTAGGACCTTGTTATGTCACAGAGAAACAAAAAGTTAGAATCACACTTAGTTTTGGTTAAAAAAAATAATTAGTCCATCAGCTAAGGAGTCTATTTCACCTGCGTCCTCATTCCATTCATCTTGATAATCGTCCTGTTCTGCTTTCCTCTTCTCCCCAGCTCGTGTTCCCTTCTGGACCTTCTTCTGAGCCTTCTTTTCTACCTTGGCTTTCCGCCGCTGCTCAGCTCTCTCGTCCTCTTGCCGAGCCAGGTTGGCTTCTTTCTCAGCTGCCTAACAGATGGTCAGAACATGGTAACATTAGCCAAAGGCAGCCAAACGATACACCTGGCCGGTGCAGTACTGCTGACAAGAGCTCCTACCTTCGCTCGCTGTTCATTAATCCTGTTCAGCCGGGTCTCTGTCTTCTGCACGGCGAAGTCCCAGTCCTCCAGAGAACCTGTAGGTGGGAACGTGTAGTATAAAGCCATACTGTGTCAAATTCTCCCTTTTCTTAGAAATTATGATTTATAATGAATTTATAATAATTTTTAGTTTGAGGCTCACCTTCCACTCTCTCAAAGCTGAGCAGGACTTCACATACATGCTCCGGGTAGTCTGAGGTGCACTGAACTGCTCTGTGGAGAGCTTTTCGACAGTGAATCGAGTCCCCGTATGACCTGAAGATTAAAAAAAAGCAAAAACCATCAAGCACACCCATTTTTTTTAGTTAGTTAGAAAGTTTTTCCCAGTCAGGCATGTCTTGTCTAACTCGCACACTGAAAATTCCAATTACACTGACATGTACTGCATGTGTGTACTGTGAGTGTGCAGTCAACATGTTGACTGTGAAACGATGTGCAGTCAAATACATTTGGACAAACTGCCGGTAAATTCACTGCTTTCCATTCAAGAAAAGACAAACCTGTGAATGTATTTATTTATTTTACAGTATTGTCCAAAAGTCTTGAGCCACCTTTCATTTCTTAATATTTTGCTCAGAAATTGAGAAATAGGCGCAGCAATTTAATAAAACAATAAAACAACTTGACAGCCTCACATCCACTGAGACCATTTCGGATAAGGCTTCAGTAAACAGTAGATGAGCCAGATCTCTCAGGTCTTTGCTGCATTCGTTCCCACGTCTTTGTGACATGACTTTCAGATACTGTTCATCTGCTCTGCATATTTTTTTTAAGCCCGACACTTTTTCTGTTGTCATCCACTTGTCCAGTTTCATTGTTTTTTTAAGGGCACACATGTTGAGATATGCTAAGTTCTAGCTTGTTGGAAATCACCTTGTTTGTCTGTGCAAAATTCTTACTTTGTAACTTTCAAATTATGTTATATTTGGTTCTTTTCATAGATTGAAATAATGCTTCAACAACAAAAAGACATTCTTCTGAATATGGTCAGCTAAATGTTCTGGACTGAAAATGGACGAGTAAGCAGCCAATGTCCAATAGTGATGGGATTTCCGGCTCTTTCGGCTCTGAACCGGCTCTTCAGGTCGTTTTGTTGCTTTAATTAATTTATTATTAACAATAATATAAAATTATGCGCAAAAGGAATTACTAGTGTTTAAAAAAAAAAACTGTGGTTTTATTTATATATATTTATATATAAATATATACAGTGGCCCCTAGAGACAAAGCACGTCCAAACTACAAAACACATTTCTAGCGTTAACTGAACTTCCAAAACAGAGCTACTTAGATCACTTAAATGACACAATTGAAAGCATATGTGTATTGTTTGTGTATTTATACACAAGCACTCATATATAATCAAATAATTTTAAAAAAATGTTCATTTACCTGTTACTACCACACACCAAATACGGTCGTTGGTACTTGCTGGCTTGTGTAGCCACTAGGTAACAAAAGCTCAACACTGCGCCCAAGCATCCTGGAGCACTTCTGTTGTGTTTTGTACATGTTTTGGAGTTTGTACGTGCTTTGTCTCGAGGGGCCACCGTAAATATACTTTCATTTATTCACTCCACATAAAATGTAATAAAGTGAGAGAAGGAAAAAAAAAAAAACACGACTCCCAATAAGGAGCCGGCTCGCGTCGTTCACTTCAAAGAGTCGGCTCTAAGAGCCATTTCGTTCGCGACCGACACATCACTAATGTCCAAAGAGAGTCTTTGAAAGACCTTCAGGAAACCCGGAGACTGCTTTACAAATGACTACTAGAAAGTCTGTCTCCTTGGTAGCAATATATAAAGAAATGAGTGGTGGGCTTGAGACCTTTGCACAACAATGTAAGGTGTATATATTGTATAATGCACTACTTAGAAGTAAATGAAGAAGAGACAAAGACAAAGTCACAGACTCACAAACCTTTCCAGGTTGTAGTACTCGAGCCACATGTTGGCATACTTGGCGTTTCCTTTTGTCATGATGCTGTCCCACAGTTCTCTGGCCTTCTGCATGTTCTTGCAGTGAAGCGCCTGACAAGGAAAAGGAAATACATCTATATCTCCACCTCCATCTCATTACAAAGAGGGTAAAGGTGATTTTTTACAAGTGATTCTACTGTGACTCAAACATGTCTGTAGGAAACTGTGGAGCTATATTAACTCTTTATTTAAGACCTAATTTAAATAAAGGAACTTACTTCTTTTGTTACGTGATTTGACCTGGCTCATTCTACTATGCTAACTGATTTACTCGCCACAATTCAACAACACCACTACACACTGCACGCTCCTGAAAACAGTTGTCATAGTAACACCGCTTACCTCTATCCGTGCCCAGATCTGCATGATGATACAAGAAGGATCGCCACTTTCACCAAACCCTATAGTGACAAAGGAAGGTGAATAATGTGAAAACTAAACCAGGACAAGAAGACAGCAAAAATAGATGTCGGTGCCGTCTGCTTACGCTCTTCGACATCGTGTTTCATGTAGTCCAGCGATCGAGAGAAGGCTGCTCGTAACTCCTCTAACTCTTTGCTTGACTCTGCAAAAAACAAAAACACAAGGTAACACATCATCAAAGAAATTATTTGAGTTGTGTTTTGTTTTTTTCTGACATACAAAATGTTCATGACACAAAACCGCTCTCACCTTTACTGAAATCCACGCGTCTCCTCAAGTAGTCGAGGTACGCCTGCCAAATTTCCACGTAATCGGTAGCCTGAATGAAGCCTGCATTTAGTGCCTTCTCAAAGACGTCTGCGTGGAAGACAAAAGAGAATAATACATAACACACATCAGACGACAACATTTCTCCATAAGGTCGTTAGTATTTTAAATAAATTCGAGGTGGTTTTAAAATGAATGAAAGACAAGCACACATCTTTCATTATCCTTTATAATGCTAATGATTTAATATCAAGGTAAAATTCAGGATGTGTTTGGTTTCATCTATTGCCTGTTTTATTACTCTTTATGGGCTACAGTGGTAGACATTAACCATAAAAGTCATAATAAATCAGATTAGGATAGTCAGGGTTTTTTTTCAGAAAACAAAGAAATAACTATACTGCAAGTTAAAATAAAATATTTCCCCATCTCACATTGTAAATATGCTGTATTTTTCAGGGAGCCGGCCAGATTATGGACTAATTTTGCCTTTTTGTCATCACATTTAATATAAATGTGATACAGACTGGTCTCCCTTAGCAACTTCCAAGAAAAAATAAACACAAAAATGTGCAAGCCTATGTGATCTTATAATGATGGAGCCAAGTCCATCCAATCATTTTTTAAACTCTTACATACTTGGAAGTCAGGCAAGGTTAAGAAAGGTTACATTTTTCCACATTTCATTAGTCATACAGCTCAATCTTTTTAAACTCAAACATAGTTTGTTTATTCTGTTTAGTGGTTTCATTATTACTAAGTTAATATTCATCCTGTGTTAGTAATTGCTTCCACAAATACTTGTAAATTCTTTTTATAATAAATGAAATAAACAAAATAATCACTTATAATGAGAACAATTATCAGTTTGTCTCTAAAACCAATGCACATCCATTCAGAATGAACGCAAATTAAATTCCACTGAAAAATCATATCAATCTTTTTCAGTCGTATTTGTTATGAAGAAAAAAAAGGAGTTCAAATAGTTTCAATATTGAAAGCAGCGAGCGTTCTTGTGTGAACAGCTTCGAGCTGTGCTCGTGTTCTTACCTGACACGGTCTGATGGTCGGCTCCGTGCCTCTCCAGAGCAAGCAGGTAGCTCTTCCACAGTCCCATGGTCCAGGGGCAGTTCCTGACTGCACGTTCATGAGTGGAGAGAACCAAGTCTTTGAACTTCAGCTGACGATCCTGACGATCACAGAAAGAAAAATAGTTAAAAATGGTTAAAACGGTCTGAAAAAAGAACGAGATGAACAGCAAGGTTTTATACATTAGACGGGGTGTGTGTGTCTGTGTGTGTGTGTGTGTGTGTGTGTGTGTGTGTGTGTGTGTGTGTGTGTGACCAACAACTCACGAGGTATGTGGTGTATTTGGCCCACATGTCTGGCACCAGGCAGTTCTCTGACAGAGCACGCTCAAAAGTTATCTGGATCCGTGCTGGGTCGCCCTCCTTTAGTTCAAAGTCGATGTAGGCCTGATATTCTGCTAACTTGGGAGTTTCTGCTACCATCTGCAGCAAAACAACAGCAGCGTTCACAAAAACGATCAACATCATTTAAAAACATTACAGAGAACGAATGGGCATCATATTTAGCAAAGTGCATTACCAGTGCCTCCTCAAACGGTTTGCACTTCTCCATCTGCTGCACAGCTTTCTTGTACTGATGCATAACCGTCTCAGGGACGCCATGTTCGGACCACTCCTCATATTCCGCGTAGGTGCCTTCCATGTCTACAAAGCAGCAGAGCACAGTTATCACAGATTTTACATTTACATCACACCGTCGATAGTCATTTTTCAGTTTATGTTCTACTTTATATGTTGCTTTATTTAAATTTAGAGATTCAAATGTTTCAGAAACGGCACGGCTCTCCACTCAGAGAAAAACAACACGCTACCAAACCATCCGGTTACCTCTCCAGTAAACTAATGAAGAGTGCACTCGTCACTCTGACACGTTAATTTTATCCTAAAAGCCAGCGTCATCATTTTCTTTAAACTGGGTAATTTCGGACATATGGCTCTCGCAACAGGAATCTGTCTCATTTTACAGCAACCAGTCTGGCCAGAAGACACGTCATGCTTACCCATTAAAGGGATGGCCAACTGTCGGCGAAACAGTGTATGGATTCGCTCAAGCTGGGTCTTCAGCATCTCTTGTTCCTCACGGCTGGGAATCCTGCCAGGGGGAGGCTGAGAGGAAAGCCAGCAGAGAACATCGGTGTTAAAGCACAAGCCATTTGGTTAAACATGGAAAGAATTCAAGTCAGCAATCTGAACTGAAGAAGTGTTATATTTGACATCATTAACATGGAAATGAAATTATTTCCACTAGCTTTTAATTTCTAAGACAATGGTTGAAACAATATGGCATATGTACACAATCAATACAAAAACACAAATATAGCTTATGTGTGAATGATGAACTCTGTCCTAGTGACAGGCACACAAACCTGCACTGTGGACAGGATGGCGTTCTCAAACTCTCTGTACGCCTCCCACACCATCTGTCCCTTGGTCATGTGAAGCCCCACTGCTGTCACCGCCCTCTCAAAGATGGATCTCACCCTGTCGATTCCGCCTGGTGAGCCCATACCGCCGATCGAGTACTGTGCGTACTCAAGCCAGATATCGGGGCCTGTGTGTGTGAAGTTAAATGTTAGGATTGTGTAATTACTAATCATCAGGCCGGAAGGTGGTGGCGATGGTGTTGCGCACTCACAGATATAGTCTTTAACAGCTCTCTCAAACAGCTCATATACTTTCTCTCGGTTTGGCTCCTCCTCAGTCAGACGGATTTCATCCTTGAGCCAATCCAGCCAGATCTCTGGGGGATTAAACAAAACAAGGTTTCAGTTGTAAATAATGCAGAGCCGCTTATTCCTCCAACCCCAGAAGCATGTTAGCCGTGCACCGACCTTCAGTGAGAGGGAAAAGCTCACTCATCTTCTGCCTCGCCTTTCGCAGGCGGAAAAGTTCCCCCTCTTGCTTTAGCAGCTTGATAAGATCCACATGACAGTTGTAGTCGAAAGCATTGATGGACAGCTGAGGAGTTACACAAAGATGAAGAAGAAATGAGATATGTGACAATGCACTTCAGGGGTTTTGTAGGCACAAAATCATAATCGGCTGGCATGTAAAATCTACTTTAAGCTGTTCTTGCATTCACAAGAGGTCGCCACAGCAGGTAGCTCCGCATATTTGATTTGGCCAAATTTTTACCCTTCATGACGCAACCTCTCCCAGGATCGCACCAGGGATCTTTTGATTCTTAGGGGAACACATAAAACAGCTACAATTGGTTTGCATGTAGGAAAAGTGTGTTACCTTATTTAACATCCCTCGATGAATTTTAAAATATTTTATGAAGCTTGTTGGCAGGCCAAGATCTCTTTGGTGAAAATACAAATCTGTTACATGCAGAAAAATCCCTGCACCCTGCACACAGTGTATCCTAAATAATCCATGCTTTCTTTTATGTGTTTACCTCTAATTTATTACCACCACAAAAGAAAATAAAGTTCACTTATAATTCATCTAATGAACTATGAGAGTTCTCTTTAAAGAGTAATAGCATTGTTTTTGTTGTTCTTTATTATTAACAGCTGCAAGACTACAAACTAAAAAACTAAACCCAATCCTTCATGAGAGCATGTGTTTATATTTTGTTGAGTTGTTGGTTGAAAACTCAGGTAGTTTCGTGGGTTGTAGTTTGATCTGTTGGACTTTTGTGCTACATCAGTGAGACTGAATATTTAAAACATATCTCTGTATATAGCACACTACAGTCAGCAGTACCACACACTGATGCTCGCAGAGGGACTCGTGTACAGCCATGCAGTTGGATCTATATTTGAGTGTATTTGTAGGTTGCAGGAGAGCTACACCTACCATACAGTCAACTCAGCGCAACACCAGCGACGCTGCAGAAGCACTCTCCGTACTTAAGTCTACAGCAGATTCAATGTTATGCGAAGGGGTCAAACCCGCTGATCACGTGACGCCCATTAAAGTTAGCACAGCGTGTACTGTTTTTGTTTGTACTGTACTTTCTTTCTAACACACACTGTTTTTAAATGATGTTGATTGCGAGACTGAGACTGCAACAAAAAAGGCGCGTGTGAATACGAGGCACGCGAACTATTAGCCTCGCACATTAGCAAGGCAGCTAATCACGACAGTTATATAAATGACGTGGTTGTATATTTAGATGTTTTGGTTAACGAGAGCTACCAACACCACGTATATTTTCTGCCTTTACTCTACCATGTCATGACGGACGGAGTTCACAGCTTTAATGCTGCCAGCCCGATTGTGGCTGCCCGTGTTTACCACCCATTCATTCTCATTAGCCCCTCGGCTAACGCTGGCTAATTACCTGCTCTTCAAGTCGCTGGATCTCGGCTTCATTTTCTTTCTCGTCCTCCGACGAATCGTCCTCCTCGTCTTCGTCTGAATTTTCCACTCCCATGCCTTCCTCCTCTTCTTCGTCCGATTCCATCTCCCTCTCCTCCATCCCTGCATCTTCCTCCTCCATATCTTGCAACTGCGTTTGCTCTGCGTTGCTTGACGCTGCCATGTTGGAAAACCTATCTGCCTGGTAACAGCCTGCTAGCAGCCAGCGGGACGACGAGAGGCGGAGCCCGTCAACACGGGTCACCGTCTAACCCCGCCCGTGGCCGCTAGTAGGCGCTCTCTGGTTGTGTAAAACCTTCTTCTCTCATTTGTTTGTCAACACCTTGTTTTCTACAGTCAATGGTCAACACAAGCCGTTCGTGCTTCCTCGTGTTCACTCGTTGATTTCCGTTCGCAATTGGTGCTGGAAACATGGCGAACGTCTGCCTACGAAGCTCCTCGTCCTTGCTGCTGTTTTTCAGCAGGAGGATTTTCAAACCGGAGCTGAGCGCTGTCTGCTTGTACCACAAAAAGGTAACCGAGTGAAAATGCGTCCAAACCCTCTGACGTCACCTTACTTAGATAGAGTTAGCTGACATTTTTTGTTGTTGTCACTGGTAACATTGCCCTGTCTGTCAGTTGCTCCACCAACAGATCAGAGATATATATATTTTCTGATAAGTGTGACCTCTCCCTAAGGTTGTGGACCACTATGAAAACCCGAGAAACGTGGGCTCCCTGGACAAAAACTCCAAAAATGTGGGGACTGGATTGGTGGGTGCACCGGCATGCGGTGATGTTATGAAACTTCAGGTAAGCTGGAAGCCAGCAGCAGAAACCAATGTATTGTCATGTCTTTGAAATTCCGATGTTTGACTCTGTGCTGTTTGCAGATCCAAGTGGATGAAAATGGAAAGATCGTCGATGCAAAGTTCAAAACATTTGGCTGCGGATCGGCCATTGCTTCCAGTTCTCTAGCAACAGAGTGGGTGAAGGGGAAGTCGGTATGTTAAATTACCAAACAAAGTACAGGCAACCAAAAAATGTACCCTAAAAGTGCTGTTTTCTCCGCTTTATTGTAAAGGATCTCATGAATCTGCTTTTACCCTGCAGGTTGACGATGCTCTGAAGATCAAGAACACAGACATTGCCAAAGAACTCTGCCTTCCTCCAGTCAAGCTTCACTGCTCAAGTAAGTTCACAGTCGTTATTAACACCTCTTAAGACATGGGTGTCAGAATATATATCATATATCAAATATAAAGTCTGGGGGGCAGAATCGACCCAGCAAAAACTTCAGTCCGGCCCACTGGAAGACTTTGGAAAATGTGAATTGTATTTTCATTTCAAGTTTTGTAGCTTTTCCTAATAGAAGGATCTCCACTGTGGCCATTCATACTAAACCAAAGTATTTTAGGTCAGCTAATAAAAAGAGACAGTAATTTCTTACCATTTAAACACAAAGGGTCATGCTGACCGATTTCTTTAATTCAATATGGCAGCATTTCCTAATCGTGTAGAAAACCTGAGAAATATGATTCAAACTAGGGGGGGGGGGGGGGGGGGGGGGGGTTCTTACATTAAGCTATCTCAGGGATTAAATATGTAGTTAAACAGCTTTACAACAAAAAAGGGGAGTTTCCCTGGTCCAGCCCGCTTAAGATCAAAATGTGCTGTTAGGTGTCCAAAATAGCTTCAGGACCATGCACACCATTCCCCCCCCCCCCCCCCCCCCCCCCCCCCCCACCCCCCCCCCCCCCCCCTCCCCTCAAACAAATTCTTTCTCTTGCTCTGTTTGAAAGCACATACATTTATGCTTTCAGATCAGGTGTTACATGTGCAATAAATATATCTATCAACAGTGTGGGCTCTCTCTGGGTACTCTGGTTTCCTTCCACAGTCCAAACACACGTTACAGTTGTGGTCAGATGTTTACATTCACTCATCATTGGCATGAATCTCATGGTAATTTGGGGCTTTTAATGGTTTCTTTGAACTGTTGTATTTCCGGGGTGGAATGATTGTACAGGATACATCTTTAATGGCTTGATGAGTTCATAGCAGGCTTAACCAATTCCCTCTCATCTAAGGGTGACAGTTTGGGTCTTCTTCCAGACTTTGACAAAAACACAGTTACCAGACCCCGTGTGTATACTTTTAACCCTGTGTGTGAATCAGAGAAAGTCCATTATAAATTCAGAAGAACAGTTCAAAGAAATCATTAAAAGTCCCCTAATACTATGTCAGTCCTCCCCACGATAAGTGTAAACTTCTGACCACATCTACAGGTTAACTGATGATGGTGTCTTAACCATGCAACAGATTGGCAACCTCTTCATGGTGTAACCCGTCTCTATGGAAGATTGAATGAATGAATGACTGTATTAATCACACCTACATAATGATTATGTAGGTCAAATCACCCAGTTATCATGAACTGAATGCTTTTTGTTTTCCAAATTATGCTCATAGTGTCTCTAAAATCTTCTGTTTTTTTCAGTGCTTGCAGAAGATGCCATAAAAGCAGCACTGTCAGACTACCGGCTAAAGCAACAGGACAAGGAGGAACATGTTAAAGCCAGCAATTAATGTTTTATTCACTGACTATATTAATAGATTTATGCTATTGTTGGATATCGTGCCTCTCCTAGTGCCAGAGCAGTGCAGATGGGTCGCTGTAATCACATCACATCTGATCTTGCATCCGTTGGGGAATTCTCCACAGGTGTGGGATCAGTCTCTTGAGTTTAAGCCAAGGGTCACATATTGTTCAAGTGTTAATAGCGTTTATGGATTCTTTGCTTTTATCACACAATCAGAATTGTTTAATTAACAATGGGTTCATGGTGAAGCTTAACACTTTAATACACAGAGCATTAAATACATTCTTAATGAAGCAGGGATGTGGGTTTGTATTTTTATTTTTTGGCTTTGAGGCTCTTTCTGGCTCACTTGTGAGACAATGTAGGTCCCAGATGAAAGACTTGGTATAAGAATGTCAACAGTTAAAGTTTACATACAAAAGAAAGTTCAGAAAATTTGTATGAGGTGCTTTGCTTACTGCGAATAAACAAATTAAAAGACTTCAGTGTCTGTCTGTGTGTGTGTAAATGTCATCCTGCTGATCCTGAATCAGCAGGAGCCACCCTCTGCTGACGCACGAGCACCTTTTTCAGCACAAGCAGCACTGCCAGCATTACGAGAGCCACTAACACACACAGCACAATGAGCAGAGAGACTATCGCTGCAGAGGCCTGCTGAGTGAACGGCTGTGGGACGAGAGTGGGCATGAGTGCATCTCTATGTGTGGAAAGCAAGACCTGTGTCCCCTCAGGGGTTACGTTACTCTGAGGGTATCGAGCTGTAATGTTGTCTCTGCACCTCTGTTCCTCCTCAGGGAGAGAAGTAGTAGTCTTTAATTGGAAGGGGCTGACTGACTGACTGTTATTTAGGGATAAACACTCCTCATAGGTAAGAGTCTCTAAAGAGTAGTGCAAGACACGCGTCTTGGAAGAGTCTTGATTACTGTTTAGAGCTTCGGAAAGCAGTCCATTAGTGGCTAGTTTTGATATTTTCTCTGCTGGCTGCACTGTTAGCATCCTCGCCTGTGCAGAGCTGAGGTCACGTTCGTGTGTCCTGTCATTTGGCTTCAGGACACGAGGACAGATGGCCACGACAGAGAGATTCAGAAGCAGACGGTGGGCGAGATGATCAGGCTCTGTGCACACAATGTCTGTGGCCATCTTAAGCCTACCGCTCAGCAGCCAGCGGTACAGATACAGAATGTCACACTCGCACACCCACAGGTTGTTGGTGAGGTCCACAGATCTGAGACGTGGCAGGCTGTCAAAGGCGCTCTCTGGGACTGACCGCAGGCAGTTGCTGTTGATCTTCAGGACCTGCAGCTTGACCAGGGCAGACAGTGAGGGCAGGTCCAAGGCAGAGATGCAGTTTTCTGAAAGATCTAAGTGGGTCAGTGATGGTGGAAGACTCATGGGGAGACTGGTAAGCCTGTTCCCCTTCAGTGTCAGGACCTGCAGCTTGTGGAGACCCTGAAGTGCCCCGGGCTGGATGGCACGAATACGGTTGTCCTCTAAGTCCAGGTGAGTGAGGTTTCCCAGCTGCCTCAGGACACCTGAGGTGATGTAAGTAATGCGGTTTTCTTGCAGCCGCAGGGACTCCAGGCTGGGAGGCAGGCCACGAGGGAAGCGGGCTAGCAGATTGTGACTGAGGCTGAGCTCCTGGAGGCCGGAGAAGGGCCAGAGCTGGTGGTCCACATTACAGAGCTGGTTTCTGGCCACAGATAGAGCTGAGGTACTGAGAGGAACCAAGCGAGGGAGTGACCTCAGGCCTAGTGACTCACACAGAACCAGAAATCCTGGGCAGCAGCACCCAGTAGGACAGGGAGACACTGCAAGGCAGGCTAGAGGACAGATGCAGAGAGCCAGCAGGACGCCACATCTGCACCAAAGCATGACTCACTGCAAGAATAATGCAGGAAAGACGAGAAGTTAGATGAATTTAGAGGATATGGTTCTTCTAAAAGTTCTATAAAGGAAGAGGTATACTGTTATAATATGGCTTTATTAAAGGTTAATAAGCAGCTGAAAGATCCCTGGTTTGATCCAGGAAGGACAGACAAATTCCACTGGGGCTGCATCAGGAAGTGCATCTGACATAGAAACTCTGCCAAAACAAACACGTGGAGCCACCTGCTGTGGTAATCCCGTGTGGATAAGGAAACAGCCAAAAGCAGCTTTATTAAAGGTTAATGAACCATTCATTAATACCAGTACTCCACCAGCACACTCTGGTACATATAATGACCTTATGGAAAAGAGCTGCAGAGTGTAAAACCCATTCATGGAATTGCTAAAACTATTTATAAAGCCACTTCTTACGTCTTAAAACCCCATGACAAGGTGTGACTTGTTATAAAGTGATGCCAAAGATTTAAAGCTGCCTCACTTACCATTCTTCTTTCTGTGTATTATCTGCTCCTCCAAAGAGACAGGAAGGGGTGCTTTCCCATGCTCCCTACGTGATCGACTGTCCCTCTAAAGATAACCGACGTTGCTGATAATTCCAGGCAGATGCTCATCAAAGTTTAATGACAGCCTTAAGGAGCTCTATTACCTGTTCTTTATCATCTTCTCCATCCGAACTGACCAAGAAGTCCTTTTGTTTGTCAGCTGTTTTATGATGAACAAGCTGAAAATGCAAAAGGCATTCAGAAAAAAAAATGGTATGAAAAAAAGGATGTCCTAAATATTCTCCTGTTGGAGCCCAGCTAAGGTGGAGGTTATTAGAGACTTTAGTGAAGATGTGCTACAAGGTTTGCATCTTTCTGGAAGGAAGAGTGAAAGTAAGGGGCTAGCATTTTCTCGAATTATTTAGCACCTCATTGATAAAAGAGCAGGGAATCTGAGCCCGGTGTAAGGCTCTGTCTGGGCTCACGTTTCAGCCACCACATGGTTACACTTGCTTTTCAGCTGGTGCGCTATCATGTCCCGTTTGATCTTTGGCAGTTTGACCTACTTAAGACCTGAAAGGAGTTTTATGTTTGAGGATTAAAAAAACATTCTTATGAATTTTCTACATTTTTAAAACAGATTTCAGATGTCATCATGATTTATCCATGTCACACTGGAAATAAGATATATTAAAATACACAAATGAAAGAGTTGCACTGTTCATACAGCATCAATATTTCATTACTTGCTCAAAATATGGAACAAAAGGGATTTGACTTTTTATCATAATTCTAATGGGAACAAATCAGGGTCACCAGGATTTGTATAAACAATACATGAGCTCTTGTTTTGTGCCAAAGGGTCCGTATGTATCTGGATTACTGCTATTGAAATATTAAACAATTCTGTACAGTTGCCAGCAGAGGACAAAGGGGGCTCTCGTCATCTCCAGGCTCGAGTACCTTCTTCTGCAGTCCTGCGAGGTGATGGTGCCAGCGGCTTCATCCTGGCCAATCAGAAAGCTCTGGCAGTGGTTTTTTTTGTTTTTCTTTTGCAGATCAGGGGTTTGAACTGTTAAAAGAGAAGACAGCCTATATCATCACAGAGCAGATATCACAGATCTGGCATTTCGGTAATTACCTTAAAATAGTTACCAGTGATTTCTGTGTGGACGCAGGTCAAAATGACAGATTCCCAAGTGGAACATAATGTTTACGTTGAGATTGTCCTCTTTGTTTTCCGAGACCTTCCTCGCCTTTTCTAATTGTAGGTTTCCACAGGGTTGTATCTGTGCTTCATTTGGCGTAGCTTCAGCCATTTACGCTGCTACATTTACGGCACTCAGAGACATCTTTTTTGATAGCTTTATTAAATATAAGCAAAACAAAACGGTCTTTTTGTAAACAATTCAAGTGTCAAAAAGAAAGCAACTGTGGTTGAGGTTAGGCGGAAAACAGTACGTCAGCATGACAAAAGCATTGGCACATAATTCAGGCTTAGATTTGATGTTCAAGGTCATTAACTTAACAACAGGACAGAGTAATTTAATCAAAGAAAATCAGATAAGAGAGACAAATATGCATCTGTCAAGCCTATACACGTAAGCTAAACATGCCAACTGTCTATCCTTCTACTCACATTTCAAACTTTTACACTTAAAATAAAAAAAGCATAATTTATCATATACATAAATGCACTAACTATTTAAAAGAAAAACTTAAATATTTGTTTTCTACTGCCTACTTTTTTATACATTTGCCCATTGAGAGCAGGTCAAAGGTAAATAAAGGTACAAGAATAAATATGTACAGTCATTGTACAAAGAAAGTGCCTCTTTCAGTTCAAGACAGTTCAGAACAGCATCCTGTGACATATTACAACATGTCATTGATTTAACAAAGACTAAGCTTATATGCAGAAGCAGTGTGTGAAAACTAAGTCCACCCTTCCATTATGAAGTAAGGGGGTAACTAACAGCCAGGTACTGCTGATCAAATGCATTTGATTAACTAATCATTGATTAACTAATTGTGAGCACCTTTATAAAATCAGAGGTTTGTTGGTCTGTAGTATTCAGGTGTGTTGACACAATGCTGAGGATGAAAGACATCAGCAACAGTCATCAGTGTGGGAAAGGTCATAAGGTCATTTCCAAACAAACTGAACTCCATCACTCTACAATGAGAAATATAATTCACAAGTGGAAAATTTCCCAGCAAATTCACCACAAGGTCCCCACCCCTGAGATCTACACCCCAGACTGTGCAGGCCTCAGTTAGCATGTTAAATGTTAAAGTTCATGACAAAACAATTATCAAAGAAAAGACTTAACAAATGTGGCTTATTTGGAAGGGTTGCCAGTAGAGATGCTTAGGTTTAAGTTACATCGGATTAAACCACAAGACCAAAGCAGACATGTGTGGTCACTGTGCACGGTGCCATGTTTGGGGAAAACTGAACACAGCATATCAGCACAAACACTTCATAACAATTGTCAAGCATGTTGGTTGCAGCCACTGTGTCCACCATGAACTTCTCTGCATACCAAAGTATTGCTGAGTCTAATGTGAGACCATCTGTCTGACAGCTTACGCTTGGCCTAAATTTGGTTATACATCAGGACAATGATCCCAAACACAACATCGAATCTACAACAGAATGATTGTTGCAATGGTTCAGCCAAATTTCAGATCTCAGTTCGTTTGTAATGTTGCAGGCCAAATACCCGCAAACCTCAATGAACCGAAGCACTGCAGTAAAGAAGAATGGACCAAACTTCCTCCACAACGACGCGTGAGACTCATAAAGTCATTCAGAAAACAATGACTTCAGATTATCACCACTAAAGGAGCAAACTTAATGTTTCACACTCTGCTTCTGCATTTTGGTCTGCAGTTTTTCATTTTAAGACCTGATCATTCTTTAATATGTCCTGATACGTGAAACCTTAGAACTGAAACACACTGTGATCTCTTTTTACCATGACATGCAGTACACATAGTAGATTTGTGGTAATTTATACAGCCTTTATTCAGATACCTAAAAAATAACACAGTTAAAAATGTTTATTTTTGTTTATACATTTTGGTTTTTAAAATAAAATATGATATCACGTGAAACTTAACAACCCGATGCAAACAAAATGAAGTAAATATAACTGTAAATATAAAGAGAAAGTTTTGCTACTTATCACGTCAAGTTTACTGACATTTCACTTTGACTTATTTACAGCACCGAACGTGTTGCTCTAAATGACGGATCCAGATGTTTTCACTCCAGCAGGACATAATGAGGAGATTCCTTTGGACAGGTATGTGGAATAATACTTTATTTTAGTTCCCTTTGAAAGTGTTATTCACAGGAAAAGAATACGTATTATATAAAGTTTTACTGCCTCAGTAGCACAGTGGTGTTATGTTTTTTCCAGTAATTACAGGAAAAAGAAAAATCATGTGCTTGCCGTGCCAAGTTAAAGTTGTTTTCGGCACATGAAGACAAAGTGGCCGTTAAAAGGGTCTCGGTATGCTGCTATCTTTCCTCGTGCCTGCTTATCAATCAAACAATTTGAGCTGTACCATTTGTAAACTTTTCAGTTACCAGTGATTCAGGTAATAATCCTCTTCACTGTATATTTAAATCTAGATCTTAGACTTTAATGATGGGTAATTTTTCTTCATGAGGCATGACTTCACTTAAATATAGACCTATTTCCCTCTGTAAGGCTATTCTAATGAAAACACATTTTGAGGACCCATTTTGCCTTTGCCCATTTCTGATCTTGTTTAAAAGGCGAGAAAAAGCCCACCACTGTGACTTAGTGGTGGCCTTTTTTCAGATGGCAGGTGCAGACTGGCTGACTGGAGCTAGAGCTGGAGCTGGTGCTGGGACTGGAGCTCTGCTGAACCTCCTCCCTGTGCTTCACCTTCTCTTTGTGTTTTGGTTCCTCTCTCCGCTTTTCCACTGCCTCTGTATCTCTGACCCTTCTGACCTCCTGTCGAGGTGATGACCGGACGTCTCTCCCTCTCTCTCCCACCAGTGCCTTAGAGGGCATCCGCAGGTTCTTCGGGGAGGACATGCTCTGAGTCTGGACCCTCTTGACGTGATCGACGGCGTACGGTTTCTCCTGCAGGTCACTTGAATCCTTGCGTCCTCCAGCTTTATCGGCCGTATACTTCCTGGGTGGATGAGGTAGGGGCTTATACGCCTCCAGCTTGCGCTTGTGACTCATTGCAGAGGCACAGCAGATGATGAAGACCATGACAATGAGAAGAGAGGTCACCACGATGATGATGAGCATGTTCTCCTGCAGGAAGTCCACTACTCGGGTCAGGACGTAGTCCTTCAGACGGATCATGGTGGTGGTTATGGTGTTGGTGAGAGTGGGACCCCCGGTAGCAGCAGTAACGTGAACAGGCGCACGGGTGGAGAAAGACACCGGGAAAAGGAGCTCCAGCTCGGCTTCATCTCCGCTGCCGTCCATGGATATGTTGTAGAACAGAGGTGTGGCGTGACACACAGAGCAGCACAGCGAGAGCAGGGTCACACAGGAGACCTGAAACACCAAGTGAGACTTCATCTTCTCTTTGAGTCCTGCAGAAACAACAAGAGGATGTTTTTAATTTCAGGCAGCACATAGACTCAAAGTCACTGAAAGAATAAAGTTGATTGTTAGGTGAAAAGATTTGGGACTGCCTTTCTCAACTTTAATATCTGATCAGAAGGCATGTGGTCCTGTCTTGGGTAAGATTTTTGACGTGCACGTTTCTAGTTGTACTGTCTCTGTTGGCAAGTGTTGTGCACACGTGTAGTGCTCTGTTGGCTATTTTATTTTTAATCTAACATTGCATCAGAGCTGGAAACTGAGGAAAAAAGCCAGCTTGGCTTCATTCTGATGGATGACAATGTGTCCAACAGCTCCTCTAAAACAGCTCTAAATCTTGTTGGTTTCATCTTCACACATTAGGAAGACATAAAATGTAAAAGCTTTAGTTTTAATGTGGTCTGACTGTTTCCCTTAAGACCAGCAGCCTGTTGCAGTGAGTCCTGGTTTTCAGGTGCTGGTAGGACAAAAGCCTCACTAACTGTTGCTACTCTTTATCTTAAGCTCCTCACTCACCCTAAATATTTACCGTATCACATCTCAAGTGTGACTGGTATCCATCTTGACCCGGGTTTTTCATTTGCTGCCTCTCTCTCTCCTGCACCAGATCTATTTTAGCAGACAGCAGAGTAGCCATTACTTACTCGGGGTGGAGACAGTGAGTTTGGAGCTGGAGGCCTTATAATTTGTAAAGCAGAGGGAGGCCACCCATCCACCACACCAAAGCCAGGATGAAACTGTATTCTAAAGTGAGCACAGAGGCGTGGGAGACCTGCGGCTCTCGCCTCTATATTTACGCTGGGCAGCAGCTGCTGTTCACCAGCCCACAGCAGCACAGTCTCACTGAGGATATTTCTGCTTCCAGGAAAAGCTGCATTTACACCATGACTGAGTGAAACCTCCTAGCTTGCTCAGTGTTACATTTCTCCATCCTTTTCTTTTTGGCTTCCTCTCACTGAGAAGATTTAACCGAAACCAGTGAGTCTGTTAGCTCTGCAAACCTGTTTAAGTCTTTAACCCAGTCTGTAATTACACAGTGCTAAGCTGTAAAGACAAGCTCCCCTTCCCAGTGTGGTCAAACATACAGCATGTACTGTGCTGCACCAGATGGCGGGCTGGGTCTCCATCCTTGAATGTACAGCTCTAGGACAGCCCTGCCCCTTAAGTCCCCATAATTACAGCTAAAATTACATTTCCTGTATTTCACTAGAGGGTCGCCCTTACCTTTAGCTCAAAGCCTTCTAATTTGTGACATTTTAAAGCTTTTATAAACTTAATTACATGAAAAACTTTGAAGGTGCAGAGCCATATTTTACACATATACCTATCTCACATTCAGTCTGATGACCTAGTGTGCAGCAACTTACTAAACAAATGTTAGACCATCTCAAATATTTCTTGACATACAATTGTGGCTACCTGGTACACGCAGATTCAAGGTTAGACATTTAGATCTTTTTTTTAAGTATTCAGAAGAAAATAATCCATAAATAAGTTGTGCAACTATAGAAGTATTTAAGAACTGTACCAACGATCCCTTTAACTTTTGCTGCAATATTACTACTATTACAGTATTATAGCACAAGATTATCAGCATAGTTTAATCTGTAGTGATGCATCACATGATTTACATGAAAAGTGTGCAACATTGAATGTACTTTTGCACAATCAAAAGTACATTCAGACTTCATTTATTTCTTCATCACTATTTGCCACTCGTGAAACGAATGTATGAAAGTACAACGTATGAAAGGTCAAACATCCTGAAAATATTTGGCTTCTCTTTAACCTTGAACTTAATTTCACTACAAATGTAAAATGCATACTTACAGGATGTGCTGGCCTCGGCTTCTCTTCTGTGCAGCACAAAGCAGTGAGTAAGACTGCAGAAAGAGGGAGGAAAAGGGGGAGACAAGACAAGACGGACAGACGAGAAAGTAAGAGTGGAAGACAGTTTCCGAGGATTCGCCCTCCCTGCTGACTTGTGCCGACTTGTTGTTTTACTGAGCTCTTAAAAGTATCCTCACCTCAAACTCATGTCCAGCCCTCCATCTTCAGGTTCTCCTCCCTCTTTTTCTTTTTCTTTCTGAACTTTCTATCCTCCAACAGCCTAACTCTTGGTAAGTTCATGTAGCCGGCCATGTGGGACCAGATTTTTTTATCATACATATGTTTTTTTGAGAAACATTTGATCTGAGCATGGTGATACTTCACACTAACAGGACAAAAGATACACGGGATGCTCTACAAATAGAAACAGTCTTTATTTGCAACGAAAGGCTAATTTGCCACAGTATGTGCTCGTCCATTCACAGTCTGACTGACAGATTCAACTTTAGCCTCAGTGTTTATCTTTAAAACAAATATGTTGCAGTTGGTACATGTTAGTCCCAAGTTCTTCGGAAAACAGTATTTCTATTCTTGGTGGGGCGAGTTCCACAACTTTTTTTTGGCATGCACTGAATACTCTCTAATTACGTTCCTGCTGATTACAGCCTGTCTCTGCAGGGCATACAAGACCAGTACAGGGAGAAAGCACTCTTTTCATCCTGAAACACATGTACAGAGCAAATATATGAACTAAATGGACTTTTAGGAGCACTGGATAACTGTTTAACTTGCAGCGCATTTATTTAAGGGTGCTCGTGTTTCTCGTCTTGTTACAGCGTAAAAGTGTCAATTATAGTTTTTTTTTCTTTCCAGGGAGCCAAACCTTTCTTAAAGTGAAAGGTAATAGTTTCTGAAGGCCATTTTCTGGAAATCTTTCAGTTTTCTTTGGACATTTTCGCAGGAATGTTTTTCTTTTTTAAGCCACTTAACACTGACCCATGAATCATCCATGCATTTAAAAAAGGCACCAGTGTTGTGTCTGCACATAACAAACAAAGAACCAAGTTCTATATTTAGCCACTTTGGAATAAAGTAGTGGTAATGAGAGGCTGGTGGTAACTATTTTAGTTGAATCTGTAGAAAATGGTAAAAATTAAAGTGTGACAGGCACAAACTAGCATGTTTGCAGCAACAAGGTGATTCCCAAAGAGCTGTTGGAGCACACATCTATGTGCTTAAGAAACAGAAGAAAAAAGAATCTAGCAAAGACCTGACACAAGACGTGAGAGAAGATTTTTCCCTTCAGTTAGTCCATCTTAAGGATGGCTCATACCAAATATTGAGTTTCAAGCTTGTTAGAACTGTATGAACTCAGAATTGACTTTTACTTTATTCAAATGATAAAAAAATAAAAATAAATAAAAAAATAAAAAAAATCACTGCAACTATTTTCCAAGCAATACAAAGAAATGAGAAATAACTCAAGACTTTTGGGAATGCATGTTGACTCTGTGTGTGTGTGTGTGTGTGGGGGGGGGGGGGGGGGGGGCAACCCAGTAATACAGTAGTACCTAATAAAGTGTCCAGTGAGTGTTAAGGTGTCATATTGATCATTAATCGGTGTATTTGCTAATTAACAACTGAACAGTGAACTCATTTTAAAAATTCTTTATTAATTTTTCTTATAATCAATAGTTTGATATTTGAAGCAAGAATAATGAACAAAAATGCTGAGCAGACCTCCACACGAGGCTTTCATCCTGGTTCATTTTTCATCAGATTTTCTTTCTTGATAACCTCCGACGTAACAGAGGTTCTGCTTTTCTCATGATGGCAAGGTGCAAGGAACAAACAGGGGGAATGTTTAAAAATCCACCTCCCACACAAATACCCTCTTCAGCACATCCGCAAAACAAAAGAAATGGGGAGGAAAAAAAAATACAGATATATGGTCACGTTATTTACACAGTTCTCACTCGTTTTCTAGACCTCAATTACAAACATACATCTATCTTTCAACACATTTTTTATTTTTCCACCTACAGTGTCCCTTTGGATCTCTATAAGCTACTACTCCTCAAAACTCCGCTCTTGTGCCAACAGTTCTAACCCAGAGAGTGGCAGTCTCATATAAAAGATATGGCAGTATGACCAGTGTCAGCCAAACATGCATCACACTCTACATTTCCTGTCACTAATATTCTCAGATTATTGATGACTCAGCTAACAGATTCCTGGTTTTACATCATTTTACATTTTAAGCTTGTACCCCAGAGGAAAGTGTCACAGCGTCAGGGGCACAATGTGTTTGACAAACCCTGACAAAGTAATGCTGCCTGGTGAACTTTATTATGGACTGGCAGGACTTCATGATGTCACACAGTACGTAAGAAACCGAGTCCTTTGAATTTTGTACTGAGTATAGCACCTCAAAGTGGGTTTAAACTCCAGGCACCTCGCCTCCATTTATTCCACAAAACTACTCACAGAACAGTCGATCTACAAAGAAACTAAATAAAACACTTCCAGGGTCACCTCTATGGCACTTTCAGGTCTTTACAGTGGTAACATTTATTAAAGGCAAACAACAAATTGAACCATTACCCGTCTCAGCTTCCCACAGGGAAACAATCTTTAAAAAAAACAAACAAAAACAAAACAACAACTCAGGTTGAAAAATATGATCCATTTTCAAATTTGACTGCACTAAATTGGAGCATCTGAGAAATAGCCAAGATGTGGAAGTGCTAAGAGGGATGTAGAAACAGCTGGAACAAGAAACAGGATTTAATTGAACATTGAAGCAATAACCCAACTACTTACTTCTTCTGAATTAAAAGGAAAACTCTGTAGTGGAAAGTCTACAGTGGCTGGTACCTAAAAGGCCAGAGACATGAGGACCCAGATTAGGCCTTTGAGGTCTAGCCAGCTTTAACATCACATGGTTAAAAGCAGTCAAGTAGCTGCGGGGTTATTTGATGTCATTTTAGAAAACTTTCTTTTGTGCTTGTACAGAAAACGCAGACATCAGATGGCAAAGCAAACAAAAGAGCAGTGACAAAAAAATAAGCCCACTGCACTTGACTACAGTGATGTGCTGAGCAAACCCCCGGATAACCAAACAATCGGGTTGGAGTTTTTCCTCGCAGAAAGAATGAAAATGCAAAAGCTCATCTTTCCATGGGCACCACATAAAGAATCCCAACGACCAAACAGTGCAACTGAGTCACCGCAGTGAGTGTGTTTTCCCCCTCATACCAAGAACAGCCAATAAGAATTGTGGAATGTGTCACTTTCTTGAATAAGTGCAGAGTGCATGTTGGTAAAGCAAGGTAGAAAGGAATGCATGTTTACTTGGACTATTACGTCCACAGTCGGAATGATGGAAAAGCGACAGGAATGAAAGGAAACAGCAGAGGCGAAGTGTGGATTTCTGCAGCTTCAACAAAGACAGCAAGAATTAGTCACTTAAGGTTGTGTCTGAGTGTTTGGTGTCAGCTGTGGCAACCTGCAATGTATTTTCTTTTAACTACAAATTTAATCTGTCAGTCTCTCTTTCAGAACCATCCAATTAAATTATTTTAATTTCATAGTGCATCACTGATTTTGTTTCCGTACTTAAAAAAAATACTGTTAAGGAAGTGTAAACAAAAGTCCAGATTTGGCAATGTCTTAATTTTGGAAAAGGGCAAACACCAAACACTGAGGCCTACTTATAAAACATGATGCTATACAATGATAAATTGGGGGTGGGGGCTGTTGACATGGTTTTCTTGATCATTATTCTAAAATGCAAAGAATTATGTAAGATCTTTTTATACAAGTAGACACAATTTAAAAAAAGAAAAAAAGAAAAAAAGACTGCCACAGAATAAAAGGAATAGTCCTTTGCCACCAAAAAGAAAGTATTTTCTACTAAATCTGCCACATGTTCTTCTTATTCCACCTGTTTTAAACTGAGGGTTGGGAGCTGGCTAAGAAAAAGTTCATCTGGAATGTTGCTAGGGATCTTTGCTAGGCAGACGAAACACTGTCATTGAGATAGGCAGTGAGTGTTCCCGCCCACCCCCACCCCCAGCCAGTGGAGCGTCCTGAATTGTAGCGGGTTGGGCAAAAGGGTCCTTAAATGGCAAGTTTGGACATCTGCTCTTCAAGTTGGACGATTCGCTTTTCTTGACTGCTGATCATGTCCTTGAGGGACTTGATTTCTTTCAAGATCTCCTCCAGCTTGGCTTCAGATTTCTGTGAGAGATACGAGAAAACAAAAGTGAGACTTGATGGGCTTTTAACAATCTTTATGAAAATACAGCTACAGTCACTTTTAAAATGAGGTAAACCTAAGGTGGGTCCCTTAGTAGTACGCCTTGAAACCCGTGGGTCAAAGACACTTCTAGGAATTTTAAGCTGGTTTTGCACACGCTGAACTTAATGACTGCACCCATGAATAGGGCAGATCATAGAAAGATGGATTCACAAGGAGTGAGAGTCTAGTTAAATCCACTCCCTAACAGATTGTGGCAGGTTTAGTTTATTTAAATTCAACTTTTACCTTAAGATCAAAAAAATCAATTTACTTAAAGAGACAAGTTTCTTCATTATTAAAGTTTGATGAATCCATTATTTACTGCTCAAGTTAAAATGTTAATCTTGATCTACACTGACCAAAATTGCTGGTTATTAATTTTCTTTCTTTTTTTTTTGTCATAATCTAACAGCTTTAATTCAAGTGTCCTTAAACCAAAAGCTTCATTTCCCCTAGCAGGAATAACCTTAAAGCAGACTACTCTCTGATCTGTACATGTAAGGCCCTTTGGGACAACATCCCAAGCTGTTTCACCCAACATTTTTCTGAGTTTTAAATCAAGTGTGGTAGGATCTGGCAGTCTGAGGGTTAACATCTTTCAACACCACTGGAGCCCAGTGGGCTATGATTACAGAGCAGACCTTCACAGAGACACATGGGCTGGGACCAAGGCTGTGTTGTGGGTGAGGTGCTGCTGGACGCCCAGGAGCAGGCGCCCAGAGCAGCAGAAGACCTCTCCCTCTGTGGGCCAGAGTGGGACGAGTAACATTTACAAACCACCTCATCTAAGTTTGGCAGCAATCTGCCATGACTAATAAAAAAAAAAAGTAACGCTAGGAGTCCCAGACAGCCACCCGCAAGGAGATGAGACAGTGGCATAGCATGACCTACATGCAGAGACCTCAACATATACAGTGTAAGACTGTGAAATAAGGCATCTCAATCTACTGTTTAATCTAATCATGCAAAATAAACAACTGTTAAAAAAAACAACCTTACTCCTTAACACTACACATCTGAGACTGAGTGACAACGTACTGTTAAACCGGTTTTAACTGGACACACTGATGACAGCAAACACTCACAATTGATGGAGCTGGGTGGGAGGACTTGTTGGAAGAGCTCGACTTCTCTGAGTTCTTGGTGACCTTGTTGTCCAACATGTTCTTTTTGACCACTTTGAATTCACGGTTCTTGCCCGGGACGTAGCCATTCTTCAGAGAGATGAGAATGGGGTCTCCATTCTTACCATCAAACCACTCCTCAGCCTCCAAAGCAGGATCTGGACCAGCTGTGTCTGGGTACAAGTCGTCCTGGAACAGGTCCGACTGACGGGAGAGAATAGAGCAATAAGTTGTGAGGAAAAGAGAACTTGTGAATGTGGTGCTTGTGATTTAAAGAGTACATTAGAGGTCTAAAAGATGCTGCAAAGTAACATGTTAGGGCGAGTACTAACCTTTCTAGGCACAGTCATCACAATAGGCTCACACTTTCTTTCATGCAGTTTATAGAACCTGCAACATAAAAAGTCTGGTGTTACTCACAGTTCAATACATCATTACACAATAAAAACAGCAGCAGTTTCCTGTATTATTGTATTGCGGTTACAGTATGCCTCCTAGTGGTCAATCAATAAACTCCACATTAGAGATGATGGAATATAATCAAAACGATTTCTGGTTTCAGAGATGATGATTTAGGGCCAGTCTTGAGTTACCTTGCAATTTCACACTTATTGACATCGAGGCCCCTCTTTGGCATGTAGCCCATACCCCTTTGGGGCTCCTTGCTGGCAAAGGTGTTCAGGAAGTGAACATAAGGAGCCTCGTCTGTGATTTCAAAGTAACGGATGCTGCTGTCTCCCTATCAGGATATAAACAAGTGTTTTATTTCTAATGTGTGCAAATTTAAATTGAGACATTAAGCTTTGTGTTAGAACAATGCTTGATTTGATTATTGGGTGCTTAGAAGGAAACACACCTTTCCACAGAGGTAAACGACATTGGTGTCTGGGTCATAGAAGGGCAGAAGCACTCCATTGCTGGTGTCCATCTCATTGACAGTCATTGGCTCCTCCAAGTTTTGCTTAAAACAAAAACAGAAGAAAGATTAATTTGAGGCAATACAAAAACATTAAAACACAGCTTTACATACCAAGTCCATAATGAGGCAAACTGAAGTGCTACAGGTGTGGAAATAGATCTTTAATCAACTCTGAAGCCCTTATAACTCACACAAGTTTATCATTACAACAGCAATGATCAGTAACAAACCTTATAGTGATCGGGCGACCCTGAACCCTCCCTTAATCATGCGAATGGGGGATTCCCATGATGCACTGAGCATTTCTTCTTCACCCACTCACATTGTGTTCATACACCACTCTGCATTTCATCATTAGTTATTGTGAAGCAGCTTACCGTATTCCAGAGAGCCAGCTGCCTCTCACTCATGCGACTGAAGCCAGTAGTGAGGATGTTTCCATCACTAAGGAAAATGGCCCTCATGGGGCGAGCGCCCTCGTGGGCCTTCTCTTTCTCCTGTGAAATAGAGGTTAATGGTTAGCCCTGCGAGTCAGTGTTACTGCCTTATCTGCAGTTCATCATGTTTGTTTCTGCTGAGGTCAGAGGTAGGAACACTCATAAACCTGCTTACTGGTGTGATCATTTAATCAGACAACCATCAGGCAGAAGTGAAATAATACGCAGAACACAAGTCTGAATGAAGATTTTTGATGTTTTATGAAAGGAAAATTCTGGCGTGGGTGATTTTAAATGTGGCATGAATGTATCAGAAATATTCAGCATTTCTGATGCTGATGGGATTTTCACCACAACAGCCTCCAAAGTTTCATCAGAACAGCTTAAACAAAACTCCACTAAGCACAGTTCTGCACTGATTCAATGTGAGCAGCTGAAGATTGGAAAAACATGGTTTGGTGTGATGTTTCTCAGGTTTAGTTCTGCCAAGGAAGGCTCAGGCTTTGGTTATAAACTCCATGAATCTACAAATCCCAGGATGAATCCTTGGCTTTTAGGGACAAGGAAAGATTTTGTATGATTCCAACAGAGCATGTTTGGAATGTACAGAACGGGAGAATCAAAGCATTAAATCAGAAGCTGTCAGAATGACGTAATGCAATCATGTCAACACTGGAGCACAATCTCAAAGGGAGGATTTCAGCATCTTGCCCAATCCACGCCACAAAGAACTGAAACTGCTGTGAGATCAAAGGGAAGCCTGACCCAGCATCAACAGGGATGTCACAATACCAGAAATCTAAGAGGCTGACGATGATACAAGCAAACACCACTTTAATTCTACAACACTATCAATCAAGTTAACGCATTTAAACATAACCTCTTATTTAACAAAAACAAACCACTTTCCGACACTTCTTGCATTCTGGTTTTACGTTATATCATTAACCTGATAAACTAACTCAAATGCAATGCTGGCTGCACTCTGTCCTTTTTCCCCTCCGACATTCACAGCAAAATTTGAATGCATCTGTACTTGTTATTAAACTTTAGGTGCTGTTACTGCCCTATTTTCTCAGGTGCTTACAGCAGCCAAGGCACATTGTGTAAATTTTTACAACACCTTGGTAGCAAATTACAGTTTCCCATGACAGTCCTTGGTCTGAATCCAAACTAAAACTGGTAAGTTTATGCAGTCATAATTCAGACTCACAGCTAACAACAATTTTAAGGGAACAATGTTACCATACCGGGGCTTACTAGTCTCTCTGCTTCCAAATCAGTGAATTCATATTTACCTTTTAAATACTTCAGATACAGTTCAATATAAAAGCAGAAAATATGATAATTTATTTGCAAACTACTTACTCCAACAATCTCCTGCTTGCGGGGGTCAATAACACGGATGGACTTGTCCTTGCAGGCAGTGCAGATAAGGCTTCCATTGCGGTTCCAGCACACATTGTAAATGACATCAGGATGCATGTCCTCCAGGTTGATCATGGCCTCACCGGTGCCCACATTCCAGATGATTATCTGGTTATCACAACCTGGTGACAGATAAAGGTAATGGTGAGGTTTGTGTTCAATCTGATCATCAAGTTTTGAAGGCAGCATTGTTTTATAGATTTGGAAACACTGCCAGAGCTCTTACCGGCACTAAGGAGGATGTTTCGTGCTGTTGGATGCCATGTGATGATGCCCACACGCTTGGAGTGGCCCTCCAATATCACCACTGGCTCAGACATGGAAGTGACTAGGCCATTCTCTGGAATCTGCCACACCTGTAAAGAGACCAGGAAGTCAGAAACTGAGAGCAGACAGTAAAAATTCTCTGAAGTATGAAAAAAAAATTATTCTAAAGAATTTCATGATTATTATGCTGAACACAGTCTAGCAATTAAAATGATTACTGGATCTAAACTGTAATTACAAAAAGAAACCAGAGGGGGGCAGCAATCACTAAGAATTCACAGCATGTTCCTTATTGACTGATACACACAGTTAGACTTAGCAAAATACAGTTACACAGGAAACTCATGAACAATGATGGGAATAACGGCGTTACAAGTATCTGCATTACTAACTGCGTTACTTTTTTCAGTAACGAGAAAATGTGGTGCAGTCGCATTACTATTGTTCAACAAACAGACGGTTGAAGCTGTCTTCAGCTTACCGCACCTTATATCAGTTGCATGGAAGTAGCTGTCTATGTAAGTAATCTGGGCGCTACAGCTTTAAGTAGCTGCGCGCACTCCTGCAGGTGGCAATCACTTTCTGGCACAACACCTGGAGTTATCAGGAGCAGTGGCTAGCCACTGTAGAGCATAGGGAACTAACTCCAGATGTAACCCATTGCCATGGTTTAGGGAACAATGACGAGAGAATTAAGCTAACATGTTTTTGGTCTCAGGAGAAATAACACCGACCAAAGGAAACCCACACAAACCCAGGAAGAACATGGAAACTTCACATGTTCAAAACCAGATGGGTTGAAAGCCGGGATCTTCAGCAGTACCAAACCCAACTCGAATTTTAAGAGATATGCAGAAAAATGCAACATTATTACCCCACCTCAAAACCAGCTATTTAAGACTTCAGGATGTCAAGTACTGATTGCTTACTATTCATTAACACTATTTATAACATGATTACGTTGATTCATCTGATATACTTTGTCATAACACTGCTGCATGAAAAGAATTTGAGGTTAAATTTTTTCCTTACATTCTTTAGTGCTCAGTGCCTGGCACAGGCAACCTGTAAAGGTTGTCCTTTCAGAGGAATAGAATGGGTACGCTTAATGCAGCATTTTAAAAAGAAAATAAAGGCCACTCCAGCACATTTTAACATTAAATTAGCTTAGTTGAAGTCCAGTGTGTACTCTGTGATAACAAAATCTATTCTTAATCTACAATAAACGTTTTATGCCCTGCCTATGTTATAGTCCTACATTACAGGCCTGCTGTGTACACCAGCCAACCCACTCTTACCAAATCTAAACTAAACATCACTGAGAGTCTATTTAGGTTGTGAAATTTACCGTCACATGTTCTATGATATGAAGAGAGGAACCAGCAATAGTTCATCTCTTCATGGCTCACACTTCTGCAAAACAAACCAAATAAATACTGCCTTGATTTAGCATGGGATTAACAGGAAGTCAGGCCTTTCAGGTGAGGAAGTGGCTGCCATCTAAGCAGGCTGAAAGCCTATCCCAGCCTATTATATACCAAATAAGGACATATGGAGAAAAGTAAAACAGCAGCCTGAAAAAAGTCAGTGACCTCAGCTCAATAAATAGCTAAATCATTCCCCAGCTCTGATTCCTACAACACATATTTGAGCTTAATCTAATCCAGAGGGTGAGGCCTGCAACCATTCATGAGTAACCACAGCCTTGCCTTTCGCAATAAGAGCATGTAGCCTCTTGCCTCTTATGATCTAAAGAATGTATGCTCCTGTTGACCCGAGGAGGTTTGAGTTTGGGTGTAATGGGTGAGGCGAGCCTTACCATCACGGTGCAGTCCTCTGAGCCGCTGGCAATGACCTGGTCATTGTGGGGGCACCAGTCAATGTCCAACACCGGGCCTGTGTGACCACACACTGTGGGGTAGGATTTATCAATGCGCCCCGTCTGTAAAAACACAGATAAACAACAGAGTAATAAGATTAGTCTTAGTCTAGAGAACATTATCCATGCTGGAGGAGCGAGTGTGTTTTGAAACAGGACAATTTCAGGATGATCCTAAATCCTACCTGCAAAAAGCAGCTCATAGATCACACACAAACTCCAATCTAAAAAAGTACTTTGGATTTATCTTGTATATATGTATGTATATGTGTGTATATATAAAAAATTAATTAGTTAATGACTAATGCTGGCTGAAATGAGTTATATGTACATTTGCAGTGAAGGCAGCTTACCAGAGCAATTATGAATTTAAAAAAAAAAAAAAAAAAAAACCCTCAGACCCAATAAAACAATTTCAATTTTTTAATTTGTAGAGTGGGGAAACCCCTCAAAACAAATGCATTTAAAAGGTAACACTTAACCATCCTTGTGAACAGTTAATTACAGTTTGGTGAGAAAATACAAAGAACAAGATTAACTGTGCTGAGTCAGAGATTTCTTTTAATGGAAGAACCAAAAAAGTTCAGCATCACTGAAATCACTGAAATCAAATTTAAGATATCAAGTCACATTACATGGCTCAATAAAACAATTTAAGCATGAAAAATAAAACTCAACTGCTTAAAGCCAGCCTTTTATAACATTTCCATAGCAAAACAAACAAAAACACTTGGGTTTTACTGCAATCTGAGTTTGTGTCTAAAACAAACTCTTAGATTAGATTTAGCTCCTGCTGGACCACCCATAGTAATTAAGGAAAGTTTCTAGTAGTGACGTCAGTAGACAGTAGAAACATGCCAAGAGATTCTTAATTTTACAGTGCAGCAATTTACTTTTAAATAGTAGCCCCAGATCAAACATTACTAAGCTCTTTATATAATCTGCTCACGCAATTCTGACTATAAGGTTACAAATTTCTAATGTATGCACTTGCACATCCTTAAAGTCATACTGCAGATGGATTTCACCCTATGAGTCCAGAGAGCCAGGTGATCTCTGCATGGTGAGGTGACCTATGCTCTAAAGCTTGGGTGACACACCCTAGTCTGTGCTGACTCCCTTGTGCCACTGCAGAGCCATAGAAATGATGTCACCTACTGTGGAAATAGTCCCTCTGCTGCAGGCCTATTTAAAGCATCAGGCTCGTATAATACAAGGAGTCCCTCACTGCCCACAGCTATTCTGAATGGCTTGACACGAGCTACTAAATCTAAGAACCGTATATACTGTAATGAGTCAGTGAGTGCTGGCTGCAAGAGTCAGGACCACTGAGGCATTAAAGTAGACTGCAAATTGTACATGACAGACTTTATAGCCAAACAATTAATGTATTTAAAGCTTTTAAATATAAACATTCTACTTCTGATTCATAGCAAACAGATTTTGTTTTTATAAACTCTAATTATAACCACTATGAACCCTTAAACTCACACAGCCCATGAGATGGCACTTCAACCTTGCTGTTATTGCATACTTTGAATAACATGACTCATTTAAGAGGTCCACATTGATGCAAGTGTCTTCTGGGCCAGTCCAGACCTGCAGTGGCTGCACATCCAAATATGCAAGCGTACATATCACAGTAATTGTCCCTGTGCTACGTGAAATATACCACGCTTGTACCCATGCTGTCACCTGACACAAAGCTGGGCTGTGACACACACTCCAAGCTTAGTGATCAAAGTCTGGTTTATGTGACAATGATCTGTGTGTGTGTGTGTGTGTGTGTGTGTGTGCGTGTGTGCGTGTGTGCGTGTGCGCGCGTGTGTATACATGTAATAAGAAAAATCACAAGATCGTGCCAGCACCTTGCCCTACTGAACACACCCTCAAATCCACCCTGAAGCCTAGTGTACAATAAGCTGACTTTGACACTACTGTCAATAGGTTTCTGTGAGCTACCAGCTTATATCACGTAACACTACCATTACATTATGAAAATATCCACCTCTCTTTGTTTAGTAACTTACATTCAATTGAGCCAGGATGTTTCTGTGCACATAATTTCATCACATGCGAATGTATATTAGCTCGCAGTTAAATGTATTCATGGACAAGACTTCCCAAAGGCAATAGGAACAGGATGTAAAGCAGGAAGGACATGGACTGATGACCAGGTGTTTCAACAGAAACTGCATAAACAAGTTTGGAAAAGAACAAACCGATCACACAGATAAGATAACCCAACAGTTCAGAGCCATTTGCATTTCACTTATTCTAGTACTATAGCATTCCAAAGAGGGCATGAAGACATTGTCCATATGTCTGTAGTATCAAGTTGGAAAACAATACACAGTAAATTAGTAATTGTAGCACACATTTCCCATCATGCTTCTCTTTAAAATGGTAATCTCATATTAAACATAGCCAAAGTTAAACAACAGGATACTTGCAAGTAATCCCTGTGAGCCAAAAAACTGCTCTAAACTACTTTTCAGCATATCTCTGGTAGCAGTTTGAACAGCAACATCAAGCTACTTTATGTTCTGTTAGTGAGGGGTAGACAATGGGAAGAAAGCGGACTTAAAGGCAGGTGGCCTTACAGGAAGAACAGCCATAAGGGCTTGTTTCAGTGAAAGAATGAACTGAGAGGCTGCATCAAGGCCCAATAAGAGATAAACAAGGATTATCTGCACAGGGAATCATGCAAGGCTACTAGAGTAGAGTCCAAAAACAAATATGTAGAGGTAAAAAATGAACAAAACTGTTTCAGACCTTCTGGTTTCCTTGTCCTAAGCTTCTGAAGTTAATAATAAATGTTGGTCTGATTATTCAAGACCTTGTATGTGATGAGAACGATTTTAAATTTCATTCTGGATTTAACAGGGAACCAATGAAGAGAAGCCAGTATAAGAGAAATGTTCTCTCCTTCGAGTCCCTGTCAGTATTCTTGCTGCAGCATTTTGAATCAATTGAGCTCTTTTAAAGGATTTTTCTTACAACATCCTGATAATAACTTTACTACAAAGTTCTTTGCATATTATGACTCCTGTGTTCTGCTAAGCAAAAAGGATCAATCCATAAACATGTCGGCCCCTTTAGTCTCAGTTGCCCTTTCGCCTCCCGCCTGTGCTAACCGTTTTACAGCCTACGAGTCTCGTCTGATCCTCGTCTTAGTGTGTTTTATGAAGAAACAAATACACACAGACCGAGCACCCCTCTTTGTTTAAGTAGGGCTTAATTTGTAAAACACACACTTGAGCATAATATGACCCCCTATGCTCTATGAGAGAATGTTGCCTATTTTTATTTATTTATTTATTTTAATAAATAGCACCTACTCTGCTCAACTCCACTCTACTCAGTTTTTAGTGTTTTCCATTATGTGGTAGTACCTGGTAACAGGTGCGTGTTAGTATCTACAAAACTGGGCTTTCAAGCAAGCTGAGTCGAGCTGAAAATATAATGTCAGACTGCAGGCCACTGATTGGCCAAGGAGTGATGTCACTGGATGAATCACGAGAGCGACTCCTTCACAAGAATCAAACATAAACACAAAAAGCCATAGGTGCAGATACACATCGCGTCAATGTCATCCATTGTTGTGGTGTGGAGGTTTTAACTACAGATGACATGTTACAGTAAGAAATAGTTCTAAGATGGAACCAGAAGCATGAATACCAAACTCCAAAAGAGAACCACCAGTGGATGAAACTGATGTTTATATCTCATCATTTTTCTACTGACAGGATAAGTTAAATCCATATTTTATGCTCGAATCTACTGTGATATTTGAAGTCCCGATAACACTTCGACTAAACTCCCGAAAACCCAGGCATGGCAGAAGAAGCCGACAGTTCGACCAGAGAGCCAGGCGTTCTTCACATTCCACACCTTAGCCTCAAGCAGCTCTGTTATGAGTATGACTAATAAGAGCAAGTGGGCCGCTAGGGTGTCAAATGTAACACCCTTTGAGGTGTTAATGGTGTTTGTGTCTGATATACACAAATAGGAATTTTAGGGTCTGCAGAGCGAGCACAAGCAGCTTGCCTCAAGTCTGCAGAAAGTTATGATGGCATGATACACAAGTTCAGGAACGCAGCTGGCATGAAGCAGGGCATCAGTAATTGTGAGCATGGGAAATTAACAAGCACCAGTGGGATTGCTTGTGTATAGCAGTACACCAATTGTGTGCATCTTAAAAGTCTCATATTGTGAAAATGCATTGTTTTGTGTTTTTTTTCCCCCCATCTGGAAGCATAAAACAAAAGCTGTGAACATTTTTAATACGTTACTACTTTCATTCCTCCACTACATCTATATGCTCATCCACCTTTAAAAGCCATTTTCAACTTTCCACATTAAACTGCAGCTACTTGCAAATCTTCTGTTATTGGTTGCAAGAGTGAATAGAGATTCCTTAAGACTCAATACAACTATCCATCCACCAATCCTTTCTACTGTGTATACAATTCAGGGTCAGAATACTCTGGTGGTCACTTTGCAAGAGGCAAGGCACACTGTGGACAGGACGCCAGTCTAATCACAGGGCTAACACACATTCATGCTCACATTAACACCTACAGCCAACATAGAATCAAAAACATACTATTCAACTCTTTGGATGGTGGGAGGAAGCAGAAGTAACCTCAGAGCTCACACAGTCACACGGAGAACATACAGACTCAACAAAGAAACCCCCCCAGATGGTCAGCAGGTTTTTACCGGGAGCACTTCTGCCATGAAGCAAGAGCATTAACCACTTTATCATCCCATGGCCTGCTTATTGGTTATTGCAACTGATTCAAATGCTCAATCAAGTGTGAGCTCTGAAAGCTTGAAAAAAAAAAAAAAAAAAAAAAAAAAAAAATCAATAGACTGGACATTTTCTCCACCTACACCATCTACTTCTAAAAATTCTTTTTACAGCCGATTTCCTCATTCCGCTCTGCTTCGAGTCCCTGAAACTGCCTGCTTTCTATAGTTTGTGGCTAGCCTTCTGGCTCAGTACTGCATATATGAATGACAACTTTTATACTGGTTAAGCAGATCATTTATTTTACACTATTTGCCTCATGAGAGACAGCAGTGAATTAGAAATTGTGCATTTGAGGTTTTAGAGAACTCTCTGCACTTAATTGCTGTTTTTACAGTAGACAAGGCATGCTTTAAAAAAAATTATATCTGCTAACTAGCAGTGCTCTGGCCCTTTCCAGCTGTCATACAGCAGGAAACCAACTCATTTCACGTGGCAGTTTTAAATACTACCCAATACCATATCTCAGCAACAACATAAAGCCTCTGGTTCATTTTGGGTTTGGGTATAGGTCAACAGATTATTCAAATTGCGACGTACATTGCCAGTAATCCCCAGCACCTTTGATCAGTAAATAAACCAACCTTTAGGCCCTGTGTATTCAGGCAGGTATAAGACCATAACACCTCAGCAGAGGAGTGTACAGTGATAAGGCAACTTGTCCACACCTCGGCAAAAAAAAAAAAAAAAAAAAAAAAAGGTCAGCATTTTGTGAGGAACAAGAAACTGCACCAGTATAAACCACGCCTACACGAGCAGCAAGCGACTGTGCTCACTGCTGAATACCTAACATGTCCATAACTACACTACAGACATTTGAATCCTTTGAGAGGAATGTCTGAGGCCTAGAAAACAACTGGTTGCATAGCAACAAGTAAGGCTGCAGAAAATAAAGGGTGAATCACACCCGATGGATACAAAGCACAACACTGAAACATGCACAAAAAAAAAGAAGAAGAATAAAAATGGATGAACGAGATTCCCTGAAGGCAAAAGAGGACATTCTTCTCATTCACACAAGGCCTGCACACCACACTTCCTCTCCTTGCAACTCAACATGTGATTCACACATGCACACCACTAACAGGGTCTTGCATGCATGCCGTCCAGTTCTAAGAGCTTCATGGAAATTTCCACTTTTGCAAGTCTCAACCTATAAAGCTGAGGCGAGGAGCTAAGGTAGAGATAAACAGCTGAGAGGTAAGTAGCAACGGCGGCTCTGTTACACACAGAACATTATCCCAAGATTTACAACCTCCGAATGATGGGCCAGGAACAATGCAAAGCTGGCTGTAAACCAGAGCCGTATTTCGCTGAACAGATTAAGCAACCATACCTGTAGATAGTGTAGAGTTTATTATTAGATATTTTTGCAGCCAGCATCTTTGCAGCATCTTTGGTGACAGAGATTACTCAAATGAAAAATCAAAGCTTCCATTATTTTCTAGTACATCTAAACAGATATTTTACACCCCCTGAGGGATGGACTCTCCTTACGTCTATTATGAGCAGAGTACATGCTGTGACAGAGTTCTGCACTTTTGGCTGAAAGCTGCTAAAACATATTTGGAATATATATATGTTAAGTTGGTAATGCATTCAGATGTAGATAGATGAGAAATGGCTGCAAACTAAATAAATAGCTAAAAAAAGATTTCTTTCTAAAATTTTCTTTATAAAGATTTGCTACTTAAAGAAAAAAAGAAGAAGCCGAGAGTGATACTGATTATCACATTAAAATATTTAAATATGGCACTTGGATACAGTGAGTGACTCATTGACAGAAACAACATCTGACTCCAACCCAATTCTCTCATCTTGGCCGCTCTTCATATTTCGGCCTATCCCAGAATTCACATGTGTACTTACACTGCACGAAGCAGCCAATGGCAGGGCAGGGAGGAAATGGTCTTGGAAGCCTGTCAGGCAGGGAGCAGTGAATGACCATATATGGTAAAATCTGCAGTCAGCAGGACTGAGAGGCAGAAGCGGCAAAGGCAGAAGCAAAATGACCAAAGTGTGGGGAAAGACCCTGGATATCATGCACACCCAGTGCATTTTTGCATAAAGACACAGGAAGCAGCTACAAAGGCAGTAAAATCTAGTGAATATTAGACAGAGGAGAAATAACGTGTCACTGTAGAAATGCCCAAGGATTACTAACAGGCACAGGCTCAGCAGAGTGAATGAATGGTACCATTGATTTAAAACCCACACTCCAAATTTGATTTCTGTAAAATGCTTATAACATAAAGGTGTTGCTGGGTAAAAGTGTTTATTGAGCAGGATTTTTTTTATAACACTCCCATCATAGGATGAACAAATCAGATTTCGATTTAAAGGACTATAAATTAAAATCCACAGTAACAAATCACTCATCCTTCGCTCTTCGTTCGTGTTGACCAGAGAGGAGCCATCAGGATTTTTTCTTCCAATTACGAGCTAGCTGCTGTATTCACTTCTACAACTTCCTTCATATGGAAATCAGGGAATAAATTAGCAGGCATCCAGCTAAGAATGAGAAAGGGACAGATTGAAAGCATGAGGGAAGGGAATGACATGTGCAAAGCTAGACATCTGATCCCCTCTCTATAAATCTCATTTTTCTCTCAGGAAGAGGCAACAATACTCGTGGCTGTGCTGAGTCAGGGCGGCCTGCCGCACTAACCCACAACCTAGTGAGTCACAAAAAAGAGCCACCCCCACGAGGTCAGGTCACAGATCTGAATTTTAGGTGATGCTTTTTATATACCCAAAAAAGCAATTTGAGGACAAAAGAAATATTGCCCCTCTGTCTGTGGGCTTGCATGACAGTAACAAAGACAGTGCATAGTTACTTGTAGCTTAATTACCAAGGGGGGGAGATTGCATCATCACACTTCTGCTGCACCCCCCCCCTCCCCCTCCCCCTCCCCATAAGTGGAGTAATGACAAAGGGCTGTACTGGGAGTAAGCATTGGGACAAAGGCCCAGAGCAGCTGGCTTCCCGTAGAGACTAGGAGCCACACAGCACAGGCAGATGGGTTAGCCGCACAGATGCACCCTCAAATTAGAAATCCATGGGGAGGGAGGTTGAGGACACTGAGGGGATGTGCACCCTTGCAAAAAAGTGGAATGAGACCCAAAAAACTGTAACTCAAGAGTTTTATCCACAAAGCAGAGCTGCATAAATGAGAACACAGAAAAACAGGCTCATTTACACAAAACTTAGTGTAATCCATTTATAACTGAGAAATAGCTTTTTCCATGTAGTCTTTTAGCAATGGCGTTAAGTGCAGAGATCAACTCTTTAATACCAATCCACTGCTCTGCAGTCTAGTCATACAATTTGCAAGAACAGACTTGTCCCACTTTTGAGACCTGCATTGCCAGCTGAGGCTATACTGAGATTTCCAGATGGACCTGCTTTGTCAGAAAAAAAAAAATCATTTGAGAATAGTAAGGTCATAAAGACTTGAAATAGAAGTTAAAAGGAAAAAAAATAATAATTTAAGCTTAAATCTTTATGTTAGTTGTAGGTTCTAATAACTGTCTTTTCCCATTATGGTTATCTGTAAAACAGGTTTGGTGGCACAAATACATGTCAAAGTATCTTTAACATGCATACATACAAATCTTAACTAACATAATTCCCCTTTCAGCGCCAGGCCCTCAAAGCATGGGCAGCTCTATGAAGAAAAGACTCACATTTGAAGGACTAGTTTGTCAGGGTTACAAGAAAATACGTGGGAAGATCTGAAAGTCTCAATTGAGGAAACTGACTAGAGGTTTTCGCTGTACAGAAAGACCTCACTGAAAACTCTTTTTTTTTAAAAAATAAAAAAAATTCAGCAGTGAAAGTAGACTTTGTTCTGGAGACACACCATTACTGTACTGCAGCATGGCATGCAAAGGGAAGCTCAGTAGTACACAGACACAGAAAGAGGAGGACCCAGGAGGAGCGTGAACCGGTTCGAGCTCGCAGCCCACCTCCAGTACAAGCTTTGCATTGAATGAGGTGCTGAGAGGTGTTAAGCTGTGTGATGACAGGCCTAAGGATGTGGTCTCCAGTGCCAGGGCTAGCTCATATGACATGGCAGTGTAGTGGTGTACACTAATTACAGGTCCAGGGTAGATCTGTCAACAGCATTGCAGTGCTTATGTCACTCTATGTCAGGACCTGCTACTTGGCCACTGCCTGACGCTGACAAACAAACACAAGCAAGCAGCAATTCACCATTATCAAACATAACAGCAGCCAAGAGGTTTGTGGGGCATGCCAGGACATTGGACCTCTATTGCGCCTTAACTGACCTAATGACACAAGGTAAAAACAAAAGGGAGGCATGTACCCTGCTAATTTGTTTACATCCAAAAACTCATCAACATGGAGGCAAGGATCAGGAGACCGTGCAGCTTGCATTGTACTTGCGTGGCTTGTGTGAAACAACCCACTGTTAAAAATTAATCCAAAGGTTTATACATACATACTTTACATTCATATTACTCAAAATATAATCAGGGAGCACTGAAATCATGTAGTATGATAAAGAATACGATTTTTAAAAAGTGGATGCAACCATGCTTTCACATTCAGTTCACTCCATTTGCACACCCCAGCCCAGTCCAACGGGCGCACAACACATAATAAACTCACCTTGTGCAGAGGGAGGACGAGGAATGCTCCGCCACCGCTGGCCTCAATAATTAGGGCGACAAACTTGGGGTTCACTGCACAAAAGGCGCTGTCCCACGTGACCCTCGAGACCCGGATATCATCGTAGCACTGGTCATTCTTCACCGCCTGGCCGAAGACATGACGGAATTTGCTCTGCCGTACAACTCGTCTCATATCTGCAGAAAAAAAGGCAGAGAGCACATTTATTTAAAGACACACTGTTGCCGTTGTGATGTTGAACCTATTCATTTCAGCAGAGGTTTGCACAAGCCGCAACTGCAATATGCACCAACACAAATGTAGAGTATGTGAACTAGTGAAAGCCTCGAGAGGGTGAGACACCCAACAAAAACGTTCAGCACATTTGTGATTACAGACTGAGAACATTAGAGATTTGATAAAAGTCTGAAGTTGTCGCTATGCACAGTCTCCTTGTATCTATTTGGTCCTCAGAAAGAGGAGTTTGTCACATGCATGTTTCAGATTGACAGATTTATCACCTTTTTTAAATAATATGAGGAGGCTACAGTGAAATACAATGGTATGATTTCATGGTTTCGCTAATGTCAGGTAAGCACTTCAGAAAAAGGTACTGTGAAACAGAAAACAAATGAGATTTTAAAGACTTCAAACTATTTCCAGTGGGTAGCTGTAACCCCTGCCGCGCCTCCTAAATCTTCCATTGTGCCAAACATTAAACATCTGACATACTAACAGCATGTATCTGTGGCACACTTTTAGAAAGAGCCACTTCTAAGAGGGAAAAATAGGACATTCCCAATCCAAACAAAAACAGACTCTGTGGCTGGTTCAGCTAAAATCTTTACCAAGACAACAATCTGTTGGCAGACAAAGGCACTCTGGAAAACATGCTCATTCAAAAGCTTCAAGTTCCACAGCTCTGCCTACAATAACAAACCACTTCCAAAGATAATGGAAAGCCATCCAACTTCAGACAAACAACTGAATGAGGTCCGATCTTACCAAAACCTATAGATAGGCAAACACTCTTGGGTGGGTTTCGGACTCCTTTATTCTATTTTTTTAATATTCCACATGGGAACAGTTTTAAAGCCTGAATCACCACGACTAAAGCACGGCACAGGATGTTGGACATGTTTTGAAGGTGGTTTTCCACTGTGTGCAGAGAGAGAAAGAGACGGGGAGAGAGGAGGAGAGTGAACGAGCAAGGAGGAAAGAGTGACTATGAGCGAGAAACACTTGTGTGGCATGTTTCCGACAGGACAAGGATCACAACACAAGCAGGAAGTTCGTCCTGTTGAGCAGTGGGAGTGTCCGAACAGCCCTTATCTACCGTAAAACAAGTATAGAATGTCATTAACTAGTAGAATGAATAAGTTATTACAAACCTAAAGAGGCTAATTTGTTAAAAAAAAATGGAATTACATTTTTAATCTCAAATTGTAATCTTGCTCAAAACAGGGGTTTGGAGGAGTCCTCCCTACATTTATTTGGTTCAGGAGTGCATTGGTGTAGGAAACTCAAACTTGATTACTTCTGGAAAGAGCTGATCAACTACATTGATGTCCTTCAAAGATAACCATAGGTAATTATTCTGCAACTTCACAAAACCTTATATAATGAGCTGTAATTACTTTTCATGTGTGTCAAAAATGGAGAAGGAAAAAAAACAAAATGGGGGGTGTTTTTCCAGTAATGCCATCGCAATCTGGGTCAACACTTTACAGGAAAAACTTGTGATAGGCAAGCCTTGTTTGCATACCTGTACAGCTTTGTTTGTCACATAGCTGCATGTCAGTAGAAACTGAAATCAGATACCTCCCTGGAGGAAAATGTGCTGACGACACCAAAATATGAGGCAGATTTGCACGCTTTTATTTGCCCGTGGCTCTTTTAATTACAGGTGAATAATTTTATTATTATTTTAACCTTGTCCTTTTTTTTTTTTTTTTTATGCATCTCTTCTAACAAATACAAGGAAACCCTTGACACATGAAAACACATATCACATGAAAGCCTACATGTGCCCTTGAACTCTCAACCAAGAGGTTTCTGTCATATTTCAGCCTGCTTAAAGATCAAAATGACTGGGTGTGCATCAGAAGTTAGTGAGGGTGGTTTGTGCCTATCCGACTACCCTTGGAAAAACCCGGAAATCATTCATATGGTCGTCAAACCCCATCTGTATTGATATATACTGAGGTGTCAAAACGTATCGTCAAGGGTACAGGGGAGGTCATCAAATGTTCTCTTTGTGGAGTTAAAGGAAATATTCTAAAGTCAAACTGACTGTACTTTATTCTGTGCAGAGAGATCAAAAACACATGAGTGGCAATAAACTATGTGCACCATATGAATTAGACAAATCGGACGTGATGGCGTGACTGCTTGAGGTCAGGATATGGTATGAATATTGGAGTGAACAAAGAGTGCACAGCAGGTGTTTAGAGAGGGCTTAAACTCACTTCTTTTTTTTTTGCTTTTTTGTGGTGGCGGTGATGATTGAGCATGTACATGATCACAAAAATGAATCCATACTTGGGTTTCCTGCATAGAGTTTTTTTGTTGTTTTTTTTGGGGGGGGGGGGGGTCAAAAGCATCGTTTTGGTGTGGTGAGTGACACGTTGCTTGTACTGTACAATTATGCTTACATGCATAGCAAAAACTTAAAAATATCCACTGTGTGCCTGAAAGAAAAATCTTGTAATATCATTTAATTTTAAATAAATTGCCCTCCACACAACATACTGGTGGGCAGCCTGCTTCTGCACAAATCAACGCAACGAAGAAAACCTCCACTGATGGGTACATAACATGACTGAGCTCCATTTAGTGACACAGCCAAAACTAAAGCCTCATCCACATAAACAGCAATTTATCCATCAAATCTGCTTTATTTGCACCACCTCAGAGGTGAGATTAGTTTCACTTGCTATTTGGCCAGCAGTTATTTCCCTGTGATCACTACAGAATTACACATGCCATGGCCTGTGTTACACTGCAGCTAGTCTGTTCTTGTAAGTACAATCCTCACGACACATGCCAAGAGTCCCTGCAATGTAGTCTAAAGGCCATTTTGGTATTTGCAGCTGTCAAGACGTGCAAGATTGTGATGATTTTAACAGCCATTTCAATGATAGATCAGTACAGGGGCCCAAAGAGTCCCAGACTGTGCAGAGGGAGATGTTGCAACACAACCAGACCAATCGGAAACTCCAAAACATGAGACGCAGCGGTGTCTTTGGAGTTTTACCTATGCTAACACTGTCAAGGTAAACCACTAAAGTTGAGGAATTACTTAAGCATTGCTGATACAAAGTGAAGCATTAGCTTATGGCTGATTCTTCACCTTAAATGTAAACTGGTGGACGATTTAAGTGAAGTGAGTTTCTTTTGTTTGAAAACTTGAAGCAAGCCTACCTATCAGGATAATCAGGTGCAGCTAAGTTTTGAAATACCAGAAGACAGAGTCCTTGCCACACTGTCATCAGCAAAACAAGCAGCAGAAAAGCCCAGTATTACATTACTGTTGTAATGCCCAGCTACTCAAAAGTGATGTAAATATTTTGAGAAAGAAGTGTTTACACTACAAATGCTTAATGAAACCAGACTGATCCACTGTTTTCTAGATTGGATATGCAACCTTAATCACAAGGGATGGGCAGTGTACACGCTGCAGGTCCGAGCAGAGTGGGTGGGGTGGCAGTTGATAATACAACACTGGGTCATGGTGAATAGGCCACGTTGTGTGGTAGTGACGTGTCCCAACAACATTTAATCAGGAAGACGGCACAGTTTCGAAAGAACTTTGAGCCTCCTATACTCACTGCAGACTAGAATTACATTTATTCCAGAAGTATTGCACTTGTATATAAAAAGCAAGACTCTCAGTAGTTTTTTACCGCATTCAGACTCAAATTGAAATGCTCCAGACTTTCTCTAGTGATCAATTAATTAACAGTCAGTGGAAACAACTCTTCAGCTGGGAGCCATTAAACAATAGGAAAATAGGAACAAAAGTGTAAGTCCATAATTATTAGTGTGGCAGCCATTTGTGCTAGTTTGTTACAAGACAATGTGTGTGACAAATAAGTCGCATACTTCATGTACACGATTTATGCATCAAGTCTGTTAATCACCAGTTATTCGTTATGTTTTCACTGCTATTATTCCTCTTCAGTTGTTTTGGGGGGATTTGGCATTTCTACTCAGTTGTTTTGTGTAACGTGTAAAGAGGTATGTATTCCAGTGTCTCTGATCTCACTTAAGGGAAATGTCACCAGGACCAAGCTCAGGTGTTTAAAAAGAGGAAGGACAGAAAAGCAGCAGTAGTGTCACAGCTGAACTGAAAAGAAAAAGTTATCCAGCCATGCTATTTATTAAAGTAGAAAATCTGTTATGTCAGGTCCATTTAGAATGGTGTCATCTGCTTGGTTCTAAATACAGATATAAAGCAACCGTGACCACACCAGTTTTTCTCATTTAGTAGCGCACATGGCGCTGAATGTGTTCAAACTCAAAGACTGATCATCTTATTTGCTCAAACTGCAAAAGTTAACACAAAAACAGAGAAGAACTCTCAAATAACAGCTTCTAAATAGTTAAATTGATTACAGCTTGAAACTGCAGATATTTAGTGTTAAGTGGCTCTGGCATGTAAAATCAGCGGGGCCTGTGTGTTCAGGCAGTAAAGGCTGGGCACTGGACTGACATCTTCAGTCATACGTTAGTGATACCGAGACACTCCCAGGAGAAATGCTGTGTGTATTCAATGATAGACTCCTGAGAGTTACAGTTCACTGATTCAGCCCCAAGTCAAGAAAAAATAAATAAATAAAAATCTTTTTGGGCAAATAAGATGAAAGCAGACCCATGTACCTTATTGCCTCCTGAGCCAGCAGCACCGAGCCTGATGTGCAGAGACAGGAGGAGGGCCCACACCCCGAGGAAATTACCAACAGGAGTAGCACCAGTGTGACACAGATTTTAACATCCTTCTTTGTATTCCTCAACTGCACTTACATCTGACACTTTTAAGCAACTGAATAGTATTCCAGTCATGTGTAACCAGTATCAAACAACAGACAATACTACTTTTAGGAACAGCAGAGTTTATAAAACCAAGGTTTCCCTTTGGGCCGGTGCTAGATTGGGCCCTCAGACTGAGGGACACTCCACTCTGCCGTGCTGGGCTATTTTGCTGTGCGGAAACCGATTTATCTTCTGCATATATTCTGTCACTCATCAATGACGAGAGTGGGTGACCACTGGCCAAGGAAATATAAATGGCCCCCTTTAATTTGTGTTATAAAACAGTCATCCACTGTGGCAGCACCTCAGTGACAGGAGACATCTCATGCTGCCACAGTCAGTTATGTTCACACATTTCAGTTAAAACATAGGCCACCTCAATCTGTCAACACCCATTTGTATTCCAACCGGTTTCCCATTGACACAACTAACGTACAATGATATTACCAAACATAACTGCACCGTTGTAAAGACAGAGCTAAAGTAAAGAGTCTCTCTGTTATGGTGCTGAAACCCAAATATAACCTCTTGTGAATCAAATCAAAGCAACTCAAATCAAGAGTAAACAATATATCAGTTAAAAATCCATTTCCAGGCTCTATATGTTTTTAATCACTGTTTTCATGGTGCAAAACTGCACTTGCTGCTTTGTGTTTTAGAGTGTGCTCGAGTAAGATGTGACATAACATGAAAATCCCAGCCACAAATCAGGATGAGCTGATGTTGGAGAGGGAGGGGCAGCGGAATTAGAGACAGAGCCTAAACGGTCACCAACACTCATTATGGAAAACCGCTGTATACTATATACTCTTATTAGCTGCATATGAATTACATCAACCTACTTTCTTTTCCATCAGCATGTCAACAGTAGGGCTGGGCCATATCATACCGTTCACGGTAATACCGGTATAATGTTGGCCAACGATAAGAAAATGAAATATTGCGATAGAATATGGGTAAAACGCGCATGCGCAGTGCATTTGTTTACATATGCACATGGCGGAAAAAGCCTGCCGGCGGCGGAGAATGAGAAGGGCGAAAGCGGATCGTTGAATGAAACAGATTAACCAGAATTGGTTTGTAAAAATGCTGCAACTTCAGTGGTGTGGAACTGGTTTAGCTTTCGTCCCTCAGAATACACAACAAAACACTATTTCTGGTAGCACATGCTAGCGGGCCGTCGTTATTACATTATTAGCTATTAGTTTTTTGGAAAATACGGCACACATAAAATCAATCCTTTGATTTTCTGAAAATCGACAGTGCACCTTATAATCCCGCGTGCCTTATGTATGAATTCTGGTTGCGTTTACTGACCTCGAAACGATGTTATGTGGTACACGGCACTCGAAAATCTGTCAAATGTTTTAGTACGACTTTGCTAAGCTACGAAGCCGCACCGCTTGATGGATTGTCAGAGCATTACGGCTATTGTATGCAGCAACCTCGCGGCGTGACACGTACTGTGCTTCAACATAATATTACCGTATTGTGTGTGTATAACCTCTTTTTAAGTTTTGTGGATATTATACATAGTTATGCTGAGGATATTTCAGCCAATTTCCACTGGAAATGCCTTTTGGATAAACTGTCAGCAAGGAATTTGCATTTGCACTGTTACATTTTTATATAACTTTAATGCACATAAAACAGCTGCTTGTTTAAGTGAAAATACATTATTAGTGCAAAAAAAACATAAAAGTTGTGGAGTTGTAAAGTATTTTGTCTAGTGTCAATTATATAATCAGTTATATCGTTATCGCAAATTTTCAAATGTATATCGTGATAAATATTTTTGGTCCTATTGCCCTGCTCTAGTCAACAGATATAAAGAAGTTAAAGTTTAACTACTTTTATTAGTTCTAAGATCATTTTAAATGACGTTTAACAACAAACCAAGGACAGCAATATACATCAAAAATGAAAATATACTAATTTCATGTAAAGTTCTTAAATTACCAAATAGTGCCCCCTTGTTAAACTCAGCCCAGGTCACTGCTAGCCATCCATGCAGGTTCGCACTAATGACACACTAATATGGTGGTAATATAGAGAGGAAGGTGCATGGGATTGTATTTGTGGTCAAAGAGTATCATATTGTACCTTTAGTAACAGTCAGTATAGGACAGACATTTCTTTCTCACACTCAAATTCCCTCACACCACACACACCCACCCGCCAATGTCGCCTCATTGCTCTTCACACACTGGCTGCCTTTTGCCTTTTGTCACCAAGACCGCATGAGACGCCACCTAAATCCCCTTCCTGTAACCAAGGCCACGGACCACTATTGTAATCAGAGTCCAGCTACATTCCAGCAATTTTTGAAACAATGAGATAACGTGCCTAGTTCTTTTTCTCCCCCCACCTCTCTCCGACCCCAATCTGTGCTTTCATTCGTAAGCATAGAAAACACTACACAGATAGTGTTTTAAGGAAAGCAGCTGTATTCTTTTACAGTTTGCAGACAAAATGAGAAGGACTGAGTGATAAAACTCTAAAAATAAATAAATAAATAATTATAAAATGGCTTTCCTCGATTCTGCATATTGACTGTAACTGTTGTACATTGACTTCAATGGAAAATCTATAGAACTCATTCCACCCACATTTTGACAGACTACAATCTGCACTAAAGCAGCCACACATTTGCTAATATTCGAGTGCAGCCGTGGACGCCAGCACATTAGGAGTGTGAGTGAGATAAAAGACCAAATGACTACAGATGATAACATTGATGAAAAGAAGGGTCAGAGGAATTATGTAGTGTTCAAATGTTTTAACCATTGTTAACCAATATTTGATCTGGCAAAACTTTACACTGGATGCTCTTCCTGTTACAACCATCCCCATTTATCTAGGTTTGGGATTGGCACTAGGAATCCCCCCCCCCCAAGCTGGAAGAAAGCCTGGAGAGGTGGAAGTATGCTTTGGAGAGAAGAGGAATTAAAGACCGCAAGAGCAAGACAGAACGTGTGTGAATGAGAAGGAGTAGAAGTAGTGAAGATAGATGAGTTTAATCATCAAAACCAATGGGGAATACACAAGAGGGATGAAGAAGAGAGTGCAGGTAGGGTGTAGACAAGTGTCAGGGGTGATTTGTGACAAAAGAATAGCAACAGGAGTGAAAGGGAAGGTTCACCAGATAATAGCAAGTTCAAAAATCAAAGCTGAGATGGTTTAGAGTTGCTAGGCAGGAGAAAGGAAGACCACAAAGAAGTCATGGATTTAATGAAGGAGGACATGCAGAGGATTGGTGTAACAGAGGAAGATGATAGGCATGGTATGAGATCAATATGATTCTTGGTGGTGACTCCCTGAAGGAAGGAGCTAAAACCAGGAGGAGGAGGAGACAGTTTAAGTGTGACAAAGGCTACTTTCACACTGCAGGCAAAAGCGCATCAAATCCGATTTTTTGGACCCTATGCGACCCATATCCGATCATGGTATGACAGTGTGAACGGCACAAATATGATATTTTCAAATCCGATCTGGGTCCCTTTCGTATGTGGTACTGAATCTGATACATATCCGATGTTTTAGAAAGCGACTGCTGTTTGAACGGTCATGTCGCATTAAATCCGTCTTTTACGTCACTGACACAAGACAAATGCCAATTATCAGCGCCGGAGAAACGCCGGAGAAGACATCGCGAACGCTTCCTGGCCATCCAGTGTAGATGTCAGTGAAACTGTTGGGAAGACAACATTGGAGAAACGTGAACATTTTATTTGTACTGTATAATCTGCAGATTCTGACAGAAATCTGCAACTATCCTTTGAAGCACCGCTCCTCTAAAACAGCAATAAGGATCATTATTAGGTTATCTACATTATTATGTAAATAACAAAATAACTTAAAGCAAAAATTGGGAAACGTAAAGTCCGAAGTCTTTATATTAAGGGCCATCAGTCAAACAATATTGTTTGCTCTGGGTCTAAACAGAGCGCGTTGTGTGTGACATCTTCTTTTGCGCATGCGGGCCGCTTTGAGCGTTCACACTAGAGCGCATTTGCTGTCGCATTTTATTTGTAGTGTGAACAAGCAGACAAAAAAAAAAAAAAAAAAAAAAAAAAAATCGGACTTGATCAAAAAATCGGAATTGAGCATGAAGACCTGCAGTGTGAACGTAGCCAAAGAAGCAGAGCAGCTTGCACTGCATACTCTACCTTTTTTCCACAAAGGCATGTAAAAACATGTAGACGCCAGTACAGGGAGTCAAAAATGTTGGATTTAAGTAACCAACCCTCGATGCCTACTACCTACTGGCTATAAACAATTCTCTCAGACAGCACATTCCCAGCTATCTGAACAGCTGTGCCATACTTCACTACCAAACCAAACTTGTGCTCTGAGCCATATATGAGCCTCACTGCCCACTTCACTGGAGCAGTACTGTTCTTGAATCTATTAAAAACAATTGAAAAAAATGAAATGATACGGTACCCATCTTTTTGCTTTTTAAGATATTATTTTGTAAAACGTTTTTGAATTACTGTGACAAGATTTTTTTCCATATTGCTCAGCCATAGAAATATATTTAGATTTACGACCCAAGAGCAGCACAGAACTAATTACTAGCTGCGATCACATACCTCAGATCCTATGTTTAATATGTTTAAGAAAAAACGGACACTGGCTGTTTTCCAACTTCCTTGTTTCATAAGAGAAAAAAAAATGACTCCTTAAAGCCAGACATAAGAAACAAATGTGTCAGAAAACGTCCGCGTGTTCAACGTGAGACTGGCCATGCCTGAGAGTGTTCAAGCTTAGCCCTTCATCCAAACTCTTTATCACTTTCTGCTCTATAAGACTTTAAGGACTAAATCCCAAACTTCTTATCCTACTTAGAAGTCAAGGTTTAACAGGAACCACTTTAAAGTCTTAGAAAATTACTCACAACAGGAAAAACCCTAGTTTGTGTTGGTGTTCGTGTGTAGGATTACATTTATCTGTGTGGACATTTTCCTTTTCCCGTGAGACAATCTGCATGATAAGCCAAATGAAAAACAGACAAAAAGTCAAAACCTGCTTATTCCTCAACTCAGAAAAGAAAATCTGCTCAATATTACCGCCTCAGTGTACAAAGCATATTCCTTCCTTCTTCCTGATTAGATACTTCCCCTCCCCCACTGACTAATGCACAAACCACCACTTCATTTCAACAGATGTTGTAAGTGGTGGTGGGAAAGACCAATGGATAAAACAGTATTAGTGTGACTGCACCTGCTTGAACTGCTCATCTACAGTTCATTACAAACGTAAAGAAGATGACTAGCAAAAAGTGGACTGCGGATTTAACTTCATTCTTCAGCACAAGAAAAAAAAAACTTTATGCCAAACATATCAGGACAAAACAGAAAGGGTATTTAGATGCCAAACTGACTACTGGCTTGTTTTCATAACATGGTCTTTGTTATGGACGCAACTTGTCTGAGCAATGGGGACTAACGCAATTAGCAGCATAGATTTAGCAAGCTGTCCCTTTTCTTATCTACTAGTCTAGTCTAAACAAGCAAATGCACGACTGCACTAAGCAGGTAGTTAATCACATGTATCTGTGCTCAGATTTTTAAAAAAAAAGAAATTTATTGATTATGTAGGAATTGAGATAACATCTTGCATAGACAGGACAGAGGCATGTAAGCGAATGGAGTCTTTGATGCAGAGGCCAACTTGATGACTCAATGTTTAGCTTCTTTCCACATGACACTGATGATGTCCAAGCATCTAACATACACATAAGGCCAAAGTCTTGGACTAGTCCACCAACTAGAGGATTTGTTTTGCAAAGGGGGGGGGGGGGGGGGGGGGGTACTCCAATAGGAGCACACGGAGGATGCTGTGTTTGGTGCATTGTTTTCATGATAGGATAAACTGCAAAAGAGGCCTGCAGTCCATAATCTAATCTAAGAACCAATCTGAAAATTTACTACATAACACTTTGTGGCATGTGCTGGTCCTTGGCCGGGGACAGCTACCAGTAAGTCATACCACGGAAAATATATGCTTCCTATTTCAGTTTCATGATTTTCTCTCTACACCTTTCTGCAGTGCATGGATGCCACAGAAGATTAGATGAAATGGAAGCAATGGCTTTTTCTGTTTTTTGTATGACTTGTTGCATAGCTTGGTTATTTTGGTCTTCCTGTGCTTAAAGTAGGTTTGCCTACCCTAATGCAGGCACTAAAAAGACTCCACAAGTGGGATTTTAATAACCTTAAAACTTCCTACTTTCTGCCCTCTGGACAAGCAAAAAAGAAGAACCGTGTAAAGGTTTCTTCAGTCCGAAAGTGCTTATTCTGTATTTCCCTGAAAAGCCACAACTACTTGTGAAAAAAGAAAAAAAATCCACCAGATGGGAAGTGCTTGATTTAAAGAAGTCAACACTAATTAAATAAATGTAACAGACATGCTGGATACCATATTACAGTCATGTAATTCGCAATATTTGAAATTCACTTGAAAGTTCACCACAGCCCACACGAGAGCGCCTTGCAGCAGCTGATAGGAACAAACACTCCCTCACATCTTATGCTCAGTTTCCCTCTGCTTCCTGACCCACTTCCTCTCTCAGCCCAGCCATAGGAAGACAGGCTATCCATTTCTCAAGACCGTGTGCTGCAGCACAACAGGCAGAGGTTGATGTGTCTGGAATGGCAAACAAGTCTTAACACAGCTGTAGAGCTGTAGTACTGCTGACCTCTGGGTCGCTCTGTCAGCCTTCACCTGCTTTTGTGACCCCAGCATGATTCGCACATGGGGAGAAGGGGGGACCCTCCTTCAACTGCAGAGCTAATTACACATAGGAGCTGAGTAACCTAGTTCAAGACAGGGGCCAAGTATGTAAGTCATGCTGCCCTTTTGGCACACTAACCACAGTCATTACAATTCAAACTACCCTATTGTCATAAACAAGCAAATGAGCCAGTGGTGGCGCACAGACACAGCGATTACACAAAAGAGTGTTTGGGAATTCATGCAGCCACTAGTGACTCTTTACAGAGACTACTTATGACTGCCAAGTGGGAATAAAGGAGACAGCGCTGAGTATTTAATTATCTCCATAAAACCTTCAGATTTGGAGTCAACAATTGTAATAAATCATTTCCAATGGTGGTATTGGTTTGATTGCTTTCAGTCACTTTATCAAGTAAATAAAACAAAAGCAAATCATCTCTAGTTCAGGCGTTTGCTTTTCTCTGTTCAGTGCACCTGTTTATTGAATATGTACTGGCCATATAATGAAGTCAAAAAGAAAGATCTTGGCTTGAGAAGCAGCATTTGTGAAACGCAGTTATGTCCCTATCCACCCCCCCAAAAACACCCTCATTCATTAATGGCAACACCCATTTAATTACATCTGTGGTCCAGTTGAGGGCAGTTTAATTAAGATATTGAGGCAATAAACCGTTTTTGACTGCAAGCCAAACAACAATTGTATTTAATATACAGCTCTCCACGTATGATGAAGCAGAGGCGGTTTGGTGATGGTGGAAGAAGGGGGGACGCAGTAATCTATGCAACTGGGAGGTGCATCCACTTTCATGCTTTGACTCCTTCCCATTTCCCTTCCATAACACTGTGTTAGTGGGTCAGTTCTGAACCTAGCAGCATTTGCGTGAATACAATGGACTCGAAGAGGGTAATTTACTGTATGTGCGAATGAAAGACTTAACATTTGGATATTTTTTCGAGCCCATTGTTCAGTTTGAAAGAGACTACAATGACGCCAGCAGTGAATGCCAGGGGCAGGGCGCGGTTGCACCTCGGCGTATGTGGGTCTACCGTTTGGGAGATAAGTTTTCCTGCCGCACTATGGCTAGCTACCCCACCCCGATCCATAACGTACAAACGGCACATTCCCTCCCTCTAAACCCAGGAGCCAAAGGAACAAAAATCATCTTTGTCTATGGGCTAGAAAGTTTTTCAGCAATGTCAGTTAACTGGCGCTAAAGGTTAGTGCTAGCTTTACCGAGAAAAAAAAAACGTTCCCATTACACAGACTGTTCCGATTCATTTTAGCTAGCGCATGCACTTTCGTGTCTGGACTGCTGTAGTTGGGTGAAAGGGGGGAAACGAAGATCGCCGCAACCAATTTAAGAGAGCGAGGCAGGAAAACGAAATATTCTTAAATAATCTACATCATCTTTAACCTACCTTCTGCGAGGAAAATGCAAGTATCTCCGAAAGCCGAATGAAAAAGCACAAAACCCAACTCGTATCCCAACTGATTTCTCCTCCCTCTGCCGGAGCCGCTGCTGCGCTGACACGAGCCGCTCTCTCTGTGTGCTCTTTCCCCTCTCCGACACAGGCCCCGCCCCTCCGCTGCTTCGGCGAGCGCTGCGTGGATTACTTTCTTTGAAGGACACGGCCCACAGCCAATCACAAGCATAGACCTCACACCTCCTTTCTTCAGGTTCCCACTTACTGAAAATTACTCCTAAACTGTGTGCTTATGGCAGCTTCATACCATTTTAATCTCTATTGCACGCCGTGATGTCCTCCTGTTAATCATTTACTACATACTGGTTATTATATACATATTTTTCTACAACCATATGTTTAGAAAAAGCACACTTTCACTACCCATTTAGATGAACTGCCAAATGCAACTCCTTCATGATCCAGGAGGATTTCATAATATGGCATAAGGCTGAGGCAAAAATAGCTGGATAGTCTGGCTTTATGCATGCACATCCAGTTGTAAGTGAGTGGGGGCAAGCTGGCTGATACTATTAGAAGGATATATACACACACAAGGCATGTGGCTAAGTTGGCTAACAAAGTTGGATTAAATTTCTTAGGCTTTTTCCAACATCAATAAGCAAAAAGTGTGATTCAGGATGAAGCAATACCAATACCTGCTTAGTAGATACTGAAATTACATTTCACATCTCCATAAGAACACATGTACCCCAAGTGTAAAACAGCACCACGAGATGGCGGTATTTCACAAATCCAGAGATTCCCTACACTAGAAAACAGCCGTGGTCTATCAGGCATCCTTTCCCAACATTTTAGGGCTCATATGCCAGAAAAACGTCAATAAACACGGACATTGATTCATTTTCCTGCTATCCTGGTACTCCCAGTTAATTTGACGCTGCAGTAAATGGAGTACTGCACAAAAGTCTTAGTCTTGTTTTAGTTCTGTTTTTTTGCACAATACTCAGCTGAATCAGTTCCCAGTTCATTCTGCAACAAGAATGATGACCTCTAAAAAATGACCAGGGTAATAAGCAGTCCTGCAACAAATGATGGCTTTAAAAAAAAATGTGCACCCCTACACCAAAAAGAAGTGGTGCTGCTTCAAATGTAAGTACCAAATATTTAATTTCTGATTTATCCCGTATTTATCCCATATGAAGCCATGTATGAAAAGCAATTTGCATTAATATTTAAAGATCTTTGATTTTAGGCTTAGATTTAGCCTCCTTACACTCTGCAAAGTACTATGTATGTTACAGTGTAGATTTCAAATTACTTACCTTTTCTCATTGATGGCTTCCTCTCGATGGGCTTCTCGGGGGTTTTCTGAGCAGAATCAAAAGCCGCCTTCATCTGTGCCACCTTCACGGACTGGTTCTGCTCATCCGACTTGAGTTCAGCTAGCTTTGGCCGCTCCTGGTGCTGCAGCTTTTCATGCAGCTGAACTGTCTCCTTTATGAGTTCAGAGACGGGCCTTGATCGGGGAGTGCCCAGGGACTTGTTTCTCTCTGAGATAGAGTCATCATCATCGTCTTTGCCAGGTTTTTTAGCAGTATCTTCTGGAATCTTGTTTTCTGTGTTAAGCGTCATATGAGCATCCTTCCTCATCCTGACTGACACTTGGTGGATTTCCTCTGAGGTAACCATAACACCTGAACTCGAGACTGAGCCAGCATCTGCAGTTAGTGCAACAGTTTTCTTCAGGGACTCTTTTCTCCTGACCGACTGACTATCTGCCTTTTCAGAGTCAGATAACTGTGGGTTGCTTTTGCTCTCAGCATCACCTCTTATCTTCAGAGGAGGTCTCAGAGTACTGGTGTCTGTATTTTGCCCATCATTCTTTGTAGGTGGAGACAGAGAGGAAGGTGCAGATTCCTTGCCACTCACTTCACCTTTTTCATGTGAAACAGCTGATTGTAAATCATCCGAGCCTACACCTTCAGAGAGGCCTATATCTGCCTTTATCTTCACATCCTGCTTGTTTGAAGCATCAGTTGAATCTATGTCTTCAGCTCTGAAATCGCGTGATTTTGGGCATGAGCTCTCAAAACAAAGCAAATCTGAAGCTGCACTATGAGTAGAGACTGCTTGTTTCACATCCAGGTCTTTACTGGTGTAATCTTTTGTTGCATACTCTGCTTTATGCTTATTGTGTATCCCATCTGCAGAGGAGGACAAAATCCCCTTTATATCACTTTCTGAAAGATCAATCCAATCACCAGGCGATGCTAATGCTGAACTGTCAAGGACCTCCTTTGCACTTACATCTACAGGAACATCTGAGGTGTCCTTGCAGTCAGTATGAACTTCTTTTATTTTAGAAAGGGATGGTGTTGCCTCCTTTTTATTCCTCTTAAGCAGCTTCTCCAAAATAGAGCTGGATTCAGTGGAAACTGGATTCATGTCAGCTGTATCCTCTTGTGAATAAGCCCTTCCCAACTCTCTTTGGTCATCGGTGGCAGCTTCATGTTTTGTTTTACTTTCTGCGCTCTCCTTTGAAGGTCTACAGTGAATGGTATCACTCACGTCCGATAAAGGCGCTCTCTGAAGGCTGTTTTTCAAAGGATGCTGGGGTTGAGGTGGGGGCGGTTCTTTCCCCTCACTCAAGCGGCCCACTGTTCCCGCGCAAATCTTAATATCCTCATTCTCAACTTTATGCATCATGGTTTCATTCAGATCCTGAAAGTGCAGAGACTCACTTCCTGCATGAGCTCCACATCTGCTGCTCGTCTGCATCATAGATCCCCGTTCAGAGATGTGAAAAGAGCTTGCGTCCTCTGGGTTTTCACATTGGTTCTCCTCATGTGGTAAGGTGTCCTCTGCCGGATACTCCATCATGATCTTTTTCTCATTCTTGATCTGACTGAACCGCTTACGAGCTCTTGCACTTTCCACAGTTTTCGAACTGCTCTTGCAGTCCTTGTCCGTCTCATGTGGGACCAGTGGAGCAGTCCTCCCTCCTCCTCCTCCTTCCTCCTTTCCTGCAACCCCTCCCTGTCTCACCTCTCTTGCAGCAGCAGAACTCTCCCACACATTCATGTGCTCCTTACTAGAAGGTGTTGTTGGCTCCTGATCCTGAAACTCTGGCTTTACCCCGGTGTTACTGCCCTCGTCTTCACATAATGTTTCTCCCTCTATGACATCACCTGCATGACTGCCCACACATTCAGAGTCATGGCTGGGCTTCGTCTCCTCCGATCCTTCACTGAAACCTCCTCCTTCCACTTTGTCTAGATTCTGTCCCATGATGGTCTGTGGAGAAAGACACGATGTTAATCTCACAACTGTCGACCAAATCCTCCTTCAATCACACACTGAAAACTGAAATAAACAAAAACTTGTGAAAACAGAGGAGGAAGTGAGCAGACACTGTGCAGCACATTGCAAACACTCATAGTCACACGGGCCATTTTCATGGAGGTGGTTAATTGCCCACCTTATTACTTTAACTGCAATAGTATAGTCCCTGTTGACTATTTAATGCACTTCCAATGTCTGGGCCAGCTTGACTTTAAGTCAAATTACATTTGCAACATTAAGCAGTGAGCTCTCCTGTGAATTTTAATACTTTGTTTTTCGATCGATCAGTAATCCAGTAAATGTATAAATCAGGGTTTTGTTTGTTTGTTGTTGTTTTTTTGAGCATCACAGATGATGAACTGTTACTTGCAGTCTGTCTCAAAAACATGTAATTAGTTCACATTTCTTTAGCTGAATTTAGCAAAGATTTTAAAGATTACATAGTTCATCAGGCACTAAATAATATTTCTCAAAGACCTACTAGCTAAAAACTTGGCATATCTCAGCATGGTGTGCAATGTGTGCTTAAAAACATCTGAGGAAACAGCAGATGTGCAGTATCTAAGAGTCATGTCCTCAAAAAATAGAAATAGAGTCCAGCCCTTTAGTTGATGCATCTACAAGTCATGGTACAACAGTGAGTGTCTACAGCTATCTGTAAGACACGGGCGGAGCTCTGCCATGGATTGCAGCTGCATTTCAGTCAGTGGTGCTGGACATCTTGTCAAAATTGATGAGATTAAGAATGCAAAAGTATCTTCAGATTTTGATCCACCAACCAATACCATCTGCCAACAGCTTAATTTTTCCATCTTGACAGTTTTACTGGATAGAAGAAAGAATAAAACAAAACAAAAAACACACATTGTGGAAAACTATCAGCCATGGATTGGTCTCCCCAGAGCCCTGACATCAACATTATTAAAGCATGTGAGATTATGTTGACAGAGAACGGAAGAAAAAGCAACAGACATCGAAAGAAGAGCTTCAGAGTTCAGGCCGTACTGAAGAATAAAGGTGGTCATAGCAGATATTGACTTTCAAGCTCAATAGAACTGTACAAACACTGTTTTTGCTTTTTATACTGTGCAGCTCTGCAGATGTTTCAATAAACTGCTCCACCTATTTCCAGTTTTCCCAGAAGAATACAAAGATATGGTGGGTGGCTAGAGACTTCAGCACAGTGCTGCATGTTAAATGTAGGGAGATGTGTATATTAATTTAACTGAGGGTCTGCGTTGTATATCAGCAGGCTTCTCCAGAGAAACATTATCCTCCACAGCTGACTGCAGTTATTGCTCTTACAAATATGATGGAGGTGTCATTGCTGCTTATGAAGATAAATGGTCAGAAAATATTACAGCCTTAGCAAGAGGAGGTAAAATGAACTATTATTAAGCCATGCATAAGAGGGGGGAGGATTGCAATTACGCTGAAGAGAGAAACCTTTCCATGAGTGTGTCTAATTGTTTAATGGGTTACTACCCACCAAACTGCAGCAGTAAGCAGAGAAAATGGTTAAATACAATGAACAATGATCTGGACACGGAGTCTGTTTCCTGTCTACGGCCTCATCACCCATCTGTGTGACAACATATGACTGCTCTTGTCTTATCATCTGACAGGCCTGCATGCTGGCCAGAGACATGTTGAAAGGGGCTAATGCTATCACAAGGCAATGGTGGCATAACTCTGTGGAGAAGCTGTGATAATGAAAGAGAGTGCAGATGTGCATGATAGCACACATAAAAGGCAGAAGGAGATGTGAGGACATCAAGTGAAAACAAGTGACACGTCTGCTTTCCTTCACGTCATGCGGCCTAGTCAGGTTGAAGCCAGTGTCGTAGCTCAGTGGAATTCACATTCACCGATTATCCTCCACCTACTCTCTCACTCATTGTAGGGAACCCCTTCCCTTAAGGCATTTCATCCATGCTAACAACAATTCGTGAATTATCCGGTCTCATCCCTCCTGAATGCCCAAAGCCCATCACTTGATCCCCATGTGCTCTGTTGCTCCAGCATACTCAGACATCCAGGAATTCAAAACCAGTGAGGCACAAACCAAAGTTTCAGCATGTGGAAAATACACAACTTACTGTTTCCCTAAGCTTTGATAAGCACAAGAGAGCAACAAGCCTAGCTTGCTGCTCCCAAAATACACTGGGCATAATATTAAATATCTTATTATATGTTGCAGCTGACACTTACCAGTTAGACGTTGTAGCCAAGTCGATCGCTCCCCACTCAGGACTGACAGAGTGCTCTTTGTTGGTTGTTTGGTGATGATCGGTCCTCCCTCAAATAAACCAGCAACAGGAGCCTTATATTACATCCATGTGATGTCACAGCACATTTGACTAATAAGATCAGGGGGCACTTGGACTTGTAGATTTACTTTTTGCTGTCTTGGAGATGTAAAATTAAATATCTCTAACACTGTTTGGACACACGGTTTATGAAGAACAGAAATATTCGATCAGAAACAGAAATCATCGATCATCACTGTGGGAGGGCAGTCAGCAGCACTGTGTAATTGCAACAATGGATATGTATATTCAATGGCCACTTCATTAGGTATGCCTATTCAGCGAAAACATCTAACCAGCAAATCACATCGCTTGCAGACACGACACGCTGAAGTTTGAACTGAGCATCAGAATCAGGAAGAAAGGTGATTTAAGCGACTTTAGAGGTGATATTGTTGTTGGTGCCAGAGTTTCAAAAACTCAGTTGTGTGGTTGAAAATGCCTTGTTGATGTCAGAGGTCAGAGGAGACAGTAAATCAATTAACCACTGGTTGCAACCAAAGTATAACTTCAACCAGTGGAAGTCCACACCAGGTGTAACTCCTGCCAACTAAGAAGAGGAGACTGAGCCTGCAATTCACACAGGATCACCAAAATTGGACAACATGCTTCCTGGCCTGATGAGTGTTGATATCTGCTGCTGTTATGTCGTTGCTAACCATGTCGATTATTTTATGAGCACAGTGGATAACGTGTCATGTCACAAAGCTCAAACTGACTTCTTAAACATGACAGTGAGTTCACTGTACTCAAATGGCCTTCACAATCACCAGATCTTAATCCAATAGAGCACTTTGGGATGTGATGCAACAGGAGAGTCAATATGCACCAAAATCTCGGAGAAATGTTTCGAGCATCTTGCAGAATTAAGACAACCTATGGGGGGGAGGGGCTACCCTGGTGCTAGCATGGTGTCACTAATAAAGTGGCCAGTTTGTGTATATTTGAAAACAACAGCTTCAGTGGAAATGGCAAATACAAGTAGGTGAGAACAAAGACATGACACAAGGCAGACAAGCCACACTAGCAAATATAGAAAATGACTTAGTTTGTGCTTCAGTATGAATCTGTGTGATCAGGGTGAAACACAGGCAGGACTGTTGCTATTTTACTCATTTCAACCCACTTGGAGGGTGATTACGTTTGCTAACTGTGTTAAAGTCCAACCAATTGAGGCCGTGGATTAAACGTGTAATGCTGTTGGGTTTTTAAACAATTTTCTTTTAGATTTAATTCCAAATCCTTGCATGTATTTTTTCTTTAAGTGTTTACCTTTTGTCCGTGTCTTCTGTGTTTCCTCGCGTCTTCCTCTGTTTGTCGTGTCTTAATTATGGCCGCTTCCCCTTTTAATTTGGTGATTGCTTTTCCTTGTGTGCTTCTTTCCTCCGAGTACATTTCTTGAGTTTGGTTTAGTTTTATCCCCCTCCTTCTGCTAGATTTAAAAAAAAAGTTGATTCGTGGATTTACTTGTGTTAACATTTTTTTATAATTTAAATAATTTTTTTTTTTTTAAAATGTGTGTGTGTGTGTGTGTGTGTGTGGGGGGGGGGGGGGATCTGAACTTCCTCGGACTCTTACCCAAGTGTTACGAGCTTAGCATTTTTTACACCTCTGTCCAGCAGTTAAGAAAAGCAGGGTTGTTGTTTTTTTATGTTGTGTCTGGGATAAACCGTGAGCATTTGTATGCCCAGGGGAGTGGGATATTATCTGAAAACAGCTCTGGCCATTTCTTTTGTTTGCGCTTGGTTACTGGAGTAACGTCCCAAACAGGATGTGTCCTCAGATAATAAAACAAAAGTGGAGGTGCTGCAGCCAAGAATTCACCGGCACACGAAGGGGAAGAGGGGCCCGTCCACACCCACCGGCTGCTTACTGAAAGCTACTGTGCCGACAGACAGGCAGCCAGTGTTCTTATAAACCGGTGTGTTTGAGTTTATAAAGGTCACTTTGAATCTAATCTCGAAAAAAAACCCCAATCAGTTACTAGTTTAACGCGATGTTTAACTCGAAGCAGGCTTTTTTTTTCTTTTTTAGCAGATTAATGCGCCCGTTTACAACTGTTTAACAGGTTACATCAAGGGACTAGTCATTCATTTCACATCCGTTGAAAAACCAGTCCAAGTAGAAATGGGTTTTATTCACACACACACACACATGATATAAAACTGCAGCTTAGCCACCTCACTTCCTCACCACACGCTATTCTGTGCACAGGAGCAGCATTCATACACACGGTCACGCAGGCCTGGAGAAACAGGAGTCTGTAAGTTAACTCATGCACTGATGTCATGCAAACACTGACGGGAAGCCAGATGTTATATAACCTGGCTGTTAGAAAATATTTCCTCTGCCAAAGCGTACAGATGAGGGCACAATCATGATGTAATGTCAGGGCGCACATCCATCACAGTGGATTCGTGTATTTCGTTATTATGTGTGAATATCTGTGCCGGACAGTTCGAACATTCATGAAGATTATTCGAGCTGTTTGTGTTCACCAAAACATTTCAAAGACTAAAACCTTTTATTTATTATAAGCTCAAAAACGTATTTTTCCATTTGCCATCCATCCACATTGTTTGTAATTTGAAAATGAAAAAAAATAAAATAGAGATACTGACTGGGAACGACAGAGGAAAAAATGAGTTATAAAATGCAAGGAAACGGAAATAATCGCAAAACAATAAAATACAAAAGAAAAGGAAAAAAAAAATTTTGTTTTTTAAATGCAAAAGAAAGTGGAATAAAAACTTATTCCACAGGTACGTGTTGTTTTGAATCTGTAGATTAAGTTACCCTGTCAGGGTCACCATAGCTGATAATCATGTATATTATGGCTCAAAATGTTATATTTTTCCTCCAAGGAAGAACTTTGCTGTCTTGTTTTGAAAGTGGTCTTGAGAACAACTTGGTGAAAAAATGATTTTTAATTGCATTTTCGGCAGTTTATTACTAGCAGCTTGTCACAAAAACAGCAAATTTGTTCCCACTTTAGTTGAATCTATGAAAAATGTCACACAGACAGACAAGTCTTTTTACACAAAGACGACTTGAAATGATAAGAAAGGTGTTCATACCAAGTATTAACTTTAAAGCTGGTTAGAATTATTCAAACTCCATTTTTGCTTTATAGACTGTATTTCCATGTATGTTTGCACATTTCAGTCAATCACTGTACCCATTTCCTATCACAATATAAACAAATGAGAGATGTTTGCACAGTACTTTCTTTTTGAAATTTGTATGTTATTTTTCCATTTCCTTTATCTTCATGAACCAGTTCTTAACGGTTGGGGGCTCAGTTTTGAGACGACTGTGATTCCTGTCGGTCCCCTCTGGCATTTGACCTCGAATTGCAACGTTTGGATCTTTTACGAAATCCTGAGTAACTCTTCAGTTTTGATAGAATTATGCTCAGAGAGGGAAGAGCAAAAGCAATTATGTAAAAGAAATGTTTATTTCCATAATTAACACATACAGTACAGTATCTTTACCAACATAAAAAGTGCAATATGCATTCAAACTACAGCAATGTACAGTACAAAAATTACTGCATACTTAAATATAAAAAGAAAATGGTTACCAAACCATGAAGTAACCTACTGTGATCGCTGTCACGTCAGTGTGACAAAAGCTTCAGAACTCATTAATGATATGAGTGTAAAAGCTTAACAGCTATGAGCCCGGTGACTCCAACGAGTCTCTTTTGTTTCTCCCAAAAGGTGCAAAACATATGTGACAGCATTTAAATATGTACGTGATTGACGTTATGATTCACATGTTTTATACAGCTTCAACAGCATTTCCAATTTAAGACAGCCAAAATTTAAAAACTTAAAAAAAACCCAACAACAACAAAAACACTTTGGTCTTTCACATTGGAAAAAAAAAATAGTAAAAAATGTTGTGAGCTAAAAATGTTGGCAACCCTTAAATAATTTTAAGGTAAAGAATGTTGTAATGTTTTCTATTGTTTTGTCAAGAATGTTCAGCTAACTTTAGCTGTCATAAATCCCCAGTTTCTGTCACGCTTTATGATTTTCAGCCATGTAGTGTGACTCCACACTCCGCTCTCCCAAGAACAGTGAACATTATAGGGAATGATGAGGTCAATAACATTACTCCAATGTTATTTTGGAAGATAGCTTGTTGTGTACCAGTATTCACTCAATAAAAAAGCAGTGCAAAGGAACAACAAACTCAGAAATGTTTCTGTTTGTTGAGAACAGTGAGCGTGCCTCTGGCAAAAAGTTACCTCTTCTCTCTACTCTCATCCCATTCACTCACTCAGGGACTAACACATAGTAAATGCATTAACACAGTACACTTCTGCATTAAAATGGATTTAAAAACCAAACTGATTTCCTCACTTTAACTAGACATCAGCAACTGAACTGACTTAAACTCTTGCTTGGCGTTCATGTGAGCAAAAGCTTCATGAACACAACATGAGGTAACCATTACTTTTACAACCCGCTAGCATCTTAAACATAAACCGTGTGGTAAACAACTCTATGTTTATTCAACAGTTTGCTTTATGTGAAGCTCTTTGAGGGAATCAAGTTCATCAATGTAGGCTACCACTTTGTACCCGACAGATAAAAATAAGATAAGTGTCAGTGGACACCAAATTAAAGGTTACAGATCACCGTACTGTCTCGTTCTGCGGACGAACACACAGCTCTGTGCCTCTGGTCTCGTAGGTAAGGCACTTGTTTGTCCATAAATCAAACAACTTAGAGGTGAACTGATGGCTTTACACACTTCTCAGATACAGCAATATGACTTTCATCACTGTGAACAGCAGTTTGAGAAACAATGTGGCAAAGGAGAGCATACACTCCTTATAACAACAGTTGGCTTTCTTTTTATTTTCTCAGACTCTACCCTTTCCCGTTTCCAGAATCTGTACAACCTTCTTCAGCCCCGCAGGGTGACAGAAGAGGGGATGAGTGGACCGTACACAGCCTCCACTTGATTTGTCAGCTTCTAGGTTCACCTGGTCGTGCCCTCTCTGGAGTGTGCAAGTCCTTGCGGGGCCGGGATAGCGCAGAGGTGGTCGGGGAGTCCCAGTCCAAGCTGGGGTCTGGCTCTGGCGACAGTGAGAGGAGCAGGAGTGTTCCTGCATCTGAGGAGCAGACTGAACACAGGTCCTCGGAGGACAGGTTGAGGCTGCCCAACTTGGCCAGCGAGTTGGACCGCTTCAGCCTCGAGGGCACAGTAAGGCCTGCTAGCCGCATGCGGGTCTCAATCTCCTGTGCCCTCTGACGTACGAGGCCAGGCTTCCCCCTCACGCTCCTCAGGCTGTCGCTGCTGGAGCTGCGTGTCAAGGTGGAGCCGTGAGGCGAGGAGGTGGGTGTAAGCAGCCCAGACCCCACCACCCCCAACAAGGCTTCATTGGTCAGTGGCACCACCAGTGGCTCTAACCGCACTTGGCATGGCGTTGAAGATTTAGCGAAGTCGCCGGAGAACTCCTCGTCCTCCTCAGTGTGAAAGGGACTCTTTTGGGACATTTGGCATCCGTGCAAAGGCTTCAGAGAGTTCAGGCTTTCCTGAGATAAACCCGCAAGTCTCTCTAGTCTCTCTGCACGGCGGCGGACCAACCCAGATTGTCGCAGCTGTAAAAGGGTCTCCTGTTGTTGGCCAAGGTAGCAAGCCACTGCAGGCTTGTCTTCCTCAGAATCAATCTTCATCAGCTCAGGGAGAGCCTCTGAGGCACTAGCAGACTGACTCTCATCAAGCTCAGTCTTTACTTCAGAGAACTCCCCATTATGCTCAGGCTCTACTAACTGCAGTGATTCTCCAAGCCGTTCCTCTCTTTCAAGTGGAGCCTTGGTTGGGGAAGCAGCACAGTTGGCACAGTCACACAGAGGCCCACAGGGGCACCGCAGTCCCACTGAGGATCTGAGGCCTTCAGATGAGGTATGGGACTGTAGGAATGAAGCACTTGGGACTTCGGGAGGAGTCAGGTTAAGGCAACGCTTAGAAGCCAAGTTTGGAGAATCTCGTTTCAGATAAGACTTGGTCTGATCACACCAAGGCAGTGGCGTAGAAGCATCGGCTGGAAGAAGGATTGAGGAAGCTTTTTCCTAAATAAAGACGGCACAGAAAAACAAATGCAACAAGCAACAGTTATTTATGCAAATATTTAGCATTTTCAGTCTGAAATATAGGCTAAACTTCATTTTTCAAACTTACATTGTAGTTGCGTGGAGTGCTGAAATGGTTGTTATTGTTGGAATTTTCATTGAGACTTGCCAGGTCCATCCCATTACCCTCTACTTCGACATCTTGCGTTTCACCACCGCCTCCATCATCTGGCTGCATTAATACCTCCATCTCTGCCTCCTCCTTTTGCACGTCCTCCTCATCCTCCTCCTCCACTGTGCTGAATTCCAGCCTCAGACGCAGCTCCTCAAGGGGCTCCGGACCGCGACTGCAGGTCTGGGCCGCAGTCCCCTCTGCCGTCGGTCCAAAGTGGGGGAGCGGCAAGCCCTCACGGCCATCAAAGGCCTCGTCATCCAGCAGAGCATCCCTTTCCACATCCTCAATTTCTATAAAGACCTTCTCCATGCCGAGAAGGGGAGGGCCGCGCACAGGTGTTGATGGTTCACTGTCCAGCGCAGAGTCAGAGAGACGGCGGAAGTAATAGTTGTTGTAGGCTGGGTCATTCTCCAGGGGAACAGTCCTGCATGGGGAGGGGCACGCTGCACCTTTATCAGATAGTGCTTCCTCACAGCAGGGAGACATTCCTGGATCTGGAGTCAGGATGCCTCCCTCCTCTCCTCTGCAGCACTGAGCCATTCCCTGCTGTCCCTCGGCCATCTCACAGTCTCCGTCTGGATGCCAGAGCTTGTTGTGCCGTTGTTTACTGAAAACAGAGAGAGACCAAACACAAGTTTAAAAAAGTTTAAAGAGTTCACCTAAGAGAAGACAATTTATGCATAGATCAATCGAGGGATTATACCTGGCATCCAAAATGCCTTCGTATTCTGCCAGCTGTCTCATGAAAGCTGGGTTGGGTCGCGTGATGCTCCTCTTTTGCTTGACAAAGTTATAAGCTTTCTCTAGCGACCAGCCGTACTCCTTCATGGCATAAGCTATGACGGTGGAGGCAGACCGACTGACACCCATCTTGCAGTGGACGAGACACTTGGAGCGGTTCTTTCTGTGGGAAGGAATACATGCACATTTTTATAAAAGACACATAAACATCGATTAGCAATGAAAATAACCAAATACCAAACTACAAATTTTCCTTTTCCACATTTGCCTTCGTCTCATCTGAAAAACTGTTGAGGTTGGATAGTAGATTAAAAACAAAAGAGGCATCTGAGGACTAATTTTCTTAATAAGTAAACCAGACTAATTCTATTACTCGATTCAGCTGTTTTGTGAAAGGGATGATCCAAAGTAAAACAGAAAATGCTGGAACGGTTTTACACTTATTAAGCAATATTTTGGAACACACACGTGATAAAATAATCAGATGTGAGGTTTGTTTTCTCAATTGTTTACTTTGTTCTCTCCTTGCTGCTCCTTCTCTCACTCCGAAAATCTCTCTTTTTCACTTGTGGCCTCAGCTTATGGACTTGAGCACCTCCCCCCCAACACTTAAACTGGTGGATCCCTTTATTTCCCCACTGTATGAACTTTACCAAAGCAAATTTTGTGTTAATCAGCACTTCAAGAACCTGCCTGGCTGGTTCAAGTGTTGTCAGAAAATATGATGCCTAAAGCAGGAAGTTAAGCTGGAATTCTGTTTTTCTGCTACATAACAGAGCCACTGGGCCATTCATTAACTACACCTGTTCAACTTCTTTTTAACACATATATCTAAACATTCAATCACATGGGAACACCTCAATGGCTTTTAGTCATTTAGACATGGTCATGACAACCTGCTGAAGTTTAAACTGAGCATCAGCATTGGGGAGAAAGGCAGTTTAAGTAAACATGGCATGGTTGTTTGTGCCAGACAGGCTTGTGGTGGTGGTGCAATAGTATGAAGGACATTTGCTACCAGCCGAACACTAAACTCCACAGCCTACCTGAGTATTACATAAAACAGTGGGGCCATCTTATGACAGCTGCTTCCAGCAGGATAATCCAAGAGAGCACCTTTGGGCTGTGATGGAACAGGCGATTCGCATCATCTGCTGCGTGATGCTATCATGTCAATATGGACCAAAATCTCTGAGGAATGTTTCCTTGTTGAATTTACAGCATAAAGAATTTTAGGCAGGTCTGACTGCAAAAGGGGGTCTGACCTAGTATTAGCAACGTGTGCCTAATGAATGAGTAAGTGTATGTACTACAACCTTGAAGTAACTGAGAGGGGTCATTTATGACCTCAGCTGTATATTTATATGTACCAATGTGTTACTTCACTAAAATACTAGCTTTGTTGACAGTAAGTCTCTAGTGATGATGACATACAGATAGTTATATCATCAACATGTTTTCTGTTCCACTCAGGACTCACTTTGCTTTAACAATGAAGTTATATGTGTCGTTCCAGTGAGCAAGCAGGTCGGTGGCCTCTTCATCGTAGACGCGTATGTTGTGATAACTGAATGTGCCTGGAAAGAAGTTGTCTATTTCTCGGGTTACATTGAGTATATAGGCCACCCTGGGGAGGAAAGATAACATGAACTCATCAACAGCATTCTTTCTTGCTCAAATCATAATGAAAATATGTTTTTTGTGTGGATATCTGAGCTTCTCTATTATCTAAAATAAATCACCCTGACTCTTGCAGCTCCTCCAAATTAGATGCATTCCATTCAGAGCCCTAAAAAACAAAATGAGAGAAAATAATGTTTAGACTGGGTATATTTTCAAATCTTCGGGAGACTGTTCTTTCTCCAAAACAATAATTTTAAAGGCAAGATTACTTTAACACTAATGTTCCTTTGGGGTAGAACAGAAAAGGAATCATTTTATCTCAGCTACTCGCAGGAAACAACAGATGTAGCAGATGTTTCTGTCAATGTAAGAGACAGCATTAGCTTTCCCACCAGGTAGACATGGTCAAAGATGAGGGTGGCTTTGTCCATCTGACCCAGGATCAACAGCATCTCATTATCAATGAACTCTTTGTATTCCTTAAGGTTGCAGTTCATGTGTTGCTCCAACTCTGTACGGATCTGAACAAAAAACACACAGCATGACTTATGTGTGAAGGGCAATAAACACACATATAAGTGATCTCTTTTAAAAGTTAGTGCATTGATTTTTATTTCATCAAGTGACCTATTAAAACAAAGGACAGGGGCTATTCAAAACATATTTTGTCTTGCAAGCTAGACAGTCAAAAATTTACATTAAGAAATGGCAGTTAAAGCAATAATATGGAGGTATTGACAACATCTGAAAGACTATTAATACTTTCAGATACAACTGCCCATCTGCTGGGTGAAACCTAAGCAGAATATTGACCTTCATATAACTGCAAAGGAGCTGCAGGAAGGTTTAGCTGACACAAGTGGCACTGCACCTCTCCACTCTGCAGCACTGATGCAGAAACGGGATCTACATCTAAAAAGGAAATCCTACCTGCAACCTCATCACAGAAGACTAAAGCGTTGCGCTTGGGTAAGCCCGATTCACTGTATCAGTTTGTTGATGAAGAGACTACAGTGACCAAATTTAAGTAAAAAACAAATCCAAACTAGAGCTCAACATGCACAAAGTGTATGGAGTGGCATTCAGAGTTTCCTAAACAGAAAATCTGCAGGGAGACTTTATGCACAAGCAAATGTCTCAGAACACCATTACTATACTGCAAGGAGAGTGGGTAAAAAGTGAATAAAATCCTAAATCAAGAATAGAAAAGGTAAATGGTGTAAAGAGGGGTTAGTAACAACTAACTTGGTAGGATAGCCTAATGCTATAATTTAAGTTAATGAGAAAAAAGTAGGATGCATGTTTAGATGTTTGCTTAGTAGTTCTTTTCACTTCCAAAGCATGAAATTTGCACAGGCGTGCCCAAGTATTTCCATAAATAATGATAAATCTTTAAGAAATAAAATTTAAAGGAAGCCTTCCAAAACTAAACCACATGAAACAGAAAGTAAATGACTTCTTTTTAAACCTGTTTGGAGGTGACGTTCTCAAGGTCCTGGCACGTCATGATGCTTCTGAGTTTCGCTTTAATAAGGCACTCTGTCCTCTCTCTCTCTGAAGGCCTGCAAAAGATGATGTCTCATGAAACTCTCAGCACTTGTTAAAGACAGCTGCTCCAAAAAATCTGAACCCATTTCAACAAAAGCTAAAGTTGGACCGCGTTTACTGACTTGTCGACAAACATGGTGGGTGAGTCTGGTCGTGTGGTCTCCAAGTCCTTCATGGCGTTCCACTCGTTGATGCAGCTCTGGTCTGAAGCAATGCAGCTCTCATAGTAGCCCATCCAGGTGAGAGCCATTCCTCCAGGAAAGTAGTTATACCTGCGTGAAACCTCACATGCTTTGTGCAGAATCTGCAGGGCTGACCTAGATGGTTGTTGAATAGGAAAATAAAGAATTGATAGTTTGATTCTCTTTAATGATGAAAAAATAATAATAAAATAAAATCACATGATTGTGTTGTTTACAGTTTGGCCTTGTGCACTTTTGTGCACTTATGTCTTTATGCCAGTAGGTGTCAGATTGAGCACTGCCTCAGCCTGCACCATTGCAGCAGAGTCTGTATATTAGGGAATTTATTGTTGTGTGCCATGAAAGTGAACTGTAGCAGCCAGCCACTGTGACTCCGGGGGTTGATCATTACTCACCACATAGCCTGCACTGACACGGGTTTGAAGACATGAGTCCGACCTGCCGTGTTCACAGTAAAACCCCTGAGGAGCAAATAAAACAGATGGTTACTATGTGTTCATCCAAAGTGTCAGGGATGGATGCAAAAAAAAAAAAAGCAGCATGATAATGCTCCAGCTGTGGCCTCTGTCCTTAAAACAAGGGTCATAAAGAATTTAAAAAAGAAAAAAGAAAACAACCCAAACTCACCCATCTCCATCCAGGTGGATCTTTGTATCGCTCCACAGAGGTAGCACCATGCCTATCGAACAGCTTTTACTGGAAACGTAGAATAAAAAAGGCAAAAAAAAAAGGGGAATGAAAGAACAATGTCTACATGGACTTTGAAAAACACTTCCTACAGTTGTTACAAGAAAAAATACAAGAAATTTGTATTTTGTTTAAAACGACTAGCTTCACAGGTAACTCCATGCCTCCAACAGAGAAATGGTAACATTTAAATGTCAACTGTTTTAAGGTACAAAGGTTTGAGCTTGAGTGTTGCTAGAAACAAGGAAATATTTTAAGCTTCAGTCAGAGTGGTGCAGGTGAGTGTTATCTACATTCACAAGTACATATTGTATAAATTATTTCATCTGTCTTGTTCAGAATAAACACAAAGTAAATAAAAATATTCAGCCTTAAATGGAGCTTAGCCTTAAAGAATATTAAACTCTACATATTTTACCAGTCTTTGTTGGTGAAGTCGATTCCCAGAAGGATGTTCTCCTCTGTGTCTTGTCGCCCACTGGTGTACACCACCACCATGTACCGCACACGATCTGACCATGCACTCTCCAACCGTACCGCCTGCACAAGACACAAACAGTGGAATTCAAAGTGTTTCATCCAGGTTATAAAATTTCAAAACACTAATTTAAGTATTTATATAAGAATTAAAATGTAAACATTGTGTTAACTGCCTTCACACAGGCAGAAAACTTCAATTGCACATAAAAGCTAATGCACAGGAGAAGCAAGAAAATTCTGGTAAACTGCTTTTCTGTCCAACAAAGTGTCGCACGCTTGATGCAACAGGGTAGCTGAGTGCTCAGGATGTGTGCGGGCACATTGCTGGTAAACATAAAGTGGGTAACACATACACCCCTATGCTATGGAAACATGTTGTAATGCTCTCCCGAGTATGTTCAAACCTGCCCTTGTGAGCTAATAATTACAGTGAGCAAATAAGCATCCTGATTACACAATAAAATGCATTCTGGAAGGTTTGTTAGTCACTGGTCTCACTGTGTGTGTGTGTGTGTGTGTGTATGTATTTCCATCTAGATGTATGAACAGATTTAAGCTGTCTCTTACCAGTTTGATTCTGTCCTCTGATCGAAGAATGTTTATCATCACCTGCAGGTGTTGAGGTAAGTCACCTGTTGAGGTGGTGACAGTTATTATAAATGTTCATCAACATACACACATTTGTAGTTTGAAAACAATAAGGAGAATTAAGGAGAATAAAAAGCAAGCACAGTGGCTTATTAAATGCACTGCTGCAGGATACTGAAGGTAAGTGAAATTAGGCTGCTCCCTAGTGTTTAACATGAAGGCCAAAACTAATACCTGCTCCTGGAAAAACGAACAGATCACCTGCTCAGTGATTCTTATCAGCTGACAAAACGTGAACTGACAATAAAATTGCATGCACAAATTTATCTAACCACAACAACTCAAGAACTTGTCTTGGCTCCTTTTATATCACTCGGTGATCTATCTGCCAAGACATGTCAGTGGAGCTGGATAATAAAACAGGGCGTGAAGATGGACCAGCAGTTGATAGAGAGCCAGCTATTTTGAAATATGTCACAACAGGTCAGCAGAAACAAATTGACATCCTGACTGGTTTAACTTACAGATACTGGCATGAGACAAAGCAAAAGACTCTTTCTGGCCGTGTTACTTCATTTCTCTGCTCTGATTTTTGGGCCAGGCTTAAACTATATACATTATATTTAAAACCTACAAAAAAAAGGAGGGTCAACACTATACTGAAGGTATTCTAAAGCTCCTCCACCAAGTTATTGTTTTCAGCACTAAAACATTACTCTAAAGTTATTTGACAGATCCTGTTTATGCTTTGGGTTCATTCTTCATAGCTGTTAGAAATAAATCCTCAGAAAACTATTCACATGCTGTGGATCAAAGTCAAGTGAGTTCCTAACACTAACAGCTGCAAGTTACAAGTCATACTCAACACATAAATGCACTGTATTCATTGTTTTGTTAGTCTAGTTTAAACTAGTTCAACTTAAAGTCTTCACTTAAACCACTGAGCCTGGAGAGAAGTTAACAACAACAAAACAGTTCACTCATATGTAAAGTCAAACATGTCACAGCCACATAAATATTGTCTCCCAGATTGCAGAGCATTGTATTTTTAATGTCATGGTTATTTCCACAAAACTGGTCGATGAGACCAAAATATTTTATTCCCACAGAGCAGTTGTTCTTCCCTTCTTCTCATGCACATTTTGCATGAATCCCTCTCACTGTTCTGCACTTTTTTCCCCTTAAAGGCCAGAGTTACTGGGAAATTACACAAGTATTTCCATAGTAAAATGTGTTTGAGGACAAAGTAGGACCTTCAAATATGTGGGTTACCTGACAAAGTGGCTGGCAGCTTGGTCTATGCTGCCAGCCAGCACTTGCCAAGTGACTTGGCAGTGCTTCAACTGTTGGCTAGTGTTAAAGACCCATCATGTCACTGGACTGACTCGTAAGCCTTATGTCTTTAAAGTTATAATTGTGTCTTTCAAAAGTGATTAAAGATACATGCAAGTTCAGTTTAACTTGTAACGAAACTTCTGACTTTAATCAATAGAAAATCAATTACAGATAAATCACTAGTTTAAGTTCAAACAGGCCTCACAGGAGTAACCATAAATGAGAGACTTAAAGCAATTTGCAAAATGGTTCTATTTCTACAATATCCAAATTCCATTATTCTATTGCAATATCATGGTATTGTGGCATTCATTTACACAAAGAACCACAAACTCGGCTTCACATAAAAAATTAAACTTGAATAATTTTGTTTATCTTGCTTGAGCTAAAATGATGAAAAACTACCAAAGTCACAAAAGGGAAATCTGAGTACAACTGTTTATAGTTACTCAGTAAAGTTAACACAAGCAAAGTAGTTCAAATGATAAGGCCCTCCTTTAATCGTCAGCAGAAGTTTTGTCCACAGTGCTAACATACGATTTAAGCACTAATCTGCCTAAGCTACACGTCTGGAACATGCTTATCAACGAGGCAGCCTCCATTCTCCACACCTCAGCCGCAAACATCTGCTGCAGTGTTAGGAAGTTTACCAGCTAACCTGGATGAGAAGTCTAATGAAGAGATTCACAAGCTCATGAGTTCAGTTTGGGTGAATGATGTGGGTATTGTAGTGTCTCACCTGCATGTTTGTGATGAGGATGTGCTTTCTGGCCCTGGTGACTGCTTCCCTGCTGCAGAAAGAGAGCAGCACCCTTCACCATGAAGAAGCTCTCACTCAGGCTGCAAACAAATGAGAGGAAAGTCAGGGGTTACACATCTTTAGAAAAGATACACTGTGCGTAAACCACAACTCAGCAGAGCAACAGGTCAGGTTGCTCTTTGGAAAACTCAACCAAACAGCGGGACACGAGACAAATGAAGTTTTTGTTTTAACAGGATGCTTCTGTTCAGTTGGAAACATCCAACGAGATGACAATAAATCCTGGTTGTCTGCTGCGGGAGAATTACCTCAACAGCTGAGTGGAAAAGCCCAGCTGCCACGTTACAGGGCCAGACGTCAGGTCTGCAGCCGCCATGAATCAAGCTTTGATCCTGAATGCTTATCTGTCTTTTTTCTGTTGCACTCAGATTTGACCTGTCAGGACTCCACTGTCTTGGTATAATGCAGCACAGGCCCAAATAACTGACCAAACTGCAGCTGTTTGCGGCGCTTAACCTCCACAAAGACCGAAAAGCAGCAATTACTACGTCACACCTGCTTGTAAAAATCCATGAGTTTTTCAGGTTAGGCTTTGGACGTGTCAACAGACAACATGTCCAAAGCCTAACCACAGTATGGAGGCGCAAAAAAAAAAAAGAAAGAAAAAAAGAAAGAAATAAGTGAGGTGTTTTCTCCGGGCTGAATTCAATCATTCCATTTCACTGAAAAACAATGTCAGCGCATTCATAAATCTACAGTACCTGGCAGCTGCGTGGAACACACACATCACGTATTCTGTGTGTGCACTCTGGCAAACCAGGACATCTTTGAAAAAACAAAATCCTAACATGTACTAAAGAAGTGCCTGCCTGTCAATACGGTCATCAGGAAATCACTGTTTTCAAGTTGTGTGAACTTAGAAAGCAACACTGGGATCAGTTTATGATTATGAAAGAAAAGAAAAAAATATTTTGCATCTCACGTTTGCACAAGTTTAATGAAAAGAACTGAGATCAAATCACACTTCCAGGGGAAACTGCCGATTACTGCAGTGGCTCCTAAATTGCCTCAGAGAAAAACTCAAATATGAATTATTATCATAAATGTCCTCATCTGAATTAAATCAACTACTGCACATTTTTATATCCAGCTCTGGAATTCCTCTCCCAAACAGCCCTCTCTGATCATACTTTCACAACCCACATACACAAGAGCAGGCCTGGCTCAAAACAGATGATTTTGTGGGAACAAAGGATTTCGTTTTGTACACCTCACAATAAACTCCGGCCGCCCCCAGCAGCACAGCAAAAAAGTTTCAGTGACAAAGTATGGGGGTGGACACCTCTCAACAAGAGCTTTTTGTCTCACTTTGGAGGATTTTTGTTTCACTGTGTTCTCTGCTTGGGATTTATTACGCTGTCAGGAAGGTCTACTGTCAGGGAACGACTATATGTGCCAAAAGTGGCAATACCAAGAGCAAGAGCAGAGCAACAGCCCCATTATTGCTCAGCAATTTGCACAAAATCCATGCTGCCTTCATTTTCTAAGTTGTAATCCAACTGTAAGTTCACTGATCTTAACCTGTGATTCTAGATAACTTCTAGCAAAAAAACAAAAAACAAAAACCAAAAGTGCACTCTGGTGAAATTTGAGAATCTGTGAAACTTGTCCTCATGTAAAATCAAGAGCTGTCCCGCAGCTTCACGATCACACTCAGACATCCTAATTGAACCTACTGTCTCTTACCCTGCAGCACCCTGCTATCAGCTTCTCCACAAACACTATGGCTAAAAATACATCTGGTATCAAAGCAAAACAAAAAAAACCCAAAAAACCCCACAAAAGACTATGAAAGAAAAGCTCGCCAGATAACCAAAATGATTCAGCTAGAATGTGGAGTGCTGTACCCATACCTTATTTACATCATAGTGAAAAGATCACAGTGAAAAGGTCACAAGAGCACAGCTACTAACAGAATGATGGTGAATCCAAGATTTTGGAATCGTATAACTCCTTTTAACTGATGTTCATTATCTCATATCAGCAGGAAAAGTCCTAAAACCAACTTAGTCTGTTGACCTGAAAAGACGCCACGGCATCTGTTAGAATATAATCCAGCCAATCTTCAACAACTTATACTGACAGATTTTATTAAAAGTTAGAATATACCAAGTTGTTTCAAAAACCAATTAAAAGTCTAACCACTATCATATCAGTGAAGGATTTCATTCTTAGCTGTTTAAATCCCATTTAGAAGTTAAACTTAACTTACATGCGGTTTATCTCACTCTGGGTCAACACTGCATTCTTCACAAAATAAGGTAGCATCTTCATCATGGCCTCCTCAATGGCTTCTACAACCAGATACATCCTGTTAACCCGAACCAGACACACGCGTCTCCTGCACGAGGTAACCCCTCTTGGTCAGCCTCTAGAAACAGCGAAGGAGCAAAGCAAGAGAAGAATGGTGGCTACAGCACTCTTGAGTGACAGACTGACTGACAGCCTGTACTCATCTGCGCTGCTCAGTAGAGAAGTGCCGCCTGTTCAGATGCCACTCCCTCCGTTTCACCTCCTCCCTCATGTGAGCGTCTCTTTGTGCAAGTCAGCCTTCTTCCTGCAGGGACATAGTGCAGCCTCCACCCGTTGCCTCAGGCTCACACAACCAGTCTCCCTCGTCTCCCAGTCTGTCCTGTCTCTATTGCACACTTTTGCAGTGTTACACTGAACTCAGTTACAATTAAGATATTCCAGTATCACTCAAAGTGCAGATCTCCAGTATGAAATCTTTGTCAGCTGAGAATGACAAAGTTAAAGAGAGGTGGTTTCTTCCTTAGCTAATGCAAAACATTTATCTCCAGGATGTTGTGTTGCTAAAACCATGTCTGCAAAACGACAGAAAAGCAGGGGAAAAGCAAAACCACTTGAAAGACAAAAAAGCAGACTGAGGAATTTTGGCTTGAAACTCCCTAATGGGATGTCTCCATGCCACATTATAGGTCAACAGAATCCAAGGTAGTTCCTCCAGGCTGCTTGACACATGGGCCAAGCATGGCTGGATAGGACAGTAAGAACTGGCAACGTCCCAAAACTCCTAAATCTCATTATACGCAGGCTTATAAGGGAGGGATTATCTTGGCTCTTTCCTTAAAGTGGCCAGTGCTGGTTCTCACTCATTCACATGAACCACAAACAAACAACATTGTGTTATATTGTTGCAGATTACAGGAGGTGAAAACAAGTATATCTTCTATGTCTAATATGTCAGCAAGGACTATTGCTTTTAAATGCAGGTAAAGAAGGAAAATATGGAACTGAAATTAAATACAATGAGGCCATTATAGTTCACAACAATTGGTGAAACGTGCAGCCACATGGGAGCCTAGGCTATAACTTTCCTTTGCACTTTCTGTTTCTCACCAAGCATTTAACCCCCCACACGTATACAATGAAGCGGCACAACTGTGTTAATCTGAGAGGATTGGCTAACAGACACTAACAATAGCTCTGCGACACGGATAACAAGATAGCCCTCCTTTTCTCCTCAACAATGGGACATCGTCTGTAACACCCATGGTTACTAGCAGGTGCTGTACTCTACAAACTGTTCTGTGGCAGTCCAGGTGAAACCCTAAACAGCTTGATGTGCCAGGTGCAGGAAGCAGAAGCGTAGACCTGAACATAGGAACTTATTCTGCATTTAAGGTTAAGCTTTAGAAGCAACAGGTAGGAATAAAGGCATGTCATTTAATTAAGGTGTAGGCTGTTCCTATAAAAGTGTCCAGGTGGACCTGAATGGGGCCAAGCAGGACCAGATGTCTGCTAAAGCACTGCTCTGAGTCACCAGGTGAGCTGCTATGTTAGAAAGGTACTCTGGACTAGACTGAGCACTCACAAAGAGTCTACACAGAGGCTGTAACCAGGCGGGTTTATCCACGGTCTTAGAGTGTTTTGCACACAGCAGCACAATAAGGGGAAAAAAGCCTCCTCTCGGGGCTGTCAGTTGCATAATGCTGGCATTTTTCTCACTGACACCACTGAAAGCAGTAAAGAGAGGGAGGGGCCAGACATGGAGGAACAGACCTCCTCAGGTATCTGTGGAGTTTTGAAGGGCCTGAACAGGAAACAAATAACGTCATCGTGTTACAGAGAAAAATAGACCCGGACCTGGTGATTCTACTGTAGTTTGTTCTGCCAAAAAAAAGAAAAAAGAAAAAAAAGAGTAAAAGTATTTACTTTCTGGACAATAAAAGTTCAAGTATACTAGTGCCTGTGGACAACCTCATCTACCAGTCCTTCATCTCACTATCTGTGCTGTGCTTTCTTTCTCTAACGCACACATTAACACACATTTTTGTCCAATTCTGTGTCTGCTGTGTACAAGGTGGTAAAATGAAATCATTCCTTGGTTTAGCGCCATAGACACCTGCATGATGTTTATGTTGGCCCAAATCAACCCCTCCAATTCGTCATCATTATCGAGGTGGGCCAGGAACAGCGAGCACAAATACTCCCAGTTGGCAGATGCACAGCTGTCAATTAACAGATGCAACTACATATCTACCGCAGAAGATAAGCAGTCTTATCTGAAGAGAAATGTGCCTGTCAAGTAAAAGACAACTTACTACGACTTACTATAAACATGAATTTACTGGCATTTTAACCACAGAATGTTATCTTACAGACTCCTCAAAAAATGAAAGAAATCTTGAGGCATGCCAGCACTCGCATCACACATAGATCATTCCCTCACACATGCATTGCTTGGGGACACAGCACAGAAGATTGCATTACTCCAAAAGAAACTAAGCTCTTAAAATGATGAATGTGCACACATCATCCAAAGTGAATAATAAGAAATCAGGGAATCAAGTTTATGAGAACACAGAACTTTCAACAGGAGAAAAGAGAAGTCTGTCTATATTAGTGACACACAAAGACCGGCTTTCTCTGTTTCACCGTCTTGACAAGTTTATTTTGTACATGGGACTAAGCTGTTACAAAAGTTATTGTATTGATTTGTTGTGAAATAAAAAGTCTGCCTGTGCTTTGAGATCCATTTTTTTTAAAAAATTGCTTCATGTTTTCTCTGTCTAAAATATTTACACATTTACATCAACATAAACTCAAAGAGCCTAAAACAGTGCATTTGCATTAATGTTACATAAAGAATAAAATAACACACGATAAAGGGACAATTACTCTATTTTGAAAAAACACACCTCTTTCTCTCTCAAGCTGCCCCAGGGACTCAGAACAAACTTTTGGAGGAAAACTGAGTTTATTACTGAACACAGCTGAGTCATAGAACTTGTAATGCATGAATCCCTTATCCAAAGATAACAAACCAAACATATTCAACTTGGGAATATTCACAAATTTGAATGCTCAAAACACAAGTTTCTAGAGCCAAGTGGTTTCTTGAAATCATTGACTGTTCTAAAAATGCACTCTTGTTCTTGTTATGAGATCAGGAACACAAAGGGAAAACCACTTCAGACTGAAAAGAACAGATTACAACAATTATGGCTGCTGTACATTATAGTCATGTCAGATTTCTCACATTCCTACATAATATAAAGACATAATATATATGATGCATTATTAGATACACCTGACATAGTTACTATGACCTGTAAAAGTTTAAACTGAGCATCAAAATGGAAAGAAAGTAGGATGGTCAGAGTATTTCAGAAACTGCTGATCTACTGGGATTTTCCCACGCAGCCATCTTTAGGGTTTACCAGTGAGCGACAGCTGTCTGAGCAAAAATGCCTTGTTTATGCCAGAGTAGAATGGCGAGTCTGCTTTGATACAACAGAAAAGAAGAGTAACTAAAAAAAGTGCTTGCTGCAACCAAAGTATGTAGAAGAGCATCTCCAAATGCACAACACGTTGAACGTTGAAGCAGATAAGCAACAGCAGCAGACGACTACACCAGATGCCACTTCTGACAGCTAAGAACAGGAAACTGAATCTACAGGCTCACAAAAATTAGACCTCAATTTTGGTAGTGCAATCTTTAAGCACTTTGGGCTCCTTAGTCCACTGAGCATTGTTTAAATGCCACAGCTTACCCGAGTATGGATGCTGACCATGTCCATCCCTTTGTGACCACACTGTTCCCATCTTCTGATGGCTGCTTCCATCAGAATAACACACCATGTCATGAAGCTCAAAAAGTCTCAAACTGGTTTCTTTAAAATGACAATGAGTTCACTGTGCTCAAATGGCTTACAGTGTCACTAGATCTTAATCCAACTGAGCACCTTTGAGATGTGGTGGAACAGGAAATTCACGTCATGACTGTGCCAACAAATCATCATCAACTGTGTGATGATGCCAGTGTGGACCAAAGTCTCTGAGGAATGTTTTCAGCACCTTGCTGAATCTGTGCCACGTAGAATTAAGACAGTTCTCCAACCTGGTACTGGCACAGTAATGGCAACTAACAAAGTGGCTACTGAGTGTACATGACACATCCATCCGAACAGACTAGAGAGTCAGTAAGCATTTTTTTTTTTTATCTACACTCATTAAACACTGCTTAATAATTTGCTTGCTGTCAAATACTTTAAAAAAAAAAAGCTGATATTGTGTGTTTTTAATAAGTAAAAAGATCAAATCCTAAATGTTACGTTTTTTTTTCCAATGTATGCCACACACACACACACACACAGTCTGTTAAACAGCAAAAAAAGAAAAGCTGTGGGAACGCCAAGTGACTCAGATAATGATGTGCCGTCCAAGAACACGTTGATCGGTCTAAGTGCTGATAAATAAACAGACATAATTGTCAACATATTACATGATAGACTACTAGGAACAGCATGTTATTTTTGTTTGGGTTTTTGTTTTTTTACAGTTGGCTTTTAAGAACTGTAGACTTTAGTCAGACACACACCCACACACTTTTTATGACCCTGACAATCAGGTGTGCTCATTCACCGATAGCACCTTGTTTGCCAATATTCCAGGTTTTACTAAATGACTCAAAGGCAGATGCAGACAGTCAGTTGATAACACCTGTGTGGTACCATATCACAGAAAGCTTAAGCTAAATTTGAAGTAAACTTACCTCAGATTTACTCGCCGTTCATCTTCACTCCCAAAATCCTGCAACAGAGATAACAGAAAAAATTTATACCATACTGAAATCATTTCAACTGCACTGTTAGTGCTATAGCAGAACTATAGTCTTGCCTGTATTTTACTAAGCACAAACTCTGATAAATATATGCGAAAAAACAAGCAGCAATGCAGGTGCTATACATTCAGCATCTACATTTTGGAAGATGAACATAGAGATACTAAATTTTGATATAAAGCATACTTTCTAGGGTCACCACCACTACAGCCACTCGTGTGATCAAATGATCTGTAAGAAAGCTGTACAACTTCAAACACCTATTCTTAACCGTATCAATAATGGCTCACCACAGCAGGATTGTAGGGATGCTAGGGTAGAGTTTGATTGAAAACGTGACTCTGAAGTAAATGCCAGGGTAGTCAAGGTACATGTTTTACCTTCATTTTAAAGGCAGCCACACCACCAAGGGAAGCTTACAAGGTGTAAGAGTAGATAAGACTCTAAAGTTTATCAATATTTTGAAACATGTTGTTCCAAAGACGATTTTTCTTGTCACAGTGAAGGTGCATTAAAGTACTGGCAATGGGACTCAGTTGATGCTGAATGTATCAAACATTCAGCTAAAAGGAAAAATAAAAATGAGGAGTACCATTTGTAGGGAGGATGGAAGGAAATCATTTTGCACGGGCTTCCACAAAGCAATGCACAGCGAGCTGAGTGTCTTTATTATTGTGCATAAGCATGAAAATAACCTCACATATTCGCTGCCTCATGCCTTCATACCAGCGTCTCCTGCCTCCCTGTTTACCTCAGTTCTCCTTCCTCCCCTTCCTACAGTAGTTCTCCTCCACCCCACCCACCCCTCATGAGCAGATGACATCATAGCTGCAGCAGATTTCTGCCAGCTTTATCTGTCACACCTAAACAGCCGTCAGGCAATAATGACATACGGGACAGGACCAAAAAAAAATCCCCTTTAGAAAAAGAAGACAATCTACTTGCACTAACTAACGTGTCACCATATTTACAAAATAAGTACAAAATAAGGTAGAAATAAGAAGTATTTCAGCCTATCCTTACCTAACACAGCTCACACACTTCTGGTTGTAAATAAAGCCAGCTATAGATAGTAGTTTCTGCTACAGGCAGAGAGCAGCACAAGGTAAGCTTCTCTGCCTATAGCTGGTAGTTAGCGCCCCCATCTGGTAACGAATAACTACTTAAATAGCAAAGGGAACTTATTTTGAATGGCTTAAACCATTACTTCTTCTCAGTGAAAGTATGCAGAAAACTCAAACCGTGACTCTCTACTGTTACAGTTAAGTATTAACAATTTCAGTTGTCGTCATATATGTCTGTTTGCCAGAAATATGGTATTTTCCCATGCTTAATCGCACGACCAACAACACAGCACAATGGAAATTAGAATAGCGATAATCTGTGTGTAACTGTTTCCAATTTGATTTCTGTAATAGATATTTTATGGTCAAGTCCGCCGAGTCAAAACATCCACACAGCTTTAGTATTAGTAAATTAATGCAAATATAACAGCAGTGCATTAAGCTCCCTGACAGTGCTGTGTGCTAGATATATTTAAGAAAAACGTTCATTTTTAATGTCAGCCACTCACATCATAAACAGCTAACGTTAATGTTAGCCACAGCTCTTATCATTTATGAGGCACTTGTCAAAGTAAGCTAACGTTAGCTCTTTAAAATTGACACCTGGCCAATTGAACAGGTGTGGCGTTTCTTTAATATTATTAAATAACAAAAAAAGATTTCACAGACTAATTGGAATAAGCGATAGTCAGCTACAACTCTCTGTAACGAAAACGTTTGCTAGCTACCATGAGCTAACAGCCTAGCATAACTAACTAGCTAATTCAGCCTCAATCAGCAGGCCTTCCTCTGGCAGCATCTCCCTCATCCTCACTCTGACACCACCACAACGGAGCATTGAAGCTTTGCTTCACTCGACACCAAACTCACCTCCCCCGCGGTCGTAGTTGCTGTGCTGGCGGTGGAAGCGGCGCTCGGGGTCGGGGACCGCTGCAGAGTAACCAACGCCATGGCTGGGAGCTGAGGATGATGATGCACCGGCCGGCCGCTCTGGCCTGGTGAGCTGCAGCTAGCTGCTGGGCTAACGATACATACAGCTGACAGAGAGACTGATGATTGGAGGGAACCGAGCCGAGTTATCCTTTCTGGCTGGGCCCCCGGTGAAGGAAGTTATGCCTTCAATCCATCCCGGCGACACTTCTTTTGTAATTATGTAGTCATAATATAACTGCTAAACCTATGAATAATAGTGACATCACGGCAACTGACATGTACAGCAGCCTGTTTGTATGCGACCTTTAAACGAGGCAATTCAGGTTTACATAACAGGCTATTTACAACAGGATAGAAAACACAAATAAGGCTTTGTAAAACCACACTCGTGGGTAGGAACAAAATGTAAAAATCGCGAAAGAAATATTTATTCAAAAAGCTTTACAGATATACGAAAAATAAGCAATGTCTGAAATATGTTTTTACTATTTTGTTCAGAAGTAGGCGTGACTTGACTCATAATAATGTGCAAAATGCGACCCAAAGTACAATAACAATTTAATTATTATTATTATTGTTGTTATTGCTGTTCTGACTGCTTTTATAATAATGAATCAATATAATGGCATATCTGAATATACTTAAAGTGTTGCTTCTGGCGTGTGTGTGTGTGTCCCAGTCAATCTGTGTTGAGGTGTGGCTTCATGAGACAGCAATGGCAATTTTATTTTTATTGCTGATTATTAACGTATCCTTTTTGCTTTACACCAGGTAATGTATTTCTGACTGTTGGTGGATTATTCTGATACTGATGGATATGCAGAACAGGACAGAACCTGCCAGAGAATCTGCCCGTTTTTTTTTTAAACATTTTTATTATTAACGAAATCTCAGATTTTAATTCAGCACATTTAAGCTTTTGAAATGAAATGACATTGATCCCAAACACACTGCCAGTAAAAAGGTCTTTTTACTGCACTATACCGGGATAGAAAACACTACCAGTCATGGATTAGCCTCCCAGGAGCTCGGACCTCAACATTATTGAAGCAGTGTGGGATCATGTAAACACAGAACACAACAAAAGGCAGCCAACATCCAAAGAAGAGCTTTGAATGTCCTTCAAAAAGCCTGGAGTACTATTCCTGAAGATTAATTAAAGAAATGACAAGAAAACTGACCAAGACAGTTCCGACTGTGTTGAAGAATAAAAGTGGTGATAGCAAATACTGACTTTCAGATTCGTTGGAACAAAAACTATGTTTTTGTTTTATATGCTGTATTTCTGTGTAAGGGTCAAGAGTTTTTGGACAACACTGTGACTGCCACCAGTTTCAGTCCTTTTAATTATCAGGCGAGATCGACAGAGCATTTTCTCAGTGCGTTGATTGCGGTTTAAACTATACACCGTGAACGCGTCTTGCGCTCCACGTGCCTGCGCCTTGCTAGCAAGAGAGAGAGGCGGACCAGTTAGAAGTCGGAGCTGAAACACTTGCTTTTTAACTCTGCTCAAAGCGGTGGAAAAACAGAGTGAAGGTAAGGCGAAACTTATCTGTAATCTATAAAGTGGACTATGCTGACAGCACGTGCGTCTGATCCCTCTAACCATGCTGCTTTTACTCAAGTTTTAGTAACTAAGTTGTTGCTTCCCAGATGGATTCTTTGTCTCACCAGATCTCAGTGTTACGTAATACTGTACTCTTAATCATAACCATGTGGAAGCACAAGTTCTGCACAGCTGTGGCTCACCCCTCAGTTATACAGCAGGTTTTATCAGTGGAAATAGGTTGTTTAAGGTCTTTATTGTAATTTCTCTTATAGATACTGCATACGCACATGTAATGATTGACTTAAAATGTTGAAATATTTTACATTTTATTTAAATATTCCATTAACATATAACTTCTTCTCAACGATGAGCAAATAGACAAAAAAAAAAGTCATGTTAATATTGAATCCAGTCTTACTCAATCTGCTGGTTAATGGTTATGTTTGACTCCTTCATGGGTTAGTGAGTCTCACTGTGTCTCATGTTAGTGCAGACATGTAACGCTTCCAGCTCTTCAAAAATCACAGACGCTCAGAAAGGTTGGCTTTTCACGATTTATTCCCTCACAGTGCAAGCGCGCGCTGTGAGGAGCGGAAGCCTTAGCAGCTTCTAAACGTTAGAGTGAGATCCGGTTTCTGGGTTTTCAAAATAAAATATAATAAAAAAATGATAAAATTCACACTTAAAATAATAATTAAGAACAGGTAAGTGCACGTTTTTCTGATGTATTTTTAACTCCGTTACACTCACCCCCACTGAATTTTATCAAATTTGAGCCTCAGGTACCCACACTGGTACGCACCAACCAAACAGAGGTCAAAAATCACAGACACCAACTAAACGTATCCCTAAGGATGAAGTGGGATGGGAGCAGCGCTAAACTCCCAACCCAGCAACTGGCAGCAGGGTGCCCGAAATACACCCTACTAATAACCCCTTACAAGGTGTGTACCATGGCTCAACAGAAAGAAAAAAAAAACAAAAACAAAAATGTAGAGTACATAACAGCAAGTACAAATCACATCACTCAGGTAGGCATATAAACAGAACATTTAGTCAGAGAAGGACGGGATCAAGGACTTACAAACTGACTTCACATCAAACCTGTCACGAACCACGACTTGATTTGACATTGTCTGGATCAGTCTATTCACAGGCTTGACAAGTCGCCCAAGTCTGGTTCTGATCTGGGAACCATTCCCGGTTTGGCTATAGTCAACCATTGGGGACTGAGCAGGAGCATCTACATCCACCACTACGTCAGGTGTAGTAGAGCATACTTGTACACCCTCCCCACAGCTCGTAGCAATATTGACCTCCTGGGACGCCATGCTAGACCCAGTTCGGTCAAAGTCCACTTCAACAGACAAGCCCGATGCAGCTGGCAAGACTGAATCCACGCTTGAAACATCAGTATCATCTCCCTGAGACCGGCTGGACTCCGTCAACTGCGACACCCATGCAACTGTCCTCTCTCCAGGGTCCAAAGGTTCAGAGATAACCTCCAGGTCAGCTGTCCCATCCATGGCATCAGGTGAGCGGTTACCATGAGCACCAATACAGCTCACAGCAGGGGCATTCAAATCCCCCTCCCCAGACGCAGCCCCATCATCATCTTCAGGCGCCGTGTTCACATCCCACGTAGAGGAGACGTGATCCGAGGTTCCAGCATCATCCTCCAGGGGCAGGAAATTCGCCACCAACAGCAGATTCCGGTGGACCACTCTATCTCGTCCGGAAACAGAATCACGGATCTTGAAAGTGTGAGTATCATGGTTCACATCGATCACGGTGTAGACCGTTGACTCCCACCGATCAGCAACCTTCTTCTTTCCCCTCTCTTTCCTGTTAGCAACCAGGACTCTGTCACCAACCTCAATCCTGGAACCCTTCACTCTCCTGTTATAGAGTTGCGAGTGACGGCGCTTCTCCTGCGCAGCTCGGGCGCGTGCAATGACCATTGCTTCCTTCACATCTTCCCTGAGGGAAACCACATACCTGTCATAACAGGCAACAGCAGGGTCGCTCAGGACAGAGCGGCACAAAATGTCAACAGGCAACCGGGGCGTGCGACCAAATATCAGGTAAAAGGGTGCAAATCCAGTTGTCTCATGTGCGGTGCAGTTGTACATGAACATCAGAGTCTGTAGCCGACGTGGCCAGTCCACTTTCGAGTTTGGTGGTAGGGCACGAATCATTCCACCCAGAGTCCGGTTGAAGCGCTCCACACTGCCGTTTCCCATCGGGTGGTAAGGTGTCGTGTGTGTCTTCTTCACACCAGAGACTCTGAGGAGCTCACCTATCAATTGGCTCTCAAAATTAGCACCCTGGTCGCTGTGTATCCTTTCCGGAAACCCGAATACACAGAAGTACCTGTCCCAGAGAAGCCTTGCAACCTGTTTAGCTGACTGGTCCTTGCATGGGAAGGCCTGTGCCCAGCCAGTGAAGTGGTCTGTGATGACCAAGACGTCGACGGACTTGTTGTGTGAGGCCTCAGCCGACCAAAAGTCAATGCAGACCAACTCCAACGGTCTGGACGAGGACACCCTGACCAAAGGAGCACGCCCCTCTGGTTCGATAGTCTTACTGACTACACAGCGCTGGCATCCCCGTACATGGTCTCTCACGTCACGGCCAAGGTTCAACCAGAAAAATCTCTTTCTAGCCAGGTCTAAACTCCTGAACTGGCCCTGGTGACCGGCATCATCATGGATCCCTCGGAGGACCTCAGCCTTCAACGAGTCAGGAACCACGAACTGCAGTCGTCTGTTACCTGATATCTGGTCTCTGGAGACTCTGTACAACACACCGTTGTTGAGGACCAGCTTCTCCCAGTGGCTCAGGTATCTTTTAACAAGGACCGGGTCCCCTACCCGCTCTCTCCTTGAGGGTCTCCTGTGTCTCTCAACGTAGAAGATGACGCGGGAAAGTACTGCATCCTGCAGCTGTGCGTCCCTAGGTTCTCTCTCTGAATAGGCAGGTAAGGCCTCCAGACCGGGGGACACCATCTGTGGCAGGTGATGTAAAGCCTCTATTGCTCTCCCTCTTGGGCCGACATCCCACTCGACATGTGACTGCAAAACAGCTGTGACAGCTTCAGCCAGAACCAGGGGATTCAGACTCTGCGTGCCTTGGGTGTCGGTGGACAACCGAAACGCCCTCTGGATTGATGCATGTGAAACATCTTTCGCCTCATCAAGGAATTCTGCATATCTCTCAGCCAGCAGTCTGCCACTTACATTATCCTTCACAAAAGGCAATCGGCTCAGGGCATCTGCCACAATGTTCTGACGGCCTGGGACATATTTAATGTCAAAGTCATAGCTTGCAAGTTTAGCCACCCAACGTTGTTCACAACAGTCCAGCTTTGGCTTGGTTAAAATGTGGGTCAAGGGGTTGTTATCAGTCCAGACGGTGAACTTGTGACCTTTGAGCCAATGACTGAACTTGTCGCAGACCGACCACTTTAACGCCAGAAACTCCAACCTGTGTGCTGGATAGTTTCTTTGAGACTGAGACAGGGATTTGCTGGCAAAAGCAATCGGTCTGGGCTTAGTTCCACCGTCCTGGATTTGAGCCAACACTGCTCCAATGCCATCCAGTGATGCGTCTGTCGACAGCAAGAAGGGGCGAGAGAAGTCTGGGTGAGCCAAAACGACTGTATTTAACATCAAGCTCTTGAGCTTCTCAAAAGCCTCCTCTTCTCTGGATGTCCAATCCGAAGCACTCAACTTCCTGCATGGCCGCCTCACCTTAGTTGTTCCCTTGCCCTTCTTCACAGCACCTCTCAGGAGCTCAAACAGAGGTCTGGCAACAGCAGAGTACATGGGGACAAAGTGTTGGTAGTAATTAATCATCCCCAAAAATGATCTGACCTTTCGTTGGGAAGGAGTCACTCCATCAGTGTCCATGAGGTCCACGCTCCTCATGCTCGCGATAACTTCGACTTTGGATGGGTCTGTTGATACCCCATTTTGATCGATGATGTGACCGAGGAACTTCACGGATTTCCTCAGGAAGAAGCACTTTCTTGGAGCCAGCTTCAAGTTATGCCCGCGCAGCCTCTCAAACACCATTTCCAGGCGCTGCAAGGCAGTGTCCTCGTCTGGAGCAAACACTAGGAGATCGTCCAGGTAACACAACGGGCTCAAATAATTCTGGTCACCAAAGATGCTGGTCATCATGCGCATGAAGCTTGCAGGGCTGTTGCACAGACCCTGCGGCAGCCGATTATACTCATATAGACCCATGGGCGTGGTGAAGGCAGAATATTTCCTGTCATCTTCATGTAGCGTCATGTTGTAGAAGCCAGACGTCAAGTCCATGGTACTGAACAGGCTGTTTCCCCCCAAAGCAGCCAGACAATCTGCTTGATGTGGAAGAGGATGGGCATCCTTCAGGGTTCTCTTGTTGAGCCAGCGGAAATCATTGCAAATGCGTAGATCCCCATTCTTCTTCCACACAAGCACCAATGGTGATGCATACTCACTGGTCGATTTCCTGGTGATGTCCCTCTCCTCCATCTCAGTCAAGACTTGTCTCAGCTTCTGGTACTGACTCGGGGGCACACGCCTGTAGGGAAGTCTGAAAGGTCTGTTATCTGAGAGGCGGATGCGATGCACAAAGTTTTTGGCTTCCCCACAGTCGAGATGATGGCGGGAAAAGACATCCTCGTACTGCAAAACCAGGTCAGCCATCCTCTCTTTACACTGTCCCGATGTCTCACAGGACTCTATGTCAACATCACCAAGCCCAACAAGTTTGAGTTTCTCCTTCATGGAGGTGGGCGTGACTTGTGGCGACATGGCCGACTGATGGTTGCTAGCCAGAGTTGTCTCCTGGAGCGCTGAAGCATCAAAGTCCTCAAGCGCCACACAGGAGTACACGTCTGCTAGTTTGGCGTTACGTCGCAGATGTACAGGCTGCTCAGACATATTGATCAGTTTCAATGAGACTCATCTGTCACCCCACAAGGGAGTAACCAATCTAGCAACCAAAATCCCTCTGGGTGCTGAGCGGGATGACGAGGGCTCTGTCATCACTGTGCTGCCAGGGGAGACATTAATGTTCTTTGATAGTTTTCCCCATACCAGATATTCGCGACCCGGTTCAAGGGACACAGCTGAGTTACACCTAACCGTGCCTACTCTGTCCGGGACGTCTGAATCTTTCCATGGGGTCAAACCAGAAAGCATAGACAGAAAGTTTTCAGTCTCAAGGTTGGTCTTAGAGCAATTACTGGAGACCGTGTTCCAGTAGGGCTCACAACGTTTAGACTGGTGTAATATGTGCTTTATGACGTTCGTCCCCAGTATCAGGTCATCAAGCTGCCCTTGAACAACCAGGATGGGAACTATCATTCTGCAGCCATACACCTCCATCTCCACATTGAGGGCATACTTAGGCTTCACACGTAGTCCTCCACACCCAACAAGAGTCACATCCACTTTGACAACATCTTGATCAGATATCAGTCCAGACTCACGCAGCGTCACCTCGGCTGCTTCATTCATGCTGCAGGCCATGGATCCACTGTCCAGCATACCCCCCATTTTCAAAAGCCCACCGAAAGTGACCGGAGTGTAGAAAAGACTGTCACTATTGCCAACTTTGTGAACGTTTTGAAAAATAACTTTAGAATCTTTGCATTTTTGTCTTGCCTCTTCATACACCGACTCCGCATCATAGATATCAACAGTTTGGGAGTTTCCTGTAAGACCTGCACTGCCTCCCACCGAATACAGGTCGGCTAGTTTCCCTCCGGCTGGACCTGGGTAGACGTACTAGCCGGGCAGGACAACCGAACATGGCCAGGAGCAAAGCATGAAAAGCACAGTTTATCAGATAGGCATTGTGATGCTGTGGTATGTCTTGGATCACTGCAGACTTTGCAGGCATCCTCCCTCCTCCGTCTGTTTTCGTGAGAACTGATTAAACACCCCTCTCCTTGGTGTCTGAGTGTTGTGGTGCTGCATTCTCTCCATCATGGCCTGAAACATATCCACCATCTGACCCATGAGCCTTTCCTCTGACTGTTGAAGATTTTGACTCACCGCAGTCAAAGGGGAGAAACTCGGACTTCCGATGAGGGGCTCTCGTGTTGCAGCAGTGGAGGGGAACGAGTCCACCAACCCCTGAAAACCTGAGGATGGGGGCGAGAAGCTTCGGGAGCATCCCTCCGGCACAGCAGCTGCAGGTGAGGCGTTCGGGTGCACGGCAGTGATCGTAGAATTACAGCCCTTCAACTGTGCAGCGCCGCTGGCTCTACCATTAGCTCTCACCTCCCTTTGATAATCATCAATCCTTTGTTGTACGTCTCGAGCAGTCCACTCATGGACAGGCTTGCACTTGAAGACATAAGACAGCTCAGGGTCAGGGCAATGTTTCACGAACATACATGCTACTTCATGGGTTAAAGGGGTCGCTGTCTGCCCTTGTCTGCGTAGCCCCTCTATGGCTAGTTCAGCAGCCTTGTTCAGTCTTATCCAATAATCTACTGGGTTTTCACCTCTGGTAGGGAGTGTTGCATAGAAGTCAGCAAGAGGGAGGCACGACGAAGAATCACTAAAATAATGGCGAAGGACACCAAAGATCAGATCAGGTTTCTGTTTGACATCAAGACCTGGGTCACTACGAAGAGCCACTCTGACCACATCTCTGGCCTTCCCCATTAAGTGGCTAATAATTTCATCAGCCTGGCCATGAAAGGGGACCTCTTGCTTCCATAGATAGGTTGTTGCCATGTCAATCCAGTCCTGAACCGAACATCTGTCTGTGCCATCACCCCTTAAAATTTGAAGCTCCCTATTGGGCTTAACATGAACAGTTACATGCGGTACATCTCGAGCGGTACTGTTACATTGCTCAGTTTGAGTCTTAGAGTCACCAGTCAGATTCACAACACCAGCTGACAACAGTTTAGTAACAATGGATTCACCTATCTGGGCTCCTATTTGCTCAACCATGTCAGTAAAACTGTGTACAGCATCACTGTCTCTAATTGGAGTGGAAACCTGGGGCATATCACCCATACCCCTACCGATGGGAATAAAACTCGGGCTTTGGCCTAGCCCAGTGTCACTGCTCACAGGACCAAACTGTGTGACATTACTGGCGTCGACTGCATGAACTAGTCCGGCACCTCTACCCTTAGGTAGTACTGGAGTGACAAATTTATCCATCGTCACGTCACACACTTAAGATAACTACATGTGCACTCCGTTAGGGAGAGGGAAAAAAAAACAGAGATAAAAATAAGAAAAATAACAGTATAATAGCAGTAAAACGAGGGAAAGATTTTTTTTTTTTTTTATAATAACAATGTCCAAATAATTTGAGCGTATAACCACACGTTGTATATCAAAACACAGACACTTTCACCCTTGTCTTATTTCAATCACACCCCTCACCTTTTTGTTTGTTTTTGGGGGTTTTTGTCTAAACTCACTTGGTTACAACAACCCACATTCAACTTGTGAACAGCAGGGGAGCAGAACAGCAGCCACGGCGATGAGCATCAAGCTGATCTGAATATCCGAAGGGTCACGGCACCAGTGTAACGCTTCCAGCTCTTCAAAAATCACAGACGCTCAGAAAGGTTGGCTTTTCACGATTTATTCCCTCACAGTGCAAGCGCGCGCTGTGAGGAGCGGAAGCCTTAGCAGCTTCTAAACGTTAGAGTGAGATCCAATTTCTGGGTTTTCAAAATAAAATATAATAAAAAAATGATAAAATTCACACTTAAAATAATAATTAAGAACAGGTAAGTGCACGTTTTTCTGATGTATTTTTAACTCCGTTACAGACATGCGGGTGGCAGTGATTGGGGCAGGAGTGATTGGCCTGTCAACAGCTCAGAGCATCTATGAGCACTATCACTCTATTGTCAGTCCGCTGACCATCGAGGTGTATGCAGACAAGTTCACTCCACTGACCACTAGTGATGGAGCAGCCGGCTTCTGGCAGCCTTATCTGTATGATAAGGGCAACGTTCAGGAGACGTGAGTGTGTTTTATTTAACTTTCCTTTAGATTTTAGTTTTTATCTACAAACATTACTATTGCTACATTATTCCCATATGTGTCCTTGACATTTAGAAAATGGAATAAAGAGACATTCGACTACTTGCTCAGCTTTCTCAAGTCACCTGAGTCCATAAAAATGGGAATATTCCTTGAGTCTGGCTACAACCTTTGCAGTGAACCCGCACCAGTGAGTACTGCTTCTTTTTTTTTTTTTTGGAACTACACTTTTTTTTTTTATCTCAAAGATAAGATTTATTCTTATTAGGGAACCTTTTACAGCCAAGAACATAGGTGTGTGTATATATAGTTAAAGTGCAATATCAAGCAACTCATTCACAAATTTATTGCATTTCGGGGCAATATCTACACTAAACAAAGTCCAGTTGCTCTGAAGTAGAGCTTTGTTCAGGCACATAAATGATTGTTGAATGCACTGGTTGGAAACTGTAAAGAGAGAGGCCCCACTAAGGGTTGTCTTTACACTCAGAATCAGGGTTAATTGGGATTCTGTGTACTAACGCCACAGACATTTCTAGCAAATAATGAGAAAAACTTGCAGGAAAATTGCTTTGCACATGATTAAGACTGTGGAAGCTGTATAATTATTCTAGAAATACAAGAAAGCACAAATATGCAAATTCTGAACTCTTGTAAGAAAGTGGATGACATCCCATAGTACGTACAAAACATTCAGGAATGCACGCGTAAACTCCTTGGGTATGTAGTAAGGACCCTATCACACTGCAGTTCTGAAAATATGGAATATGGAAATATTCAGCTGTCTGCTCGAGTGGTCTCTCAGTCACGAATGGGGATGGACTTATACAGATGTGGTCAGAAGTTTACTTACACTCATCAGATTCTTGTCATACCACAGCTTTACAAAAGTTTAAATTGGGTAAAAAACAGTTAGTTGCAGAGATCCACATTAGCACATGATAAAAAGAAACACAAAATACAGAAATTACAAGAAAGCTTGCATTTGGGCATTTAATGATTTCTTTTAACTGTTCCTTTTTAGTGCGGAATGATTGTAAAGCATCTTTAATGACTTTAAAAAACAAAAATTGGGTGCTCAAGTTTGGATTTATTTTAGATTTTCTATAATCTGCACACAGTCAAAACTGAACATAGACTCAAGTATTTACTTACATTAACTTTAACTTCACCTTGAATCAACAGCTAGGTGGTTGACTCTTGGACACATGTGGGTGTTACAACAGGATGATGGTCCCAAACACAAACACACATCAAAACTGTTTTTTTGGAATGGATAAAGCAGACTAACATTACAAAAACCAACCAATTTAAACAAGCTTGTTGATGGCTACCAAAAACATCTGGTGAGGTGCCACTTACTAATGGACATTTAACCAAAAATCAGTGGGGGCTAATGTGTATATATATATATATATATATATATATATATATAAGACTATATGTATAGTTTTGATGCTGTGTGAATTAAAGGAAATCCTAAATGAATTCAAACTTGTGCACCAAATTCTTGTTTTATTTTTTAAGTCATTAAACATGCTGTACAATCATTTTACTTCAGAAAACAGTTCAAAGACATCATTAACATTGATGTACATCCATGCCCATGATGAGTGGATGTAAGCTTGAGAACACAACTGTATATTAGCCGGCACTGGCATTGTTGAGTGATTTCTGCATGTTTGCAAGTAAGATCATGTAGTGGGTTCTTTTTAGTGCCGGTTAAAAGTTCACAGGTCAAGCGATGAAACTGGAAGACTTGAAAACACTTATGTTTTCATATTCTTATTTTATCTTAACTCTATAATGAAACAAAAAGCTTAGCATAGCAAAACAGAAATAGAAAGCCGTAGAACCAATCCAAGTTGGCACAATGCAGAGTTACAATAGTGATGCAAAACTCAAGTATATGTCCAGAATCAGGTTCAGTGCACTTTGGAAATTCTTTTGTGAATTTCATGTGTTTCAACAAATCTGCTCCCTCTTAGCAGCAGAAAGCATTTAATTGAGCTTTCTCTTGCAACACACGAGTAATAACGACTTCCAGATAAGATAAGATAAGATAAGATAAGACTTTATTGATCCCACAACGGGGAAATTTTTGCGTCACCTCAGCTCAGGTACAGATATATGAAGGAAATACAAAAATACAAATAAGTACAATCAATGAAAAAAAGTAAGATAATACACTATATACAATGGTAGCATACACAGTATGTGATTATGGATATAGTTGGAAATATGGAAGACATAAACTATATAGCTTGGAAGGTCATGGAAGGTCCATTATGCATGAAGTGGTGAACGGTGAAGTAACATACATTTCTTTTAGTTGTAGTCATGCCTACATCAAAAGCCTATTTGTCATGAATGGAAATGGCTCGTATCTCATTAGAGAAGCCAAATAATCCAAAGTACAATCAGGCTAATTCTGTGTTATTTAGGAAACCGAGTGATTACGTCAACCCCAAAACTGCCTATACTGGTACTGATGGTGATTCTTCAGTGTTACCACATAAATGTCCTATATTGTTCCATATTAAGGAAATTCCAATCACTGGTTGGAAAACGAAAACCAATATTGTACCATAAAGTTTCACTGCAATCTATGCAAGACGTCAAATATTAATAATATACACGATAGAGCAACTCTGTTTAGTTGGCAGGGCTTATTCCCACCGTTAATTTGGCACTTCATAAAAAAAATGTGGTTATCCTCAGTTGTAGCAAATGTGGCTGAGGAAGTTAGTAAATAACCAGGAGCTGATGAAACCCCATCTAACCCAGAAACACTTATTAACATATTAACTTCTATGAGAGTGTGTACTGAGAAATCTGACAACGAAAAAAAATGTTTCTTTCAACTCGATTCCTAATCTTTAGGGAGTTTGTATGCATTAAGCTATTACTAATTAGTTCACAAGATGACTGACTTTCATAATGTAATAGCACTGAGAGGAATGTGTGACACAGACATACGTTTGAGTCATAACCAGAGTGAAGAGTCAGCTGACTCGATATCACCAAGGCAGCCCATGCATTAGCAGCCCAGTAATAGATATAACATGGTAAAGACAAGCGGGTTTTCAAGATGCACTTAAGTTACTTTCTCTGTTGAAGATCTCTTTATTGAAGATAAAAACCCAAACAAAATATCAGTGTTTGGCCACAAGAGACTCAGAGTTTCACAGTGGATACATCCTCTATAATGATGTAATTTGGGGACTGTGACACCCATAAGATTGCCCTCTCACTGCCTGTGGCTTGTTTTTGGTTGCAGGATCCCTCGTTTAAGGACAGCGTTCTCGGCTTCAGGCAGCTCACAGAGCGAGAGCTGCAGATTTTTCCTGGATACAAGTAAGCTCTTTCTGAAAAACGCCAATAAAAGACAAGACACAAATGAACAAATAGTTAGCCACATAGTCAGCTGTTTACATACAGTGTGAACAAGTTGACTTTGAATGTGTGGTAATTAATTAAAGAAACTACTTGACCCCATAAAGTCTGAACCATGAAAAAATTGCCAGAAAATTAAAATTAAAAAATGCAATGTGTATTTAAATGCATGACCAATTTTTTTTTAAAAAAAGGGAAAAATTACATTTAAATTTGAATATATGAGTTTTAAGTTGTATTTTTTTTTTTGCGACATGTGGCATTTGTGTTGATCTTGAACAAAAACACATGACAGAGTTAGGGTTGTAAGTCACACTGAGGATGTTGACTCATGTTTCAAATAACATAAAATCATGTTTAGTTTGATAAACATGAATTTAAAAATGCTAAACGTGTGAATTTCACTGTATTACAATCTTCCCACTAAAAGTTACCAGCATTTTTTGTGATTGAATGGACAATGTTGCACAACCAGCAGTTTTAGTGAAACACATATGCTTCTTATCATTTGTTCAGGTATGGGTGGTTCAACACTGCTCTCATGATAGAGGGTAAAACATACTTACCTTGGCTTATGGAGTGGTGAGTGATCACCTAACTGACTTCTCATGTTGTATCAGTATTGATTTATTTAGTCCAACCTCCTGAGTTAGCTTTAAAATTCCCAAAGTATTTGACAGTGTTTGAGATCAGTTGTTTTTATATTTTACCTTTAACATAAGACTATATCGTGTTTATAATTTTATAATGTTGTCTGATGTATATGCTGTACCTGGTGGACTGAAATGATCCCACAATACTGAGTAACGTATACTTGAGACTTCATCCTGTTATGTATTAGTAATAAGAGTAATAAACATGTAGTATTCATTAGGTTCTTGTGTGTTTAGCATTGATGCTACTTAATATAAAAGGTTTTCTAGTGCACAGTGTTTTTATTTGCAGGTTGCGAAAAAGGGGAGTGAAATTTTATCACAGGAAAATAAAGTCCTTCAAGGAGGTTAGTGAAAGTTTTCAGTGTATTGTGCTTGCAAGTTCTTTATACATTCACCGAATACTTTATTAGGCACACCTTCTAATCTGACTTAATTCATCATGGGATAGATTCAGCGAGGTGCTGTAAACATTGCTCAGAGATTTAGGTTCATGTTGACATAATTTCTTGTAGCTGTCTGGTCTCTCTCCTCTGACCACAGGCATTTTCACCCAAAGAACAGCTGCTCACTGCATAGTTTCTCCTTTTCTGAACATTTTCTGCAGTGTGGGAAAATCCCAGTAGGTCAGCAGTTTCTGAAATACTCAGACCAGCTGGTCTCCCATTAACAACCACACCACACGTTCAAAGTCACTTAAGTTACTTTATTTACTCATCATGATGCCTGGTTTGAACTTCAGCTGGTCGTCTTTAATGGTGTTTTGCTGACTTATGCCCAGTCTGTACTATATTAACATTTATTACCTAATGTTGTAATGTTTTACAGCCTCCAGACGAGTTGAGCAAAAGTTATCTCTCACCATGTTTGTTATCTCCTATCATCCTTGACTTTTTTTTTTTAGCTGGCTGAAACCAGAGCAGATGTGATTATAAACTGCAGTGGGATGTGGTCAGGCCAACTGCAGCCAGATCCAGACCTGAAACCAGGCCGTGGCCAGATATTGAAGGTGAGAATATACAGGGCTGTGTGCATGTACTGCACAAGAGATAAAGGAATGACGGAAACAACTGGTGTTTGTTTGTATTTCAGGTCGATGCTCCCTGGCTGAAACACTGGATTATTACCCACGATTTCACCAAAGGAACATACAATTCACCATATATCATTCCAGGGTAGTACAAGTAACATACCACACTGATAAGCACTGAACTGCAGAACCACACAGCTGTTGACTTATAGTATTACTACATTTGCAGTTAGAGGATTTTATATATTTCACCTTAAAAAAAAAGTTTTTAGATGTAGTAGCTCTAGTAGTTACTCTCTGTAGTCCAGTTGCTATGTTAACAGCTGCAGCACTTTTTCATATTGATTTGGGGTTGGAGTACAATGAAGACAGAAAGCAAGAGCTGTTTGTATCAGTGTGCAAAACATTTGTGTCTGCAGAAGTCGTCTTGTGACGCTTGGTGGCGTTTTCCAGTTGGGAAACTGGAGTGAACAGAATAGCTCTGTCGACCATAAAGAAATCTGGGAAAAGGCTTGTCAGCTTGAGCCTAGTCTCAAGGTACGATGATTTCAGCAAGGCCATAAAAAGATATGATGAGTGAAATGTGATTAATTATTTACAGTAAGTGTTCTGTGGTGCTGAAGTTTTAACATTTTTCATTTTATATATTTAGACCTCATTCTCAAAAGATGTAACTGAGTGTCACATTTTCAGTTTCTGAGTTACCTTTATTATTATGTATTTGTTTATTTATTTTCAGTTCTGAAAAGCTTTCATCTCTTTGTTCTCTAATCTCAGCATGCCAGGATAGTCGACGACTGGTCTGGCCTCAGGCCAGTTCGCAGCAAGGTCCGACTGGAGAGGGAAGCCATATGGTCTGGTGAAACCCCCATAGAGGTATCCTTTTAAGATCTAAGTAGCAGAACTGTAAATACATATTTCTGCTATTAATTGTCTAAAATACTGTGGCATTATTCAGGTGATACACAACTATGGCCACGGAGGTTTCGGACTCACTATTCACCGAGGCTGTGCCGAGGAAGCGGCGAGGCTCTTTGGTCAGATCGTGGAACAAAAAGGCAAAGCTCCAAAAGCTCGCTTGTGAATTGGTGTGCAGAAGTAACGATTGATGCTCTTTTTTTTCAAATGTCAGCATCAGTGCACATATTGCTCCTAGCCTCCACTAATTTAATATTAAACATCATTTTCAAACAATCTCACCATTGTTAATTAAACAATGGCACATATGTAAGACAATCGTGCTGAAATCTGAGATTTGGATAATTTGAAAAGCACTTTTTATGTATAAATTGTACATATTTTTGTGAATTTATAGTGCACTAAATGTAAGATTTGCAACGAATTTAAAATATTTAACTAATAAATTAATAAAAACACGATAGTTGCTTGTCTTTGAAAGATCATTTACTACAGTATCATACACATTTACATCCAGTGCGTTGACAAGGATCTGTGCACACAGACACGTAATGCAGGTCTTCATCTCAAACACTGGCAGGTAACAGCTCATCAGACCTATACTCGTTAATCTCTGTATTTATTTATTTTTTTAAACAAAACTTCCCTCAGTCCATCTCCTCGTCACCTCTGTTACAAACAAAAGCAAAGACAACAACTAAACCAGGTATTGATACATTATTTACAGAACGCAACATCCCGCTGTGGACATTCGGGAACGCAGCATCAAAGTCTGCTGAAGTAGGGCACGAGATGCATCAAAGTCTATAGATTATGACACCACATACATGTGTGAATGTTTTTGTATTTTTAAATTATGTAAACCTTGCTAACTAGGTTCAGTCAGCTTTGGGTGTTGAGAAACTGCTCAGATTTAAATGATCAAACACTTTAATGTTAACGTAAATACAGGATCCGTGGAGCGTGTTTGTGCTGTAAATATGAAAAGTTATTATCTTACTGATGTTAATATCTTCTGGTGAAGGTTTCAACAGATCCCTCAGCTTGCTATAAAGAATCTGTCCTGATAATGATCAAGAGATGAGGTGGTATTTTCAATGTTACCTGCATTTTCCACAGGTCTTTACCGTGTTAAAATGTGAACTAATACTGACACAAGAACAACACATACAACACAAGAGTTCAAAAGGATGCTCGGTGTATGAAAGCTAGTGACTTCCTTTCACCTCTCACGGCTGAAACTTAAATAACCCCACACCCTTTTCATTCTGATGCCCTGTTGTTTTGATTGTGTGGGATTTTCCTTCAATCTATCAATGCTCTGTTTAAAAAAAATAAAGACAAGTGTGATTAGTGTATTTCAGCAGGCAAATTGTGCGCACAGGATAATGCTGTTCCTTACATATGTATCTACGCCCACTACGTTAGCAGAAGCAGCTTTCTCATAGGTTTAAGAGTAGGTCTCTCGACCACAAGCTAAATAGGTAGTTTTAAGGCTTTTTGAAAAGAAGATTACGCTATCCCTTTTGCTTCTCTTGGATTAGAAAAGCTTGATTAAAATACTTTGGTTGAAGTATTAGAATTCTCTCTTTACGATTTTCCTCCCCCATTCACTCTCACACTCATGTAGGTCATTTGGTCTTTCTTGATTACCCTGTGTGCAGTTATAGAGTGGCAAACTTGTGAGAGCAATGGTGTTTAAAAGACTAAAAGTACAATGACATGTACATGTAACTACTGTGTTGCCTGGCTCCCAGCCACTGCGCTGACTAAACTGAAGATCATAGAAGGGGGGCAAAGATGAACACAGAGAGCTGGTTTTGTTGTCTTCCCTCTCCTTGCTTCTCTTCTTCACTGTGGTCTCCTCTCAGCTGCACTGCAGCTGACGCATCCTCAGCCCTGGGAGCCGGAGCTGGAGTCAGGGACTCCTCCAGCGCTGTGGGAAGAGGCCCTACCCATCATCTCCTGTCCCCACTCGCGGTGGCTGGACTCCTGCAGGCCGCGGCCTGTCGTCTCAATTGGCAGCGCGCAGGAGGCGACGGCCGCGAAGAGGCAACAGCAGCAGTACACTGACAGAGCCAGGTACACCGAGGACTCCAGCATCACCTGCAGGATGAAGCCCATGTACAATCACAATGTGTGACACTAACACTCTGACATTTTTGTGCTGTGTTGTCATGGGAAAACAAAGTGTTACCTGGGCAACAAACGGAGTTATTAGGGCACCAACCCTGGCCATTCCACTGCTTGTTCCCAATCCTAAAGCTCTGGTCGCTGTTGGGTATACCTGCAGCGTTTCAGAAATACATAGGAGGCTGCACATTTTCTAATTCTTCCCTGCAAATGTGTTTTACACAGTAGGAGCAAAACCGCTCACTGTGTAGATATCTTACCTCTGGAGTGTACACATAGGCTGCCTGAAACCCTCCTGCAATAAATGCTCTGGCGATGAATATCAACACTGTCATGGAGGCTCTGCAGGGGATAAATCAGTATCAGTAAATGGACAGCATTACTAATTTTTAAAGTATTTAAAAGCCTAATTATGGCCAGTTGTGCCTTTACCTCCCAACACAGCCATAGAGTGGAATAATACACATAGAGAAAACGAAGAAACACAGTGCCATGGTCTTCCTCCTTCCCAATCGATCGATAGCCCACAGCGTCACCAGCAGTCCTGTACAACATCAGCATACTCAGACCCCTAAATCAAACTGCATGCTCTCACATAGTAGAAAAAATGCAGGTGCAGCCAATCATATTGAGACACCAAAATGAGTGCCTGCATGAGTGTATGAAAAAACAACAACAATAGAACAATAATTGAAGCAAGAAGAGAGGAGGCGTTTATATTAATGCATAATAACCAGCAGGTGGTCATATTTGTGCATAATTTAGAGCAGAATTTGCACAGTTTTTAATATATTGAACAACAAATTTATGACAGCTTAGCGATGTGTACCTGGGAATTCAGATAACGTAGTCCACAGCAGGTCTTTGTAGTCGTCAGAATTCAGGTATTTACACTCTAAGCTGCATCGGAGCTCCTCCTTATTACCTTTGGACACTAGAGGGAGTTACACCAAACAGGATGCTTCAAATCCAGCACTCAGCCTACTGTCTGTGATGCTTTTTGCAAAAACATAACCACCATAAAGTGTGTGAGGCCCTCTATCAGCATCTGACTCACTTCCACATGCGCCTCCCTCCTGAAACAGCTCTGTGGTGAGCAGCACCAGCCCATAATAAGAGAAAGCATTCGCAAACCTGCAGGAAGAGACACAGATCAATTCATGCTGATTTGCTTTAGGTAAATTACTGGACAATGAAAACGCGAGGTTTTCGAGAAAGAGGAAGACATTATCAATTGCTAATTTACCAAATAAACCACAGCAGGACTGTGGTCCAGCGGAAGTGAGATGAAAATAAGTCTCGAATCTTCCCACGATCTTCCTAATAAAAAAAAACAGCCATAAAAAAACCCTCAGAACACAAATGGCAGTATAATAGAGGGTACTTAATGTACACAAAGCCTTTAGAGTTTTTGCAGATGCACGCCGCACCTGTCTGGCGGCAATCAGTTTTCCCAGTGGCATGGGTGCTCCGTTCTCAGTGGCAATGCGCTTCAGTGTGTTCAGAGCCTTTTCCTGATTCCCGGTCAGCACGTCGTATCGAGCACTCTCTGGCAGCCACTGCTCCCACCCACCAAAAAACAAAAGAAAAATTAGGTTGATAAAGCTGTAATCTATCATGCTTCAAATTGTAGAACAGCTCAAGACTGCTAACATACTTACAAAGCACAGAATGGCAAAAATGAAGAGAGGAATGGTAGAAAGTCCGAGCAGCCAGCGCCAGCCCAGAGTGGGCATCACCAGGATCGCTAAGAGGACCTCAAATACAGTGCCCAGTGCCCAAAATATCTATGACAGCAGCAAATGCAGGTTTTAGGGCTGAGAAGGTTTAAGTGCTGAAATGATATAAGATTTGTGCACTCCATACCTCAATAAGCAAGATGCATGTGGCTCTGGACTTCATAGGCAGAAACTCAGCATACAGCGTCACCCTTACAAAAAGAGGCACTTTATTATGAACCCAATCGCCACACATTACAATTTGATTGTTTTTTTGCTTTGTTTTTTCAAGATGAAGGGTTACTCACGACTGAGGTGCCCCTCCAATGCCGAAGCCCACCAGTGCACGGAGGACAAGGATCCAGCCGTAAATAGGTGCAAAAGCACTCATCAGGCCGTAGAACATCGTCCACAGAACACTCAGCTTCAGACCCTGCATGTGTATACAATCAAGACATAATACACTGCTAAATAAATAAATAAGCAAAATCTCACTCTGGCATAATGAAGCGGATCACTCCTGTTGTCTAGTATGTACTAAGAAACCCTAACTCTGTAAATCATTTGGACCTCTGACTGAATGCTATTAGAACTTACTGTCTTTCTGCCATATTTGTCAGATATGTTCCCCCAAAGAGAAGAGCTGATCATCATCCCGATGAACACTGCCTGTATCAAGAAGAAAAAAAAAAAAAAACAGAAAAAAATCAAGTCCCAGTCAGATTGTAGCCAAAAGTTTTCCGACATAGCATGCGCATCCTCTTATACACTGTTCTTAAACTGTTGGTAGTATTTGGTTTTGGTTGAGCCACCAAAATGTGAATGTTTAGTGTCTTTAGTAAGTGAACCTTAATTTCCTTGTTTGAATGATATTCTGTATTTCACTCTGACTCTAAATATGACTTTCAGATTCATTAAGGTTGCAAAGATTCAGCACATATCTGAAGTGTGCTCAGGTCATAAGAGAGACATTACCGATGTAAGCAGTGCCACTTCCAGGCTGGGCAGTCTCCATTCACAGTGGAGCTGTGGAGCTAAGATGCTGAGGATCATCATCTCCATAGCATCAGCCATCTGAAAACACACAAAGACACTCAGTGAATTCATATGCAGTTGTCATAAATATTTTGTATGGTGCTTATTTAAATGAAAGAGCAGTTCTCACCCAGGAAAGGCCAGTGAGGATGGAGAGTTTCCACTGAAATGTCCCAAAGCCTATGGCTTCTACGGCATCTTCCACCATGAATGTGTCTGAGAGAATGAGGGCGTGCAGCAAGATTGTACTTGAGTCTGAGCCCAGAAGGAAAATGTAAGACCTTAAAAAAGCTGTCTGAGAGAAATGAAGCCATGTCATACTGTACCATCAGTCGGATTAGCAAACTCTCGAGGTACTGGAGCACCCTCAGTGAGCGCCACAGCCTCCAGATCAGTCTGCTCTGCAATCCTTGCATCCTGCTCTCTGCTCTCAACATCGTCCTCTGAGCGTGTGCTCTCACCTGTGCGACGGAAGCGGACAACACTACAAAAAACATAAAGAAGAGGATAGACTATATCTTATCCTAAGCTCAGGAGAAGGAACTTATCTGCAATAAGGCAGGTCACAGGAGTTTCATAAGACTGGTGTCAGAGCAATGCTGAGTGCAAATGAGAGTCAGAGGCTGTTGCCTTGGTGATATGAGCTTTTCCTGGCTTTGATTTTGTGTATGGGTGATATTATTCTCCAATGGGGAAACCATATCAGGCCAGCAGACAGGTTGGCACACTTCACTTCACTGCCAGACAAGCTTTTAAAGGCTAAGAGATGCACATGTGAAGGGTGGAAGGGATACTTCTACATGCAGATAATTGATAGTTTGCTCAGGCTGAAAGACTAAAAAGGAACACGGAGAGTGGGACGTCTTAATCACTGTAATTACATAACATAGCCTGCTTGCAGTGGAAAGTAGCCTATCAGTATTACAGATGAGTTTGTGAGATTTCCGGGGAGGTCTGTGTTCCCCTGTAAACACTATAATTTCCCCTTTCAATCTCTCTGGTAAGAAATGCACACACAGGAGTAGGTAGTTATGCTGCAGTGGACTGCTCTGACATGTTTACCTTCCCTTTGAAACAAAAAGAAAATGTAATTGAAATTTTTTTTTAGCAGGATTCTGAAAGGAGACTCCTAAATATCTCTCACTAAGGCTAAGCTAGACTGTCATGGGCCAGCCTTAACGCATGTGCAGCAGGGCTGTGATAAATTGTCTTATGGCAGTAAACATAGTAAAAAAAAGAAAAAAGAAAAAGAAAATCATGTTTAACCCCCCCCCCCCCCCCCCCCCCAAAAAAAACTTATTAAGCTTAGAAATCACAGCCAATCTGCTTCCGGTAAATAAATAGTTTCTTAGGAAGATGCTACGCCTGTAAACAAAATGCCTCCAGTAGCGGAGACAGAAGACGCGGTGTTATTGTTCTTTGTTTCTCTTCTATCTAGGAACACATGTGTGGATAATAAAACTGCACGATCGGTGCTTTTGAGCAGCTTCAGGCTATCTGTGGTCCAGGGAGCTAATCAAAGGCGACGCGAAGCCGTCAGAGGGCGATGCGTCGGACAATCACGCAAAGCCGGGAGGAGAAAACACACAAAAAAGGCGTTGGGGTGCAGACTGCACCGTACTCACGGCAGCTGTCTCAGCTGGAACAGATCATCGTCCATTTTGGTGTTCATTGGCCGACAGTCCGTTTGGCATCATCGCCGTTTACATGGTCACGACGGGCTGCGATTTCAGCACCGAGGAGAGCGATCTGCTCCGGGTGTCCGTCGACAGCCAATGAGAGGCTGCCCTGCGCGAGTCACAGCGCGAGACTCTCGGAAAGGCATGAGCTCAGGAGGGTATGAGACCGCATGACTGCTGATTACACGAGCCAACACATGACGAGTTATCAACACTGACGCTGGAAACCAGACTGGGAAACGCACAACACAGATGAATCGGAATTTTTAAAGCTGTAACGTGAAAGTTATTGAAAGAACACCTAGAAGCGAGTCTACGAGTGGGGTTGAAACTATTAGTACAACTCGATGCAAGTTTGCTATATAATAATAATAATAATAATAATAATAATAATAATAATAATAATAATAATAATAATAATAGGGGTTAGGAAATAAGTTACAACCAGTTAGTTGGTTACTTACTGGTTAGTAAGGTGAAGAATTTTTTTCTCTTAAGGTATCATATTCCAGGTGTAGATTTTACGCTTTTAGAGTCACATAGCTTTCGTGTCAGAACACCGGCAGTCTTTAAAAAGGGCACTAGTGTTTCCAAGTACTTTTTTGTCTTCATTTTGAGCGCTATACCAGTTTTCTGTTTAAAAGAGTCTAACAAACATCCTTTTTTTAAAAAAAAATCTACACTCTTGCTTGGTAACTGCACTCGTGTGCTTTCTTTGAGATAAATGGAAGTTTCTTTGACATTTTGTTTTTTAAGCCAATGAATTTCACATACACTCACGGAAAAGTCATGTTACGGCAGCAAAGTGGACAGTGCAGAACAAATAGATGCGGTATAACTTATAACAATAGTGCTATACAGAAAACCTATACACTGTACAAGGTATGAGATTTTCAATTTATATATATCATACAATATGAAGCTTAGTAGCAGCAAAAAGGGACGTTTGATGCAGAGGCTGTGTGTTTATAGCAGGAAAGGTGGAGTGTTGCACCTGTGCTCCAATCATCAGTAGAAAAGGCTACACTTCTGAAGAGACTAGCTCCTAGAGTTGCAATACAATCAAAGCCAGAGAGTTTGAAAACTGTGAAGGACTTCGTTTTATACATGTCCCCTCTTTTGCAGGTGCAACTATATATATGAAAAAATAGAAGCTGAAATTTAGATTAAAAAACAAAATTAAACAAAGAAATAAAACAAAATAACAAAGCGCAGATACGTGTTTATCCGTCCACTTGAAATGAAAATAGGACAATGGAAAAGATTACTTACCTTATGGCTCTGGCCCTATACCAGACGGTAAGCCAATCCTTTACTTTCCTCGTGTGTCATGTGTAAAACAAGTGAGGGCAGGGCACAAGTTTCTGAAATTCCCGTAAAAGCTACTTAGAGAGTTTACAGGCCAGATTTTATTGTCTTTCTTCTGAAAAAACAAAACAAAACAAAAAAACCAAAAAACCCCATCTGATCTCGTAGGTGCTTACGGCCATTACAATGTTGTAAAAACGTGAAAAAGGAGAAAATAATTGAAATAAGACCTATGGAAATTTGGAAGACTTGCACGGTGTTTTGATGGGTTAATTTCTTTTCCAAGTGTGAAACCTCTCGTTTTGTTCTACAAAATGTTTTGGGGAACTTGAAAAAAACGGTTTTGAGTTTCAGCTTGAAGTGTGATTTTAAAAGATTTGTGAAATGTAAAGAATTTTGTGGTTTTATTCAGTTTTCTTAAAGAGTCTAATGAAAGCATAACAACTGAAAAACTAATTCAGAATCAAATCAAAACCAACGCATCAGTGCTTCAAGCCCTACTTTTTTCTTACGACCGCAGGTAATGACGTTACAGGCGTGCCACTCTTCTTTGGGTCCGTCCTGAAACACACCATCAACCATTGAGAGTTCCGCAGAAGGAGCAGGATGTTGTGGTGCAGAGCAAAAAGCTCTGATAAGCTTGTTCGGGAGTTTCTTGGCACTGGACCCGTAATCAGGTAAATCCTCACCACCTGGCACAAAACAGCTTAATTGCAGGTGCACGCGGAAGGAAGAAGCGCGGTCGCGATGCCGCCGCCGCCGCCGTAGGCTTTGGTTGGACCCAAAATGAAACATGCGCAGACTCGCTGTCTGGTTTAATGCCACAGTTAGTAAGCCTGCTACAGGAGATATGCACTGATATTAATGGGTTATAGACTGTATTTGAACATAGAAGCGTGGGTGCTTATTGATGGAGGATACGTAGGGGCCAGAGGGTAGCCTTACCTCGGAGCTCTCGGTAAGTTAGCCACTACAGCTAAACCTAGCCTGTATGTCCTCTTATGTGAACTGGGTCGTGTTTACTTACTGATAAAGATGGGGTAATTAGTAACGCCAGGGACTTAATTTTTTTTAACCCACATAATGTTTTTATTGAAGCCGCAAACATCAGTTCAGGCAGTTCAACGGAAGCTTTATCAGAGCAGATGTCGATGGAGATTTTGTTTGATGTGATCGAGTCTCGTCGTGTCCTCGTTTACTCTAGATTAACTAATTGGATGTCGGGTTAGTAGATCATAGAGTGGAATTGTTGTGCCCGTTGTTTTGTCTGTGCTGTCTGAGGGGAGAACATTTTACAAATTATAAATATATTCATATACTCAAATGCTAGGACGACTTATACCAGTGTGACATGTAAGAAAAAGTGGGATTGATGAATAAAAGTTTAATAAAAAACAGTTTGTAAGAATAAACTTTATGACAGAGCTGACGTTTAATTATATTTCACAGCTGTAGTCTGTAAAGTGTTTGGTGGTATATTAGAGACCTAATATTCATTTTTGGCTTGAACCTTTATCATATTTTGTTTCAAATCCGAGCTGATCGCTTTTATTGGGTGCCAAAAATTTAGTGATGCAAGATATGGTGGCCAAAAAACAACAACAACAAAACGCATACACACCCATCATCAATACAACTATCAGTCTATATATATTTAAATGTTACTCTCATGCCTATCCTTTCTGTCCTATTTTTATGACCCCCCCATGTCTGATCCCTTTCTGTGTTTTGTTGCTAGGAATATGATGTTGTTGTTGTTGTTGTTGTTTTTAGAAACAAGATGATAAAGAACTGGGGTGTCATTGGTGGGATAGCTGCTGCGATTGCAGCTGGAGTATACGTTTTGTGGGGTCCAATCACAGAGCGAAAGAAAAGAAAGAGAGGTAAGAGCTGATGTGACCGTGTGGCGCACACATTATATTTATGGCACTGTTTACATTGCAGCAAACTACAGTGACTCGTGGTTCCCTGCAGGTATGGCACCAGGTCTTTTAAACTTGGGGAACACCTGCTTTCTGAACTCGTTACTTCAGGGCTTAGCAGCATGTCCGTCGTTCATCAGGTGGCTGGAGAAGTTTGCAGCTCTGCCTTCAATCCAGTCCTGCAAAGACAACCAGCTATCCACGACACTGCTCCAGCTTCTCAAAGGTACATAAAACCAGTGTGTCATATAAGCACAGTGTACTGGACATGCTGAGTTCCTCTGAAATTTTCACATGGAGGTTGTTTCTGCACTTACAGCGCTATCCAGTGATGAGCCAGGTGAGGATGATGTTCTTGATGCTGGATGTCTCCTGGATGTCCTCAGACTGTACAGATGGCACATCAGCTCATTTGAAGAGCAGGTTAGTCAGTATTATTGCTGATATTGTTGTCTCACACACATTCAGCAACTTAATCTGCCTCCAGGCTTCTATTTTATTTTTTTTTTAACATTCACATACACTGTCACTCTGAGGGATAAATTGGCGGCAACTCAGCGTTCATTATCTTCTTCTAGGATATGTCCACATGCAGACTGGAGGAGCAGTGGATCGATCCACCAGCTTTAGATTTGTATACAATTTGCTCGTCCACCTCATAACTGTTGTGTGTTTGTGTTGGTTCATCCCTTCTTAGGATGCACATGAGCTGTTTCATGTCCTTACATCTTCTCTGGAAGAGGAGCGAGATCGTCAGCCCAAAGTCACAAATCTGTTTGATATGCACTCCCTTGAGGTAATTCATTTTTCTCGCTATTTCTCTTGCATGTTGCATCCATTCCAATACACTCGTCTTCTAGAACAATGAAGCACAATTGTAATCTGGAGTTTGTAGGCGACAATAATCCAAAGATTGCCTCCTACACTCTAAAAATCTCAGTCAGTCTCTGTGCTATTGAAGTATCAGAAATATGTGTCTAGTTATTCTTTGTGTGTGTGCTTATTTTATACCAGAGTCTCCCAGATCAAGATGAGAAAACTATGACATGCAGAAGCCGAGGTGAGAAGGAGTAGAAATCATAGAACCTAGATGATAAAACCAAAACAAAGTTGTATTTCATTTGAGTGAAATTCTCATTTGGCAGCTCCCCTTCATCCAATACCAAGTCCGTGGAAGTTTCAGCATCCGTTTCATGGTCGGTTAACAAGCAACATGTTCTGCAAGCGCTGCGAGCTACAGGTGAGTTTTTTGTTTGTTTGTTTTTTCTTTTAGAGGAAAAAAAAAGAGGAAAATTACTGTTTGTCTTCTTTCAGGATGTGATTTTATACCTCTGCTTTCCATTTTTAGAGTCCAGTGCGGTACGACTCATTTGATAGTCTTTCCCTGTCCATTCCTTTACCTCAGTGGGTAAGTGAAAATGTATCTTGTGCTGTGTACACAACAGTATATTTCATGGTTGTTCTGTTTGTTATAATAGGACTTGTGCTTGTTCTCAGGGGCGGCCGATCTCTCTAGATCAGTGTCTTCAGCACTTTATCTCTTCGGAAACCATCAAAGAAGTGGAGTGTGAAAACTGCACCAAGGTACACTGACTTCCATATCAGTGCCAAGCTAAACTGTGGCAATCCTCTCGTTAAATGATTTACTAAGTGAAAGATTTGAAGTGGGGAGGTCGCCTGAAGAGGAACAAAAGGTCCAGATGTTTCTTTCACAGGTGTATTATTTGCTGATTTTATGTATAAATTTTAAGTTTTTGATCATTTTTCCTCAGCTTCAACAAGCAACCACAATAAATGGACCAGTTGTAGAAAGCCAAAGGACAACATTTGTTAAACAGCTAAAACTGGGGAAGGTAAGTAGTCTCTTTTGGTTAAGCATTAATAACCCAAGTATTTATTTTCCTTTTAGGAACTCTGTACATGGCAAAAGCTAGTTCTTATCCAGCTTGAGGTTGAAGGGTAAATGATTGGCAGTCTTTGTTAGCTCCCCCAGTGCCTTTGCATCCACTTGCAAAGATTGACGTGGTCGAGTGAAGGAACACCCATCAAACGACAGGAGCATGTGCAGTTTGCAGAGTATCTATCAATGGACCATTACAAACACAACACTTCCACACAGAGGAGTCAGCGGCTCAGATGCACTGCAAAATCCATAAAGGCTGAAAGCAGAGACGATTCAGTAGAAAAACCCTCTGCCAATGGCTCCGGTATGTTGGAGTTCTTGCATCATTATTATTATTATTAAGTTTATTTTATTCATGCATTTATTGTATTTCGTGTTTCAGATTCAGAGCATCATAACAACAACAAACCTTTTTCTAATGGAACTTGTTCATCGGTCCTCCTTCACACTTCTGGTGTGAACCCACAGCTCAGCCTCACATATGACTACAGGTAATCAATAAGGAACTCAAATATATCAGGGTATTCAGTGGTGATCTGGTAATTGAAATCCCTTTTTCCGCATTGGCAGAATTAGCAGATCTCAATGTGTCTACAGATTTTTATTTTTTTCTAGTAGAGCTAAAACACAAACACATATGGAAAAGTACTGGGCCACCTACACATTACACCCACAGGAGCTGCTCAGCTGTGGAAACTCCTACCATGAAGCTCCCGGCAAACAGTTTTTGTGCTGATGTTAATGCCAGAGGAGGTTTGGCGCTGCCACTATGGATTACATTTACACAGTATGCACTTCGCTGACTGACTCCGCTCTGTAATTTTATGTGGTCTGTCACTTTGTGGCTGTGTAGCTGTGGTTCTTGAACACATCCACTTTGCAATAATACCATTTTTGGCGGAACATCTAGAAGAAGTTTCACAAACTGACCTGTTGCAACAGCAGCATCCTATTACAGCTCTACCCTCGAGTTCAATGAGCTCTTTAGAACAACATGTTCTTTCCCAAATGTTTGTAAAGGCAAACTGCATTGCTAGGTGATTGATTTTTGTAAATCTATGGCAATGGGATGGCAAACAGTTCAAAGATTAAGCGTAGTGGCCCAACACTTTTGTCCCTATAGCGTGTATTAAACTTAACAAGCCTTTCTACTGAAAGCTAAACTATCACGAAGCAGAGGAGTTTCATTGTTTAAACACCAAGTTACCCAAAGGAAATCTACAGCTTCGTCTTAGACCTCTTTATGCTCTCATACACCTACACTAAGTACTATACAAGAAGAACCCAGTATCCCTATATTATATTTAAACAACATTGATACCATTACCAGTATTTCTATTTGATAACATTCAAAACAATAACTTTCATTGTTTCTGACATTCATTGTCTGTCACAACCTTATTAACGAACACACCGGTGAAAATGAACCGAAACAAAGACTGCATCCAAAAATCGTGCATGCAGATTGTTCCACACAGGGTGTAAGCGACAACTGATCATAAACCACGTGTATTTGTCCCGTTCCTTCCAGTTCTACAGAGTACCTTTTCCAGCTCACGGCGGTGCTGGTTCACCACGGTGACATGCACTCAGGACATTTCGTCACCTACCGCCGCAGCCCCTCCTCATCTCGCAGCTCTTCGCCCTTCAGCTGCCAGTGGCTGTGGGTGTCAGACGATTCGGTACGCAAAGCCAGCCTGCACGAGGTGCTGTCTTCCAACGCTTACATGCTCTTTTACGAGAGAGTTCGAAGGCTTGGCCTCTCTCTGCAGTCAGAGCAGTAACCAAAGGCTCGCAGCCTGAATGACTTCTGCCTTTCCAGTCATACTGTCACACTCGATGTGGCAGGGGACAGCACGGTTACCAACAGGTGGCTTTGTGAACATGACACCAGAGAAGAAAGCCATCCTAGAGTTGTCCTAGGGTGTAGTGTGATGTGTTGTGGACAGCTTGCCTGCTGCTCTGCTCCAGAGGAGGAGCCTTTTAATCCCAAAGATAATAAAACTGCAGGATTTTTGTGTTCTTGTTTATCGGTAAGCTACTTTTTCTTTGACATGTAATAATTTATGTAACACCTCGACTTCTACCAGATAAAGAAAGAGGAACATTAAACGCTGCATTGGCCACAACATTAAAAACCACTGACAAGCAAAATGAGTAATGGTCGTCATCACTGGTGCAGTGATCTGCTGGAAAACCTATGGGTCATGGTATATGGATGCTACTTTGGTACACTCCACTCCACCCACCTAAAGACTGTTGCATCCCAAGCAATGGCACTCTGGCAGTATCCTCCTCCAGCAGCATATTTACCCCAATGGAAAAAAACTCTGTGTGTGGCTGGCTGGCTGGCTGGAATGTAAAGCGGTTTGAGTAGTCAGTAGGACTAGAAAAGCTCTAAATAAATGCAGTCCACTTACCATATTCCCAGCTTCCAAATTCCCCAAATCCTCATCTGATGGAGAGGCTTCATCCTGCAAGCAAGCAGCTTAAACAAACGCCAAAATGATTTTGGTGACACCATAATATTAGACTGGTGGTTTTACTGTTGTGGCTTATTGGTGCAGTCTATGCCAAGATAAGAACCCTACAAACTGCGGTTCACATTGAAAGCGTACAGTGTTTAGGCTGGCTCAAAAGTTGGCTAGAGGTGTGGCTTCTGGTGTTTAAATGTGAATACACCCTAGGCTGCTTCAAGGTGTTCCTATTATTTTGTCCATTGCCTTCAAGTGGCTCATTAGGACTTGTCAGTGATTATATTTAGGAGCTGTTGCATATTCTGAAAAGTCACAAAGGTGGAATTATCCTTGACTCTGGTTCTCTTTGTCAGATGTAGTTTGCCTAATCCTTCTCAGCAGTGTATGTAAACCCAGAGCAGTAATAATGTTTCTATTGACACGGTTTCTTCTGTTTGATTATTTCTGCTGTTTCCAGTGAACCTAACTCTATCATGATTTATAGAACTGCACGTTTGTGGTTTAAGTGCCATATTGTCTTAAATGCCCGAGATTTTAAACACTTGGAACCATGAGTGCTACAATTAATGTGAACGGGGCCCTTCCTTGAAATGTGACACATCACAGCCAGTTGACATGCTGTGGGTGTTTTTAAACAGGTTAATAAGAGACGTGCCCTTAGTTAACATGACTGCAGATTTCTGTAGTCATCCTGTTGTTTATAATTAATGTGTAACTTTTGACCAACGAGGTCAAAATGAGCAGTGATCTGGTGCAAAACTGCTTAATTTTTGCAGTTTGTACTGGTGTATATTCATGTGAGATTGTATTTGTGTGCAGTCTGTAAGGTGATCGTTTTCAGGTATTAAAAGCATTAAAAATGGTCTTTAGTGTTTTATTAAAGCAAGAACATTTTTGGTACGTTTAAGAGATTGTTAATCACCCCATTATTTAAGTGTCTTTGACTGAAATACAGTTAATTTGAAAACTGCACAATTTGCAAGAGGTTTAAAAGTATACTTGTTACTGGTATACCAAAGGCAGCAAATCTTGTATCTGATCAAATGTTCACCCTAATCAAACTGCTGATCTACTTGGACCTTTCCCACACAATCATCTCTGAGGTTTACAGAGTGTGGTCTGAAAAGGAAAATGCCCAGTGAGCTGCAGTTCTAAGTGCCAGAGTCAGAGAAGACTGTCCAGACTGCCTCCAGCTGATCTGAAAGCAACCGTAACTCAACCACTTGTTACAACCAAGGCATGCAGAAGAGCATCTCTGAATGCTGGGACTGCAAAGCAGATGGGCTACAGCAGCAGGAGACCACACTGGGTGCTACTCCTTTCAGCTAACAATAGAAAATTGAGGCTACAATTGGTATAGTCTTACCAAAATTTGCCATCTAATGATTGTGGCAGCAATATAATAGACCACCTTTGGGATGTGGCGGCGAACAGAAAATTTGCATCATGGATCTAAAACAACTACATGAAGCTATCATGTCAACATGGACCAAAATATCTGGGGAATACTCTGAAGGTAAAAGGGGTCCAACCTAATAAATTGGCGAGTGTATATAACCTTGGAATCTGACAACTCTGGAACATTAAAAAAAAGCTCCTGTATTAACAAATATTTACATATCCAGGGAACAAACTGATGCTGAAGTCATGCACCCCCCTCTCATACCCATTAAGCCCATTAAAGAGAAGTCTGATTAAAGCAGTCTGTATTTGGACCAACCTCACAATCCACTAAGAAGTACATTTTCATTGTTTACATGCCTTTCCTTTAAATGCAACCCAGCTACCTTTTACTTTCCAGAGCTGCTAGAGTACAGCAGCAGTCCAATCAATGACAACAAACAATCTCACAAGTCAACTTAACTGTTTACATTTATTGATCTGAAGTCTTTGCCTTCTTTTCGAACAGAAACATGAATATGAGTTGAGTAAAGTTAGATGCTGATTCACTGAAAAAAATAAATAAGACAGTCTTCCTCCAGAGTGTCAAGTTGCTTAAATTGGAGCTGTGCTGTTAGTGGCTGTGCACGTGGCCATGTCCCTAACTTACACCCGGCTTTGGCTTGCTCTCACGCTTGCTGTCCAGCAGAATGCGCCTGAATGTGAGGTTAATGCGAGGCAGGAGGATCTTCTTGCGGACAGGGAGGCTGTGGTACCAGAAGGTGTTGGTCGGCGGGTTCATGAGGAGCAGGCTTCCGTGAGCGAGCTCCAGCTTCACAGGTTCAATTTGTCGGCGGCTCTGCTTTCCTCGCGAGTCTCTGTGTTTGAAGAAGAAGTCCCGCGCTGCTCCCAGAGAGACCGACGCAATGGGACAGCGGGGGTCCAGCTCCTTCTCGTCGTCACGGTGCTCGCCCATGTGATCCTGCCCATCTTTGTACCTGATGGAGAAAATCGTGTTGATCTGTAAAACCTCCAAATCTCAAAACTGTGACATTTACAGCTTGCATCAGTCGTTTCTCACCTGTTGACCAAGACAAAGTTGAATGTCTGTCCTGTCGTTTTAGTGACAGTGTCTCGAATGTATTCCAAAGTTGGAGTCCATGGGCAGGATATACGCCTCACCCCAGAATAAGTGTACGTTAGGCCTGCGTCTCCATACGTGGCCTGCTTTCTCGGTATGTTGTACACCTTTCCATACACCTGGACCTTTGACTCTTCACCTGGAACAAGCGCAACAGTTAAAATGCACTGCAACTTCTGCTCATAACTTTAAAGAAAACAGGGTTGATGTACCTGTAGCATACACCACCTCCTCCTCCAGCTGTGTAAAAAGGCAGTCTGCCTCCTCTTTAGAGAAAAGCAGTGCATAATCACAGTCTAGTCCCTCTGCTTCTATTTTTTGCCAGGGAACGGGATTGGAGAACTCTGCAAAGGCTGTGTCCTCATCATCTTCCTCCTTCATTTTCTCGTCTCTTTCCTGTTTAATCTTTTTTCTTGGACTTGCTGCTGGAGTGTCACTGGTGCAGCGACGTTTGTTCCGATCCTGAATCACAAACTTTTCCATTGGTGGATTTTTAATACCTGAGTGATGGAAAGAGGAAACATTAGCATTCCTCAAAGATTTTGGTCCATATAAACATGACAGCATCACACAGTTGCTGCAGTCTGGTGCACATCCATGATATGAATCTCCTGTTCCAACACATTCCAAAGGTGCTCTACTAGATTCAAATCTGATGACTGTGGAAACCATTTGAGTACAGCAAACTCATTGGCATGTTCAAGAAACCAGTTTGAGATTATCTTAGTTTTGTGGCATGGTGTGTTATCCTGCTTGAACCCGGCATCAGAAGATAGATTCACTGTTGGGACAGACATGGTCAGCATCAATGCTCAGCAAAGCTGTGGGGTTTAAACAAAGCTCAGTTAGTAGTAAGTGTGCCTGTGAGTGTACCAAGAAAATATCCTCCACAGCATTACACCACCTGCAGTCTGGACCTTTGATACAAAGCAGGACTGATCATTGCTTTCATGCTGTTTACTCCATATTCTGAACATCTGAATGTTGCAGCAGAAATCCAGACTTATTAGACCAGGCAGCGTTTTTCTAATGTTCTAATGATCTTTATCCAATTTTGGTGGACACTGCATCCTCGCTTGCTGTAGCCCGTTTGCGTCAAGCTTCAGCTGTTGTGAGCAAGTGTTTATTTGACTTCCTGTAGCCTTCCTGGAAGAGCTGGAAGTAGTCTGGTCATTGTCTTCTGACATCAACAAAGCATTCTCATCCACTGAGCTTCTGCTCACTGGATATTTTTCTTTTCTTCAGACCATCCTCTGTAAACACTAAAGATGGGTGTGTGGTCAAATCCCAGCAAATCAGCAGTTTCTGAAATACGCAGAACAGCCTGTCTGTCACCAAAAACGATGCCACGTTCACCTTTCCCCCCACTATGGTGCGTTTGGACTAAAACGGGTCTTCCTCGCTATGTCTGCATTTCTAAATGCAGACATAGCGAAATTCTATTATGTGACGCAACTGACCGACCTGCATTATGGGCAGTTGACCCGGTATACCTAACAAAGTGGCCGGTGAGTGCATGTTTAGTTTACCGGAAAGAAGAACAGCAGAAAATCTGCTCAGTTATTTTGCATGAAAAAATGACTCAAAACTGATTTAAATAGGAGGCTTTCTGGTCATCATTGCGTGGACGTTTTGTTTCGTTCTACAAACACCTTAAACAACAACAACAAAAAAAAATCCCTAAAAACGTCAGACAAACACTTTTTTTATTCATGTAAATAGACGCTTATCCTTATGCTAGGTGCTGCACGCTTACTTTTAACAACATAAAACACCAAACAGTAGTGTGTCTTGAACACCCCTCAGCTCATTAACATATCTCTGTGCCGTCACTGTTTAGGCGCCAAATGTGTTATTCCCACTTGGGGAGATTTGGGTTTCGGAGCAGCAGACTGCTGTTTTATTCTCATTCCGGGTATTTTTTGAACTCTCTTGGTTTACAACAGGTTACCACCACAGTGTTTTAGACAAAATGATTGGACAGAAGACTATTAACTCATTTTTTTCGCCAGTTTCGAAGAAGAGGACTTCTACGGAGTTAATTGAATCCGAGGAGGATGCAAACGAGCCGGTGAGTGTCATTTCTTTTTTTTAAAACAGTTTAAATTTTAAGAGTTAAATATGTACCTTATACTTTTTATATTAGCTTGTTGGCATGTATTTTAAAAACTTACAGTGGTGTCATGAGCGTTTCAGACACTGGGAGATTTGTAGTTTCCCGCGACGCGTTCGCGTACTCCAAGCTGCGTTCAAAGCCACCGCTGTGTTGTTGGTGTTCAGCGTGACACTCGCAGCGCGATTATGTTTCCACCGCTTTGTCGACACTTTCTGAAGCCGTTTAGACCCCCGGCTGTCCGCTTCTCACCAGTTCTATGTGTTTCTCAATACATTAAAATTATCCAGAAAAAGCAGAAGGGCTGTGGGGTGGAGACGGAGCAGAGCAGCCCACGCCCTGCCCCTCTATCCCCGGAGCAGCTGGACAAGATCGCCCGCAACAAGAAAGCGGCGCTGGAGAGACTGTCTTCCGTTCAAACACCACCAGGGTTCGGGGAGAGCTGGAGGAAGGCGCTGTCGGCTGAGTTTGGAAAGCCGTACTTCAAACAAGTGAGAAGAGGAGGAGACGGGATACTGCACACTCTGTTGTTTTGAACAGTTATAGTGACTTCACATCTCTCCCACAGCTGACGAGTTTTGTTTGTGAAGAGAGGAAACGCCACACAGTTTACCCACCTGCTGAACATGTATTTACCTGGACACAGATGTGTGACATCCGAGATGTAAGTGTGTAAACTGACAATCGATGCCATGTACAGATTGAGCTTCAGTGACACTGGTTGTTAGACGTAGACATAGACTTTGTTTTATCCAACAGTGGGGAAATTCACTTGTTACAGTTTTGTGGGTTTTTTTTGTTTGTTTTTTTTTGCTGTTATTATATTTGTAGATCTACATAAAGTGCAGTGGGAGTGATAATGATACACATGTATTTTTAGACGGTATTTATTCTGTGTGTATACTGTACAGTGTGACTGTTGTCGGGATGAAGGGACAGTCTGGTGCTCGGGAAGCTGCTCAGGGCCTCCAAAGTCTTATGCACGGGGTGTGAGGTGTTGTCCATAATCGACATTAGTTTGGCTAATGTCCTCGTCTCACCCACTTCCTCTATGGGGTCTAGGGGACTATGCAGGACCGAGCCAACCCTCTCTGTGCTGCCATCTCCCCAGCAGACAACTGCATAAAAAAGTTCCTGTGTGATGTATTATCTGAGGTGTCCTTTAGTCTGTCACAGTCGCCTAACCCAAGCGTGTCTACAATTCCAGGTAAAAGTGGTGATCCTTGGCCAGGATCCATATCACGGTCCTAACCAAGCTCATGGATTGTGCTTCAGCGTGAAGAGACCGGTGCCTCCTCCCCCAAGGTTTGAAGCCCTTTCACTACCTCTGATGGGGAAAAAACATGTATAAATGGCTTTCTTCATGCCATTTCTTCTTTCTTCTTCTGTGAATGAATAACTTTCATACCTGCTTGTTCCCAGTGTTGGAAAGTTGTGAGTTAATTGAAATCAGTGCTGTTGAGTCAGATCCTTTTCATTTCCAGCTTGGAGAACATGTTCAAAGAGCTGAGCTCTGACATCAAAGGCTTCCAGCACCCGGGACATGGAGATCTGACTGGATGGGCCCAACAAGGTACTTGAAAAAAAAACAAAACAAAAAACCCCATTTTGTTAAATGTTTAATCATAGTCCCACAATAAGAGAGCTGCAACAAACCTGCTCTCCTCCTCCTTTTTTTTTTTTTTTTTTTGACCTTGCTCATCAGGAGTGCTGTTGCTCAACGCTGTGCTGACTGTCCGAGCGCACCAGGCCAACTCCCACAAAGACCGAGGCTGGGAGGCGTTCACTGACGCCGTGGTGCAGTGGCTCAGCAAAAACCTGGAGGGCCTCGTCTTCTTGCTGTGGGGATCATATGCTCAGAAGAAAGGAGCTGCTATAGACAGGGTCAGTTGTTTTAATCCAGGCTCATTCAGTTTAAGCTTTATAATGTGTTTTCATACTAAGGTTTCTCTCTGTGTGTATTTAGAAACGTCACCACGTCTTGCAGGCTGTTCATCCGTCTCCCCTGTCTGCTCATCGGGGGTTTTTTGGGTGCAGACACTTTTCAAAGGCCAACGAGCTGCTACAAAAATCTGGAAAGTCTCCCATTGACTGGAAAGCACTTTGAGTTCTAGTTTTCTAGCATGTGTTCAACTACAGACCAAACCCACCCATAAGCTTTCCTGCAACCTGTTTTTGCATCTTCTTAGTATTGGCAGCTTTTTCTGTATAGTTTTTTTTTGAAAGCCTTTTGGCTAAAGCTTGCTGTTGAACTGCATATCTTTGTATGCAAATAAGTTTCCATGTTGTAAATATGTTTTGTACACTATTGCTCTTTTTTTAGGTTAAACAATAAAGTTCCTTTTTTTTGTTTTTACTTTTTTACATAAATGTTGGGTTAATTAAAGTGATTCCAAAAGGCAGATATAGTGTTTTAATGCCTGGCATGTTGACTACCTCTGACGTCTGTAACACTGAGTTCTGTTAGGGTCTGTTGTTGAATAAGGGTAGTTTTTTTTTTTTCTCTTTCTCACAGTAATTTAAAGTAATTAAGTAATTTAATAATTTTCTTTCTAATAATAATAATCATAGGAAGAAGAAAGTATATAGTTTCCCTTGCTGTGTATTTATTCACCGCTCTGCATTTAATGATCAGTTGCTAATAATCTCAGGGCCCAACCAGTCACGGCTAATGTCTGTCCCTCTATGAGCCTGGTTAGGCTGAAGGTTTCTTCCTGTTAAAAGGTAGTTTTTTTCTTTCTTTTATTTTATGTTGTTCAAGTTTATGGAACATTTATGCAGCTTACACCAAAAAAAATAAAAAAAATACTGACCTTAACTAATTTAATTACATGTACATTTCCCATGTAGCATACACGCAATTTAAAATATTAATTCTGGTCGAATGAAATGTACTTGATTGATATATATTTAGTTTATACCAAGGGTGATTAATTATTTACTAAATAAGCATTTTATTTTACGAATTTCAACTGCATTTTACTCAAAACTATTGCTTAATGGTGGATGGTGAAATTAAGGTGATTTTTTTTTTCTTTTCTTTCTTTTTCATGCTCGTTTCCGAACTGTTTCGGATGTAGACGTCAATGCATGGCGCCACCAGTGACGCAATGACGTCGACAGGAAGAGAGGCGGTAGTGGTAGTAATATTCACACAGGTAGAAAACTGACAATGCCCGTGCAGAGCCGCCCCGTGCGGGACTCCTCCGTACATTTCAGGTTACTCCAGCAGTACCTGGTCCTCCTGAAGAAATACCCCATCCTGACTAAATCTGTAACCAGGTCAGTACACGTCGCGTTTCTGCACTTTGACAGTGTTGCAAGTTAGAAGCTCAGATTTATTGACAGCCAAACCACTGTACTGTAGTTAGGTTTCTTGGGACGTTTATTACACTGTAACTAAGAAAAGTGTTTTTATCAGTGTTTTGTTTCCTGCTCGTCTTCAGGTCCTTTAAGACTTTGTTTGCATTGAACGCACACTCATTTTGTCACAGCACTGCTTTTAACCAATCAGCATCTGTCCTGAAAACCTCCCCCACTAAGTCTTTTGCAAGTGGACTATTGATACTTATTGACAGTTGTGTGTGTGTGTGTGTGTGTGTCCTTTGTATTTTCAGTGGCATCCTCTCTGCTTTAGGAAACCTTCTGTCTCAGTTTGTGGAGGCGAGAAAAAAAGCCCAGAAGGGAGCTCCTGTCAGTAATATCGATGCAGCTGGAGCTGCACGCTATGCCATTTATGGGTGAGATCCAGTAAAGAAAGCAGACTGAGCACTGACTTGTTTTAAGGCTGCAGGTCTGTGAATGGGATGTTGTTCCAGTTAGACTCTGATAAAACTAATCAAACACTGTCCAATGTTATTGGTGTCTGTGATAACACAGTTCTGACACAAAGAACACATTGTTCTCAGTTATAATGCAGTATAGTACAGCTGACCTTTGACCTAGCATGTGCTGTCTGTGTATTTAGATGTTCTTCTGCTATTCATATTTGCCCTTGTTGTGTATTTCAGGTTGCTTATTACAGGACCCGTGAGCCACTTGTTTTACCAGCTGATGGAAGTATGGATTCCCACCACAGATCAGTTTTGTGTAGTCAAACGTCTGCTGCTGGACCGGCTTATTTTTGCTCCGGGCTTTCTGCTCCTTTTCTACTTTGTAATGAACATCCTGGAGGTGGGTCATCTCAGACACCATTGATTCCAAATTAGCTCAGTATAGAGGGACACCTGCTCTCTAATGCAAAAAAAAGTCATGTCAAAACTGAGGCAGCAGAGGCCCTCACCTCATTTAATTATTTCTTAATTTATCAAAACAGCTCACAAAACTTAGGAGTCCAGTTTTGCTTATTCATTGCACTGGAATGGTGTTTAAGCGTAGTTGTTGTGGTTTAATGAACAATAATTTATTATGCAAAAAAAAAAATCGAAGTATATGTCACATTTGAGATTTCTATAACTTATACACACCATTGCCAGTATCTTAACAAGCTTTAATGCCATACATATGTCCTAACATTGGACTGGCACTATGATGTACACTCATTGGCCAATTTATTAGGGACACCTTGCTACTATTGAGCTGGATCTACTTATGTCTTCAGAACTGTCTTGGTTTTTTTTTATGGCACAGAAGGTGCCGGAGACATTCCTCAGAGATTTTTGTCTGTGGTGACATGATGGCATCGCACAGATTCTGCAGATTTGTTGGTTGCACGTCTCCAATTCCACTGCATCCCATAGGTGCTCTATTCGATTGAGATCTGGTGATTGTGGAGGCCATTTGAGTACAGTGAACTAATTTTTATGTTCATCTGACACCAAGAACCTGGCAAAGTACCCGATTCAACCTGGACATTTACCATAGTATTTATCATCATGTCCACGATATAAAGATTTTATATATAAGCATGTAATATGACTGTAACCACTTTAAACTGTCCTTAGGCTAAAGGATGGACTGATTTTGAAAAGAAGATGAGAAGAAGTTATTGGACCGCTTTGAAGATGAACTGGAAAGTTTGGACCCCTTTCCAGTTCATAAACATCAACTTTGTCCCTGTTCAGGTACACATTTCACTTCATTTCATCAGACAATGAGTTATTTTCTGTCGCCACATGTAATTAATTTCTTCGCGCCTTCTGTTTCTGTGTACATTTCTGGTTTCAGTTCCGAGTGCTGTTTGCCAACATGATCGCCTTATTTTGGTATGCCTACCTTGCATCTGTGAGAAAATGATGCTACCAAGACGTCTCTAGAGAAAACACATCTTCAGGAAACAGTTTTGGCATATTTGTAAATGCCTAAAAACTGAGATCATACAACAGACTGTTACGTTTACTGCCGTAAATCTGTGCCTAATCTGGTCACTAATTTTCACATACACAAGCGCTTGTGATTAAATTTAAAGCTGACTGAAACCATTACCACGTGTTGCTGTAACATTTTAAATACTCGACTTGAAATTTATATCTTAACAGTGTAAGATCTAATAAAAAACTATTACTTTATATGACTGAGAGTCTCTCATAAACATTGAGAATGACAGCCCCACCTTCCTGAGCTGACACAGGCAGAGGAAATATGAAGGGACGTAGGCTCCTGTTGCTAACTTTATTCTTTGTAATAAGTACAGTTAACATGTATTTGTCATGACAGAATCACCAACGTGTTGATTTGTATGAGTTACTTATCTGTTGTGCCAAAAGAAAACACAGATTTGCAAACTGTTTAATGAACCCATATTGTACGGTCTATGGGAATGTTTTTGTTTTTCCAAAATAAAAGCACTAATAAATATTATAAATGAGATAAGTCAAGCTTATAATATTAAATAACATACATGGGTTTTCTGAACCATTTTAAAGTGTCCTCAGCCTCCTCTCAGGCGCAAAATCATGTAGATGGTGCTGTGGTTTCTGACGCTGTAGTCCTCCAGTTTGCCATCCTGCATCTGTCGGCCTTCATGAATGAGCCTCTGCTGGCTCGCTGGCACCCCCTCTCTTTTCTCGACTCTGTTCTTGAAGTTGCTCACAGTCTCGCCGGGTTGGATGTCATAGGTGCTCAGCTGTCCCTTTTCATTTCTGAGGAACACTTGGGTAGGAGCAGGTGGAAGAGACTCGGTGACCAGCAGGGACACCTGGGAGCCGTGCTGTAAGCCGTAGTAGCTGATGGGTTTGGTGTCGTCGTTGGGATGACCGTTCAGAAAATCCAGTTTCTGTGTCTGAGGGTCAACTTCCAGTTTCTCCTGGATTTTTATTTTCAGAGAGCCAACTGTGTCCTCTGGGTTCACGTTCAAAGTGTGGGACTCACCCAGCATATTAATAGTTATATCCATGTTGGTTGTAGTCTGAAAGAATTCAAAATAGTCCTTTAGAAAACACACACACTGGGAAAAAATGACTTTTCAGTTCTTTATCAGCTTCCTACCTTGTGATGATGTTTTCACTTCAAGCCTTCAAACGTGGAAACATAAATGATGCTCGAGCAGCAGCAGCAGCTAAGTTGAAGGGCTCAGACTTTATATACACTCTGCCTCAGCTGATCCACACCCTCACACTCACTTAAGGTTCGTTTTCCCTCTCTGCCATAACAACTTTCAGTTTCTATTGTCTAAGCATGACTTGGTTCTAATGCTGTAATTAAAAAGCCTTTCCTTCACAAAATCTAGACTTAAGAAAAATGCCTGCATGACCTGCAGAATCTCCTTATATTAGGTGTCCACAATTGTCACTTAAAGTCAAACTTTATGCTTTCTCACTCTTGAAAGTGATTACATCCTTGCATTACATACTTAAGTTTTTTGCTGATAGGTTTCTAAAAAGAAACATGCAGATTTAAAATATAACATGCAGCTTTCTATAGATGGATACATAAAAACACTTTATCTGTTACATTTATGATTAATGTATTTGAACATAGACACAACACATTTGTGTCGGCCTTGGCTTATTAAAGTTCGTGTCTTGAACTTTGCCTGTGTGTGTTTCAGGTACTGCACTCTCAAAGACTGAATCAACCAGCATTGCAGCCATGGGTCATTGTGAGCATCACAGGAAGGTTGAAGCCGCCCACTGCAGCTGTATGGCCGGAGTCGCGGAGACCTGCACCCATGTCCCTGCTCTTCTGTTTAAAGTAGAAGCAACAGTGAGGATCTGTGGCACAAGGACTGTTACAGATGAACCTGCATACTGGGTTTTGCTGGGTAATATGACCAAGATACAGCCAGAGGTTGGCCATAAGATAGACTTCTCCTCTTCAGCTGCCCAAAAAAAAGGCTCTCAATCAAAACATAAACAGACCATCTGTAGTGACAGGTAAAAGAAGCCGTCCTCAAAACAGAAAAATTCCACCTGCTACTGTGGAGGAGTTGTCTCAACTGATGGGAAAATATTTTTCCAAGCATAGTTCTGCTCTGAATAACCCATAATGTTTTAATTTAGGAGGGCCTGTAAATAATTTGCATTTACTGATTGTGTACTTACTAATTACCACTGTTCAAAAGTTGAATAAAGAAACAAACAAATGTTTACCTATTTTTAATTAAAACCACTTTATAGAACATCACATCAGTTACAATGTAGAATCAATGTCATGTATAGTTTACAAATGACAAAATGTTTACATAAAATGATGACAGCATTTATATAATATCACCCACTACTAGCATTCTGTAATTTACTGTCTCTTTTATAGTCTTGTGTATATACAGCACAAGACTTTTAAGAGTATTTAACAAGAGCATTTTCCCCTGGTTTTACTAACACACTGGGGCACATGTTCACCAAAACGCAGCAAACCTTTGCCATCTTATCCAGGAGGGTCACCTCTTCACCCTCACATGGAAGAAGTAATCTGATTGGCATGGTGTTATGTAACATGTAGCATGTACAAAGATTACGTAGTGCCCCATGTGTAGTGTTGGAACCCAGTCGGGATTTGCTTCATTCATTTCATCGGCTGGTTTGCTGCAATAATGCCAAATAATTAGCAACTTTATAAATAAAAGTAGTTCTTCATGTTTGTTCTAATTTGCTATGACCTCAGAGCGCATTGAAAATAAAAAGAGTAATATGAACTTATTTAGAACTTACCAGAATGAAAATACTGAAGCACACCAACAGATATCTGTGGATGGTAGAGAACTGAATATCAGCTCATCTCACAGCTGCTATCCAGGCTAGTTGCCTTCTTTTGGTAACATCCAACACATAAGCTCCCTCATGATGCTTCCAGGTGAGGAAACAATGAAAAGAGAGCCCATTTTCAAGCTTATTCCCTTGCTGGTAGTGCAATCTAACATTACAACCGACCACACAGCAAGCATTTGTTTGGCCTGCTAATATGGCGCCTCAACCAAAAATCCGGGCTGCGCCCCATCACCCCATGCGCCCCATAAGATCACGCTCCAGAGCCCTATTAACGTACGGATCTAGAAAGAAGACGCTGCATTTTTAACTCTGAGGGAGATGGAGAATGAGCCTATTTCCCAAAAAAAGTGGAGTGTGTTCCATTAAGTACTATATTGTATATTGTCAAAAACTAAAGTGTACATAGCAGTTGTTGTATCTTGTTTACTGTATCACTGACAGATAATTTCAAAGTCAAGTGAACGCTACATTATAGTGAGATATTGTGTAATGTGAAATACTGTAAGCAAATAAATAAACAGCCTAATTCTTGCTAAACCTTTGACTCTGTTTTTTTAATCCAACTGTTTTTTGCAGATGAACATAAAACATGTTGTTACTTTTAGTATTATTATTATTATTATTATTATTATTATTATTATTATTATTGCACTAAATACATTTTAAATAAAGGATACTTTGATATACATTCTACTGTAAGGTTGGAAATGTGTTTTCTTCACTCTGAAATATCTTTTGAAATGCATTTTGGTTTGAAAAAAAAAAATTCTATTTCAAAAATATATTTTTTTGAGCATCACAAATACAACATATATTTACTATATATTTGAAATATATTTTGGCCAGGAAAAATGTATTCTATTACCGTATGGGCGTGCTGCCCCTAGTTAAAATATTATACTCATATTTCTAGGAATACAGGACTATTGCAGTTCTTAAAGCAGAGACAGACAAAATGAGAGCATTTTGCTTATTTTTTTTAAGGGGGATGGACGTTAACATAGATATTTAGCCATAACACTACAATATATTCCCCACAAATCAAAGTCCAACATTTTCTTTATTTAGTTTTGATCAGGAAACAAAAAACAGGAGTAAAAATAATAATCTATTGCTCCTAAAACAGTAACAGTTATAATATTCATCTAGCATTGCATATAGTATTTTTACAACTGCAAGCATTGCTGGAAATGTTGCCTCACACACTCAGTTAGGTATGCTTATGTCCACATCACTATCCAGCAACATTTGTCACCAACAAATGGACACAGCTGGAAGGAAGATAGAAACAGCTGCTAAACATTTTTCCACCCTTTTTTCCTAGAATTCTATGATTTCTTCCAAAATCATGCTCACATTCCCACTGCTACCTGGTTTTGTAATTATATGCTTTGTTCAATTGTCACCATGTAATGTATTATGATAAAGTCAGGCACAGGCTGTTTGCAGAAGTGGTTAAAGGATAGGTTAACAAATCGTTAGAAGTACTGAACAAAGTGATGGTAATTTATATGAGAATACTGTTACAGATATATGCTGATTAATGATTAATTGATTATCTGCCATTACTACCTCCTGCCATGCAGAATAAAAACAAAACACTTTAACTGAAATTGTTTTGTAATAACTGTCTTTTTTGTACCTGTTTTTCACTTACAGCACAGAGGCATATCTGACTGGAAGAACGCTGTGTACACTGGTTGTGTGACTGGAGGAGCTATTGGCTTTTGCGGTATGTAACTTACTTTATTAACTTACATTACAGCAAACTTATGCATTTTGTCCACGTGTTTATTTTTCTGTTTCGCAGCTGGTCTGAAGGCTGGTGTTTATTCTCTGCTGCAATTAAACATGACTTGCGGTGAAGCTCTATGGAGTGGCTCGATGTGGCCCAGAGAAAGAAGACTCGCGTTGTGAGTTTGCTAACCCTGATGTTTCCCTGCACATCAAGGATTGCTGTTAAAGAAAATTGAAGTGTACTGTTCAAACACAGGGATTTTAAGTGGCACCACAGTGGGTTAAAACAAACAAACAAACATAAAAAAAGACATGTCAGTTTTTCCTGTGACTTTCATATTGTGGACAGTTAGAGCAAGGAATGCCAATTTCTCATGGTGAATCTTCAAAGACAGAGCAGAGTGGGTCTGCTTCAGTGGCGCACTGATCAGGTGATGAAAGCTGAACTTGTGTGAATTTCACTCTGGGTTTGTAAGAACTCAGATGAGCAATGTTCTGCCTGTAAAACATTGGTTTGATGTGTAAGTAACTAATCCACACCAGGATTATTTATAATAAAAGCATTTTTTTAAATTGTGGATTTACTACTTTTCCTTGATTATTAAAGGACTACAACACCCAAAATAGTCATTACCTTTGCTTTAATTTTTTATTTTTATTTTTTATTATAGGGAAAGTAATCTTCAGGAAAAGTTCTCCAGGCTTCTTGAAGGACATTCAATTCAATTCAATTCAATTCAATTCAATTCAATTCAATTCAATTCAATTCAATTCAATTTTATTTATATTGCACCAAATCACAACAACAGTCGCCTCACAGCACTTTATATTGTACAGTAGATCGTACAATAATAGATACAGAGAAAAACCCAACAATCATATGATCCCCTATGAGCAAGCACTTTGGCGACAGTGGGAAGGAAAAACTCCCTTTTAACAGGAAGAAATCTCCAGCAGAACCAGGCTCAGGGAGGGGCGGCCATCTGCTGTGACCGGTTGGGGTGAGAGAAGGAAGACAGGATAAAGATTCTTCTTTGGCTCTCGGAGGAGGCGGATGCACTTTTTCTCCTCTCCCTTATCTTCCCTGCTTATGTCCTTGTCTAGTCTCGTGGTTTTTTTTGTATTTTCCCTGGAACATTCTCTCACAGTCTGTTCTCTAAAACATTAAAGAGGAATTATGTATTGGATCAACTTGTCCCTAAATGCAATTGACACCCCTTTCTCAACGAGAAGTTTGGGCTTGGGTGAGCCTGAGTGCTGAAGATATCTACCTATTCGGAACCATGGTAACAGGGTTCTGGCTGATCGGAGCTGGCTTGGCCCTGACTTATCAAAGAATTAAGAAAGCGGAACCGGCTGTTCAAACCCCCACAAGGCTGCCCGCTGGGATTGGAATGATGGGAGAGGCGTGAGTTTCTCAAAATGGGCCCATTGAGTCAGCATGGATAAGATCTTGGAGAGGCTACGGCTGCTGTGAATACTCAACAAAACACCCTGAAAACGACTGTGTTTAGTCTGTTCCTTCCCATTCCATGCAAGGCCACCTGGGTTGGCTGGAAGACTGTTTACTTCGCCTGGCAGGGCGAAGGACACTGTCTCAGCTGAACTATGGACACGCACACACATACATATACTGATACTGATAAGCACTCACCGACGCATCACCCTCCCTACCCGGATCCAACGCCACCTCCAACGCTTACCTCCCCTCTGATGTGGACATCGGGTCAGTTGGAGGCGCAGTTGAAAGATTGCAGCGGTCCCAGATCAGATGTACACACTGGAACTCTTTCCCATGTTGCTTGTCTGTGTTTATTGTGCTATGGTGTGTTGATATCTGTGCATTCCAGTATTATCCTTTTGTGTTACACATTTCGATGTTTTTTTCCTCGCTACCTAGCCTGACCTGTCTCCCCAATGTGATGTTTGTGTATTGTATGTACGGTCGGCAAGGTCTGTCATCTCAGTTGTGGGCAAAAGACCTGCAACTGACAAATAAAAGCTATCTCATCATCATCTCTCATTACATGCATTCAAAGCTCTTCTTTGGATGTTGGCTGCCTTTCCTTCCCTTCTCTGTCAAGATGATCCCACTAATCACTAATGTTGAGGTCCAGGGTTTGGGGAGGCCAATACCCAACTGATAGCATTCCATAATGTGTTTTTCTATTTGAAGATGGTGGTGTTGTAAATGCTATTGTATAATTACGTTAGCACAATGGTGATAGGAAGGCCCCAACCCCGCCTTCCTAATGTGGGAGCCAACCAATAGGACCACTCCCTCCATGTCTGCGACCAGTGAGACCACAATCATCCCCATCTAACAAGGTACCAGTGATATAAGACACATATGATGCTTTCCACTTGTATGCATAATCATACTGGGTCACAGGTGGTATAAGGGAAGTCTGGTAAACAGGTCCCCGGTGGCAGGAAACTAAGTCCGTGGGTCAGAGGGGGCCAGCCGAGATTCAGTCTCTGAGCATGTTACATGTAGGACACTGGGTTCTGTGTTCCCTCTGTTTAGTTTCTGCCCATGTGTTCCTTCTGTTCTCTGTCTGTTACTGTGTCTCTGAGTCCAGTCTGTGCATTTTCTGTTTTATTTTGAAGGTCTGTGTCTTATGTCAGTGTGTTCAGTTTTGTGCTCTCCCTGTCTCGTCTGTGTAATCAGTGTCAGCCGTGTCTCCCAGCTGTTTCCTTTCAGTCCTGTTCTCCTCTTGTATTTAGTGTCTGAGTCGTCCCCTGCTCGTCGTTCTTCATTCTACTCTGTTTGTTCTGTTTGCCCGGTTTCCTGTCTGTTGCTTTCCCAGTTTAGTTAGTTTTCTGTTCAATCGGCAAACTCCCAATAAAGACAGGTGTTTTGACTTCACGTTTGTCTCTGTGATTCCTGCTCTTGGGTTCCTGCCTGCCTTCACACAGCCATGACATTTTCTTCTTTTCTTTCTGTTATTTATCTTCCTTCGTTGAGTCTCTGTTTCCTCCTTTTTTGCTTTGCAGTTTTTCACTTTTTCCTTTTTATTTGTTTCCTGTGTTTGTTCCTGCTGCTTTTATTGGATGCAAGCTCCTCTGCAGAAAGAAACACAATGTAGGACACATGTAGCTTTGAAAGATGGGAGCAACACTGACTGTCCAGCTCAGCTCAAAATTCAGTGTTTAGACATTTTTCTAGCTCTCCCATCTTCTTCTTCTTCATCCTCCTCCTCCCTTGGTCTCCTCCTCGAACCGCCTGGTACTGGGTTGGGGGGCAATAGCACAGGAGCATCCTGGCTATTGTCTCCATCGTCATCACTGTCATCTGTGTCACTATCAGTAACACTTTCAGTGTCGCTTTCAGATCCCTCATCTTCCCACCACCACCCCATTTCGTCAATAATTGGATCTTCTTCTGCTCCATTATTGTACAAGGGTCGTTCTATTTCTAGAGGTGGATTTCTTTCTCTGTAATCTCCTGCTCCCATCTCTGCTGAATTAATGACCAATGGTCGTTCTATTTGTTGGGGTGGATTTCTTTCTATGTTATCTCCTACTCCCATCTCTGCTCCATTAATGAACAAGAGTCGTTCTATTTGTTGGAGTAGATTTCTTTCAATGTTATCGCCTACTCCCATCTCTGCTCTATTATTTTCCCAGGGTCCTGCTATTTCCTGGGGAGGATTTATTTCGATGCCTCCTACCGGAACATCAACTGCCTCCTCTTGTTGTGGCAGTTGATTATCAACTAAACCACGCAACTGATCGATTTCCAGCCAGGGGAACATCATGTGAACTGCTATAAGATTTCCCTGTTGCAGCAATGCCAAAACCAGCTCATTGACTGCTAGCCCTACACCAACATGGTTTTGTTCACCATCGTCATGGTTTTGTGAGCCGTCTCCTCTATCCATTTTTGGAAAACAGTCTGCTTTAATAGACTGGAGGAAACTGGTCGGTACAGCTGTCAAACTTTAGCTGATTGGTATAGAACTTTTAAAATGTCCTTGAAAAGGAGTTTAAATCTCTTTAGCAAACTGTTTAAAAACACGGAGCAAATGTGAACTAATCGCAACTGATTGCTGTGAGGAACACTGCGAACTTCAGAGATCAAAGTCAAGATTTTGATTGGTTGTGCTTTGATCTGACTTGTGTGACGTCATGGAATTTGGTTCATTCTGATGACGTTCAACGTTCTGCTGATGAAAAAATGTCGCCGGTGACTGAAACTTTTACAGGTGAAGCATTTCCCACAAAGCCTTGAATGAATTATAGTGACAGAAAGGGGCCATAAGATGGCGCCATTTTTCACGTAGTAGATACCGCCTGTTGGCTGTTTGGTTTACGTTCACACCACTCCATGAGTATTGTGCATAAAGCATAAATTGTCAGTCGACGGAAGTTGCGTCAGCACAACAACAACAACACGTACCGGGACAGCGAAGCAGCCGGTAAGTCCGCTATTTTTTATGGAAACTTGCATTTCTTTTATGTTTACGGTAAGTTATAGACTCTAAGACGCTCCTGGACTTAGCTGAAATTACACGAGGCTGAATAGTTCATTCAACTCTTACTTTAGGGTAAATGTTAGCTGCGCGCTAGCCAGCATCTAATGCATTACGCCCATTTCTAGTCTTTTCAAGTGGCTACACCTGATGATGGCGACACTAGCAATTCGTGTTATAAATCCAGATGCCCTTGCACATCGTCAGCAGGCCGGGTGAGAAGTATGGTCTTCACCAAACCTCCACAGGAGCTGCTCAGCCGAGTCGCTGCCTTCACTCAGGCACAGACGGTATCCACGCCCCTTCACGTCTGCAGTGCCCGGTGGTGCTTTCCGTGGCTCGTTACAAACGATGTGACATATATGAAGTTGTAAGTGTATCGTGTATTTAATATCGTACTAGGCAGATTTACTGCACTACCATTTACTACACATTTGCCTGTGTATGGCTATTGTCAGTAAATGTTGCTCATTGTAAACTTTCTTTAAGTGTGTAACATTCACAATGATACTGTTGATGGTAACGTGTATGATTCCAGCGTACCTGACAGGCACTATTGACTTTTTGTACACAGTTGATTATGTAAAGCCCCTCGCATTGGATTCATAATCAAGTTCACTGATTGACTACCCTGCAGTGCTGTTTTCCTGTATTCCTGTTTCATCCACTTTAATAAAGTGTCCTGTGTTATAGTAACAGTGAGTTGTGGATTCACTTAATGAATGCCTAAGTTGGGCTTTAATCTGCCTTAGACTTACTGATGTTCTTTGAATCAGCACCACAATAATCGTAAGGGCACTGACAAAACATACAAGTATAAATAAATAAAATCTATTGAAAGAGAAATATGTTTGATATGTTTTTATTAAGTTGCACACAAATAGCATTCTCTGCCAACAGGCTCAGAAGACAAAACTATGTAGAAACTGTGGAGGCAAATTTATTTTCTCATGTATTAATCACATGTTTAATCATATCACATTAGTTATAGTAATATCACTTTCTCACTTTACTATAGTAAGAGCACTCCCATCAGCAGTTTACATGCACGTGCAATGTTAACACAGTGAGAACATTGTAATGGGAGACGTTAAACAGATAGTGGGATGATCCTAGTGTTTCACTGGGATGCTCTCCCCACATTGCAATGTGTTTATTAAACCCACTTCAAATCAAGCTCACTGGGTGTGTTGCAGGTTACTGTTAAAATTTCCATAACAAAACACATAACAGACCGGAACCACAGAAGCAATGTGTACAAGCAGGTGGCAAACACAAGTTTTTGAAGTATTTGTACAACACATGCCTCTGCAACAGCTTCAGTGTTTCCTGGAATTGATTTGGAAACAATAACAAAGCTATTATCTATCTGTTATGACAGTCAAATTTCCCCCAAATAGTCTTGGTTGAGGTCGAGTGACTGTGAAAGGTATATGATCACAACATTTTCATAATGAACTATTCAGTGACCCATCTTCAAATATTTTGTCACAGGACAAACATAATCTCTCATAGCATCTTTGTCGTGATTTTACAACTCTTTGACCTTTGACAAGTGGACCCTAACACGGCAGCAAAGTGCAACAATGTCTCTTCGTGTACGGGTCAAGAGTTCAGGGTATGCATTTAATTTCTTTCATGTCTGAAAATGACTAGTACAATCGTCTCATCGGGGCAACCTAAAAGACTCCTTTTATGGCTAGTCTCTGCACATCATAATAACACAGAAGAGAAGAAAGCAATTTATTCTCGATTGCTGTTAATTTCAGGGGAATTTCCAACCTGTTTTGGTTCAAAAGAGCCAAAGGAAAATCCTCATCAATGTTAGAGCGACAACTACATGCTTTTATTGCATGTGCACTGATAATGCTTACTGTCCTGTCATTTATAAGCCAGTCAAAATACATAAATAACACATTGTGATCATGCTGAAGACCACAGACAGCAGTTCAGGCGTCCTGCACTTAGACTGACTCGAGTCAGTCTAAGTGGGACAAGGAATAGAAATGCTGTACAAACCCACATAAAGAGGGGTATCTGGTCACCTGGGTTGGCCTATAATAGATGTATTGGGGTTCAAAACCACTGAAGGATTTTAAAAATAATTCTGTGCTGAACTGGGAAACAAAGAAGTGACTTCAGTAATCAAATAAGTGACTTCAGTAATGGCAACAATAGTTATTCATTTTTGTTTTAAAGGTAATACTGTTCGTTATGTGTGCGGGCACACACATCACACTGTGGACTCTGTGGAGAACAAATTGCGTTAGATACCACGAAATACGTTTAAAATTCGTTGGCATGCCAAGCAAAGAGCCCTTTGTGAAATGCTGTTTATTTGCCATCTGACGATATCACGTGGAGTTGCGTCCTGCCACCTGTAGGGGCGCTGTTTTGGAAACCCCCATGCGTCATATGCTCGTCAAATGATCGTTTGGAGGTTGATCAAAACAACCCCTTGATACCTGACCAAACAGGTTTATCCACTAAGTGGGGGATGAACAGCTGGGAAACAGCTGCTGACAGGATTACCAGGCAAAAATCGGTCTAATTTTAGTTGACTGTACTTTTTTAGACATGATTTACAGGGAAACAAAACAGAAAGAGTAGAACAGAGATGAGTGCACTGTGATAAGGGATTGTCATGGTGACCAACAATGCGGTGACGAAATGATCCTCGGTAGAAATAATGGTCTCAAAGTGAAAAAAAAAAACAACCTTACCATTACATCACCACCACTCTCAATCCTTCACACTAGACGGGTTGGAGCCATGCTTTCATATTTATGCCAATCCTGACTTTACCAGCTGAATATCACAGCAGACATCGAGATTCAGACCAGTTGTCCAATAAAAACTCCAGAGTTGCTGAGCCTGTGTGAACTATGATCAGTTTCCTGTTCTCAGCTGACAGGACTGACACCTCCTGCACCTCGGTTGCATACCACCTAACAGCAACAAACGTAGATCACCTTTCTTCTCCATTCTGATGTTCGGTTTCAACTTCAGCAGGCGTTACTGGCCCTACCTACATATTTAAATGCACCTATAGTGAGTCTTTATCTTCCTGTTTCTCTCTCTGTTTCCTGTCAGCAACAACAAAAAAATCAAAATGCCCTGGAATATTCAACTTACAATGATTTTTCCAGAATGGACAGTGGGGAAATTTCGCATTTTGAGGCAAGCATGGAAGAATATTTTCTTCAGTGGTTTAACTTCTGCTTGCAGACCCTCTTCCATAGACCTCGACTCACTGATCAGTGCCCATGTCGTTCAAAATCCAAGTTTCAAGGTTGTGAAATTAGATGTGAAGACACATCTTCAGGAAACAACTTTGGCATGTTTTCAAATGCCGGAAAACTGAGACAATGCAACACATTGTTATGTTTGCTGTACTGTAACTCTGTGTTTAATCTGCACCGAGCTTAGACTAAAGCAACTAAAAAAATAAAATAAAAATGCTGCTATAACATTTTAAATACTCGACTGGAATTATATTAAAATGTATCTAGTAAAATACATTAGTTTATATGACTGAGAGTCTCATAAACTTTAAGAATGACAGTCCCCCTCCCTCCCTTCTTGAGCTGTCACGGACACAGGAAATGCGAAGAGACATAAACTTGTATTGGAAACTTTATTCTCTGTAATCAGTGCAGGTAACATGTATTTGTCATGACAGAGTCCATAAAATGCTGATTTGTTCGTTGTGCCAAATGAAAACACAGATTTGCTAACTTGTTACAGAACACATAATGAGAACAGTGAATAAAAAATTAAAATAAATACAAGATTAGTCAAACTTATTAAGATTCTATAGTATACATTTTTTTCTGGTGTATGAATCATGTTAAAAGGCCTCAGCCTCCTCTCAGACGCAAAGTCATGTAGATGGTGCTGTGGTTTCTGACGTTGTAGTCCTCCAGTTTGCCATCCTGCATCTCCCGGCTTTCATGAATGAGCCTCTGCTGGCTCGCTGGCACCCTCTCTCTCCTCTCGACTCTGTTCTTGAAGTTGCTCACAGTCTCGCCGGGTTGGATGTCATAGGTGCTCATCTGTCCCTTTTCATTTTTGAGGAACACCTGGGTGGGAGCAGGTTGAGGAGGCTCGGTGACCAGCAGGGACACCTGGGAGCCGTGCTGTAAACCGTAGTAGCTGATGGGTTTGGAGTCGTCGTTGAGAGGGGTCCTCTGGCCGTTTATGAAAACCAGCGTCTGCTCCTGGGGGTTGACTCCCAGCATGCTCTGGATTTTTATTTTCAGAGAGCCAACTGTGTCCTGTGGGTTCACCCTCACGGTGTGGGACCCACCCACCATAGTGATAGTTATATCCATGTTGGCTGTAGTCTGAAAGAATACAAAAATAGTTCCTTATAATACAAACGCTCAGGAAATAAAAGACTTTTCAGTTATTTCTCACAGGCGTGTTCAGTTTCCTACCTTGCGATGGCTTATCGAGGCAAAACAAACTTCTCCGGAAACTTGAAGTCTTCAGTCGTGCTCAGGTAAACAATGATGCTCACACAACAGCTGAGCGGCTCAGCTCAGCTCTTTATATACACTCCCGCTCAGCTGATCAGCGCCCGCTCACTCACTTAAGATTCGTTTTTCATCTCTGCTGTAACAACTTTCGGTTTCTAGTCTCCAAACATCACGCTGCAGTGCTATGGTGCTTGGGGTGATTTGATCAGAGACTATCCTTCTTTAAAAACAAAACAAAACAATTCGACCAACCTACAAATTAAGCCACGTGCAGCGGTCGTGCGTCAAAGGGTGTATTCGGTTAAGAAATATGGAAATGTCGATTTTTGAGATCTCGCAGATTAAAATAAATTATGATTTTGTTTAATTTTGAACACAAAGATATGCATTTTTTTAAATTAACATTTCCTTTTTGCTGTATACCACTGGATTGCTAACTATCAGCAGATTACTTCAAAAATGAAGAAAACTTCTGTCTGTATAGGTGCACCGAGGCAGCAATGTTCAAGCAACAGAACTTGACCGAGAATCAGCACATTTGTAAGATTTCTTCATTGTTAATGGAGTTTATGAGAGCTATCGCTATGTCCAATGAAACTTAGCACAGAGAACTGTTCTTAGTTAATTTGTGCATCGAATTTTTCCATAATTAAATGTTAATGGTAATTTTATTTATATGGAAAATGTCACAGCAATAAAGTCAATGTGCTTAACATAAAAGATATCATAGACATCATAGGCATCCTATGATGCCATGGACACACACACACACACACACACACACACACACACACACTGTAAAAATAACACTGATTTGAGTCTGCTTTGGAATACGCACACAGTTGTAACTGACCTCAGGTCAGCGGGAGGCTTGTTCCAATGACGACAGTAATGTCAGCACCCTCAGCACTCTTCATGGTGAATTCACTTCCAGTCATTCTGTGCTGAAATGGAAGTTATAGTGATGTCAGTACTGGGTAATGTGTATGTAAGGACTGGCTGCTGCATTCTGAACATGCTGAAGTCTTCCTACTCAGGATTTGGATAGTCTTGCCAATTTAATGGATTAAATTCTTTTATAAATCCAAATGTCAACTAGGTACTGCTAACAATACTCCAGTGTCAAACCACACTTCTGCAGCAGTGTAATATAAAGAGCCTTGGATATTAGTAAATATATCCTTTGAATTAAGGAGACGGGCATCAGCCACAATATTTAATTTTGAGTTATTAATTTATTGTTTCAAAAATGTTTGCTTTCAGTCATAAATGCAGGAACACACGTCAGATCACATATATGATATAGTAAAGTCTGTGAGGGGCTAAAATGTGTACAATTCCTATAGTGTATTGAATTTTGCAGCAGAAATAGCGACCCAGTCTTCCATTGTCTAATTTTAGTGAACGTGTGAACTATAGTCTCAGTGTCCTGTTTTTTACTGACAGGCTTGGACCCGGTGTGGTCTGCTGCTGCTGTAGTCCTTCTGGTTCGATGAGCTGTGTGTTCATAGTTCTTCTGCATACCTTGGTTATAAAGACGGGTTGTTTGAGTCACTGTTTCCTTCTTATCAGCTCAAAGCATGTTGATGATGTTTAAATGTAGTGACCTGCTGCTATGTGACTGGCTGTTTAGATATTTGAGTTAATGAACAGCTAGGGGCCCACTGAGTGTTTGTATCTCTCTTGATCTTTCAATGTGTAGTCTATCACTGACTAAATGATTTTTCAGAAAAGACAGCAAGGAAATGTGTCAATTTTAAATGTTTATATCAGAGAATATTTTTCCGTGTTTTTCCTTAAATGGTTTAAGTTCTGTTTGCTGACTCTCTTCCATTAGACCCTGACTTAGTCTTCCAAAATCCAAGGTCTAAGTTTGTGAAATTAGTATTGTTATTATAATATTTTGTATTTAACAGGATGAACACTAGTTTAATGTCCAATAAACTTGCATAGCCAGTAGAAAAGCCTATCTGGCACCAACAAACATACCATGTTTAAAATCACTTAAATCACTTTTCTTCCACATTCTGATGCTCACTTTGAACTTCAGCAGGTCACTTTGACCAGATCTACAAGTTTTAAATGTAGATATGCAGTTTAATTCAATCTAATTGCTGCCGTGAGTTTGGTTCATTAGTTACTAGCAATAATACACCGTTGACCATACCTAATAATGTGGCCACTGAATATATTTCTCTTTCTCACACTCTGTAGCCTACCAGTGACTAAACACCAAATACTCAGAAAGTATTTTTCAGAAAGTAATAAGAGAATAGTTTTGCTCACATTTTTCGAAATCCTCCAAGTTTGTAAAATTAAATATGAAGATAAATCTTCAGGAAACATCTCGTATATAAATGTATCTAACTGTAATAAAAGCCAGATAACTGAGATAATACAACAGACTGTTATGTTTATTGTAAATCTGCTTAATCTGATCAATGATTTTCACATACAGAAACTATTGTGATTAACACTTAAACTGTGGACTGGAACCATTATATCATGCTGTTGTAACACTTGAAATACTCGACTTGGAAATTTATATGACTGAGAGTCTCTTATAAACACTGAAACTATGATTTTGGAACTACTTTTAATGGGACCCGTTTGTCTTGTGATCTATACGACATACAGCCCTCCCCCCTCCCCCAGCTGACACAGACACAGGAAATGTTAAGACACATAAACTTCTGTTAGAAACTTTATTGTTTGCATTTAGTCCGGTTAACATGAATTTGTTATGACAGAATCCATAACACAGTGGTTTGTATGACTTAAACACAAACTTTAACACAGAATGGTTAATTAACACAGACGGTGCAATGTGGAGGAATGTTTTTTTCCCTTCAAAATAAAAGCACTAATAAATTAAAAAAATATATACAAGATTGGTCGATATCATTAAAATCAAATAACATGCATGGGCTTTCTGGTGTATGAATCATGTTAAAGTGTCCTCAGCCTCCTCTCAGACGTAAAGTCAACTCGATGGTGCTGTGGTTTCTGACGTTGTAGTCCTCCAGTTTGCCATCCTGCATCTCCCGGCCTTGGTGAATGAGCCTCTGCTGGCTCGCTGGCTTCCCCTCTCTTTTCTCGACTCTGTTCTTGAAGTTGCTCACAGTCTCGCCGGGTTGGATGTCGTAGGTGCTCGTCTGTCCCCTTTCATTTCTGAGGAACACCTGGGTGGGAGCAGGCTCGGTGACCAGCAGGGACACCTGGGAGCCGTGCTGTAAGCCGTAGTAGCTGATGGGTTTGGTGTCGTCGTTGAGAGGGGTCCTCTGGCCGTTTATGAAAACCAGCCTCTGCCTCTGGGGGTCGACTCCCAGCATGCTCTGGATTTTTATTTTCAGAGAGCCAACTGTATCCTGTGGGTTCACCCTCACGGTGTGGGACCCACTCACCATAGTGATAGTTATATCCATGTTGGCTGTAGTCTGAAAGAATACAAAAATAGTTCCTTATAATACAAACGCTCAGGAAATAAAAGACTTTTCAGTTATTTCTCACAGGCTTGTTCAGTTTCCTACCTTGCGATGGCTTATCGAGGCAAAACAAACTTCTCCGGAAACTTGAAGTCTTCAGTCGTGTTTAGGTAAACAATGATGCTCACACAACAGCTGAGCGGCTCAGCTCAGCTCTTTATATACACTCCCGCTCAGCTGATCAGCGCCCGCCCACTCACGTAAGATTCGTTTTCCATCTGTGTTGTTATAAGTTTCGGTTTCTATTCTCCAGTACTGACTAATGGCGTGATGCTTACAGCATTACAGGTGTATTGATCAACACACCCCGTGACGCGTTCATGAACATATAACCTAACAGGTTTATCAGCCAGGTAGGGCAAACACCGCTGGAAAACATCCACTGATAGAAATCACAGGGAAAAGCTGCTCTATTTTTAGCTACCTGTACTTTTTTTGGGGGTGTGGATTGTATGGAATCAAAACAGAAAGGAAAATAAGCCATTATGCACTGATTAATATTGTTACAATAGATAAAGAGATCATCGTGTAAATCATAAATCAAGTGTGATAGAAAAAAATACTTTAAATAAAGTAAAACACCTGGAGGCAAAGTCCTGTTGTAGATGAGAATCAAAGTACTTGAGGCATTAAAATGTCTCATGTGACTGTTATATACACTCACTCTCCGATTTATTGGGTACCCCTTGTTGTTAGTTCCTGGTTGTACCCCTTTTGGCTTCAGAGCTGCCTTTGTAGCACAGACTCAAGGTTTTGGAAACATTGCTCTTTCAAAAGCAGGGTCATCAAACATGTGGCCAAAGGGTCAGGACCACCCACCAGGTGGTTCAGTTTGGTCCACTGAATGGTTTTGCATACAGGTTATTATACATTAGGTTCACTGGTGTGGCCCAAATGAGAGGAAACTGGCTTTATGTGACCCATGAGCCAAATTATATTTGACACTAATGACCTAGAATAAAAATCATGACATCTTGAATCACAGGGGGAAGAAACACACAACAGTTTCTAAACAGTTACAAAAAACAGTTTGAATACATGCAAATCTTAATATGTAAAGTATTTAGAACTTCCCAGTAAATGTACTGGAATTAAGATTTAATTACACAAAAAACAAAAATATTCAACTACAAGAATCTCAAACTGTACTTAAGCACAGTTAATTTTGTTCACTGCAGATCAAAATAATGTACCTTTGACCTCAGTGTCCTCATAGAGGCTGTAAATAAACCATCCACTCACTATTTCCATAAAACGATACTGAAACTAAACAAAACATGGGCGGCAAATGAAAGTGAGAAACACAACTTGTACAAGTTTTTTTATTTTCCTGTTGCAGAAAAAATGTGAAAACACACACATCACACCGTGTTTATGACTGCAGATATGAAGTCAAGCTGGCCTCAACCGGCAGATCAGACACATACAGCAGCTCTTAAACGGCACTTTCAGTCTTCAAAAAACGTGATAAATATCAAGGCTATAGATTTATACACATCAAAACTCTGAGTTTTTCAGCATGGCAGTCCTCTCCTCCCTCTTAGGTAGAGGAATATTTCCTGTGGTAAGAAAACAAGCAATAGTTAAGGATCCTGCAGGTACACAATGAATAAGATATTAAACATATTGGGTAATTTTATTAATTATTCTGCTCATTAATCCAGTCATACCATTTTTAAATCAACACTAATTTACAGAACCACAAGAAATTTTGGTTTTTATTACCTGGTGGTGCCACAAAATATTCTTCAACTGTGCTTTTTGAGAGCTGAAGCAGTTTTTCAGCACAGTCACCCTCCATCACAGCATCCTCCCTCAGGTACAAAACCCTGATTGTGCAGGGATAAAACACAATGAGACGACAAAAATGTGCTTCATTCAATTTTAACTGCATTTTCCCATCTCAACTAAGGCTTGGACATAAGAAAAAACAGCAACTACATTTACACGGACCTTGATATTCACATTAATACAGAATATAATACCATGTATGAACACCTCAATCATAAACACCAGGCACAGATTCAAATATCATTTGGTTTCAGCGTAGTGGTGTAAACATAAACCCCTCTCCCCCCAAAAAACAATTGAAAAAGAAGCTGAATTCTTTTCATCTGTGCATTCCCCACTGCTCTGCATTCTTTCTCTACAGTCATGTCCTAAACGTGTGGGGATATACGCTTCTGCACTTTCCAAAAAGCATCAAAATGACATCAATTACTGCAGTGAAATGTCAATGCATACCACATATGGACAAAAGTACTGTGCTACCTACACTTCATGCTTCTTTGCAATTATAAACCAATGCAATAAAGCTCCTGGATCACAGTTTTGTGCTGATGTTAATGCCAGAGCAGGTTTGGAGCACTGCAGTTACAGCCTCATTTTACTTTTAACTCTCCATACCATTCACAGTGGGTTGTGGAATAGATTGACTGAGATGTAAGACTGAGCAAGACCAATGCATCAAACTGTCACTGATTAGGTCCATCTGCTCATGGAAACACTATAACATATTGAATCAGATTACATTTGAATATCTTAGCCATAATCTTTAATCTGCATTGAAGCTAATATGTGCAAGTGAACACAGCCATTAATTTCTTGACAGGTGCATACCTGACATCAACCCCAGCCATACCTGTCCTCCAGAACTGAATCCATCGGTTCAACCCCTGTTGTGTCAACGACATGAAGCTGGTCTGCAAACCGTATGGCTTTTTCCAAACAGACCAGTCCCTGTTTGGTGCGAAAATCCACCAAAGCCAGTCGCTCCAGTTTGTCCACCAGGTCAGCAGGGATATGGGCAGGCTGTTAGATAAATGGTCTATTGCTTAGAAATGTATGGGTGACAGCTTACTTCAGCCATCACTAAAATATGCCCAGTACTCTACATAATCATTGAATAAAGTCCTCAATCATTTATTCTCAGCCAACTTTAATGACCAAGTTTTTTCATCAAGTTATTTTCCTCTTTGAAGAGTTTAGCTGTCTGTCACTGCTACACAGCTTTATCATATCCAAGCTAATTTTGTATGACATTGTTATGATGTCATACAAAACCCTAAACCCTCATGGCAACAAATAACTCACTGAAAAAAAAAATTGTGCGATCTGCTCACTATCAACTAAACTGACATTAGGAAGGTGTTCAATGGCCAGTATCCTAAAGATGAATGACTGAAATCTGTCAGCTAAATATCTAACATCTACTGTGGATTTCCAGACATTCAGTCATGACTGTACTGTGCTGTGGTGTGTTAAGGGGATTACCGGAGGAAGCTGGTCTTCTGGTACTGGTTCCCATGTTGCCACCTTTGGTATCTGTAGAAGAGACAACCTGGTAACAAGACTGAGCCACTGATGAATAGTAGATGCTGCTATTGGATATAGTGAGGGTAGCAAAAACTAAGTATATTTACTCAAATGCTGTAATTTAGTAGTTTCTGAGATAACTGTACTTTATACCCCCACTTTCAGGGGTAAATGTTACAATTTTAATATTTATGTTGACATCTCTAGTTATTAGTTACTTTTAGTATGAAAAGGCAAGGCAGACCCTGTGACCCTCCTCATATGAAGACACTACATTTAGAATTTTCTGTGTGTAAATGAGAGGGAGACAGGTGTACCAGTGAAGCTGCAAGAAGCAGAGGTAGTGAAGGTAGATGTGTTTAAACACCTGGGGTCAACCAAAACAACGGACAGTGCACAAGCAGCAGGTGAAGAAGAGAGTGCAGGCCGGGTGAAGTGGGTGGAGACGAGTGTCAGGGGTAATTTGTGACAGGACAGCAGCAAGAGTGAAAAGGAAGCTGCTGTGATGTATTGTTTGTAGACGTTGGCACTGACAAAAAGTCAGGAGCTCAAGCTGGAGGTAGCAGAGCAGATGATGTTAAGATTATGTTAGGACCAGGATGGGCAGGATTAAAATAATGAGTACAGCTGAGGTTGAGCAGTTTGGAGACCAAGTCAGAGATGCAATGCTGAGTTTGGACATGTACAGAGAAGAGATAGTGGATAAACTGGACACAGGATGTTGAATAAAAAAAAAGAGGGTAAGACTACAGAGAAGGTTCACAGATACACTGAAAGAGAGCATACAGAGGTTTGGTGTGATAGAGGAGGATGCGAAGGATAAGGTGATGAAATGCCTAAAGGGAGCAGCAGAAAGAAGAAGACAGTTCATTTTGATTAGTGGTGTTTTATATTTTGTCAAGCAATGTGGACTTTATTGTGTTATACTACAAAATATGCTCATTATCCCCATGTGAGGGGATAAAATACAAACAAACTGTAACTAACAACTGTCTGGTCCAACGGGAATTTAGTTTATAGTTATCAGGTCCAACTAATCCCAAATAGCTAGGAGAAATTAAAATCACATCGCAAAGAAAAGATCTCTGGATCTAAGGAGCTTAAAATACTGTGCAACTTTCAAACTTTGTGACCTCTGACCTCTCATTTTGACTGCGCCACCAAATAGCGGTAGCTTTCCTGCAGACTTCGCACATAAATGTTGAAATGATCAGATATATGGTCAAAACCACGCTTCAGTTTTAATCGGCATGTCTCAATTAGAGGGACTAACCCAGAGCCCTTCTCTAACACTTCAGCCACGTTTTAATGCTAATGCGTTGCACTTAATCAGGACTTTTACTTGTGACACATGTACTGTACCTTCTGGTTAAGTGGTTGAGAGCTGAGCAGACGCGTTGTATTTGCGCTGTGGCTCTGGGGCCAGCTGATTCTCTTGCTGTTTAGGATTGTTATTGAGTATCCATCATTGGGTAGCAGGCTAAATAACATCCGAGGGATTTTTACCGACACGCCACGGAATGTACGCGAAGCAGCGAGGCTAAACACGGACATTTTCAACACAGCTAGCTGCCAGTCAGCTATGTCCAAAATGTAGTAGAAAAATTAAGCATTTCCCTTCTAGTCTAGTTTCACTAGGAAGGTAAGCTCCGGGCTAACCTAGCTTCACATGCTATAGCTAGCTAAAGACCTGCTGTAGCTAGCAGGAAGAACGAGAGGAAGCGAGAGTTTGAAATCTGAACGTACTTCCTTGTCGGCACCGCCACACTTATTTTCTTTAATTTATAAGAAATGAGGGTTTTAAGCCTGTTACACGAATAACACAGCTTAATAGATGCAAGGCTTAAATCATAACAATTTTAAATATGAAAACGAATTAGACCGCAGTATAATTTTGATTTAGCTAGCGACAGCCGTGTATCTTCGCATCGAGCGCCCGGATAGCTCAGTCGGTAGAGCATCAGACTTTTAATCTGAGGGTCCAGGGTTCAAGTCCCTGTTCGGGCGTCAATTTTTGTTTCCAGTTTTCAAACTACTTAAAATACATACCAACCCTGCTGACATAATAGCGGCGTTCTTTATCCTGTAAGGGGGCAAACGCGCTGAGAAGCTCGCTTTAAAAAATGAATGCAATGAAGCTGATTTCCACTAAGGTGTAATTCTTGACTTTAAAATCTGTACAGAGTCTCTTGACAAAATAAGTCACAATTTAATCACCACCACAAATGTCACCCTCAGGGAAAAAAAGAGCTCTTTCATTTGTAAAAACTTTCATGTGAAGTGAAAGTACACTTTCTTTCATTTTTAAGGGTTTTAGTATCAGGAAGTAATGAAAACTTAATTGAATCCTTAATAAGTTATCTAGGTCACAAGATGACATATTACACACTGATTCATTATTAGCCAATCAAATGCAAATCGGAAAGCGTGAGCACCGTAAACTGTAAAAGAAGTTTACGGTTTACTGTAAAAGAAGAAGCTTTGGCAGTTTGGAGCATTTAAGTGTGTTAACATAATACCAAGCAGCAAATGTTGATCTGGGAAATCAGTTAAATCTGTCTGGGAAGGGTTATAAAGCAGTTTGAACACAGTTTGAAGTCAGTCATTTTATAGTGAGAAAGTTGTTGTCTTTACCAAGAGTCATTGTTCCAGCAAATTCAATGCAACTGTGCAATGTAACAAAAGGACTGAACATCTATCACTTGTTTGGAGGAGTTGAAGAAACCTCCAGAAGTCTTCTGGAACAATTTCCTTTGGACATGTCTGCTTTCATGCCTGGCCATAATGCACAGCACCATGTTTGATGAAAACCAAAAACACAGCATATCAACACAGCCACATCAAACCAACTGGAGATGTATATAAATGAAACGAATGCCTCCAAACCTCATAGCTGAAGCAATGTTGTAAAGAAACAAGTGGGCCAAAATGCCTCGATTACTTCATGTTTTTGCTGCAAAAACTGGTTCAAAACCTGTTGAATGACAGAGTGTGTTTAGTTTTTCACACTGCTGCTGCTGCTTTTTGGCTTAGTAAGAAAATTAATTAGATCCTGCTAGGGAGCGGGTGATTTATTTTATTAAGTCCTGATACATAAAACCTATTTAAAGGGTAATTTCTTTTTCACATGATTCCTGAATTTTGATTTGTGTTTTCTTACTAATGAACAGAGCTCTGTTGGTGTTTCTGCCTAATCAGCCCCCTTCACTTTGATTATATTTAGTAAAATGCACATTACAATTATGGAAAAATAATGATTCCATTTTATTTTTTTATTATTAGAACATATACCATTTAATATATTGTATATATGACCTAAGTATAGAATCTGATTGTTTTACAATACACATTTAGAACTAGCCACAAAATAAAAATATCCAATTTACAAACAAAGCAGCATCCGAAAGAAAGAAATGGATGAATGAATAAATAAATAAATACTTTGGCATAAATGTTACAATAAATTAAAACAGGCTTTCTGACAGCATTTAGCATTCACAAAGAAACACCAAAATTAAATGCAGCTCATCCTACCACACCCTTGAAACAACACTTGAAAGTTTTAGGCTTTAAATGATGAGTATACGTCTGTCGAATCTGCCAAAAAACTAAAAAATGCACTTTTAAAAATCTGCCATATGGTAACTTTCATTCTCAGCTCTCTGCTTAAACCATCCTCACACTGAATAATCATATGATCTCTGCTTTTCAGCTAAAATTTAAAACAGGCACCGGACGATACAGGACAACACAAGGGAAAAAAATCAAGATGAGTAATCACAATTTACAAAGTTCACACTTGGGTCACTGGATAATGAAAAAAAAAGAAGAAGTTAATCAATCCAAGCTTGTTTCTTTACACGAATCTCCGCTAAGACATCAATTGGTAACATAAATGTCAGATTATGATTTTACAAGATAATTTATTTCCAATAATTCAAACACATTTTCTTCTCCTGGTACACCACAGTTAACACACGTAACAAATAAAGACATACTATTTGGCAGACGAGGCAGTTCAAGAACACTGGAAACACCGTTGGCTAAACCAATAACGTGGTGCTAAAAGCTGAATTATCCTGAACACTGTGTGTGAAACGAAACTGGACTGGGTTACACTTTGGGCTCCAAGCCAGTGTCCTGAATCAGTCTGTAAAAATTACTTTTGCTTTAGGGTGTAAAGCATATTAAAAGTCTGCAGACATTCTTTCCTTTGTTAGAATAAGAGGATAACTGTATCTCTTTAATAGCTCTATCTTGTAGACGAAAAATAATCAATATAAACTATTATCACAATGTATTTTTCCCATAAATATAGTCTCTGGTTGAATTCAGTTCTGCTTTTTGGTTTGAAGTGTGCAGCTAAAACCATCTTTATCTGAAAATATTAAGTGCACTCGGACTAAAGTTGACACTTGAGGGATTTCTGAGAAAAAAAGAGAAATATTTGGAAATTAAACAGCTTTACATTTGTTTTCACTTCAACGTACTGACAAATGTTAAGCGTAATATTCTCACACACCTGCCGACAACACAAACAACATCAAATAACGTAGAGGATATAGTCAGTAAGGCTCATAGCAGCAAAATGATTGTAAAGGCTTCATGTATGTGTGAGAGCGTGCGTTCTTCTCTTGTGCTGCTACAGCCGGTCACACTTTGCTCGGAAGGAAAAGAAGACAAACAGCACAATCACTTGTTCTCTATCAGCATCTGCACCTTGCACACAAGATCTCTGGCCAGGGTCAAAATCTGCTTGATGTTGTGACGCTCCGCCATTTCTGAAAGGCACAAACAAACAACAGCTTGAATATTTTTACCCACGCAAGATTGCACAGATCGTCTCTGTAATTGTCCGTATCCGTGATCCTGTAACTTTTTGAAAACATGCTCAGAAAACTGTTTACACAGACTTTACACTCGCAGTCATCCATAACAGACTCTGCATTTCATGCTCTAATTAAACGTTTTTGTGGACATGACATTGTAAGTTCATGCTGGCAAGCAAATAATATCTCTGACTCATTTACATAATTGTATTCAGCTGCTCATAATTCAGTCTAAAGCTATTTTTACCTGAAAATTAGCCTCACTCCTCCTTAACCCTGGCTATATATGTATTTTTAAATTAAATTTTCACCTGAAAATGTGTCAGTAACATCTACAAAACTACGAGGGCAAGATGTCACCATTGCTCTCTGTGGAAAAGACAAACCTGTGGGAGCGTTTTGAAATACAATATGAATCTTTAGTGAGCCAGAGTAGGAGTTGGAAACTATTTACTGTCAGTAAATAATGTTTTAAACCTCAAGAGGGAGCAATCCAGTATCAAGATTCATTGTTTTAGCTGCAGAAGTTTATATTGAGCAGTGTTGCTCTGTTGTGGTACTTACTGCCCTTGCATGAATGTACATGGACAGTCTGAGGGCAGTGAAAGCCCAGCAGGCACAGAACAGAGCAGGCATCAAGGACAAAGCACTGATTAAGTCAAACACAATGTGTAAAAGATAATCTCAGGTAGAGGAGTGCTGCAACAGTAACTGTAGGCAGTGTGCAACAATCTCAATAACAGTGCCTATATTTGATTTGCCATTTGAACGTGTAAAAGGAGATATCAGCTGTGGCATCAGTTGATGTGTGCTGGCACTGGAATCAGCTGCTGTCACTGGGATTTTGGGCTGAGTGTAAGTTCATCGCCTGCCTGAATGTTCTGCTCCACAGAAATGGAGCAAAAACATGCTACAGCTATTTTAGTCAAAGCAGCACTCTGAGGCTTATTCACTGAATATCACGCTTGGCAAGCCTCGAAAAATGATGCATGGTTTCAAATACTGCCTGGTCCTGATACAGGGACCTGGAGGGGTGAAAAGGTTGAGTCTCACAAGAAACTCTCCTGTTAAAACATGAGACACGAGACTTCAGCATGAGACAAACAGGTTTTTGAAAACTGCAATATTACAACATCTAATCTATTGTACGAGTCAGGCTGTTAAAATGGTCATCTCTATAATGTAGCTTCTTCTTCAGTGTCTTTAAGATACAGAGCTAAAATTAATCTGCTGTAGTATACAGGCTGAATAGTAATACAATAACAAATAGATTAACTTTAATAAGTAAAATATCAAACATAAGGCCAGAGGGCCAGAATTGGCCCAGCAAAGACTTAGATTTGGTCGACTGGATGGTTCTGGAAAATGTGAAGGAAGGCATAAATTTTCTACTCTGTGATTTTTATGAAATTCATGGTATGGCTATGGTACCAATTTGAAAATCCTTTGATGCTTCGAGTTAATGAGTTCAGAGAGTTGGATGTCCAGACTGCAATGACTGCGTGCCCGACAGGCTGATGACAATAAAAACTTTATATTTCATAATTATAGGACAGGCTGGGAAATAAGCTACTGGAGGCTTTTCTGTAATTTTACACATTTATCATGTAGAAACACTAAATGTTGAAATTGGAGTTCTTTTTCATATATTAAGACATCTCAGGGATTAAATGTTTAATTTAATGTCTTTACACTGACAGAAATTGAAGTTTCCCTGTCTGGAGGATAAGAAAAATAATCTATCTGCAGTATTAGAACAAGGCAAAACAGAGTAATGTAATCAGAGTAGCATAATGTTAATATAAATCCTCATTAAACCAGATAGTTACTAGATTAATGTTGGTTTTGAAACTCTTCTTGTTTTATTGTGCCAAATAGTCTTGCACAGCAATGTATATGTGAACTTCAGCTTCAAGGCTTTACCGTTGAAGAACTTAATGATGTCAGTGAAGTCCATGTTATTCTCCAGGATGATGTCCCTGTACACCTCCACCAGCGCCAGTGCAATGAAGAGGACAAAGTGACTGGAAGAGACATGCTTTGCTGCCCAGATGGTTTCCCAGACTGCAAACACGTCATCATAGACCAGCTCTGCAAGACAAAGCGCCCAAACAAAAGCTGAACTGCAGCGGCGTTCGGAGGTTTGGGTGGGTGGTGAGTTCGTGGAGCTTTCAGTGGATAGAAGAGACGATGCAGATACAGCAAATACGATAATAGAAAGTACGGCTAAACTATGGCAAACCCTCATTCTAAAGTACTGTGAATCGTAAATCCATTGCATGAATGATCGTTAAATGATCATTCATGCAAAATCTCCTCCAGCTGAATCTGCTGCTAACAAGCTGGCAGATTGTTTGGTATTTTATCCACAAGCAAGGCTTAAAGAGAGGAGTCTTCTCTAATTGGTGCAAACTGTGTCAGGCTATGCTGTCACTTTACCTCGCTTGAAGTCTAGGAGAAACCAGCGGTAGCAGAAATAGAAGTGGGTGTAGTCTCCATTCTGGTGCATTAGCTCAAACAGCTCACAATCCAGGATCTATACCGAGAGACGGTCAAAGTAAATTAAATAATTATAAATAAAATTAAGACAGCAATTGTGTGAGAAAAAAGTGAAGAAGAAATGGGGGTTTGTAGATGCTGTGTGACCTGGATTAGTGAACGCATGTTTGCAAAGTGAGTGTCCATAGCTCCTCCGTGTGGAAAGTTTTGATTCATTCTCTTCATGAGTTCAGTGAAACAGCTGAAAGCCATGGCCTCTGACAGGACAGAGAGAGGAAGCGGGAGTGAAAAATCGAGTGGGCAAACTCTTCTCTGCTGTTACATCAAATACTGTAAAAATACACCAAGTGTCAAAGAGGAGGGAAAATAAATAGTGAGTCAGTGTGTTGACTTACCATCATCCAGAATGACTAGAAGTGGAGCCAGCAGGTCGCACATTCCCTGCACGTAACCGATGTCAAGGTGCCTCCAGATATAGCTGTGAATATACAACCAAGAGAAGTGAACTTGACTTGGCTGCTTTTCTCTCTGAGCTACACTAATGTCAACAGCTGTTTCCACACTCAAGTTGTAACATTTAATATTAACTGTTTTTAGGACAACTACAGTACTCTGCAAAAATCTTGATCTGCATTCCATTTCTTCATATATTTTTCTCGGAAATTGGGGAATAGGTGGAGATTTATCGAAATGTGGAAATACAGTATATACAGCACAGCCTGAACTCTCTTAGGCAACCTGTTTTGTAATTTTTTAAGTAGCCTTCAGGAATAGTTCTCCAGGCTTCTTAAAATACATTCAAGCTCTTCTTTGGATGTTTGCTGCCTTTTATTCTGTTTTCAACATGATACCAATGATTCAGTAATGTTAGGTCTGGGCTCTGATAGTAGTCCGCTGTGTGTTTTTCTATCTAGGTATGCTTTTACTACATTGGCAGTATGCTTCGGATCACTGTCATGATGAAAAATGAAGCCACTGCAAATCAAATACTTTCCAGTTGGTATTTTTGGTGAATTATAAACTGATGGCACTTTTCAGTGTTCATGATTCCATCAGTTTTTCACAATTTCATAATTCCAGCACCACTGGCCGAACTATGAAAAGCCCTTCTACCTTGTTTTACAGAAGGCTGTAGACACTCACTGTTCTACCTCTCTCCTGACCTCCTCTGCATATACTGACAACATTTAGAACCAATAATTTCAAATTTCAAATCTGTCCATCAGACCTGTGGCCACTGATTTTCAGTCCAGTGAATGATTCTTAGGTCAGTGTGAAATATCTTAACAAACCAAAAACATAGAACTCAAGAAAAAAAAAGTTCTGGTTTCTTTGGAGCAAAATATAAAGAAATGATGTGTGACTCAAGACTTTCGCACAGTACTGTATGTTTTTCCTCCAAAACGTGTTATTCTTTGTAATTAGGGCTGCTAAAACTGTAAATATATATGTTTTGTATAAGAAGGGCTTAGAAAGGTGTAGATGAGTGGCTCATCATGAGTGAAGGCATAAAGAAAATAAAGATGCAATCTGCTGTTTAAGAACACATCTTTTTTGTGTGTTTTCTTATTTTCAACTAGTTACAAGAAAAAAAAAGTTAGGCATGTACAATAGAAGCAGACATAAAAACTAGAAAATGCAACTGGAGGGAGAAAGAATGTGTAGCCTGTTAGCACAACTGGCTATAAAAACATTTCAGATCAAAGTCATTTCTGCTGCACTGTTGGATTTTCTTTCCTTGGGTTACATCTTAGTGTTGTGATCACTTGTATTCCTGGCTTCGTAGTGTTATTGTGTCGGAAAATTGACAAAGGAAGCTCTCAATTGAATCTGAGTGAGTCATTCAGCTCTTGAAAAAAAGAATTGCCTGCTGCTTCGTCTTATTGGTGTTCGTCTTTTCACGGTGTTTAAATATGATCACAGTTATATATGACGTTTGTAGAGCATTTATGTGGTTTATTTGAGCCTAAACAGAGACAAATCCTCCACTCTTCTTCTATATCTTTTTCACCGTAAGAGCTCTCTTCAGGAGTAAAATGCTTAACAAATGACATCACTTTTTTCAAGATTTTGTCAAATCTTAACAGCCAATAATGACGAGAAACTCACGTTTCCTTTCCATTTTCCTTTTATTAACCTTGAGTGTTGCTCTCAGTGTTTTACCTGCACATGATGTTGCGTAGTTTCTCCAGGTTGGCAGGAGTAAAGTACCAGTAGTTTCTATCACAGCGCTGGACGTCCTTTTCAATGCGGTGCAGATTCAGTGTATACAGGTCCAAAAGTTCTTGCTGAAATAGATGAAATGATACTTATGTTTAAAGCATAGTTACAGTCATTTGAGTTTATTTAATGTAAATTAATTTCATATGATATTGTCATACAGAGAAAGGACTCCCAGTTGACACTTGAGAGGTTACTTGGTTCTTTGTGTTTTCAGATGCAGCCAGAGAGTCAAAGGGAGGGTAAAGGCTCTCCATCTCCGGCTCCGACAGGTTGGACTCTGTGCCCTCTGGACTGAGCTTTCTTTGTTCCTCCTTCTGCCTGAGCTCTACGTGAGGGGGCGAGTTCTCAGAGGAAGACGAGGTTTCACAATGTCCTTTCCTGCTCCAAGGCACCATGGAAACTTTGGCTTTGGGGATCTCCTCCATTTCTATGGCTGAGGGAGACTCATCTGACTCAGTCATGATGTGAGGCTCATCTTTCTGAGTGGCACTGTAGGCTTCTCTTGCTTTCACCACTCTGGTGTCTGCTGAGAGAGTGAGATTTTCCATTTCAGGAGCTCCAGGACCTTTGAATATTTTCTCTTTCCCTCCTGTCACTAAAACCTCTTTACTCGTCTTTGATTCGTCCACTTCCTCCATCTTTTCCACATTCGCTTCTTCGGGTTTCAATGCTTTTGCCGCTTCTAGTGTCTCTAAAGATTGGTTACCTTTAATGTTCCCATCGAGGCTTTTATCTTCAAGCTTTGTCCCCGCTGCTTTAACAGCTTGTGACTCCTCGATATTATCTTTCATTTCAGGCTTTAAACTCGTCTTTTTCGTGTCTATTTTATCACCTGTTTCTGCAGCATGTTTTGAAGTTTTGGTCACATCGGAGGCTTTCTCTTTCTCCACCCTTTTGTCCTTCACTTCACCTTCCACCTGGCCGTCCTTTTCCAATGACTGACCTTCGCTCTCTCCTCCTGCAGGCTTGACAGAGCTCTGTGATGCCTGAGGGACAGCTGCAGGTCTCGGGGTTGTATCTTGTGCAGCGCTGTCCTCTGTGCTGAAGGAGCCGTCCGAGAGGCCAGAGGTGATGGAGAAGTTGCGAGAGGAAGGATGTCCAGAGTCAGGAGAACTCGTCCCGTTCTGCAGAGCTCCATTGGGCAGCTTAGGCACCTGTTTGGTTTCTCCATTCTTGGGCTCCATCTCAATCTGGTCCACCTCCTCTACAGACTCAAACACCTGAAAGAACAAGCCAAAGGGAAGCAGGCTACTCCAGGGGAAGGGTTGGGAGGATGTAAAGAACTAGCAGGAGAGAAGGTAGCAGTGAGGAGTTTTGGTTCAAAATGCTGAGATCAAACGGACAGAGCGACAGAAATGGATGATGGAAATGCAACATTATCTTCACCATCTTTAAAAGACCAAAAGACTAATTTGACATCCAAATATTGCTGAGTTTGTGATACCTGTGTGCTGCTGCTGGAATCACTCTGCAGGCGAGCCAAACTCTGCCTGTCTGAGCTCTGGGAGGACTGTGATTGGAGAATAAAAGGCATGTGTGGGAAAAAGAGTATAAAAAAGCACAATTCAAGCTCCAAAAGTGTAAAATTGGCATTAATGTTTAATTCTACATCTTCTCTGTCATTGTACCTGGATGAATTACTAGTTTTGGTCACAACGTACACTGGTTTACACCGAAGGTTACTGTGTTTTTCCTTTGAGTCTGCATGTGTACGTGTTGCTGTTTTACCTCATTGCTCACAGTTGAATCATGATGCTTCATCTTCTGACTGTAACTGTCCATGCTTGCACCTGAGGAGCACTTCGCCAAAGCCGCAGCGTGCTGCTCCTTCTCTCGCTGGCGGACAATCTCCTCACAGCTGAGCCACTCCCCCATGGTCTGCTGGTAGCACACTCTAACCTGATCATCCACCTGCATGAAAAAGAAAAGGATGAAGGATCAGTGTTTAGGTGGAAAAGGCTTCTGGTTCAAAACCATAAGCATATAAACTACAAACCTCCTTTCTCTCAGCCTCTGACATACCAAACTGGTAATGACCCAGCAGGAAAGGCCACACCTCTTTCCTCAGTGATGGGTCCACACCACCGAAGTACACCAGGCGCAGCAGCTCCTGCTCCTTGTAGGCCTAAAGAAACAAGACAGGCAGTTGATTAACTGCATATATAAATAGTTCATCACTGCTTCAAAACAACAGAGGCCACAGGCTGCTGGTGCTGAAATAGTTACTTCAGTGTCAACTGGTTTATTAAGAACAATCCAGTTTGCAGTGCTTGGCTAATAAACTATTCTTTTATTTTTAATTCAGACTCTCTTTGACTCCAGCAAATATAACAATGTTAAAAATAACCTGAAGACAAGGAGTTTGAGATTTATAGAGCCATTAGTCGCCTGTCATGCACACTGTCCAGAGACTAATAGTGTGAACCACTTTTTAGGAGAGGATTGATATTAATATGAAGACTGACTGAGTGATGGGGGATGCTGCTTGTGTGTGTGAACAGAAAAAAGGTAATATTAAGTTTGTGTTGCAGTAAAGGGATGTCAGAGGTGCTTACTGTGCAGTCTTTGAGGAAAGTCTGCCAAACGTCTGCGGTGAGGCCTCCGGAGGCGGCACAGGGCACGTCGGGCGCCACAATGGTGTGATTTACGAGAGCTGAGAGGTGCGTACGCACTGTAGAAAGGTGACGGCAGTATGCCAGCCCTGGTTGACAATGCAGTTTGTTATTGAAGTAGCTAAAGCACGCCATAAAATACATTTTCAAATTGAATGTGAAGGGATTTTTCAGGGTATACACTACGGCTCAGTCACACTAGAGTAAAAATAGGACAGCAACCTCGCTGTGATGAGGAACAATCAGTGGTTGACCGGTGAACGCATTTCATTTCTTTGCTGTTAGTGACCGGCTGCAAAGACTTGCGGCGATGCCCAGAGGTTGAGCTTGCAGCTTTTAATTGCAAAGTGATTGCACAGGTCACTGCGTAGGAGGCAAGCTGTGTCCTAACAATCGTAGTCTGATTCAGTGAGTAGTTTTCTCATATGAATTTGTGATTTCTGCTGATTTATGAGTGAAGGTCATTACGCACCGAGTGTGATGCAAAAAAGGGACATGAAACTCAGAATTGTAAGATCCAAACCTGTTGTGTAATGTATAGACATACCGAACACAAAATTCGCCCTCAAAAGATGTGAAAAAAATGAAGTCAACATCGTCATGCAACCATCTTTTTCCCTAGTGTGACTGCAGCATTAAGCATTTACATACAGCCATAAAATGCCCTGGAGATGATCTGATACTTCATGTTGTCACATAGCAGCTTCAGAGGAGTCCTGCAGAAAGACACAGCACACATTAGTATGCAGAGAAAACACAGACAGCTATACACTATCATTAGACCAATTATTAAGTGCAGGTAATTCACATTCTCTCGAATATATGATATCCTCTATCTAATGTAGAGTTCATTACTGTGTCGGGGCTGACCTTTTATAAAATGATAAACTGTTATGCTGCCATATAGAACAAATTAGCCAGCAGCCTGTCTTCTTTCCACAGCTCTCTACTATTTTATCTGCACAGCTTATCACCAATTCTCCCAACACGTTCTCATTTCACTGAGGTAAATGTCACACAATTGTCCTCTGGGTAATTGCTGGGTTCTTGTATCTTGCTTCCATCCCCGGTTTCCTCTGTATTGCAGAGGTTGTCAGGTGCGTCAGGTGAATCACAGCAGCCTTCAGGAGCTTCACAGTTCCCCGGTCGTAACACAGCTCTGTCTATCTTGGGGCGTGTTTTATCTCTCACCTCTCATGGTTGCACCCCTTGGGTGTCGCCGCTTCAGAGAAGCTCCCCTGAGAGCAGGAGGAACACGAGGACTTCCTGAGAGTGGGATGCCACATCTTAGCTCCCGGATCCATCAGATCTGGAGGAGTCACTGCAGCACGCACACAAACACGCGCCATCATAATCACTTTAGAGCAGCATACTGCGGAGGCTTTCGAGAACAGTTATATTTGCACTTTGCAATATTTTTGCTGAAACACAATTATGCTGATCACTAGTGACCTGCTTATGCTCGATTCCTGTAAGAGCAAAGAAAAGGCACACAAACAGAAGCATTTACGATACTATGATAATCGTGAAGCCATCGTGTTTGATTACATTAATATAGGGAGGAAGTTCAATTAAGCAAGCGCCTTTCTCTATTCGGTTGCCATGTTTGATTAGTTGTCCACTGTTCACCTGATTAAAGGCTATTGTGTCGTGGTGCAGTAAAAGAGGTGTGAAGCATTGTGACTTTATTGACACGGCACACCAATGAACATTTCCTGAGGCACAGGACAGGGCAGGAGGATATTAGACGCAAGGAATTAAAGCAAGGCAAAGCTGACAGATGGACAGACGAGCCAAAGTGTGACAGTGTTACAGCTGCTTCCTGTGAGTGAGGGGGATTCTTCAGGACAGCTGCAGGACTGCCTGAGTACGACCAGGGTCCCTGCTTTGGTAGGGCACTTTCCAATCGGTTGGAAGGACAGGGATGAAGTCAGATGAGAAGGATGAGTTACAGTCACTGTAACAAACAATTGGCAACATTTTTATCAAAATGCAACAGCAGGGAGAAGCCCCTGGGCCCTGCTTATGTCTGGTGACTCACCAAATTCTGACTGACTGTTTGGAAAGAGGATTCGGAAGACATAGTCCGTGGCCTCATCCTCCTCCTTATCGGAGACCGAGTCTGAGGATCCAGATCCCTGAGGAACCCTCTTTCGTAGCTTAGGAAACACCTTTCCCTGCAACAAGAAAAATAACTAATGGCAATGACAAATATGCTGAACCGCTAAAGCCCAGAAAAGCCACCCCTGCGAAGATGAACCTGTTTAGTGTCTGTATGATTAAGCCTATTAATAGTGGCTGAACATGCGTGGGTGGTTCTCTTTATTCAGTTCAGTTAAAGAAACATTAACAAAGCCATTCAAGGTCTAAGCAGACACTAATCCACACTCGTTCACCAGTATCTCTCCACACAATGCTTTAAAGAGGCTGTGCATCCATTTCTTTCAAATCCCAATGTCTTTTCTTTATTGATTTATTGATCAGAGGAGACTGAAGCACACTTTAGCTCTTTTGTGTGGAAGAAAACTAGAATAAATGATGCGTGCTGTGGGAGAGCCCTCCGTGCTGACCTTTCCCCTCTGCAACCAGAGTGGAGGATCAAGCTGGCCGTGGGGAAGGAGGCCATTCTCAAGGCAGGAGAGGAACTGGAGCAAATGACCTCCTTTAGGGAAGCGAAGTGGAGGTCTTTGGATCCCGTCTTGACTGACCAACACTGCCGTCCCCCCACTGTCCACTACAAGGTAAACAGCAGATGTAACAGATCAACAGTAATAACCTGCAAACCCAGAGTTACAGTAGTGATACAATTTCACCCACCTTGCTGATGACAATGCAAATAAACTATCTCCTCTAGAGGGATTGTCATGGCATAGTCCCAGTAAACGCTGAAAAATATGGAGACAAAATGCTGTGACCCAGACTAGTCTAACCACTGGATACTAGATAACAGCGACACACAAACCCATTGTAAATATTTATGTAAATCAAATATTTTACAGCTGCCAGAAAAAAGTAGTTGGAACAATCAATTCATTTGGAGAGAGAAAACACCTCACGGGTATGACATGATTTACGAGTTCGACAGGTGTCTTTTACAGTGTCTCAGTCAATAAACCATCTGCTGGATGCCGGTGTGTGAATATCAGCCTCATCAGATCAGCACCATTTATTCAGTGAGCCCTTGAGCAGCGCACAAACACACTGCATTATTCAGTAACAGCCGAGTGTTAGACAAACAACACAGCGGAGAAGAAATAATGCGCTGCTTACACGTCTGTGTGGAGGCAATTTACATGCTAAGATCAATCAATCAAATCTTTTTTTTAAATATATAAGTAACAAGTTTTAATACACATAAAGAACAAATAAACATGAAGTCATTGAAAGTTATCCTCTTCACACGAGAAAAGAAACAAAACCAAATGTTGAACATTTCCTGTTTGAAAAGGAGTATTAATCCCTACCCAGCTCATCTTATATATCTGTTCACAATCTAATGCAGATATATGCTATAAATAAATATGCCTGTCTAATACACAGATTCATGTTATTTTAATATATATGTTTTTATAAACAGATCTATAATTATTTAACTACACCTATACAAAATTATTGCTTTTTTATAATAGTTACTATAGTTAAAACAATTATAATGACATATTAAAGTATGTGTTACTATAGAAGTTGGTATTATAAAAGTATTTCCAACATTTTACATAATGATTCAGAGTTATTTTTACAGATAGGTAAATTTGCACCTGCGTTCATACTCCAAGTCTCCCACAGAGCCGTTCATGAGCTGATTGGGCGTCCACTTTAGTGTCATGAGTTCAGCAGTCTGGTGCAGAGACAGGTAACCTGGAATAGCCTCCATATCGTCCCTCTGAAAGAGCCACAGGGATTCAACTGAGGTTATGTTTGTAGGTAATTATAAATAAATGTAATAAATAATGCAAATTTTATCCACCGTCTACCCTGATAACACATAAAAGCAAAGCATTTATTAGTTTTATGTGTAAAAGACAAAAAAAAGAAGGAAGTGAAGATGTGTGCATTCACATTATATCACAGTGATGTGAGAAAAAATCTGCTAGAGTGCTTTGATGACAACATAATATGTAGAGCAGCTTTTATCCAGGACGTCAATGTGACAGGCTATACGTCAGGTTTTAAAGATTTTATCTCACAGCTATATAAATGCTGAAGTGGACCGAGACGGTTACCGGTTGTACGAGCACGTTGTTCTTGCCAAACAGTAGTGTCGCCCTGTTGTTCTGATGCAGCGACTCCACATATTCACGAGCTGATGGTGAGGGGGAGGGGCGCTCATCCATGCTGCTGCTGGAGTGCCGCTTCTGGATCTACACACACACACACACACACACACACACACACACACACACACACACACACACACAAAATATATAAAATCAGATCAAAAACTCATGACTTACATTTATTCATTCATGTGCACCAATGCAGTTTCAGTCTTTCCCGATGTCAAAAACCAGTCTGATTTTGCTTGGAGCACACAAACGCATCCGTAAGCACCGCGGCGTACAGGACAGGCCAAGTTGACCTGGTTCGCTCTTAACTTGGCAACTAAATAAATGTGATTGTCTGCAATACACTCTGTTCTTTCTCCTGGGACACACTGAGCTCCACTCATTGCAGCAATCTTAGCGAGGCCTCCAGACAGATAAACAGCATCTCAGAAGGGAACGTAACTGATAGTCTGCCGAAGCTAATATCAGCTCATATCTCAGCATAAATGGACACTATACATGTGCAGAGAAAAAACAAAAGAAGCCTGAAACTAACTCTGCTTTCACATCTGCTGAAAAATACAGCTTTTATTGTTTTGGATATGTTTACTTTAGAAATTTGCTGCAGAAAATGTGGTTTGACAGGAACAAATGATCATGAAATCTAAGTAAAACTTACATTTATATTCTTTGGGAGCTGTAAAAGAAATACACAAGTGCAGACGCTTATAGATGGAGTGGAAATGGAAAGAGTTAATGAAAATACGTTCCTTGGATTGACAATAGAGGATAAAAACATCTGGAAATCTCATACATGACATATACATAACAAAGGCTCAAGAAGCATTTCAGTACTGAGTGAACTGGACCACAAACCACTCCATGTTCTCTACTCTCCACTGGTTTTAGCATGTTTGAATTACTGTGCAGAGGTCTGGAGCTATACTTATCAATACTGCAAAAAAAAAAAAAAAAAAGGCCATACAGATAATCCATAATACTGATTATAGAGATCATTTAAACCCACTATTCCCAAAATCAAATAAATTTGTGAATTTCACTGATCTGAGTCATCGCAATAAACAGCCTAACTCCCTGACAATATTTTGTCTGGTTTCTTTAGGGGGCACCACAGCAGCTCACCTGCCTCAATCTCCCCCTATCCCTAACATCCTCCTCTGTCAGATGATCCCTCTGTATGTCCTCCTTCACTCCATCCATAAATCTTCTGTTTTCCTCCTGCCTGGAAGCTTGATATTCAACTTCTGTTTGTCCACCATTCCTCCTCTGCATATATAAACACCATCTCAGCCTTGCTCACCCCTCTGATGTCCTCATGACCAGGATGGATCTCAACATCTTCAGCTCTACCACCTACAGCTCAGCCTCCTGACTTTGTCAGTACTATCGTCTGAAAACCATACTTTTGTCACAAATCACTCCTGACACTCGTCTCCATCCACTCCACCTCTGTCCACTGTCTTCTTCACCTGTCTGGTCCATTGTCAGTTGCTTTGGATGGTTGACCCAGGATATTTAAACTATCCACCTTCACTGTTACACCTCTCACTGTCTCCCTCTCACTCACACACGCCTCTACTGACATTCATTGTTCTTCTCTCCAGAGCATACCTCCACCTTTCCAAGCTCTCTTCCACCTGAACCCTACTCTCACCATGGATCACAATGTCATCTGTAAACATCATAGTCCACAGAGACTCAAGCCTAACCTCATCTATCAGCCTGTCCATTTTCAAAATAAAGCACTATACAGCGCTATAACACTTACACACAGCGCGGGCCTCTTAGTAGGAGAATCCTGCCTGCAGAGGCCTCCGTGGATACGATGTCGTTGTACCAACTCGTCAGCAGACGGGTCTGTCCAGAAGTGGTCAGCTGTCTTCATCTTTGTGTATTCCAATGCACAAGGTCCAACTGTTGAACAGTTTTGTTAAGCAACAATCTCTATGAAAATCAAGCATTAAACACGTTGTGTAATAAATAAAAGACAGAAGAGTGACTTCATGCTTGTCCAATCATCCAGGTAAGGAAATCCCAGAAAGCTGATCCTGTTGATACGATTAACAGACTCAAGTTGCTGGGAAAGACTGAACTGAATTTATTAATCTATCACTGGAAAGTATGAAGGTCCTTGCAGTCCCTCAATGCAAGCCGTCTTGTCTAGAGTGTGTGTATTGTCTCGGACCTGTCAAGCAAAAATCAACTGGAAAAAAGTAATAAAACAAAAATAAAATGGCAGAAACATTTTTTTTGCTGCTGTCCTGTCTTGTTATTCAGTTCAAGGCCCCTTAGATTGATACTTTGACTCTCTTGGTTGGGGATAAGGGGACAAGCATGCAAGCATATTGATAGAGACAGGGAGCGCTTCTGCCTCCAGTGAAACAATTTTCACTGTTCACTGGTGGGAAACAACTGCGGGACTATGCCTGTGTTGCTGCACAGCAGATGTCAACAGGTTAACGTCTCAGCAGTTTAGCATTTGGTCACGAGGACAAGTTGAAAGAATATAAAGAGCAAAGAACAGTTTCCTTGCTTGGACAATGAGTAAATATAAGAAATGGTCTTGTAAGAAAGGGTGGGATAACATAACATCCTTGTTCTGCCTGTTTTTCCCTAGGTCATAATCTTAAATCTTCATGTAAATGATATTAAACCACCACTGTTGGTATAATTACCCAACAGAGATGCGAGGATGGGTCCATCTACAGGGTCCATGAGAACAGCCTCTTTTTCGTAGTATTTACTGAAAGACAAATATGAAAGGGGAATTATGCGGGAAGACAGAAATCTTGTAACTCATTTGGACAAGATGCTTTTTCCCATCTCAAATTACCTGCTGTTCTCCACCAGGTAGAGGACAATCTTGTCTAGCACCTTCTCAAAAAGAGCCGTCCGTATCCACAGGTTCTTGACTACAGGCGGGCTGAGGCTGGGCAGTCGGGGCATCTTGCGAATGCTGTCTTGACTTTGCAAGCTTTGACTTCGTCTGCAGAAGGGAAAGAGTTATAATTTTAGGAAGTAGACGTGTTTTTAAAACTCCTGAAGCAAAACCCCATCTGCATAAAACAAATACAGTGGCATAAGTAACTCATGAATAAAAATGCCTATAAACATGAATTATTTAGAAGCTTTTCATCATAAAAATAAACCCCAGCCCTTCAGAGAGACAGTCATTTGTTTTCAGTGCTTTCGCTGGAACAACAAACAGGCTTTGGTGCAAGCTTTGAAGTCTGCTGTGATGTGTGATATGAGCTGTGATACGTGCGTCTCGCACTTTGTCTCAATGATCTGCTCGAGCTCCTGGGCCTTCCTGCACAGCTCCTCAGCTGGGGGAAAGCTTTTCCCCACCTTGGTGAAGAGTGCCGCGATCTTGTTGCTACGTAGAAAGCCTGCCGCTCGCCGCTTCAGCCCATGAAGGACACACGCCTCCACTGCAGCTGTGTGTACAAAAGCACGATGTCATTATTAGGGTGCACTGATTAATAAGGTATGTCAGAAAAGCATAACAACACAGGACACGTGAATCCATCATAACAACAAAATCATCAAACCCCACAGAAAGACGAGCAAAATGTAAAGCAGAAAATGCTTCTGTGGCACAAAATTTTAAGTTTAATGTTATTTTTTTAATTATGTTAGCAAAACTCATTTTACTTTAAATAGCAGAAAATATTATTTTAGCATTTTTAAATCAGCCGGGACAGTAAAAATATAAAAGGAAAGCTCACATGTTAAGTTGTTTTACATAATTTGCTATTTACACGTCACATGGACACACAGGCAGATTCTGATGGATGGGCAGCATACTCTGCACCTAAAGCTTTCACATAAGAGTAACTTTACCTACAGCTGCATTAAATATTACCACAACTTTGATCGGCAATGACTAATGCAATTTTGACATCACCCAGAAATGTGTTTGGTAACACAAAATATTATCTTATGGCTTTTATCATTCATTCTCATTCAGCCTAGCAGTTAGCTGACAAATAATGTGGCTTGTTGCGCAGTTAATTGCACTAACAGTACCTTCAACACCTTAAATTTGGGCTCCAAATTTGGTGTGAAATTGTTCTTTTGTATGTTACTTGGCAAGTAATTAGCAGGCATTCGTGGATCCCCCTTGTTAATCAAGTTTGTGTTAGCTGAAATATCGTCACTGGCCATTTATTTTTATACCTGGCTAGTGGATTGGACATTTATGATGTGAATCTCCCGATCCGCCACATCTCAAATGTGCACTATGCTACTGAAATGTGGTGACTGTGGAGGCCATTTGAGTCCAACTCATTGTCTTATTTAAGCAACCATTTTCAGGTGATTCGAGCTTTGTCTTCTTGCTGGGAGCAGCCATTAAATGATGGGCACACTTTGGTCATAAAGGGATGGACATGGTCAGAAACAATATTCACTGGTGGTGATTAAACAACGCTTGGCTGATACTAAGGGAGCCAAAAGTGTGCCGAGAAAATATATCCCCCACACTTTCACAGCAACACTAGCCTGAACCATTGATACAAGGCAGGATGGATCCATGTCTCCATGCTGTTTGTACCACTTTCTGCCCCTACCATCCGGATGCCACAGCAGGAATAGCGACTCATCAGACCATCAACCTTATCAATCTTCTTTCAATCACCTTTCTTGTGATGGTCAATCTGAATTTCAGCAGGTCATCTCGACCATGATGACTACATGGCTAAATGCACTGAGCTACTGCCATGTGATTGGTTCTCTGTTCTGTTTTAGTTTTACATATTTAAAGAGAAAACCAAGATGACCGTTCTAAAGCTCAAGTTTCTAAGCTGTACTCCACAACATAGAAGTTACTTTAATAAGTTAATACTGTGTATTTGTATAGTCTGCATACATGTACGTTCAGTGCATTTAAACTGTAGAGATCTAACATCTGTCATGTGACCTGTTTGTTTTCTTATTTGATGAATGACCATTTGCTAAACTGTTTCCCTGGTCACAATACACTATTAAATATGCCAAACCATCAGATAATCTTCCAGTTTACCCAGTAAGCGGCCCACAAGTTAAAAGCATGTGGACACACTTGCACAGTCACTTGACCGTGGCAAAGAATAAGACACCCCCCGTTCCCTTTCAGGTCTACGTGGCAGCGCCTGGAGCTGTGTTGACATTTGAGTTCTCTTTCAGGACTAATCCTGTAGCTCTGTTCACATGGGTTCAGGGGGAAGGCTGGGGTTGCCATGGCAACTCACGAGAGAGCGAGATGAGCAGAGGGAGGGAGGGCCAGCACCGAATCATCGGCATTATGATCGTTGTCTTTCCACCATCTTCACCCCACTAAACACTGTCACTCTTTCCTTCACCCCTCCCCTTTTTTATGGACTTTCTCTGTCACTGTTAAAATCTGGTTTACAAGATTTTACTCCAGCACAGCCATTAATACGCTCAGTTTTCCCCACCCTGAACATTTTTTGCTAATTATCCCTCACATCTTTCTAAGGGCAACATGCTGAATGTCATGACTATATTAAAAGGCCTCCAAATATACTTCAAGCCCTTTACCCTTTCACCATTTCAGCTAAGTCGTCTCCGATGCCAAAGCTGAAAGTAATAAAGCTTTAAACCTCTACACTTTTGTGGAAGCTTATGTCACAATCTCTGCAGAATCACTTAAATTAAATCCTCTGAAATTACAATCAACATCTGTGGCAGAAGTACTCATAGTTTTAGAAAAAGGGAAACCTGTTACTCACTCTTTTCAATACTGGAATTTCAACTTCTTTAGTGAAGTGAATTGTTTTATCTGAACTATTTAATGCAATTACAATCACAAAAATCATGTAGCGTGAAGAAAATGAGCATCACATGCACGGATTCAGTCCCTAATGGTGAAAACAGCTAATACAGAAAATTGCCTCTAATCATCCTGTATCTGTGGCAACTGAGTGCATTAGGAGACTCTTGGCAGTGACACAGCTGAACAACACTTCGTCCAAGGCATTTGTGTTGGAGATCTCAGTAAATGAACGGGAGAGAGAGTCTGTGGGAATGAGTCAGCACGAGGTTCTAAAAAGTTATTAGCAGCCCAATTTCAGTAAGATTTGAGTTTTAAAACAGAGTTGCTAGTGAAATATTTAGAGCAGAATGTGTTTGTTTTCCCCTTTATTTCTGTCACATAAATAATATCACACCATGAATGCTCGTATTAAACATCTCCAATAATGATGTAACCCCTGTTAACTTCAGTCTCCTCCTCTCTGCTCTCTTTTAGGCATTTTTCTTTCTACTGTGTGTGTGTCACCATATCCCTGATATGGAAATTGTAGACACCTAACTCTGGCTGTAAGCTGAAAAAGAATACCCACCTGCCGATCTAACCTTCTTTTTGAGAATAGGAGTCAGTCAGAGAACAACTGCCTGAAGGGAAGGGGAGGGAAGCTAAAATAGCTTTTTTTGGACAGTGAATGAACCGAGAAGGGTGCATTAATGGTAAACATAAGACATATGAGCATTATTTTGAACTGTGAATCATGCAAAGCTGGTCTTAGGGTCCAAGGATAATATTTTATGTGATACTGCTGGCCTGACTGCTTATTATATTGTGCTTCTTTAAAACTGTATGGCAACAAAACAGTGTATGTGCGCTCAAAATACTTCCAATACACTACCAACAGCAAAAGTGGAGGACACTTGTTGACAATCTTACTTTAGCTTCAGCATTTCTAACAGCAAAATTCCAATGAAGTGTTTCAGATCTGTTCACTACCATTAAGTATACCCCATCCTTCAGGAGCTTATAGAATCACCTTTAGCAGCGATAACTCTCTCCCACATCATGGTGGAGGAGTTTTTCGGCATTCTTCTTTACACCTGTGCTTCAGTTCATTGGTGTTTGTGGCATTCGTTTATGTAAAGCTCTTTTACGGTAGCATTATAGCATTTCAGTCAGGATGAGGTCTGGACTTTGTCATGTTTTTTTTTTTTTTTAGAGAGAACAGATAGCCCTTCCAAACAAATCATAGTTGTTCAGTCTTTTTCTAATTGTGTGGTCATGAACTTTAACATTTAACATGCTAACTGGTGCCTGTAGAGTCTGAGATGTAGCTCTTAGGTTTCTCTGATTACACAACCTGACTTTGGGGAATACTTGCTGAGAGGCCACTCCTGGGAAGATGTCTGTTTTGAATATTTTCCACTTGTGAATAATATTTCTTACTGTAGTATGACAGACTTCAAATTGTTTGGAAATAGATGAGAACCAAGAGTTGTTCCTCATAAAACTGCCAAGCCCTTTGATTTTATAGAGGTGCTCACATTTGCTGATGATCATTTATTTTAATGGTACAGTGTTCAAAAGCATTTTATCTTTATTATGACATTTTCTTTAAAAAATCAAGTGAACAGCTTTTGCATTCCCTCTGCACTAACAGCATTTTAGCCTCTGCCTGGGCAGCTCATCACACTAGCCTGGGCTTTGGAACTTAATTGCTCCCCAGTGAGCAAGCTGAGTTTTTTCTCCCATCTTCCTCTCACTCTCTGTATAGACCACATCTGAAAGAAATGTAGTAGCAGGAGACCCTACCCCCCCAAAAAAACCAACAACCCAGAGATGAGAGGGTCATCCTGCTGCTGAATTGCCACTGGTACTGGTATGACAGCAGTAGATGAAAGATGTACCTCAGACAGAACAGCAGCTATTAAATCAGGCTATTAGATGATCCAACAGATAATGTCCACAGTGGAGGCTGAGACCGTTGAAATGAAACATGAAAGCACCACCGGAAACACATAAAGGACACAACCCTCCCCCACACAACACTGAGAGGTATTAAAGAAGTCTTTTAGCTGCACTGTAACAAAAATCTGAGCTCTGTGACAAATTATTTTCATAACCCTCCTGCAGAAAAATAAAACTACAAAAAAGAGATTTGGGGTAAGCTGATTACTGGATGGGAAGGATGTCCAACATTATTCACTTATGGTTGTTAAATAGGTTCAAGCTGTGCTGCAAATTCTTTTCCTACTATGATAATAACCCAAACAGGCTCTACACAGACATTATGAGGGAGTGAGCTTACATAAGAACCCAAAAAGGAAACAACATTGATTTCTAAATCAGCTTATTTTTGATTTTACATACCTCTAAATGAATTTCTTCAAACAATGACACTAAGAGGTAAGTCACTGTTTCTGCAGCGTCTAATTTACTTTTCCTTCTTTGATATTAGTCTGATCCAATTAGTCTGAGCAATGCAAGTGCGCAATTACAAGCCTATAGACAACACCAGTTTCTCTTTATTATCATTGGCACATTTTTATACAGTAGTAGAATGATATCATTTACGCCACAGGCCGTTTTTAATGGGATATTTTGCTTATTTAATCCTTTTCCCTACTTAATTTTCTTCCCTAGTCTGAGTATTTATAGCCTCCAGGCATGTAAAATGAAGCCAGTGTGGGTGTGCTGCGTGCAGTTCCTCTAGTGGCCACACGAGGCACGCGCTAAAGTGGAAAAAAGTCAAGTCAAAGAAGTCAAAGTCAAGAATCCAATGTGAAAAAGCTTATCTTTAAATCATCAAAAGGATGTTTTTGTCTCTATAGATAGTTTTCTCCTTCTTTAGGTTGGGCTTAATCTGTTTATAATTCATCAAGTTGGGCAACTGGCTTAAGAGTGTGGAAATTATCCTTTCATGGTCTATGGGCGTGTCACAACACAGGCAGCTGAAACCTTCTGGTGTCCGCTAGGCTTCACCTCTGTTAACTGGAGTCACTGAACTGGACTTCTCTGCTACATTTGTGCTGTTGGTGCCTTTGAAGCATTTTCAGTGAAATTATCTGACAAGTAATATGGCACAGACGTTTTGCTCCAGTTTTGGTGAGTCAAATTTTAGTCTTTTGTTTGTCTCATCACTGACTGATTTCTCTGTGTCGCAGTCGTACAGTTCATGGATGCAGCTTGCTGCCCAGATTTGCTGATGACACCACCTTCTTTTCCAAATATGGCCACTGCTGGTTTATAAAACAAAAACAAACCATAACCATGGCCAAAATGCCAATGCTTGAGTCCAATGGGTGATGTCACGCTGGTGATGTCAGTCTTTTAAATACAGTCTATGGTATTAACAGCTCCGTCTATCCCTTTGTTAGTTGTTATTCTGTCACATGCCTTATTTTCTGCCAGTGTTCAGCTTTATTCATGGTTTGATTCCCTGAGCTTCAGAGTAACTTCTTAATTTTTTTTTTAACTTAACCTGTGTGTTTTGTGACATTTTTTAAAAAAAAACCATAAATACGCATAAGTTGCTTTGTCCTGGCCTAACCAATCATCCCAAGAGTCAGAGTTTAGGTTCTAATCTGAACACCATTAAAAATTATTTATTTCACATTAATAATGATGGTCTGTGTTACGCCATGCCTTTTTCCCCCCAACAGTCTTTATCTTGGCACACAGCTAGTAAAAATATCACCTTTTCTGCAAGCTGAGAGTCATTTTATTCACACTTAAATCCACAAATATATCTTGTTATTGATTACAGCTCCGGTCTGAGCCAGACATCCGATGAGCGTGACCACCTGCATGTGGGCAGTGTGTTTCTCGCACTAATCATACTGCAATCCAGAAGTGTGATTTGGAGGCAAGAACAAAAACACTTGGTAAAGGACTGAACTTTAAATATCTCTTATTTGTACTGAACAATAAATATACTCTTGTGCTAAAAGTGTGTTACATAGGCATTGACACACTCATCCACCATCTCTCCTTGTGGAAAAACTAATCAAAATCTTTACATATTTACATCATGGACAATAGTTACCAAAACAATACTGTACAGTTATTAAAATTAAAGTACAGATAAGTGGCAAACCCAGGTTGTAGTGTGCAAACAGTGCAGGATACTGAAAGATGTTTAAATAGTAAGAATATTTAGAATAACTTGAAAAGTGCAGGTTGTGTATCGTACCTGTGCATTAAAAGTAGACATGTAACTTCCAATAAATTAGTATATATATAAACTGAGAAACGTAATGTGCAAGTTATAACAGTAGCAGTTGTTTGGTTGAAAAAAAGCATAAAAAAGCAAAAAAAGCAAAAAGAAACAAAGCAGAAAAAAGTGCAATGAAGTAGCTTAATGGTTAAAAAAAGTATCACTGCGATTGCTTTGTTTTTAATTTTGTCCTGTAATCCATAAATGACTTGTGAGATATAAGCAAGTATGATTTGTGTATAATTTATAATATTTTAATGGTTGAAATTAATCATGAGTTTTAGGCCACTTTTAAGAGAAATGTAAGATCAAGTTGTATAGTTAGACATTCAGAGCGAAAGATAAACAAGATAAAGAGTAACTTGACTGAAATAAGCTGACATTAAGCCTTTCCAGCATTGCAGAATTACTTGGAGAGCAAAAGCTTCACGATTTGTTTGATTACTCACCACAAAAGGACACAATATGGCTGCTGTCTTCGTGGACAAATTTCCTGGTAACAGCTTCTTCCATAATCTGCTTCACCTGTCAATGACATGGCAGATGTTGGGTGACTAATTCATTAATATACCACAACAGGCAAAATTTGGTGGCACAGTAAGATAAATATATATTCAGATCTGTTCACTACCATTAAGTAGTATATAATGGTATACCATTAAGTATACCATTATATAAATATATATATAAAAGTCTAATGTAATTTTGTGCATAAAAACGAGCTCAGTGATGAACTGGGGTTTGAAATTGGGGGGGGGGGGGGGGGGGGGGGACACTGAAGAAGGAAGAATGGATGTTAAGTTGGTGGATGAGTCACCAGCTCTCATCTCAAACTACTGGGAAATGAAGGAGATATATTTGGGTGTGGAAGGAGGAAATGGAAGGGATGGGAGTTCATCACAGACCCTTGTTTCTTACTTTTCACATCCAAATGAATCAAAGCCCAACTTGTTTTTTAAATAAGGATAGAGAGGGTCAGACATCAGAAATGGTTATTATTTAGATTTTGTCATCACTGGGATCTGTGCCTCTCTCTGATCACATGCCAACAGCTACAGTTAGAGCCATAGGATTTTGGACAATGATACATTTTTATAGTTGTGAACCACCACAGTAGAATTTAAAAAAAACAAAACAAATCAATCAACAGTCTGATGTGCAGACTTTCGGCTTTGCATTAACTGCTTAAGAATAGCAACATGTTCTACACATACATGTTATCAAGGGAAGTATGGATGAAAAGTGATTGGACATTTGTCTGACACCTGGTTTCATGACCAAGTGAGGCCTGTTGCCTCGTTATTCCACAATGCATTAAGTAGACAGATGACCCCGGGTTGACTAAACTTGCAATTGGTAGCTGTTCACTGGAACTCTCAATATGAGGTCCAAATGAGGGAGGCCATCATCAGGCTGAAACTACTGGTTACACTCAGGAAGAAGGAGGCCAGATTAGACTTTGTCAGAAAACATCTAAACCAGCCTGCACGGTTCAGAACAAATATTTGGTCAGATGAAATCAGGATGAATCAGCTCATGATCTGACACCACATTATCTGTCAAACATGGTGGAGGCTTCGGCACGCACTGTATGTCTTCCAGTCGAAGCAGGTCACTACTGTTTATTGAACATGTGACTGCTGATAGAAGCAGTCTATAAAGATGAATTCAGAAGTGTACAGGGCTATACCCTCTGCTCAGATCAGACATATGCTGCAGAAATGAACAGACAACACTGCACAGTGCAAATAAAGAGCAGCCAAAAGCAGACTGCAAAAGCAACCCAAGGTTTTCTCAAGGGAAATAAAATATTCTTTAATGGCCAAATCAGTCACCTGTTTCAGTCAAACAGAACATGATTGCCAAAGGCCAGAAAAACCCACAAACAAGCAACAACTGCAGTAGGTGGTTGCAGAAAAGGTATAACATAACAGTTAAAGGGAGGAAACAGAATTTGGTGATGTCCCTGTCTTTCTAGACTTCAGGTAGTCTTTGACTGCAAAGGATTTTCATCCGATTATTAAAATAATCCTTGTATTTAAAATGATGTTAGCTTGTTTAATTACTTTTGATCTTCTGAAAGTGGGGAACTGTGGGTAAAAATAGTTGTAATTCCAAACCATTTACTGCTAAGATTTTTGTTAAAGCTAAAAATCTGCATATCGATCACATAAAGATTGTATCCACTGTGGAGGTGCACAGAGGCAAAACTACAAAAAAAGGTAAGTAGTCAGATAATATAAGGCACTAACTGTATAGCCAATAGTTAAGATGATTGGATGTATCAGATGCTCTGGTGGCTATGGAGACATCCTACTGTGTGGGCACTGGTCTGCAATATGCATGGAAAGTATCAAGCCCTGGACACGGCCACACAGATAGCTGTAATTTCCTGTTGAAATGAGTCTGTCCACAACAACCATATTACACTGCCAGGTTCACCCACTACACACAAAGACATTGACTTACGGACACACACAGACACACACAGACATACACACACACACACACACACACTCCTTCTCCAGCACATTAACTCTATATTTCAGTGGCATGGGCAAATATTTTCTCTGTGTGGCACTTCTGCAACTGTAAGGCAATGAAATTTACAGCGTGATCATAATATTTTCCACTAGATAAAGTTCTATCTTCAGATTGGATTTTCCACTATGGCACAATTAAATTGATTAATAATTTCATTACTAGTTTACTCACTATACATAAATGGATTATGCCACCTGTATTTTGATCTCACATTTACTGTAAGAAAACAGAGATAATTAAATCACTTCAGGTCATCCATTTGGCATTCAGATCTTTATTTAAGCAAGCACGAGCTGTTAAAATATTAAGGCACACAGTACTTAAAGGCTGGCCATTATCTAACTATTACTACTGGCTATGAGGAATTTAAGTACTGCTGTTAATCAAGATGACAGTAATTTTAGCTACTTTACTGTTGATATTTATTCTAAGCATAGCATCTGACGTTTATGTTTATTGTTCATTTATAAAATGCTAATCTAGTTCTCAAACAAATGACGTAAAAAGTGTTAACCTCTCACTTAAATTTGATTTTAAGTGAGAGGTTAACTATAATAACTGAAAAGTACTTAAATGTTATACTTGAATAAAGTTACTCAGACATTTGACAGTACTGGTAAGTTTATATAGTGATGTTTAATACTGTGCAAAAATCTTGAGTCACCCACCACGTCTTTATATTTTGCTTGGAAAAGGCTTTCCACAAGATTTAGGAGTATGTTTGTGGGTATTTTTGACTATTCTTCTAGAAGCTGCAGGCAAGCACAATGACCAAGCACAATGCAATTAATCAGATCCTGTGGTGAACTCAAACATTGATGTTGGACAAGAAGGCCTAACTCGTAGTCTCTGCTTTAATTCATCCCAGAGGTGTTCTGTTGGGTTGGACTCTGTGCAGGCCAGTCAAGTTCTTCCACACCAAGCTCCCTTATACATGTCTTTGTGGACCTTGCTTTGTGCACATGTGCAGTCGTGTTGGAACATCCCCAAAACTGTTCCCACAAACATGAAATTGTCCAAAAATGTCTTGGTATGCTGAAACATTACGAGTTCCTTTAACTAGAACTAAAGGACAGAGCCAAACTCCTGAAAAACAACCCATAATCCCACTCTGCATTGTGCTTGGTGATGCAAGGTTCAGATGCAGCTGCTTGGCCATGCAAACCCATTCCATGAAGCTCTCTACACACTTCTCTTGAGCTAATCTGAAGGCCACATGAAGTTTAGAGGTCTGTAGCGATTGACTCTGCAGAAAGCCGGCAACACCTGGGCACTATGCACCTCAGCATCCGCTGACCCCGCTCTGTGATGTTACGTGGCCTTCTACTTCATGGCTGAGTTGCTGTCATTCCCAGTCACTGTCACTTTGTTATAATACCACTAACAGTTGACTGTGGAATATTTAGTAGCAAGGACTGGACTTGTTGCAGAGGTGGCATCCTATCACAATACCATGTTGGAATTCACTGACCTCCTGAGAGCGTCCCATTCTTTCACAAATATTTGTAGAAGCAGTCTGCATGCCTCGGTGTTTGATTCTATACACCTGTGGCCATGGAAGTGATTTGAACAGCTGAATTCAATGATTTGGATGGGTGAGTGAATACTTTTGGCAATATAGTGTACAACACTGCATTTCCTACCCCTATTTTTAAGACGGAGACTACAGGCACGAAAATGTAACAGATGCACAAACACTGCTAAGAAAATCTGCCAACTGAGCTCTCACTGTTTATGCAAGATGACAAATTCAATCCACATATCTTTTTTTTTTCTAAATACTTGGACGACAAATGAACCCAGAAGCCTGGAATAAAAAAAATAAAAAAAACTCACTAATTAGACAGCAGTCATTACTCAAACTTGGACTGTTCGCATCAGTAGCATTGTTTTCTTTAGCATCAACAGAAATGATTCACACTGCCGACACGCCAGAGAAAGTGGCAGTCACTGTGATGCACACCAGCTCTGTTAATGATTATATAAAAGCCTGCGTTCACGCAAATACACACAAACGCTTAAAACACAGAGGGCTTTTATATGCACCAGTTTTCTTTCTCAGTGCATCTGACACACAGAAAACTGACTGCTAACTTGAGGAAGCACCCTCCTCCTCCTCATCGCTCTCGTCTGGGCTACAGATCAGGCCTCTGAGGAATTTATATGGTAAAACGTCTAAGCACAGACAACCTACAGGTTTCTATGGAGACGTCACGAGTCTCACAGTGGATCACTTCCGCCAAAAGGACGCGCAAACATTCATTCATCTTTGAAATAAGAGGCTGAATGCGGCTCTCCGACAGCCACTATTAATATCTTGCGCTGTGTTGTCGTCATCTTGTTACTCTGGCATCAATAAAGCAGAAATACCACCCAGACTTTACTTTTTAAAGTAACCATATGTGCTACAATATCACCCAGGAAACAATATATTCTCACTGAGATTTAAGAAAAAACTGAAAATTTAGAGAAAAAAATGATTCATTTCATCAGCAAAGCAAAGCACGATGAGTCTGCTTGAAGGCAACAGCCTGAGTGATAAAGGATCTTTTGAGTATTCCAATTAACTCCTCCAAGAGCAGAGAAAGGAAATAAGAGGGAGAGAGAAAGCTCCTTGCATTAAAATCTCCATCCTACATTATTCATAATCACTAAGTCTAATGCTGAATGAAGGGAGCGCACAATAAAAAAAATAATTACTGTTATTCATGTTAATCTACGGCACACGGAGCTGCAGTTCTCTCATAAAGAGGTCCAGCTGAATCACGATTCCATTATGTGAATTACAGCTTAATACCGAATGAAAAGAGTGATCAGCTGTAAAAATGGCAGAGAATGTGATGCCACCATAAAGGTCAATATAACCAAAACACAGCCCAAAATAGTTCCAAGGTACTCTAACCACAGGGTGGCTTTTCTAAAACTTCTTTCTGATGACGGCACCTTTACGAGGACGCTGTGGGATTTTGAAGCGCTGATTGTACAGTGTCAATATTCAGTCTTGACATGAAATAATTTTACACGATGCATCATTTGAGGTCGAGACAGGACAGCTTTAGAGGAAGCAGGGCCCTCCATTCACATAACATGGTCCAGTTTGTGCAGATTTGCCTCAACTGCCATACTAAACAGCATAAAGTACTGTAGTTCAGTTTGATTATAAGCAGTGTAGCAGCAGTGCACCTCAGCAAAGCCAGGTAATCCTATCCTATCGATTTAAAAGTGTCACTAGGGCTACTTTCAAAAAAAGAAAGGAAGATTTGGGATGTTGTGCAAAATGTAAATAAAACCAGAATGCACATTTCCAAATGTCATGAACTGGCATTTTGTTCACAAAAGAACATGGAAAACATCAAATCTTTAAACTGAGACATTTTACTATTTCATATATAATATTTGCTCATTTTGAATTGTTGTCTCTCTCCGGGTACTCTGGCCTCCTCCCACAATCCAAACACAGGCAGTTAATGGGGTTAGGTGAACTGGTGATTCAAAATTGCCCATAGGTGTGAATGTGAGTTGACTGATTGTCTGTTTCTCTGTGTTAGCCCTGCAACAGACTGACAACCTGTCCAGGATGTAAACCACCTCTCGCCCTATGGCCGTTGGGACAGCCGCCAGCCTCCCCGTGACCCTGAATTGGCTAAACAGAAGAAAATGGATGGATGTATGTTGTCCCATTCTTGAATGACATAGCATTCTAACTGCTCAGCAGTCCTGGGCCTTCTTTGTTATACTTTTCGTTTCATGATGCATCAAATGTCTTCAAGTGGTTAAAGGTCAGGATTGCATGGAGTGCAGGAAGCAATGCTGCTGTAACAGCTGCTATGTGTGGTTTAGCATTGTCTTGGTGAAATGTGGATGGCCTTCCCTGGAAGAAAAAAGTCATCTGGATGGAGGCATATGTTCCTTTAATAAGTCACCTTTATACACCTTTCAACATTGATGGTGCATTTTCCGGATATGCAAGCTGCCAATTTCAGAAGCACTAATGCACCCACATACCATCAGAAACGCAGGCTTTTGAACTGAGAGCTGAAAATAAATCGGATGGTCCATAAAGATTTTTACATTTTGACTTCTCTGACCACAGTTTTCCAGTTTGTTCCAGTCTGTTTTTTATGAGCTTTGTCCCAGAGAAGATGGCAGCATTATTATGGATTATGCTTATATACGACTTCTTCTTTGCGTCACAGAGCTGTAACCTGCATTTGTGGATGGCACGGTGAACTGTGCTCACAGACAGTGATTTCTGTAAGTGTTCCTGAGCCCCTGCAGTGACTTCCACAACAGAAATGTTCTGTTTTTAATGTGGTGCTGCCAGACAGCCAGAAAATCACGTGCATCCAATATTGATTTTCATCACTGTCCCTTGCACACAGAGAGTTCTCCAGATTTTCCGATCTGTTGATGATTTTATGTATCGTATACGATGGGATATAAAGAGTCTTCACAATGTTACATTGAGGAAAATTGTTCTGAAAGTTTTCCACAATTTCTTTTTGCAGATTCATGAACCTCTGCCTACTGAGAAGCTTTACCGCTCTAAAATGCTCTTTTTATATCCAATCATCTTCCTGACCTGCTGCCAGTCAAACTAATTAGTTGCAATTACCACTTACGTTTCCAGCTTTTCGTTGCCCCTGTAAATGTTTTGACGCGTGTCAAAATGAGCTAATATTTCTTCGTGAGAAAGTTGTTTTTTTTTTGTAAATATAACATATATATCTTTTCTATGTTCTACTGAAAATAATACATGGTTTTATGAGATTTGCAGGTCATTACATTTTACACAGCATCCTAACTTTTTTTGGAATTGAGATGCTAGTTTTTAATGAAACAATCTCAGAAATATTAGTTTCTAATACAATAATAATGTCTGATGTTTCCCCTGCATTTGTCCCTACAAAATGAATGCATCAGCCCTGGATTAGTGCTGTAGCCACTCCATAATCTGCTTTGTATCAAGTAGCTGCTCACTACTGAGTCAGAGTCTCTGTCTTGCAACGTCTGTAAAGAACTGGTTCTTGTACAAATCCCTGAGACCAGGAGTATACGCACAAGCACTCAACACAACACGATGAAATTCACAGACTGTGTTTGCTGCACAAACAGTTAAAGTGAAAAATCTCTATAAACAGAGTCAATCTCTCAGTCTATTCAGTTTGACTACCTGCAAAAGTTCTCACTTTGATTCATTTGGTTTTTTGTCCTCAAAATGCAATTAAGCCAAGGCCAAAGCTCCATTTAGCAATTTCAAAGAAAGTACTCCGGATGTGCATAAATATTTACTAGATTCTTCCCTTGACCGCGCTCTACCTCTCCACCTAGTTTTATGAAATTCAGCTTGGTAGTTTTATAGACAGGAGGAACTCAAGACCCAAAAGTAAAAAATGAAAGAGGAAACTAAATGACACAGCTCTTCAGTTTCTCTCCCTCTCTCTATTGCCCCTTCTCTCCTTTAGCAAACACAGGTGTGTATTTCTGTTTGTGTGCACATGCACACGTGATTTTCAAGAAGGCGGAGGGAGCAGCACGATCAGAGCGAAATGCAGCCAGACAGAGTGGGGCTCTGTATCAAAGCTGAGGCAAATAAGATTTCTCATTTAAAACAATTTTGCGCCAGAAGGCAATTTAGCTGTCACAGACGTCCTGCGCTCTCTGGATAATGGCCCACATCCAGGTATATTTGAGCAGACTGATGGCACAAAACCAGCTGGGCAAGGAGAGTGTGAGAACACACAGCATAAAGTCACCATATGGCACGGCCCACACTGAGTAATAAAAACCATAAACTGATGTGAAAATGGCACAAACAACAACAACAACAACATCAATCTTTCCTTTCAGGGAGTGAAGAAGTAGATACAGCTTTTTCAAAAATGTTATCAACAGATTTAATAGATGTAGCAAAAAAACAAACAAACTAAAAACCTCTGAATAGGTTTCCACTATCTCTGATTTTGGCCACTCTTCAGCTGAAAAATGTTGAAGGATGTCTCAATTTAGCTTTTATTAGACTCCTCTAAATCCATCAGTTTCTCCAGATTGAGACATTCCTTAGTGGATTTCTATTGTGATCAGAATCTTTATCCTGCTGAAAGCTCCATTTCTGGCTCAGGTTCAGTTTTTGGATAGACTGACCCAGAACTCTGTGATATGATGCTGATGCTCATAGTTGACTAAATGACTGTAGGCTGCATGAAATAAACCCAAGCTATAACATTTCCATTTCCAATCAAAGTTGGAATGAGGACCTTCTCCTAAAATATGTTTTTGTTGTGAACCAAACATATCTGCTGTACTGGGTACTTGGGCTTCCTCCCTCCATCCAGAAACAAGCATGTTGGGTTAACTGGTGATTCTATATGGCTTTTGGCTGTGATCTAGATAAAGTGCTTTAAGTGGTTTGAATAGTGGGTGAAACTAGAAAAGCGCTACATAAGTACAACACATTACATTATTGATATTGTGGCCAAACAAACATATGTGTATATGTTTCCGTTCCTAATGATCTGGTCTTTGGCTACTTTGTAAAACAGTAGCTTAGCTTTGATGCTATTTTTGGACAGCAAAGGCTTTTCCTGACAAAATTCCACACAGGCTACATTTCTGATTGCTCTGATTGTAGATATATGCATTTTAACACCAGGCTCTGTAAGACTGTCTGAGGCTTCTTTTTGCATCTAATGTCCTGCCTGTGGGCTAAATGTTCTGGAGGGCAAAGTGAAATGTTTAACATCTAACAGTTTTCCTTGCAAATAATTCAGATATCTTTTTAAATCACTTGCACTTAGACATTCATCGGCACAGAGAACCTCAGATGTCAAAGATTTTAAAAGGACCTCCTTTACAAACTGCCAGGATCAGTGATCCTTTTTTAATTATGAAAATGTTTTTTAAAAAAAAATGTAAATTGTATGTGTCATTTGTTTGCCCATCAGCTCAGTGTGTATCCTTATCGAATATGGTAAAAAAGAAAGTAACACTTTCCACTCTTCTTTTTTCTTTTCAGATTCTTACATCATTAAAAATGCTGATCTTCATTAAAAAGCTGTCTGAGAATAAAGTCGCTGCTACGCTAACAAAGAGCCCCAGTGAATGAATCTTTGAGAGGCCTTATGCACACAGAGAGCATATTTAATCATGGGAAGGGTCTGCTCTCCACAGATAAACACTGGAGAAGCAGAGGAAAACAAATCAGGCCACCGCCTCTACACTCTTCCTTTCACAACATTCAGGATGTGCTGATTTAAAGGAATAAAGCTCAGTAGAGCATGATGTAATTAGATAGGAAAGTTAAAAAGAAACATAAACACTTTTATCGAATGAAGGTTGAAAATGTCTCCATGCAACAATCAAACAGCTGTTACTGTCCCTCTTCACCTGAATATTCTTTTAGAGACCAAAACCAACAAGACTCGGAGGGTTTGGGTTATATTAGAAAGGCGTGGATAACACTGAGAAAACCTATCCTGTACAAACAAAGGGCAACAAAAATGCTTAACTGTAAAGTATACACCACTACAGGACAATGGAAACACAATAAGGTAACACACAGCAGTCTGCTAACAGACATGCACCTGTCATCTATCTCCAATACACTGGATGTGCTTTCGTTTTAGATTTCAGCTGTCAAAATGTTATCGCTCTACTGTGAATATTTCAACGTGTCTCTGTTACGATAAATCAACTTCCTGTTGGGGAGTTTTAGTTTCCTGCCAGTCAAAGCAGAATTTAAATATGTTTGGGTGGACGCAATTACGACCCCAGAAGCTTGCTGCTGGTTTAAATAAGGTTGCTATGTGTGAAAAAAAGGGTGTTATTACTTTAAGGAAGCTGCTGAGATTTAATACATGTTTTAAAAAAAGGAGCAAAGTGGGGAAAAAATGGTGCCACTCTTGATTACCTTGAGCATCTATATGAAAGGAGGCTCTTCGCAAAGGCACGGCCCATCAGTTTGGACATCTCACAACATGTTCACTTCCATCATGCTTCCACCATCAAGCCAAAGGTTTAGCCAACATGCCAATAGATACTATCTATTTTCAACCTTTCCCCTCCATGACTGGTGACATGTAGGACATTTGGCTCTTGGACTTTAGAATTTCACCTGCAGTTTACTTTAATACTTACTGAGCTGAATGTAGCGTGCCTGCTTATCTTCAAGACTGTATAGGGGAGTGTTGGCGGCACAATCACCTCGACCGTTCATCATAATCTAATGAAACTCTATAACCTTACTAAGGCATTCATTTTGTGGAACAAAGGGCTTAACACTATGAACCATAAAAACATTAGCTAATCAAATAACACCTTCCTCCAAACAGATGCTCCTGCAGGTCGAGCTTTGCATCCTGCACCAGCCTCATTAACACAGGCTTTATGTAACATTATCATGTCAGTGACATTTATAGAAGCTTTCATATACACAAAACTCATTACACACACACACACACACACACACACAGTTTGAGTCTAGAATCACCAAATGGTTTGGCAGAAGGCTGATGGTTTGCTGTGCCATAAACACAACAAACACTGACTAAAGACAATCTGCTTTCTTCGTGCTGCTTCTCCACCCAAATAATTAGTGAGGTGCAGCACTACATCATTCATGCTGAGAACAGACCTTAACAAATTAACCAACCATAAACTGTTACTGGACTTTAATAACTATTATTATTCTACTTTTTCTCCCTTACTATCAGCTTGTTTTCTGGTGTTTTTCTGGCTGAGGTACAGATGAGCACCACAGGCACACATCTGTAATCATCACCAGGAAACAGCGGACACGGTGGCAGCCAGTCTTTGTTAGGGATCGCCTGGCAAGCCTCTTCGAGCACAGGCTGAACTGCAGAGCTTCATACGAACCAACATGTTTGTTTTTCCGACTCGATAACTGCTGAGCTGAAAACACCCACCTCCTTTTTGACGGTGCGCAGCAGCCGCTGACGGGTCTCTGCCTCTGAAACACAAATAAACCAAACAGCGCATCTTTACTTTCTGACACGACTCAACTTTCTCCGCGTTCCCAAACAGAGCCAAATGTTACTTAAATAAATTTAAACAACAGATGATTACTAAAAAATGTTCTTTTGCTCCCACCTGCCATGATTGTTGCCATGGATCCTGTCTCCTGTCTGAACGCAGCACCCTCCCATCAGCTGCTTGTACAATGTGGATCACGACTCCACCTCCTCCGAGCACACGCCTCTTAAAGACACGCTGCGCTCCCTCCGGGAACGGGTCAGAACCAGGGGAGAGAAATAAATGTGCCGAAAGACAGCTTTCTAGCCTTAAAATCGGAGTGGACTATATTATTTACGGATACAACCCGTATGGATACAATGTATTACAAACGCTCTTTTGTTACAAGAAATCTTAGCGACAATCTGACTCAAGGATAGTAGAAATAATTTGGTTTAACCGAGATTTTAGATGAAATCTTTTACTGAAATTAAGACATGACTAAAACATATCAGAGCTTGCGTAAATTTGTTTGCGTAAATTTATCAGATGGAGAAATCTTTTGTCCTTACGCCATCTTGTGGTCAAAATGTAGAAGAACGGTTACATTAAGATACCAAACAAAACAAAACTAAAATGAAATTAAATTCTGGGTAAGTTATTAAACATAATAAATAAATAAAATAAAATAAAATCCGTTGATTAACCGTAACTACTAAAATAATAAGTAAATAACTAACTAAATTAATAAATAAAGAATTAAAAACAAAAGGGGCAAAAGAGAATAAAAAGAAATAAAATAAATTATATATGAAGATCCATTCTTCCCCTCATCTGTTCTACTGTAACACTCTACTGCATGTCAAACCAGATATGACTCTTGAATATTTTTCTGTAAAAATAAAAATAAAAAAGCTTGAAAAACCGCGTCATTCTGCAACAGAAAATCCCCACAAAGAGTTATAACTCACGCTGTCCAGAAGATGGCGACTGTGTAATATATATTTATACCCAGTGATTAGAAGAAAAGGAACCAGCAGGTCCATGTGGATCACCATTTTTCACCTTTTATTTAAATTTTGCACTTACTTTATTTTTTTCTCATAGCATCCAGCTCAGAACACATTAGAGAAACCTGCAATGTGAGTTGGAGAACCACAATAGACTTGAGTGAACTACAGAGTGGGAGATCTTAAGGCCATGAGTCCAGCCACGCCTGGAGGACTGAGCTGTCAGGTGAATCAGGTGGTGAAAGGATGGAGTGATAACACAAGATGACAGACTGAGGGGACTGAGGGGTGCAGGGTTGGGCCCCTTTCTCTCCACCCCCCCCCCCCCCCCCCCCCCCCCACGCTGTTTTTCCTCACAAGCATCCTCTTTAACCCAGGATTCCCTGGCTGGGGTGACTCACACCTTTAGTTAATGTGAGGTAATAGGATGTCGCGTTAAGTGTCATAACAGGACTTCTGCCTGAGTAAACGGCACAGCACACCAAACTCCTCACCAGCTATCCTCTGCCTAATTAGCAATGTTTGTCTTTAGACCACAGCTCAACGCACACAAACATCAACACTCCACATTTATTTGCAGCCTTTTAGCGTAATGCTGTTCTGTATAGGAAGAAAAATGTATTTAAAAAATGGACAGGTTCCTATGAATCACAACAAGGTGCAAGTGGACAGGTCAAATAACAAATAACAGGGGTTGCAATAAAACTTGATTTAAATACATTTCGATATAAATATACAAAACAGATGAAAAAGGTTAAATTTAGGGACTTCATTATTTTCTAAATGACAACAACTCAAAGGAATTTTAAACCACACCAACACCAGCTTTAGAAATAACAATGCTGTGTCATACAGGCCTCTTTGCCTGTCAGCAGAGCCTCTGGCAGAAGCCAACATGCACATGTCGATGCGTGATTAGAGTCGACGTGCTCTAACAGACACCAGGGCATGCGAGGGAGGCTCCTGTCAGTCTGATGCTCTTCTGCACATGTATGCCAATGCAGATTGACAGGTTTGTATGTCTGAGAAGGCCAGTAATGTATGGTTTGTTGCTATGTTATTGGCCCCCAGGGGCCCCTACACCTCGGCTGGATAACCACAGCCTTTCCCTCCCAGCTTTCCCCCCATCCTAGCTCTGACAATAATATTATCACTTGTATTATAACTTTCTCTGCCTCTCCCTGTCTATTACCCGGAGAGGCGCTAACTTGAAGGGGAAATAATCTATATTCTTCTTTGCTTCTCCTTTGATGTCCATTTAGCAGGAAAGGGCCAAAACAACAGTTATTAAACAATGCTTCTGCACAGCACATTGCCCCAGCTTCAGGTGGGGAGGCTGGGCAGTAAACCATGTGACACCAGGCCAGACAGTGCGGCTGCAACTTGGTTCTTAAGTGACAATTTTATGATATTACTGGATGTCTCCTGTCCTATCCTGTGTCATATCCATTTCCCAAAGTAACTTCATTTGATACACTCTCTCCGCTCACAGACCTACATGACCACAGCTCTCTGACTATACAGTTAGTAGCCTTTTCAAACTACTCAGTGCTAAAAGCGGTAGATTTGATTACAAATTCATTTTATTAGGTTTCCCTAATCAGTGCAGTTAAGCTACTGTGATTCTATTTTGCTGTCTTCACCAAACTATATGATGCCACAGGACCAGCAAACCAAGATGGTCCAAGGTGCTGTTTATGGCTTTCTGTATTAAATCTGTGGAAGTTCAAACTGACCGACTGCACACTAGTTAAAATTACTGTTACACTGTGTCAGAAGCCTGTTGTTTGATTTAATCTTTCACTCATGTTTCAGCTATAAGATGTTGAAATCAATTTTCCTTGACCTTTTTGCAAAAATAAAGACACTGATATCCCCAGAAAATGAGGATCATAATGTACCAATTCATCCAAATTCAGTCTTTATATTCTAAAGTTTGAGTTTCAGGCGACAACAAATTCTAGTTCATATTGATAAAAAGAGAAAATATGAGGTTGCAGAGTTTTGAATTTAGATGGTGTGATGTGCAAGTGATGACTTACACAGCAAAACTTCAACATTCACTTTACTGCACATCATGATGCGTTCAGGGGAAAGGAGTTTAAAAAAAAAAATGTGAGTAAGGCTGCAATCCCATCAGTCTTTGCTGCTGGTGAAATTCAACCGTGTTCAAAGACAGGCCTCTCGCCTTTAAAGTGAGTTATCGCATTGATCAACTCTAGCATCGTCGCTTTAGAGTCTGTAAATCATCCTGGACGTTTTAGTTGAAAGACGGTTAAAAAGTGAGGGTATGATTTCTACTAACAGGTATCCCCAAGTGTAGCACCAACAACTCCTCCCACTCGGCCCTGTCATCATCACAGGAGAAGCATCCTCCTCTCTGAGGAGCTGTTCCTCTGCCTGACTTTTCACAGTCCGGTGCCCCGACAGGACTCAGCGGTCATGGCCGGCAGTCTGACCCACCACAGCTCCCCGAACCCCGGCTATAGCACCAATAACGCGGTCCCGGTGCCGGTCATCACGCAGACGGAGTCCCGAGACAAATGGAGCAAAAAGATGGATTTTCTCCTGTCTGTGATTGGCTTTGCTGTGGACCTTGGGAATGTTTGGAGGTTTCCGTACATATGTTATCAAAACGGTGGCGGTAAGTAGGCTAAAGATTTAAAAGCAAGTCGATCCATAAGTTAGGATGTGCGGACTTTGTTTGTAAAACTTGTTCTGTCTTCAAATGATTTTGATCTCACAGCTTCTGCTCGAAAAAGATGACAGCAGAAACTGTCCATGGTGCTGAAGAAAGCATCCATCCGTTAGAAACTCAATTAAAAAGTCTTTGAAATGCATTTGGTCTTTGTTTATAATTTCAAAAAAATAAAAGAGCTTAACAAGTTCGTATTAAGATAAGATTTTTAGGTCAGGGGACAAAAACTAGGAAAAGAATCACAGGACTATGTGGACAATTGTTTCTTTGCCTGCTCTAACAAGTGGGTCAGTTTCACTTAAATCATGCAGATTGACTCTTTAAGCTGGGATGGGAACCAAAATCAGGTTTAATTTTGTGTTTTTTGGCATTTACAAATGTCCTCAGATGTCATCTCTCTGTGCAGGTGCTTTCCTTATTCCCTACATTTTGATGGCCATCTTTGGTGGTGTTCCGCTCTTCTACATGGAGCTGGCACTGGGACAGTTTCACAGAACCGGAGCCATATCAATATGGAAACACATCTGTCCCATTTTCAAAGGTGATGCCTGAGCTGCTCGACAGATCATGTGCGGACAAAACATATTTGTTATTTGCAGCTACAAAGCTCTTATCATCTTCTGGTGTGTTTCAGGTATAGGATATGCCATCTGCATCATCGCTCTGTATGTGTCCTTCTACTACAACACCATCATCGCCTGGGCCCTCTTCTACTTCTATTCCTCGTTCTCCAGCATCTTGCCTTGGACCAACTGCGACAATGTGTGGAACACCCCTGACTGCACCAACTATTTTGGCATGGACAACATCACCTGGACAAATGCCTCCAGGTCTCCGGCAGAGGAATTTTACACGTAAGTGCATGTAAGTGTGAGTAGCAAAAACCACATAGGTACACGGCTGTGCGGGAATCCTTGACACAGTCAAGCTGGTGGTTTTGTTTGGGAAATATGATCTTGTTGCTGAAAACATGATGTTCCATGTTTTGTTTCAACAGGAGGAATGTTCTTGAGATCCACAAGTCATCTGGGCTGAGAGATGTTGGTGGGGTTCGCTGGCAGCTTATGCTTTGCCTTTTTCTCATTTTCACCATAGTGTACTTCAGCCTGTGGAAGGGTGTGAAGACTTCAGGGAAGGTAGCTTTTTGCTGTCGCTTTACTGCCACAACAATGGATGTTCTTTGCTTGAATCACAGATTTTGTCTTAGATTTCTGGTTCTCTTACACCTTTGTTTCCAACTCTGATATATCGCCTTCCTCTGCACCAGGTAGTGTGGGTGACCGCCACATTGCCCTACATTGTGCTTTTTATCCTGCTCATTCGAGGCGCCACTCTGCCAGGAGCCTGGAGAGGTGTGGTGTTTTATCTCAAACCACAGTGGGGAAAGCTGCTGGAGACCAGTGTGAGTTGAAGCTGGGGGACCAGCTGGTTTGTTATAAATTATATTATTATTTAAAGTTAAAAACAAACAAATGCTGTTAATTTAAACGATCCATAAAACCCTTGTTCTATGAGAATACCTTTTCAGTTACCTGTAGTCTCATTTGACATGTGTAAAAATTAAGTAAATAAAAGAATAATTTATTTTCACCGATGTGAGAAGAATCAATGCAGCCACTTTTTAGAGCAGCATTTTATCTATAGCAGGGTCATTTTTTATTAGTGTACAGTTTTTGCTAATATGGAAAAAGTGCTTATATCCTCTTAGAACTTTCACACTTAGCAGGTCCTGGTGAAATGACTCAAATAAGTTGATATTCTTGATAATTTTAACCAACACTGAGGAGAAATCCTGATGCATATTTAACTTGTTAAAATGATGACACTCAGACATGCAGCACAGCTGGATCTTCCAAATATTCATTTAATTCTACCCACTAGTCCCCTGAGAATCAGCCTGTATTTCTTTTCTGTCTATCGCGCCTTCTCATCTTCCTTCTTAGCTCGCTGCTGTTGTTTGCAAAACATGTGTGAGTGCTTTGGTTAGAAGAGAATATGGATGAGATGAAATGAGATGCATAAATAAGCCACAGAGCAGGATAATAAGATGCATAATTGGTTTAGATTTTCTGCCATTAACAAAAGCCTCCCTTTCTGTCTCCCTCCCCGATATCCAACGCTGTCCTCTTCTTTTTAATGCCGAATGCGAGCTGCTCTTCAGATCTCCCTGCGTACAGCTGTGCGCCCACTGTACCACTGACACACAACCAATCTCTGCTTGGCAAAATAAAATAAAAAAAAGCCAAGAAAAATTAGATGGTGTTAAATCAGTGATAATTTATTTTAATACTCTTAAATACCATAATAATCTACAGCATCCCAGAACATTTTTGCCTCTGTGTTTTGTAGGTGTGGGTGGACGCTGCTGCTCAGATATTCTTTTCTCTGGGCCCAGGGTTCGGGGTCCTCTTGGCTCTTTCAAGCTACAACTCTTTCACAAACAACTGCTATCGGTAAGATCCCTCAGTGCCTGCTGACATATGAGACACTGAGTCACTGTCTGAAACTGTGGTTGTGGCTTAAATAGCATTTTGGCAAGTAAAGACCGATGCTCTGGGTGAAATGCTGAAACCATTGCACGAGTGAAAACACATCTCCTTTTGAGCGTTATGTTTGATTTTAACGACAAGCTTTGGAAACATTATCCCCGTAACGCCTAGTGTGTCACATTTGATACACTATTTGATACTATTTGAGTTTTTGAGACTTCTGCGTCGACGGTGTGATTTTCTTTTACCTCAGAAAAAAATGTGATAAATTGCACGATGCAATTTTAAGTAATAAATTTCCAAAATTAAAAATTTTTTTTTTTTTTTTAAAAAGCTGAACATAGTGTGATACAAATTAAAACTCAAATATGCAAATTCTAGTTTTAATTTCTCCATGGGTAATTAATGTATTCTTTATTATCTGTTAATTGTAAGTTATTTATTCTATACTTTATAAGCAAACAGTATCTTGTCAGCTTGTTGGGTGTGTGTGAGCTAAAAGCATTGAAGTGTCTCAGAAATGTGACAAAGTTTTAAGAAATTTGTAAAGAAAACCAGGTGAAATGCTGAAAATGTCATTTCTGCCTCCGTCTGCAAACAGACCTGTTGTTTAAGAAAGTGTTTTTCTATATGTAAGTTAAATGACTGCGCTGCTTCCTCCTCGGCAGCGATGCCATCGTGACCAGCTTGGTAAACTGTCTGACCAGCTTTGTGTCGGGCTTCGTCATCTTTACGGTGCTGGGCTACATGGCAGAGATGAGGCAAGTGGAGGTTGAGGATGTAGCCAGAGACAAAGGTCAGCAGGCGAAACAGTAAAACATTGTTTTAAATAAAATTTATTATAACTATTATAATTACAGATACTCACTCCCATCTGTTCATGTTCATTTCTGTGCTTTTAAGGACCGAGCCTACTCTTCATCACCTACCCAGAAGCCATTGCAAACATGATGGGCTCGACCTTTTTCGCGATCATCTTTTTTGTGATGATGATCACACTGGGACTGGACAGCACGGTACGAGATGAGAAACCTAGAAGTATTCAGTGCATGATGATTACTACCACAGATTCAAATTCATAAATTCAGTCAAATATTTCTTATTTCATGAACTTCAAACATCCTTACACTTCTCTACATGTTTCTAATGATAACAGCTCTCTCTGTGTGCTTCAGTTTGGAGGGCTGGAGGCGATCATCACTGCTGTGCTGGATGAATATCCAGATCAGTTCTATCACAGACGGGAACTTTTTGTTCTGTGCTTGGTGGTTGTCTGTTTTTTAGGTTCTCTGAGCACCCTTACCAATGTAAGTTACTCGTGTTTTATATCCTCATCAAACCTGAGAGAGCAAAAAGCATCGCCTCAATATTTTAAAACAATTACCTTCAATTATAATTAATGCTCTGGATACATTGTAGAAAATTGGAGTAGTGCTATCTACTGTCTGCTGCTCAGATAAGGGGAAATGAGTGCTGACTGATGATCAATGATTGTAAAATCTTACTGGCAGGGTGGTGCCTACGTGGTGAAGCTGCTGGAGGAGTTTGGAGTTGGAAGCTCAATTATTGCAGTGGGTTTCCTTGAGGCTATTGCAGTTTCCTGGTTCTATGGTAAAAAAAAAAAAAAAAGAAAAAGAAAAAAAGAAAAAAGAAGTCTATTGACTAGTTTTCTGTTTCTTTTATCACCAGTATAAGTTGGTGACCTATAGTGGATTGTATTATTTTTGCTGATTTCAGGAATCCATCGATTTAGCAATGACGTTCAGGCTATGCTTGGGAAAGCCCCGGGACTGTTCTGGAAAGTGTGCTGGGTTGCTATCAGTCCTGCGTTTCTGGCGGTGAGAGATACTCTGAACACCCAAAGGTTCAGTCTTAACATCAGCAGTTATGCTGTATGAAAACCACAAGATCTTTTAGTTATCTTCACTCATTGTAAATACTTTAACACATAGTTCTTTGGGTCAAATGAGCATCATCCAGTTAAGCCACTCAGAGATCAGTGAGCTGTAGCAGACAAGGATATGAGAGAAAGCTCATTGCGGGATCAAAAGACAGCTTCAGCAGTGGCCTTTAAAGTTGAAGAGAGCAGACAGTTCAGTGCCCCCTCTGTAGATTAAAATCTTCTCTCTGTGAAGTAGCTTCCTTAAATATTTTCTAACATGCACACAGACATATGCTGTTTGATACCCTAATCTCTTATTTGCATCCACCTATAAGGTTGTTGTCCTGATGACATTTTAGAATTAGAAATCTACACCAATAAGACTTCTTTTACATATTTTTAAATAATGGACTCAGTACAGGTCATATATTAACATATATGGAAATGCTGCGTATCCCATATCTTCTCAGTATATTATTGTGAGCTCCCTGCTGAAAGCACCACCCCTCGCACTGTTTGATTACAAGTACCCGGACTGGAGCATCATAGTCGGGTACATCGTTGGCTTATCATCCTTCATTTGGGTCCCGATCTACATGGTCTACAAGCTGGTGTGGACCCCTGGTTCCCTCAAACAGGTCGGTGGATGCGTGCAAAGTCCTGAAACTGTTTCTGATGCATTTTCTTCTAATCTAACCTCTGCTTCGTTTGCACGGGTCCCTTGTTTTCCACAGAGATTGGCCGTGTGTCTGAGGCCCGAGAGGACAATACCAGACATCCACGCTGAGAACCTCAACATGGCCACTGTACCATAGAGAGATAAACATCTCTGTGTGCTTTTAGATTGCCATTAAAACCACAGTTGTAGGTTTGTTTATGGCTGAACCTAAACATGATCTAACATTATGACTGATTACCAGTTAATGGTGTTGAACTCTCACTGCGTATGTACACTCTGTATAAAGGTAAATGCTGCTAAATTTTTAATTTTGAGAGGATTTGAGATATCTGAGAATACTCATATCTCTGCCCTATGTGTGTGTGTGTGTGTGTGTGTGTGTGTGAGAGAGAGAGAAACAGAAACGATAGAGAGAGAGCAATTCAGACCTGCGTCACCAGGATAGTTTAGAGTTATCTCGTTTTGCTTTCATGTGGTTGTACAAGTTAAGTGGTAAAATCTGTGGTCTCTTTTCATCTTATAAAGATAGATGATGCCAAGGAACATGGGAATATTTGCATGGGAACATTTCTATATTTTATGTACGTTGTTGCTTTGCATGCTCAGCTTTACTAACAGTGGGATCATCAGTGTTGCAGTTGTAGCAGCAGTGAGGCTATCATAGTTAATCTCGGTTGAGTGAGTAATTTTGTGCTATTTACAACCAAAACCTGAGGTAAATAACAAAAGAGTGTATTACAGTGTATTTGATGTATTTTGTATTTAGACAGTAGGTCTGTAATTCAGTGCTTGCATAGGATTTTAAAGGCAGCAGCTTGAAGAAGTAAAAGTTGAAAAAGGTGTTTTTTCCCTACTAGTGTTTGCAGTGGAGGTAAGTGAGACTCTCAGACAAAGACCGTGTTAAAAGTGTAATCTTCTTATCATAACTGTGAGTGTATGTTTCACAGTTAAAGTAGACAGTAATACAATATGTAAAAGAATCTCATGATTAATTTAAATGAGACTGTTGAATATTTTCTGGTCTTCATCTGATAGCTTCATTTAACTCCAGATAGCCTGTCTTGCCTTAATTTAAATACATGCTATACTGTATTTGCAAAAATTGGAAAGGTTGTATTGATATCTATGGATTCTGTGCCTCTCCACACAATGTTTCCCCTTTCTAATTTGAGACTGTTCAAATGTTTGTTTGCTTGTTTGTTTGTGTTTTGCATGTAAATAGTAGCTCTGTTTTAGTGTTACCTTATCTGAAATGCTTTAACCTTTATTTACAATTAGGGAACGATGTGATGCCCGAGGTTGATGATTGTTCTGTGCTTTCTGTTCTCTTCGGTGTGGTTTCTGTAGACATGTGTGTGTAAATGAATTATAGCATAAATGGCGTATATTATCGTTTGTACTCCTTTTCAATTGAACGAATTAAATGTGAAAAAAAAGAAGAAAAACACTGCATAAGATTTATGGCGGTTAAATTCCACTATTTATATCAAACCCCCTGTGCTTTTCCTGAACTGTACTTTCCACATGATGATCTTCGTGTCTTTGTAATGGCTGTTGGCTGTCATTGTTCACCTCTATTAGATATTCTAATTAACAAGCTAATTTGCAACATCCACAATCCATCCACATACGGGCGAATAGAGCAGCTTAAACCTTCTGATCTCCTCAGGCCCTCACACTAACACAGACACACACATGTACAATTTATGCTAACGCTACCCTTCAGAGTTTTATCTGAGCACGGCTCCATCACGTCAAGGCTGACAGGTATGAAAATATACAAGAGTGGGAAGTGGTTTTGAAACATTTGATTCCCCAATGAGCTGCCGGGTGATGGACGTGCAGATCAAAGCCCTTTTGTGTCAGTGACTGCTATTGAAGTAGAGAACAGGCAAGCACAGGAGACACATAAAAGAGGCAACGCTAAATAGGTGGTTCTCCCCTGCTTGATATGGACAGCTTTAGAAACAGTATACATGGAAAGAATTACTGCATGAACACACTGTTAAACCCTCCAGTTAATGCTAATAATTCTAACAAGGGGAAATAAAGGAATAACATTCATTCATCACATGTGCAGGCAGTTAGACTTGACTGTACTCTTCTCTGACTTGTAGGTGTCCATTGTACATGGCTTTCTAGTTGCTGATTTAACCAGTGGTGACACAAAATACATCTGACAGTTGTAAGAGATTCAACAACAAAGGGACTGATACTGGGTATTATGCTTTTCTACCCTCGATTAGCATAAGCATTTTAAGCTAAGACTACAGGTAGGCTAAAGAAGCTGAGGACTAAACCACCAACCTCCTGACTAGTAGGCAACACGTGTTATCTCCTGAGCCATCTATTTGTTGGGTTTTTGTTTAAAGACAAGAAGCAAAATCAACACAGGAGACAAAAGATAACAAACCTTAAAACTAAACAGGAAGTAAACAAAGGAGGCTGAAAAATACATGAATATTCACAAATACGACAGAAGGAAACATAGTTAACATGGACACACGAGGACTGAACATAAAGTCAGAGACGAGGGAACACTGCAAGACAAAGACATAAACACAGAGAAACAGATAGGGAAACCACGATGATCAAAACTACTACTATACATGAAACAAATACATGAAAGAAAACACAGGATGAAAAACTGAAAGTTATCACTGGGGAGTTATAAGAAAAAAATGGACTCAAATACTCAAAGATGCCACAAGAAATAAAGCTTGTAATCTACTAGAATAAGGAATGCAAAACTTCAAACACTTGTATCAACAATAAAAGGAATTAAAACTCCCAAAATAACCAAAATCCTCAGGCGGCGACCTCCCCAGCTCATTTACTTCTGATTCCATCCCCTTCCAGAGGGTCCTTTCACTTGCCCCTGATATTCACAGATGGCTGAGGTGATCCTAACTGCAGCAGATGGTCTGATGACACTTGGAGGTCTAACTGTTAAGCAACTCAACTGACTGATCATCTAATTTACTGCTGAATTAAAAAATACTTTCCACTGATTAAACTAAAATTTAATTTAATTCGGTTTCTATATTGCTAAGTCATGTCAGCCGTTATCTAAAGACACTTTGCATCGTACTGAAAAACCTTTAAAAAACACACAATAATGATTCGATAATGATGAGTCCTTTTATATTTTTGTGTTAAGCTTAAGGTCATAACTTTATGATTTTAAATGCCTTCCATTACAACACAATTTCTGGCTTCATGCTATTATGAAATGCTGTCTTGTTGTGATAAATGTATCCAGGAAGCCTTCAATTTTACATTCAGGTCACCGTGACTGACATTTCTTAACACTCATTATGCCTTTCTAGCATAGAAAGCACGTAATCAACAGCTGTACGAGTTTGCAAAGGTGTGCACTTGTCTATAAACGATGAAATTATACCCCAGTCACGCAGAGTAATTATATTAAAATATAACTTCAAGGAGCTCAACCTTTCTAACGAGCCTTCTTTGCTCTTTGACATTTCAGAAACTGAGAGTGTGAGAGACACCACACGACTGTTTTATGTTGCAGAGAAGAGAAAAGAGTTTATACACTTTGTATTTCCACCATCCTGAAGCTTTCAGTGTCAGAGCTGCTGAGAGAGTCTACAGTTAGCTCAGCTTACAAGGCTGAGATGAATAATCTCTCAGTCTCATAGTTGAGCTGTAACCAGTCAAAGGGGTTTTCATCAAACTCAAAATTTTAAAAACAAGCTCAGAGTTGTTAGTTTAATCCACTTTTGGGAATAGGGCCTAGGGGAGACTCAGACAATATGTTCACACACAAGGCAACAAAGGGCGAGGGAGTTGGTGGGGACACAGCTGTAGACACCTACATTATGTGTGAAAGATAAAAAAGACTGAGAAAAGACTGAAGGAACAGAATAGGAAAGACTGTGGGGAGGATCTTCATAAATATGAAAAGCTCTCAAACGTATTAAAAAACAATTCAAAGTCCAAAATGCATGCCCTCCAAAAGACGTCCAGCTGAATTCTTTGCCGGGCCCATTCTGGACCCCGGGCCTTTTGTTTGACACCCTTGTTCTGGAAAGTTTCACGATACAATAATCCGACGGCGTTAGGACCCAGATCCTATAGCGGAAGAAAAAACCCCTCGCTGTCATCCTCATCCTCATCATCCTCCTCCATCCTCCACTGCTAAGATGCTGCATCTTCTCACACAAGCTGCAGTAATGTGCTTTAATGCGCTGGTTATCGCTCAGCCCGACGACTACAGGGTGGCCGAGAGAGCTTATGTGGTCCTGCAGAAGCAGAATTTAGGTGAGAACAAATGTGAGGCCTGTGGAGGGGCCGTTCAATGATCCCGACATCCAAGTGTAAGGTTTAAGGTGTTTATTTCTCTTTAGTCTCCAGCGACCACAACTATATACTGCAACAGAAACCTTTAAACCAGTGTAACCAGTTAACCCGTCGCGCTTGTCTGCCCGTTAGTCTGTTTTTATTGGCTGTGCTTGTGTTTTTGCTCTTACAGTCACACTGGGGAGTGTCCTGGCGGTGGTGCTGGTGCTGATGATCATTATGGCTGTCTGCGTCTACAAACCGCTGTCTCGTCGCTGAAATCTGGAGGACATATGAACCGAGAGACAATCCTGTTCTGTCTGCAAAGTTACACCCGCTCTGTTGCCGTAACCATGTGCAGATGGGAACCGACGGAGGGAAAAGCAGCTGCCAAAAAGCCCAGTGTGCGCAGTTAGTTTATAAACACAGATCAGGCGTAACTTTATGAGCACTGATGGTGAATAACAGTGATTATGTCTTCATCATGGCACCTGTTGGTGAGTGTGGGCTATATTAGGGTGCAAGTAATCATTATGTCCTCAAATTTGCCGTGTTAGAAGCAGGAAAGTGTGCAAGCATAGGTGTTTGAGTGAGTTTGAGGGCCACTTTGTGATAGCCAACTCTACTGAACATCTCCAGAATTGCGGGTCTCTTGGGCTCTTCCCGGTGTACAGTGGTCAGTTTCTATCAGAAGTGGTCCAAGCATGGAGGCTCACTGATGTATGTTGAGAGTAACGGCTGGCCAACTTGGCCCAATGCAACATTTTCAGCAATTTGAGCTACTGTAGCTCAAATTGCACCTTCAGGGGGCTAGTAGAGTCCATGCTTCGATGGTTCAAGGCTGTTTTGGTAGAAACAGAAGGACTAACGCAGTATTAGACAGGTGGCCATAATGCTATGCCTGATCAGTGTATCTTTAATTTATCTTGATCTCAGGTCAGTTATTAATATAATTTAAAGTGAACACAGGTACAGTGGAGATCAAACATCTGAGACTGGGCCTCATGTTTCCAGCAGAAAACTGCTTTACCACTATCACCTGTGTCATCTTCAGGTGATAGTGGCAAAAGAAACTGAATCACATTTTATGACTAGACAAAGATCGCAGATTAAAACTTTCCAGAAATTGCTCCATCTAAACCTCCCTGTTCACTGTCACTTAAAAGCAACTCCATCACAGATAAGGAAATGTCTAAATAAAAAGTAGAAGAATAAAAAGTGCAGTTGAAATAACCACGTCTAGTCTGGTCTCAGAGGAGGAGTGGTGGTCTCTTGGGTTGGGTAGGTGTGTAAATGTGAGATTTGTGTCAGTAGCACAAGGGTATATGCAGAGAGAGAGAGAAGGATAACAGTGCATTAAACCCAAAGTGCTCTGGAGATGGATACTTGTACTGAGTTGACTCCACCCTGACCAAGGAGAACCACTGGTTTCATCAGAGACATCCTTCACCCTTCAGGTTTTGGAGAATATTATTACTGCTAAGAAGCCAACACACCAGGCTTGCAGGAACTACTTGAAGACAGGGATACACATCACAAGAAACTCCTTGAATCATTTGTTATTAGCTGTTATCATTTTCAAATAGGGGGTAGATATTCTGAAATTCAGATTCAAGGCTTTTTGGCTCCACTGCGTATTAATTTATGTAAAATTGCTTTTGTAAATAGAATGAGACAAAACTGATTTAAAATGCTCACCTAATGGCACAAGTAGTAATCTGGGCCTGTATTCTATAAAAAGAGAGCACCATGTGTTATTTATTTGGGTTTCAAAGCTGGAAATTTTGTGATTGGTTGTATTTTTTGTTTGGTGAAAAGCAAAAGTTCTGCAAGCATTAAACTTTGAGATTAAAAAGTGAGAGCGAGTTGTCATTGCTGTCTTTGTTTTGATCTGGTCATGACTGAACCTCATGTGCAGGATAAAATCAAACAGTAAATGGACTGGTTCTTATTTAGTGCTTTGTTACTCTGCACACTTTCATACAGGTTGCCTCATTCACTCATTCATACAAGCACTTCCTTTTATGCTTTTTCTATGTAAGTACTTTCTATCTAAGACTCGCACTCTGATGCATCGGCGTGGTCATCAGTCCATCACAGGGTTCACACATAGAGACAGGCAACTATTCATGTTCACACACACCACATTAAAAAAAAAGAAAAAAGCATGCAGTAATGGAAATAAAGTGCTTTTATTTCACAACATTTTGAAAACTGACACATTCTCTGAAACATTATCAAAAACCTTACAGCTCAAATGGCGCACTGCAAAGATTTTCATTAAATTAACTAAAGCTACCATTTTCAAATTTGACTTTTCAGCAGTTTGGCAACTTGATCTTTACATTTAGTAGCTGTTGAGCTGAAGCTTCTGATGCAGTCAGTCGTGCAGACCTCTGATAAAGTGGTTGGTTGTCAGTAAAAATCATCGACAGTGGTTAATGAGTGTTACTCGGCATCACACAGCTGAGACACCTTGTTTTTCAAACTACAAAATTTTAAAGAAACTCATTTAAACAGTTTAGTCTGAGTTGCACTGCATATAAATTTTGCCACCCTTCAGCTCCACCACGTGTTATCAGAGCGAAGCAATCCTTGGCACATGCTGAAGAAAAGAAAAGGAAAAAAAAAAATCAAACCCCAACGTACGGCGCTCATGCTTGACCTCAGGGTCTGTGCTGCTTTCCTTCTTCCGCACAGAGGTGTTGAGTTGTTCGTGGATACAAAATGTAGACTGCCCTTTGGAACTACTGCTTCCCAGCTGCATGACTATTATAAATCCACAGACAGACTGGTCTTTGCTATTGCATTTCTGAATTGAGGTAAAGTTGCTCAGTGAGAGTTTACAAAAAAAAAAAAAAAAAGAGAAGTCAATTTTCACCAAAAGCTCAAGACAGGAAAGGAAAGTCAACCACCCCCCTTTGTCCTTTTTGCAAAAGAGATACTACACCATGCGGCTAATTTCAAATTTCTCTCAAAGCAACATGCTCTACTCCATCTGTAGAGTGTACATTCACAAAGTACAAGAAGACACATTTACATATGAACATCTGACTCAAACCCAACAAACCTTTCCAACTTAACACTGGCATAGTGTTCCTATAGAACGATATGCTAGAGTGGTACCATATCAAAATCATTTACCTGGCTAACTTCTGTCAGTTTTACAGCTGATTAACAAAGTTATTCCAAAGCAAAGGAAAAAAAACAAAACAAAACTGCAAACCCTGAGTTTTCTGCTTTTCAGTGAGTCCAATATCCTCAACCAAGTAACTATGGTGGGAGACTTTACAATGACAGCACTGCTGTGTTTGTTTGCCGGGGCCGCGAATATCACATTTGTGTGCCGACACTATATGAAGTCACCTTTGAGCAGTCAGTCAAACTTTTTCTGTTCACAGAACCACGTTACACTGACTCAACCCTCACCCGAGACAACAGTGACAGAAATACCTGCAAGTTGCCGCTGTGAGTCTGAACTGAATAAATAAAAAGTAGAACCCAACCAGAAAGATCTCAAACAGTCCAGGAAAGAAGCGTGACGATGGAGACACTATACTGAGATAGAAATATACAAAAAAAGAGTATACTCTTACCAAAATACCTTTTGAAAAATATTGGATACAGACAGTTTGATTTTGGCTGTGTAAGAATTATCTGTTGTAGAAAGAGATCTGCAGTTGCATAGTTGATGAGAGTGGTTAGGAAGGAAAACTGAGGTGTGGTGGTTGCTTTCTAGATCAGCAGAATTTGTATTATTATCATTATTATTAATATTTCCCTCTTATTCCTTTTATTTCTCTGTGAGCGAAAGCTGCAATATCCTCTCCAGCTCCTCTTCCTCTTGTTTCCTCATTCTCTCTTCTTCCTCTTGAGCTCTTGCAGAAAGCTCCATTGCTAGACGCAGGTCTGACTCAGGGCTAGAGGCAGAGGCAGAGCTGGGAGGGCTGGAGGTGTCTCTATAATCCACCAGCACCCCCTCTGGGATACTCCTAGAAGGTCAACAGGATAAAACTGAGATTCGCCTTTTTTTCCTGTTGCCTTTACTGATGCTTACAGGCAGCGAGGCAGAATATCATCCTCACAAGTGGACACTGAACAGACTTAAGATGCACAGAATAAATATGTGATAAAGTTTGACTAAAAACACTACAAAACCAACCATGTGAATCACTAGGCCTCCTAAGCTGCAAGCACCTTCTATTAAAACATTCAGTAACAGAGTTACTTGTAACACTGTTAATCTGTTCCTACCTGTCACTCTGGTTAATTGGCATTACATCAGCGAAGTCCCCATCAACATTATCCCAGAGCCCCTCCTACAAACACACAAACACCAGGGGAAGTTACAGTCTTCAGCATGTGGGGGAAAAAAATTGCATGAAAAAGATGTTTGTGTCAGTGTCGATTGTTCTGACCTGGCCTGTGCCTTGACGAGACTCCAGGAGACTCTGATGGATGGCGTACTGTAAGAGCTCCTCATCGTTATTGGACACAGGCATGTGGCGGCTTCCCCCGCGACGGTGATAACTCGCAGGTACCTCAAACACCGAGGGACACACCTGGAAAGGAGGCAGTGCTGGGTAGGGTGGATAAAAAAAAAAAAAAGGAATTGAGCAGTTCAAAATGACAATCGTGCAGTTTGTGTTTAAATATTCTGGATAAACCATCAGCTTTCCAACCTGCTGCTTCATCGTCTCCTGTGGATGTTGGTGTGGCTGCTGCTGATGTGTTCGCTTCCTCCTCAGTGCTGCATTTATTTACACTACCAAAGGTAATCTTGGCATTAAGCACATGAAACAGGGGAATCTCTGAAAGAGAGGGCCACATGAGATACCAAAGTGACAACAGAAAGTGTATCAGAGTGCTTCTGAAAAAAATAACAATAAATAAATAAAAATCATAAAACTGAAAAATACCTATTTTAACAGGAAATCCAGGAGGGAATTTCAGGGTTACAAAGTCTCGTAGTCTTGCAAAATGGGAACTCGTGCGAGCCATGAGGTCGATAATGGGGGTTACCTGCTCCACCAGGGAGAGGGGATGGTCCTCACTCATCCACAATGTTCCTTTGAATCTGCGTGAGAGGAGATTGCAGATAAAGTGAAACATTAAATTCCACAATACAACTAGGAAAATGAGTGGACTGGAGTTTAGAACACTTGAAATTACTTCTGTGTTCGAATGCTCAGTTCAATAGGACGGCCGATGTCTCGTTTCACAAGGTCAAAGTCGGGATCAAAGTACTCCTCTGGAGTGATCGCAGTGGGATTGTTGGCAGTTGCATATTCGAGAGTTAGGTCCTACAGAATGATGAAGTCGCAAAAAATAAGCAGGTGCATGGCAACAAAATGCATCACGTTTACAAAAATGCTGAAGGAACAACTTACTCCTTGCGCATTTATGTGCTGCTCCACAGTCCCCAGCAGAGACTCCAGGATGTTTCTTTCACCTTTGGAAAGAACAAAAGCAAAAGAAAAGCAGCCAATCAGCACTCAGATTCAGTTCTGTTATGAGTGTAAAGAAAAGTTGACTATAACAACATTCAAACCACTTCCCTGACATTTTGAACTGGCAGCAGATTTCATGTTGTTTTGAAAGGCATCAACAATTAAACTTTATTATTACTATTATTTGATTTCGCTGACACTTTGGGTCCTTTGGGTTAGTGGATGGGGCATCCATGGATCTGCCTCAATTAGTCAGGGATACATGTCAGAGAGGACGACCCTGCCAGTGTTGGTGCTGGTGTTTAGGTGAGTGATAAAAGGCAAAATAACAGCCACATTAATACTAGAGCGCTACAAAGCAAGATCAATGGTTAGCGAGCTATGTCAAGCTTAAAGTTGGAGTTTTTTGTGTGACAAGAGCAGCTCTCGTTTTACCTGGCTAAATCACCATGGTAACTTGTGCTGAATGAATAATATTGTGGGGCAAAGGTTATGTTTAGAGTTTCAGTTTAAAATATACCATGACTTCATTGATTCTTTTTTCTCCTCCCGAAGGGTAGGTGTATGCATTTGGTTCTTTTTTAGTGTGTGTTTGTTAGCATTATTATCAAGATATCTTTTTCTTGAGCTGATGTCATTTTGGTAAAAAAAAATAAAAATAAAATCAGGTCAAGGTCACACCAAGTGTGAAAAATTAAATGTAAAAACTTTATATTACCCACAATTTTTATAGATCACCTTCAAACTTCACATAAGTACCTAGGTTGGCTTCACCTTCATTCTTAGCACCAAAGGCTAAAGTTCACTGTGAAAAACGCATTCCAAGGAACCTGTCAAAATATATACTCTTAGAATATATCATGAGAGTAATAACATCATATGAAAGGGCATGGAGGGAGCTATGAACCAAATACGACACCCTATGATGTCACAATGACACCATAACAGGCTGAAAACAGTGTGCTGTAATAAAGTCATCATAAAACATTGAAGTTTAGTGTAGCCCTCGCCCTGCAGAAGGAGATCTCCCTGAGTGCTCTTGTTTACAGCTTGTTTTCTCCGCTGGGAGGATGAGGGAATTTTATACATGGAAGTTAAGTTATTAAGCCCTACCTTACTGATATAATGAAAGAAGCAAAGCTGTAAAATCACAGCAGGTCCCTTAAAATTTGCATATATTGTTTGGGCGATGCAGAAAACGTATAAATGTTTTTATGCTTGCTTCCAATCTGCTGATAAGTCTCCTTTACACTGCAGGAATAGCAGCTGCTAGAACACACAACAAACACAAAAAATGTTTATTAAATTTAAAAAAATTAATACAACTTTGATCCACTGACAAATTAAAAAAAAATTCCATGTCTGCTTTATTTGTCTGTGCAGAGTCTGAATCAGAAAGTCTGGCTTAACAGATCCTAGAACCTAGTTGACGAATCTAGTTATCGTCAACTAGGTTCTAGGTTATATATATACTGAAATACTTAAAAACTGTACTTTTTATCCTGGCTTTCTCCTCGTCTGTAAGATGCTCCGTCCGGGTCCTGATTACCACATTTACATTGTTCACACTGAAAACCTGAGAAAATGACAAAAATACAATGTCAGGTAATAAAACCAGCACATTTTATAAACACATTTTGGTTTGATTTATAACTTCTCTATACCTTCGCTTCAAATCCATTGACTACTTCAGTTTTATCAGCTCTCCAGCCCCAAATGCCAGACTTAGTCCTGTAGGAAAAACACAAAACAAAAGACTGGTATATTTCCAGAAAACATAAAACATCATAATAGAAGAGATTCATTGTTGTTCTTTAGAATCAAATACATTCACAATCCAACAGTACAACAGCAACTACTAATGTAAGGATAGCTGAAACAAGATGCCGTCTGTCACCTGTGTCATCATCATTGTGATAACATTTACTCTAGCTAGATGTTGAATAAACAAAAAAAAAGTACTAAAGATAAATATAAATATTGCATTTAGATGCTATAGATTCCAGAAGGACAGACATGAAAAATCTTGAATATCTCATGTAATAATTCCATAATAACTCAATATACTGTATAATAGAGAGTCATCTACCCTGCTATTTTAACATTTTAGATTCTGGTTTGACATGTTAATTTTGAAAAATGTAAGAATATTCCATGTATAACCTCAATAAAGTATTTATTATCTTATACTGGAAATGTCATCCATAGATCAAGGGTGGTGATCATTAACTCTAATGGGTTACACAGTAACCTGGCTCAGGCAGTAATTCCACTGAAACAAGATGCCATGACAAGCAAACTCTCGTGAAGTAGCATAGCTTTGGAGTAGGGCTGGGCTATATCATACCATTTACGGTAATACCGGTGTAATTTTGGGGAAGGATAGGAAAAGGAAATATCGTGATAGAATATGGGTAAAACGCGCATGCACCGTGCCTATGTTTACACACGCACATGGCGGCGACGCAGAATGAGAAGAGCGAAAGCGGATCGTTAAATGAAACAAATGAACCAGAATTGGTTTGTAAAAATACTGCAACACCAATGGTGTGGAACTGGTTTAGCTTTCGTCCGCCAGATACACAACAAAGCACTATTTTTGGTAGAGCATGCTAGCGGGGTGTCGTTATTACCGTGTTGTTTGGAAAATACGGCACATTTAAAATCAATCCTTTGATTTTTCTGAAAATCGACAGTGCCCCTTATAATCCCGTGTGCCTTATGTATGAATTCTGGTTGTGTTTACTGACCTCGAAACGATTTTATGTGGTACACGGCGCTCGAAAATCTGTCAAATGTTTTAGTACGACTTTGCTAAGCTACGAACCCGCACCGCTTGATGGATTGTCGGAACATTAGGGCTATATTAGGCAGGCGCCTCGCAGAGTGATACGTACTGTGCTTCAACATAATATTACCGTATTGTGTGTGTATAACCTCTTTTTAAGTTTTGTGGATATTATACATGGTTATGCTGAGGACATGTTGGCCAATTTCCACTGGAAATGCCTTTTGGTTAAACTGTCAGCAAAGAATTTGATTACATTGATGGGTTTTTTTGCACTAATAAAGTTGTGGAGTTGTAAAGTATTTTGTCTAGTGTCAATTATATCGTCAGTTATATCGTTATCGCAAATTTTCAAATGTATATTGTGATAAATATTTTTGGTCATATCGCCCTGCTCTACTTTGGAGTTCTGTCGCGGCTAATCAAACAAATTTAGATCCATTCCTGACATGAGGAAAAACAGGAACAAGGAAGAATAAATGCCTCTTACCTCTCAAAAGCAATATCCTTTGTGTCCAAGTAGGTGTTGACAATAGGAGTTGTCAACCTTTTGGCAACTTCCTGCTCAGCTGGCTGCATTGACTCTAACGTCACATCCTCCATTTCTTGGGATATGTTGAAGCGTTCGACGTCCACGACTTCATCATCGTGGTTCACCTCCATCAGCTCTGCAAATGAATCTGCCGACACGCAGACAGGGAGTCGCTTAGACCATTTTAACCAAAACAGCAGCAAAGAAAACTCGTCTGTGTGAGGGAGTGTAAACACATGCCATCTCCTCTGAAGATGTAGCTTCTACGCCCTCTGATCCAGGTCATGTTCTCAAAGCCTAGAAGAGTAACATCCACTCGCAGCGAGGCGCCGCTTTTCCAGATGCGGCAAACATCACTCGGACAAACCCGGGACACGAGAGGAACTGCGAAACAACAGGATACAGAAACAAAAAGCATCCATACGTGAAAAACACCACTTAAGCAAACAAATACTTCACCTGCCATCGGGCAGGTATGTAGTTTTTCCTGTGTGACCTGATGAAGCCGCACAGGAAAAGTGTCAATCTTTAAAAATAGACTGCTGGCTTAAATAAAAAAACTTTTAAAACCATCCCTCTTTTGCATACTGGATAAACTAGCTGTTTTTGCATGAACATAATACTATTTATACACTTGTCTACTTTAAAAATCTACTTTAAAAAATATATTTCTACTCACAAAAAAACAGAACTTACTCCAACTGGTGAATTCCCATTTCATCTCCATATAGAAGTCTGGAGACTAGAAAGGGCAAAAGAACTGTTATAAATGTTTCCAGGCACACTTACAAATGAGGACAAGCAAAAGAGAAAAATATATGAAGTCACACCACTCGGATCTTTGACAGCAGCTCAGGCACTCCTCCCAGGGCAGTGGAGGCTTTGAGGTAGTCTCTGCGTTGAAGCACTAACTGAACCATCTCTGGATCTCCTGTGCTGACTGCTTCCTGCAGCACTGCCCATAGAAAGTCAAGCAGAAACAAACCACTAAACCTTTTATTGCAACAGCATCCGTTTCCTCTGAGAAACGATTAACCATTAAAAACCTCAGCAATAAAATTAAAGCCCAAAGAAACCATTTTACTGCTGTTGTAGGAGTTGATATTGTTGGATAAGTATATTTACAAGAAACCTCATCAACAGCAGATGATGGGTAGGGTTATAGACAGCAGGGATCAAAAATGAACCAACAAACCAATCCAAATCCTAGCCCTCCTTGTCTGTTATGTAGCTAGCTTTGTAACAAACCTGTCCAATTATTGGCATTTTCTTTAGTCACTTGACCGCCATGTCTCAGCAGGATTCTCACTGACTCCAGGTGCCCGAGTGATACAGCCAGGTGCAGAGGTGTTCGGCCTCTGGGATCCACAGCCTCGATGTCATTCTGAAAAATAATAAGGTGCCTGTTTAGATTAAATACTACCGAGCTGACATAACAACCTCCAAGCAATTACCATAACTAGTGCAGTCAACAACATGCAATTTGGTCATGGCTAATAATGATATAAAACTGCTGGAGTCAGTACAGAGGAATCATAATAATTGTATAGTTTGGTTGTATAAGCCCAACAAGGGCTGAAAATTAGGTACAGCTATAAACTCTTTGTGCGGCACATCAGTTTTATGCTCTGTACTGGAACTATGTCAAACTGCACAGTCCATTTTAAGTAAATAAAATACACTCTCAAGCACGTATTGAGGTAATTATCGGCGTAGGGATGGGAATCTAGAGCTTATACTATTCATCGGATTATCATAAACCCCCCCAAAACATCGAATCTTTTCACGACACATGGCATGTTTTTCCAAAAGTTGCAGATTGCACAACAGTGACACCAGACTCGTGATAGCGGCACTTTTTACACACCTGAGTCACATGCAAGCTTTTTTCCCCCTACACTTTGTCCAAGCAGTGAAAATGAAACTGTGTGTTGACAGTGAAAAGCAATCTGACCTATAAAGAAAATCAATAATGGCATTTGTATCAATAAACTCTTATCAATACCCATCCCTAACACTGCTTATTGTTTGAGCTACTGGATCTCTCCATTTTGAAGCTAAATAGCAATACTGTAGATAGTGCAAAATAAACAACAAATCTATGCATGCGAGTGATAAAACACGTACTGCTGTCTGTTAATCAGTGTATTTGAGGAATCCAGTGAAATGGGACAGAAGCTTACATTTTAACTGGAAACAAGCTACCAGTCTGCACCGGAAGACTTTTGTTTTTTTTGTCTTTTAAAGCTTTCAAACTTATAGATGCGTAAAAAGCTACGCTACTCCGTGTCATGTGTATGTGGCTGCCTGCGGAGCATCTGTAAACACCACTGGCCTTCTTTAACTGCCTGCCTGCGGAAATTCGGCAGCTCACTCCTGGCTTAGTCCGGCTAGTTGAGTATTGGTGCCAAGGTTACCAACCTCTCCAGTGGTTTTAACCAACCTGCGTTGATGTTAATAGCTGCTCCAGCTTCCTGTAGTCATTCTCCCACACTGCGGAATGTAGGGGAAACTTCACCCTGATGTCTTCGCTAATGTTAGCCATGGACATCTTCCTCTTTCTTTCAGTGCAACGTTAGCCACCCTCTAACAACTGGAGCCATGAGAAAAGCTGGGACAGCCACAGTAGTTACGCCAAAAAGCTTTGATCCATGCCTTTAATGTCTGACAGCAGCGTCGAAGTAATAACCAATCCGGTGACCAACTTTTCCCCCCAAGCCTTCCCCTAAATAAAACTTTTGAACAAGGAAGTGCCAGGAGTAGTTCCCAGCAACGACAGGGGTGTTCTATATAGAAACAGACTCGCAGTCCATTAAATATCGCCTGATTAAGGTAACCTAATGGTCAATTTTAAAGCGATACCTTCTTTATATACGGTTTACAAAAAACATTTAGGCTAAAAACAAATGAACCAGCACTCGTAGATAAAATCATCGCCTTAAAAAAATAATAGACAGTTCCAGTCTGGAATCAACCATCTAGCATGTCGACGTGGGGGTTGCAGAACCTTCATTGTTAGTACTATGACTAAATAAAGTGATTTCTGTATTGTCTAACTTTGGTTTCCATAATTTGAATTCTTGAAATGTAGCGCTGCTATAACATGCAGACATCAGCTAAACAAACCATGTAAATTCCCAGAAAGATAATTGTCCTATTGTGCCCTATAACATTGAAATGGGATTGGCAATATTACGTTTTGAGGGAGGGGGTGGATGCGGGTTAAAAATCTAAATATGTACCGCCAGGTTATAATGTACATAACTACGCCTGCTAAATTTAAAGATAGTATATAACGTTGTATGTATCCGGCCTATTGTTTTAAACTTCACAAATCAATATTAATTAAAAACTCATCTGTCTCAGTTACGTTCGGTGCCTTTTTCTGCTCTACGGAGTCAAATTTTAAAACACGATTTAATACACATGACTGTTTTCATGTCTTGTATCTGGGTTGGTCACTTTTGGTTTTTTTAATCTAAAATTGCATCAGTGTTAAATTTAAGACATAAGAAATACTACAGGGTGCTCCAAGGTGAGTAGATCAAACTCACCTCTTTTAGGGAAAATTAAAACCCCGATTTTAATCTGTCAGGTTGTGTACCGACAAAAACGAGCTTCACAAGTATTGTGTTGTGTTCATATTTCATGTTTACCCGTAACTATAAAATTAGAGAATCGGAACAAATTTCAAGCAGGACTTATTCGTATTATTTTGAGAGGTTTATTTCCTGAGAGTCAAAACTATGGGCACAGTAAACCACATTTATAGGTCACAGTCACAACTGCCTCTGGGATCGCGCTAGCGCTAAATGCTGCTGTCTAGAGGCAGAGGAGTAAACTACCAAGTGTGCACAGGCTAGTTAGCTAATCAGGTGGCTGCTCAGTCAGCTCACTTGCAGACGAGCGGCGTTGTAGCGGGAGGAAATGTTATCATGGTCATAACTCCAACGCTAGCCAAAACGAAAAGGCTCGCAACGGTTAAAAGGAAGTAAGTACGATAGTTAGTTGTTGGATTGTTTTTAATTTGCTGGGTTTGGCTAACGCGGAAGGCATCTTAACAGAGTAATCAATGGTTAGCATAACGGACACAATTTCCTCTACTCAGTTTTAAAAGGCGTTTCTTCCCGAGTTGAGGATGTCTAAACGCCTGCGAAACACTGAGGTCTGCGCAGATTGCTGTGTCCCAGGTAAGTAAAACTCACACCATCTATGCAGTGTTTGTCTGTTAGCTGACATTAGTGCTTAAGAAACACCCTAAATCCAAATAAATCCGATTAGCAGCGCTGGCAACACGTTGGTTTCTCTTTACAGTAATTTAGGGTATCCAGTTAGTATTCTTGTCTAACGCCATAGCTGCCTTCATGAAAGGAGTTTTTAGGGTGCCGCTTGGTTTAATAACCAAACAAAACCCTATTATAATTATATGATATGTCCCTTTTATATGCCCATTATAAAATTAACTTTCAACTGCTGGGATTAACTGTTTCTCATGAATAAAGTGTAATAAAAAAGGGGGCATAACAGTGGTCTTCTGGCACGATGTAACTCAGCTGAACTAAAGGTGTAATGACTGTAATGTATTACCTACTGTATTCATAAAGATTTGATTATTTAAAAAAGTCGTTGCATCCTTAACCCAAATCTGCAGTCCGTGTCATCTTTAACCAGTCACTTGTAATGTAATAGAGTAAAAAAATAGTGCTATAACCACTTATATGGCATCAGGGTGCACCAGCACTCTCTAACAGAGCTTTGTTTTTCGGGACCAATGGCACCAAGCTCTGAGAGCTGAGCATACAATTGTTGTATTGTGTCTGAAGCTGTACTTACAGAAGTTCCACTTGTATAGAAATGACGTGATGCTGTTCAGCAGGCACAGGAAGCAAAACAGGATGCTGAGTGAATTGACCGCATACTCAATGCAGGAGAAATTTTATTTTTCTTCTTCTTGTGGCGACATAATGCACTGTAAATTAAACAAAGTCTAATAATAGAAAATACATCGGTTTGTTTTGCATCATTCAGCGGAACGCAAATATTAAGAAGCTCGTCTGTCATCATGTCACTCATGTCATTAGTTAACCCTGAGCTCTCCTCAGCAGCTGCCCTGGATTGCCCCACTTTATGGCTGCTACCAGTTGTTGGGTGTGAATATTTTTAGCGTTTCAAGATGTGGTATTAAATTTAGCAGCACGTGCTGAGGAGAGCACTGAGACTCGGGAGGTCCTGAGGGACAGTTGTTAGAAGGAAATTCTGAAAACTCGGGGACCAGGAGCCACAATCTGTCCAGCGACCTCCTGCATCTGTTGCTCTTGCACTGCAGCTGCTGTTGGGATTTTTACAGCGCCTGTCCCGTCACTCTATCTGCTTAAAACTCAGTGGGCTTTAGTGTTGTATCATTTTACAGTGTTTCTAGTCTTGATGTTTGCTGTCAAGAAGAGTCTGTGCACAGATGGAAGACAACTCTGTGACTTTTGCACTGCATGAACCGTGCAAAATAGGCCAAGGTTAAGTAAACACATTTATTTTGGTCACAGAGTCATAGTACACTTTTAATTCATAGGGCAAAAAAACACCACGCATTGGGTTAATATTGCAGCTCAGTTCTAAGATTATTAGTTCTTCAGGTATTTTCTTTATAGTGCTTTGAAAGAGGAAGCTGCTCTGTTATGAGGCGCCTAGTCTTCACTTCCTTTTTACACAACCCATAGCTTCACCTAAATCTGCAGTCAGAAAGGCGATACATGACTATGAATGTGACCTTTTTCACAGCATGTTTTGAGTTAGGCTTTTTCTTTTCTTTCTTTCTTGGTTTGTGTTTTTCTTCATTAGATCTTAAAGCATCCACTCAGCATCTTGTGATATTATTATGTTTAATTAAATGACATATCATTGTGATCTAGTGTCCAGAAATTTAATGAAAACTCCAACACCAACATTTTGTTAATCCCATGTGTTGAAAGCCAATGAAGATTTTCTTAAATAAAATATATGAAATAACCATTTTTAAAAGCCTCAGCTATTTCTTCCAGCAGGACACTAGTTTTCAGCGAATGCCACTTGAGCAGGATTAAACAGCATATTTTTCAGGGACCTTTCTCAGCTATAGATGTTTGTTTTCTCAGAGCGGGTCTGGGGACAGCTTTGTGCTAAGGGGTCCTCAAAAAAATATGCTTTAACTCATAAAATCATGCCATAGCAATCAAAAACGAAATACCTTATACATATGGGGACTATTTATGCTATCAAAACAATCAGATTCTGTCGATTCTTTCATTCTGTGGGATCTTTGGCCCAACTGAAACTCTTATGTTGTCTCGAAACTCTGATATTATCTCTTTCTGTCATGAAATCACAACTCTTTTTAGGGTGCTAAGAACCTAAAAGATAGTTGTCTTAAGCCCAATTCAGCTAAATCTGTCAGAATTCTGAGAGATCCATGTAAAACGGTTACTTCTGTGCCTCTAAACATTTGAGAACTCATTTTTGTTGGTGCGTAATGGTGTGTGAAGTACTGATATCAGTGTGGCTTGGCTATAATTTTCAAGAGTCCTATGGCACAGAAGAATAAACTGTATTAAACTTTGGGTAAATTAGCAGTACTTGTGAGTAAGAACTATCAAATGATGTTTTTTCCTTGGACAAAAAAGCAAAATATCATAATTATTACCAAGTAAGCACCTGCCTGTAGTAGTCATCTTACAACAGCGGTAACAGGAGACTCTTTGGGTCCAGCTTGTTGTCGAAAGAGAAGCACTGAGTTGATTTGAATGATGATAAAAAGAGAAAGAAAGATTAAGTTCCTCGGCTTGATCAAAGTAAAGCCAGTGAACTGCTCGAACTCCAAGATTATACTCTAAGTGCACAATTTATCATAATTGTGACCTGGTTGTTTTCTGTTCTCGCTCAGAACCTCGCTGGGCCTCGGTGAACAGAGGCGTGTTGATCTGTGACGAGTGCTGCAGTGTACATCGGAGCCTGGGCAGACACAGCTCCCAAGTGCGCCACCTGACGCACACGCCATGGCCCCCTACGCAGCTGCAGGTAAATAATCCTCAACAGAAATATTTTGATCATTCAGCTGTTGCATGCATATTTATTCAATTGGCTGTGAACTTGTCTTACTTGTAGTTTCTGTGCTTAGATGCTGAACTAAAGCCATTAGAGCATGTTATATTTGGGTTTGGGTTAGTATTACTTCAGTTTTAAATTCAGTAGAGCTGTATGACATCAAGTGCAGCAGATCCCCTGAGGTGTATTGATTTTTGTCCAAATATAGCAAGTGCAGCACAGGAAGGGGATTTATTTATTTATTTTCCCCTCACCATTCGAAGGTCTAAATCAATATGACAAATTAGACACAATGCTTTCCTTTTTAATCTAACCTAGATGGTTCAGACATTATACAACAACGGTGCGAATTCAATTTGGGAGCACTCCCTTCTGGACCCTGCGTCTGTGACGAGTGGAAAACGCAAGGCCAACCCTCAGGACAAACTCCAGTGAGTCATAAATGTTTGGAAATGATTATGGAGTACTTTTTTGTTTTTTAATAAAAAAATGACGATGGACTCTCTTGCTGCTTTCTTATTCATAGTCTCTCAATGTCTTTTGTGTGTGTGTGTGTGTGTGTGTGTGTGTGTGTGTGTGTTTCATGGCATCCCAAAAGTCCAAACAAATCAGAGTTTATAAGAGCCAAATATCAAATGCTGGCGTTTGTCCATCGCATGCCTTGCCGAGAAGATGACAGCTCAACAGCCAAGGATTTAAGCAAGGTGAGGAGAAATGGTTGGGTACAGTGATCCACCGGGGAAAGAAAGGAAGCACGTTTTTGAACAGAGCTCTATTGTTGTGCTTTTTAAAGTCACAGTTAAATTTGTTCATTTCTTTTTTTTCCCCCCCCCCAGCAACTTCACTCAAGCGTACGCACTGGTAATCTGGAGACTTGTTTGAGGTTGCTGACACTCGGAGCTCAAGCAAATTTCTTTCATCCTGTAAGACCTTCTGTATTTAAAAGTATCATTTCCGTGTTTTTGCATATGTTTTTTTTTCTGTCAAGTTCTGGCTCATGTTCTGGCTTTTGTTATGTTGATCATTGTCTTGGGCAGGAAAAGGGAAGCACTCCTTTGCATGTAGCTGCAAAGGCTGGGCAAGTATCTCAGGTTGAACTGTTGACCGTTTATGGGGCAGATCCTGGTGCTCCAGACAGCAGAGGCAAAACTCCCATTGACTGTGCAAGGCAAGCCTACGTGTTTATTATTTTAAAAAAAATCTTTATATATAAGACAAAATATTAAGCTTAATTTGACTTTTTAAATATGTTTTTGTAGAGAAGCTGGCCACAATGACCTGGCAGACAGGCTGGTGGAAATTCAGTATGAACTAACCGATCGACTGGCGTTTTACTTGTGTGGACGAAAACCAGGTAGGCGGTGATGTGTAAAAAAATTTTTTAAAAAGCTGAAAAAGCAGCATTTGCTGCTGCTGGGTGAACAGGAATGTGCAAGAACTCTTGATTTTTTTGTAAAAATAAAATCTTTGCACCAACAAAGTGATTCTAAGAGCTTCTGGCTGAAAGCTTGGCATATCTGAGCATGCTGTGCAGTGTGGAATTAATGATTTTGAGAAAACTGGACTAGTGGAGGGCAAAAGAAGAAGTGGGAGACCTAAAAACAGCAGACAAACAGTATCTAAAAGTCATATCCTCAAGAAATGTGAAACAATCCAGCACAGACCTGACACAGGACCTGAGAGATCCATCCTGCCCTTCAGTTGATCCATCTACTGTTCACTGAACTGGGAGAAAAGGCCGAGGCAAAATTACACAAGAACAGGACTGAAAATCAGTGAGAACAGTTATAGTGTCAATCAAATGTAAATGTTTTGGTTCAAAGCATCTTTGATATATACAGAGGAGGTCAGGAGAGAGGTACAAAAGTGGGTGTCTAGAGCTTAAAACAAGGTGGAGGCTCTGTTGTGGTTTGGGGCTCTATTTTAGTTAGTTAGGCATCAAAATTGATGGACTCATGAAAGCAAAACATTAATATCAGATGCAGTGCCATCTGGAAAACATCCTATTGGCATCAGCTTCATTTTTCATTATAACAATGATCCCAAACACATTGCAATGCAGTAAAAGCAGACCTGGATTGAAAAACACACAATGGGATGCTAAGTCTTGGACTGGCCTCCCCAGAGCCCCGACATCAGCATTATTGAAGGAGTGTGTGACCATCCTGTTAGAGAACAGAACAAAAGGCAGCCAGCATCCAAAGAAGAGCTTTGAATGTCCTTCAACGACCCTCGAGAACTATTCCTGAAGACTACTTCAAGAAATGACAAGAAAGCTGCCTAAGAGGTTCAGGCTGTGTTAAAGAATAAAGGTGGTGATAGGCCCTTTATTCTTTAACTTTCAAGCTCAATAGAATTCTGTTTTTGCATTAATACTATATAATAGCTGCACCTATTTCTTCTTTTACTTTGAAAGTATAAAAAAATAAGGGGTGGCTTGAGACTTTTGCACAGTGCTGTAGATGTTTTAGTGATGTGGCTCTACAGCTGATCAAATTTGCTTATGAGCTAAATACAGATTTTAAATGGTGATTAACAGAAAGTGAATACATTTCCTGTAATTGCCCCGAAGGATTTTGGCACTTATCCAGAACTTCCGTGTCGTTCCTTTCAGATCATAAAAGCGGCCAGCACTTCATCGTTCCACAAATGGCCGACAGGTAAGAAAGCAGAAGCTGTACGTCAGTATGATGCATGTCTACCAATTAACATGCGCCTGGGTGAATGAGTTTAAGTTGAACTGAGCCAGCAGAGTGAATGCAGTGAGGCATTTAGTGATGGTTGTTTTAGTTGTGAGTCTTGTTCTAACATGAAGTTAAGCTTGCTGCAGTCTTTTAGAGGAAACAGACTGAGGGAAGTAGTTTTCATTATTAGCTCTAATTTCAAAGCAGAAAAAGAGCAGAAAAATAATTTTGCACGGCAAATGACACATGCGATCTGTTTTAACTGCTTTCATTTATTGGGATCAGGAACATGTAAGTATTACTGAAAATAAACTGCATTATAGTAGCAATAGACCTACAGACTTACGAATTTATTAACAAATGTTCACAAACACAATTTTCTGTTTGTAGCAGTGCAGATTTATCGGAACTTGCAAAGGCAGCGAAAAAGAAACTGCAGTCTGTAAGTGTTTTCACTGTGTTTCATTTTAAATATTCTCCCCTGAAGTTTGCTCAGGTGTGATTTTTCTTTCTTTTCTATTTAATGTAGCTCAGTAATCATTTATTTGAGGAGCTGGCCATGGACGTGTATGATGAAGTGGACAGGCGAGAGACTGATGCAGGTAGAGTTTAACCCGTTACCAGAGGACTCAAATGCATCTATAGTGGTATTCACACGCACTCTTCAACACCTCCACTAGCATTGCAGCTGTACTCGTGCCTTAAACAGCACTTTGCTCATTCTCTGCAGTGTGGTTGGCAACACAGAATCACAGCACGCTGGTCACAGAGACAACTGTGGTTCCTTTCCTTCCTGTGAATCCGGAGTATTCATCGACACGAAACCAGGCAAGTCAGCTGTGCAGGACACCCCTGCAAACGTGGTTGTGTTGGTTTTCTCTCTGTTGTTACCTTAAAGGTTGTGCATTGTTTGTGTAATTTCTTTGTGGTTTTTTCTTGCTTTCTGTGTGTTATTTAGGGGCGACAAAAGCTTGCAAGATTTAATGCACATGAATTTGCAACTTTGGTCATTGACATATTAAGTGAAGCAAAGCGCAGACAGCAAGGGAATCCGATAGTCAGTCCCAAAGGTCGGTGTCTTCTTGTTACTTTCTTCAAAAATCCACCCGACACCCGAGTCTCATGAAGATATAGAGTAACAAAGCAAGTTGTTTTTTTTCTTGTTTGTCCTAGACAACGTTGAACTTATCATGAAGAACGTGGCCGTCAGACACTGTAGTGATAGCCAGGACAATGACCAGCCTGACTATGATAGTGTGGCATCTGATGAGGATACAGATCAAGAACTCCCATCAAGCAAAGGAGACAGGACCAAGGTACCCAGACAGTATTTTCACAAACCAAAACCCTGAATGAAATCTCTTTTGCATCATTCACCTCTTTGTTTTGTTTGGCATGTCTTTAACAGAGCCTGGACTCGGACCTCTCAGACGGACCCATCACTATGCAAGAATACCTGGAGGTGAAAACCGCCCTCTCTGCCTCTGAAGCAAAGATCCAGCAACTCATGAAAGCAAACAACAGTCTGAGCGATGAGCTGAGGCTCATGCAGAAAAAGGTACCCACCGCGCTCCACCCGTAAGATCACTAACATCGAGGGCCGGACTAGAAGGGGCGGGGGCACAGCGGTCAGCAGAGCACTTCTCCTGCACAGTGCGAACGCTCTCTGGTGTGGAGGCCCAGCCTGTGTTTAGTAATCACGGCCGAACCACCTGATTGGGAATGCTCTGTGGTACGATAAGGCTGCTGTGACACCCTGCTGGTCCACCCTCTGTTATGGCCAGCATGTTCAATTTTCAGAGTCTGAATGTAAACCAGAGATTTCTGTTTTGTTTTTTTCCTTTTTGTGTGTGTGTGTTTTGGTTTGACACCAAAGTCACTTTTCCCACCTAATTTATAAATTAAAGTTAAAGCCGGTCTAATGTTACTAACAAGCATGTTTGAAGAAAAAGCATGATATAATTGATGATGGTGTTTTGTTTTGTTTTTAATCCCTTTGATAATACACAGTGACTAACTGAAATTGTATGTGTGTGCCTTGCTTTGTCACATATACTGTGTTTACTGCAATGAATGTTTTTGGATGATTTCCAGCTGTTTGGGGAACATATCCACATGTGGATTTTTTGTTTGGCTATTTTTCACAGAACACCTCACCTTATACTGTTACACTCAACTGATGATTTAATGGGAGACATTTGAGATTTATACAGTTTATCTTGCTAAAACTAAACCAAACTGGAAGTTATTAAGTTACTATTTACTTATTTGGTAAAGTAAACATGGTATAAAGTTTACCCAGGGTAAAGTAACAGTGATGTTACAATGTTGTCGTTTTACTTTTAGAGCTGATGAAGAGCATCTAGAGCATTCACGTAGCTGCACTCAGTCTGCTATTGTTTCTCCCCCTGCAGTAAACTGTAGCACACAGCATCATTTAGATAAAGATGTAGTGGAGAAAACGTGCAGCACTGTGGCTTTTCTTGGCTTACTGTGTTTGTACCTTGTAGTTTCAAAAGGACAAATGTTTCTTATTTTGTTAGCTTTTTATATTTAAATATCAGTTCGTGATCACATAAGCACAATCTTTAGCTTTATCGCTATTATCTTCATCACAGTTTTAAAGTAGTTGTAGTATTTAAGGACAGTGTATTCTTGATCGAATCTTGATGTTTAGAGCATCCCTGAATCCCTTTATAATTCCTGAGTCAGTCTGTTAGTGCTGTAAACCTGGAAGAAGAACCGTGGAAAGCTTTGGATTTCTGCATTGGTTAAGCTATAAAATGTGGTCCGATAATGATCTCAGTCACAGGTATAGACCAACACAATGACTCTCCACAAATGCAACAAAAATACACAAACTGTTGTATTTTTCGTTGACACCGAGTTACTTACTTCAGGTTTGGGGGGGAATAAGTGAACTCTTTAATGTTATTGAACTTCCTTTACGAACCATAGTTTCTAGCGGGTGTTTCCTGTAGCTTCTTATGAGATTTGCACAACATTGAGGAATTTTGGACAGTTTCTTCAAAATTTCATCAGGATTTCTGGAAGATCTTGAACAGCCTGCATTGGGCTGTGCTACAACATCTTACCTGGGTTAAGTCGGATTCTCACGTGATCTTTGAAAAAGGTGGGGAAACAGGGTAAAGGTTTCTGAGACAACTTCACCCAAGGTGCAAGAAGAAGAGCAAACATCTGAAGAGGTTGAAGCATTTTCAAAAACCTGAAAAACCTTGTCCTCTTTTTCAATTAGTCTGTCTCCATTGCCTTGTTACGTCATTCAACCTCAGCCTCCAGACCCTCAGGCAGCAAAGCATTCCCAAACCATGACGCTCTCTTCACCATACTTCAAAGCTGGTGTTGGTGTGTAGTATATCATTTAAGATATCCATATTATCCTTGAAGTACAACGGGACAACCAGGTGGTCTTCTATCAAATGTAAGTTTTGTGATTACTTATGACAGCTTGAAGTCTCTCAATCAGCACCATTCTCTTAAAGATTAATTCATAAAGAGAGTCCTAATGTAGTTTGTACTTTTTCTGTTTAATTTAAGGCAAATGGTTTTTTCATCCATGCTTTAGTAGTATTTTCCAGCTTTGTCCACCTCTAGTCCTCCTAAACCTCTATAGTCCTTCTAGATATTGTTCATAGACTGACTTGGATCACGTGACTTAAAGTACTTCTGGAGAAATCTGTGTCATAGAGGTTCACTTACTTTTTCCTGCTTATACTGGGAGGGATTATTCAGTGTGTTGTTTTTTTTTTTTTTTTTTTTTTTAATTGGTTTCGTCAGATTGTGTTGGTCTATAATTGTAACTTGGGTGAAGATCAGAGCATGTTTATTAGTTTTTAATGCAGCAATCGTGATTATTCCAAAGCGTTCACAAACCTTTCCTTGCAGCTGAATCTTTGACTTGAACTGCACCTGTTTCTTACCTGTACAATGATCTTTTGCTTGCTTATCACTTGCTTTGCACTGATAGGCAAAAAGAATCCACCCAAACTAAAATTCATGTTATTCCTTTGATGCTGTTTCAGACGAGACCTTGAATTTGAATTTCCCTGCGCTATAGATCCTTAACTACTGGATACTGTCGTCAAGTAAACAGAATCTAAAGCTGTTTGAATATGAATGGCAATGATTAGTAATGATTAGTGAAGGGTACTCAGCAAGACACTTTTCTATAGGAGGGGTGTTGTGATGAAAATCTATCTTTGAGCGAGCATTCTCTCCATAGCTATGCACTTTTTTTTTTCTGTAATTCATTCATAGTTGTGAAAACAGCTTCAGGTTTTGTATATTGGTGACGTGCCAGAAAAGAACATGTTTCAAACTCTGTATCTGGAAAGATTGGTGGTTTCTGCCAAATTATAACCTTGGCAGTAGGAGCGGCAACAATCAAAATTTAAATATTGCTATCTAGAGAAACAGTGGCATTAAAGCTAAGCGCCCCTCTTAGTGTATTACTGACATCTCTTCCAGCTGCAATCTCTGCAAAGCGAGAACACCTCTCTCAGGCGGCAGGTCACTACCAATATCTATCAGATCCCCAGCGGTACAGACTACCCTGACCCCTCCAGTCCCTCTGCCCTGAAACGCCGGCAGTCTGCACGGGCCAGTCGGCCCATGTCTATGTATGAGACCGGCTCAGGCCTGAAGCCCTATCTCCCTAAAGGGGAAACTCCCTACTCAGAGGAGGGAGTCCCCACCCTTCAACCCTTCCCAACTCATGTAAGTAAGACCTGTTCCCTGCTCTCCTTTGCCTTTTCCACTCAGTGACTGTCCCTCATGTCTTCATCCTGTCTGCAGACATTTTCCCCTGCCTGTGTTTGTGTCTCTCCTTACTCATTTTCCACTACGCACGTTTTATTTTGGGTTTTTTTTTTTAATTTTTGGCTTCTTCAAAGACTGACTCATTAAAAACCACAATGCGATGCAGTGTTAGATAGTGCCAGAGCAATCGCAATATGTGTCCAGTTTAATAACACGCACACATCTGCAAACATCTGTTGTTAATGGGAGTGCTGCCTTTTTTATTTTTTTGCTAGACAAGACTTAGTTGTATAAGCAGAAACATGCTGTCATGGTTTATGTTGGTTTGTACTGTGTTTTTTATGTTGATAAAGTATTAAACTGCCATACAAATACTCTGTGTTTTTGTAACGCACGATACATTTACACACTCACTTTAACTTTCCATCTGCTCTGTTTGGTTTTAATCCAAGCCTGTGACTTATAGTTTCTGATATTTTTTCCCTTTATCAGCTCGTTTCCAGGCTATTCAGTGATATTTTTTTAGAGCACTGTACACCGAAAGGAAACAGTGGAGCTCAGGGAATAAAAATAGGAGGATTAAGCTCCATTGCATTGTCTTTGTACTATTGATTTATCCTAAGCTAAGAAAGACTTTTATTATTTTGGATTCAGTGCTCACGGTCTTTGCACAGCTTTGCATCGACTCCATTCCATACACAGTATTTTTTTAATATCCATTCAGCTTTTTTGTAAGTCCGTATAAACAGGTCTTTTCATTTTAAGAAATCTGTGTGTGTGTGTCTGTGTTACATTATGATTTGAACCCTGTCTTTAGACGGAAAGGGGAGCTTTTGTGACCACCTCTTCATCCCTTCCCTCATTTCCATCCACCTTGTGTTGGTCAAAGGACGACAGTGCTCAAAAGGTTAAGTACATCCTAACTCGGTCTGCGTCTCGCGGGACGCCGCAAATCCCCTCGGAGCCCAATTCTACCCGTTCATCCTCTGTTCTCCTGCTCTTTATCTGCCCTGCATGAGCCATCCTTCCATCGGCTGTCCTCACCGCCAGATACCTGCCTTCATCAGCATCATCCTCATTGTCCTACTAAACAAATGGAATTTGTGAGGTTTTGTAAAGGCAAAACCTCTGCGTCACTGCTGAGCATTGAGCAGAAATCTGTGCTTGTCATGCAGCACTGCTTTTTTTGTGTTCTAGAAACCGGTATATGAGATGATATTAAAGTATTTTAGCTATGTGAAGACTAGGGATGGGTATCGTTTAGGTTTTATCTGATACCGGTGCCAAACCGGTACTTTTGAAACGGTGCCGGTGCTTAAACGGTGCTCGAACCGGTGCTTAAAGAATGGAGAACACAAAATTGGTCCAGAAACCTCTCATGTTCAGCTGTTTTTTTGGTAAAAAGATAACAATGTTAGCCTTTTCTGCAGCTATAGGGCATATATGGTATCACTCTTGGCTGGAAGCAGTGCTTAAACAATGGAAAAAACAAAAACTTTGTCCAAAAACCTCTCATGTTTAACTGTTTCCCACTTTTTATTTGGTCATTTTAGCCTTTTTGGCCGGGGTGAAGGGAGTATCTGCCATCAAACAAGAAGACAGCCGCATGTAGCTATGATGATGTTTGCTAGTTCACCTTACATGCATTAATGTAATAACGTGGTTAGCCTACTCAACGTAAATTATACACGAACAACATTAAGCTACTCACGCAGAGAAGAACGGCTGCTGCTGCATCATCATCCGTCATCATTTCTGCTACACTGGCAGGGCTAGGGGCCAGGACTCTACTCTTCAGCTTTTTGGGGGATGTTGCTAACTCTTCGTCCGATAACAGGCACCACACCTGCAGTAGATGCGCTCGGTGTGAGGTCTCGCAGCAAGCTATCAAATACGGCGCATTTTTCGGCTTTTAAAAAAAACGCTATGCGTCGCCAGGTGTTTCATCGGATTTCAGGTGTTACCTCCTTTCCACAGTATCACCTTAAAGCACTTGTTGCAGGCTGCTGAGTTTGCATCTTTTGCTGTGAAGTACAGCAAGACTTTTGACCGCTTCGCCTTGGGCATTTTTAACCTGTAGCTCTGCTCTAAAAGAACGTACGTACCTGGACCCGCCTACTATCCCCGGAAACGTAAAATGATTGGCTAGAATTCAAAGTGTATCACATCTCAGGAAAAAAAAGCACCGAAATAAAGCACCGAAATGTGCGCTGCTTTTCGGTCTGGTTACTACCGTTTATGTCAGAACCGGTGCCATCATGGCACCGGATACCGGTACCCATCCCTAGTGAAGACAAAGGAAAGAAATTGCACATTATATATTGTTTTAGTTGGACTTTTTTTTCATTTGAAATACTCTAAGAATAAGACAAAGTTTCCTTCTGCCTTGTTTCTTACAAAATCTTAGCTACTTTGCTTTTACTTCTCTGACAGCCAAACAAAGTGGAAATCTGTGAGTGGTTTGCAGTGTGAAGCGATTGATCATCTGCTAAGAGGACAATTTATGTAAGCATGAGATAATCCCACAATGTGCTGCATTTAGTATTGCATGCACAGAGAGGATTTTGCTCAGACTCTTGAACGCAGACTGTCAGAGTATGAACATGTTGTGTAGTACAGTGAACTTCCTGTTTTTTGGTTTTTTTTAGATGTAGCGTTGAGTGTGAATTTGCATAAAGTTAAGTCACGCTATCAGATCACAGCAAACCCTATATGGTATGAAGATAGCGTGCCTATGTTGTGTGGCATGCACCTCTGAGCTCTGACTTCACATCTGCAAGTGTGGGCCCTCCTGGGGTTTACTTGTCTTTATTTTGGAGGAGAAAATCTTGTGTCGCACTTGTAAAGTAACTTTTTAGGGTTTGTTGCTTTCTGTGTGGCTGTTTTCAAATGTCACACGTAAATCCAGCCTTGCTTTGGGCTTTCAAGAGGTTTCATAAGGTATTAGGAAAGGTAACAAGTGTCATACTAATGCAAATAAATGATATGATCTCAGCATAATCTGCTCTACTAATGTGAAATCTTTAAACTGTAGATGTGCTTTTGCTTTACAGCTTTACTGGCTTGTTTGATTCAGTCCTCTGCATCACCTTTACTTGTTTATACTCCACTTTGATGTGGCTTTGCAGTTTCATGTTGGCACAGATGAGTCTTATGTTTCTGCTTTTTAGATGAAGAAAATGTATTTTCACCACAGTTGCTGCTGGGTTTTGCAATGAGTAATGCTGGATCTCTCTCATATTGTTCTTTCTTCCCTCCCAGGCTTCAAAATTGGAGAAGCAAAGCAGCATGCCAGAAAGTGACTATGACAACACGTTCAATGACTCTGAGATGGATGACTCGGGGTAAGAAAATCACCCAGAAGTCAGTGAGGCAAAGTGGTCTTCATGTACAGTTCGATAGGAAAAAACAGGTTTTTGCAGGGGGCTTGATTTGTGTTGGGGTTTTTTTTTCACCCACTTAGCAGGTTCTGTAGGAGAGGGAGGCTGAGGAGCAGTGGCTGGCTGGGGGAGGGTAGCTCTATCCCTGAACTTGATGATTTGGCGATGGACTCTGACCCCACGCTTCCCAGCACAGAGGACGTCATCCGCAAGACCGAACAGATCACCAAGAATATCCAGGAGTTGCTGCGAGCTGCGCAGGAGAACAAACATGACAGGTCAGAATGAGATGAAACGTTTTTGGTTTTTTTATCAGTTCTGGATCTGATTTATATATATATGTGTGTGTGTTTTTTAAACTTTGTTTCCTTGCTCTCATTTTAAACCTCAAGTTCCTCCTACATTCATAGCTACTCTGTTATAATTAGTTCCGTTTAAGCCCTGTCATTTCCCCTTTTTTTGTCCTGCTCTTGTCACTCTTCCTCCTCACTCTACTTCCTCTCTGCTCCGCTGTTATCGTGTTGTTTTGGTGTCGCCACCAATCACTCCTACCATCAGACCATGTGAACGTGAAGGTGTGCGTCGGCTCAGGCACAGCCTGGGATGTTTCAGCACTCTGGTACCCTGGGCTGAGAAGGCCCCCTCTCCCCTTCAGCCGCTCAGCCTCCGGTCCCCCGACCCCACCTCCTGGTACTCTGGCTTCTGTCCCTGCCTCCCAGGCACAGTTTTATTTTCCTCTCCCTCAGACACTTTCTTCTTCTGGTCTGCCTCACCTGCTAACAAGCTGTCTCTTTTTCTTTCATATTGTGCTGCATGCTTGAGTATGCCAAGTTTCAAACATCAATTCATATCATGTTTTATCTTCAAGCACTGACTTTGCTTTAGTTAGTTAAAAAAGGTAAGGTGCATCTGTGCAGTGACGTACAGCTGACAGCATATTTATTTTGATCTTGACGTTTTTTACTGTAGAATTAAAGTACTGTTTACTTACAAGGTTTAAAATGTCTTTTAAATGGCATGTTTTGTAGGTAATCTGGCGATGATGATGGTGCATGGTGTGTTCTGAAAACTAAATTGCGCCTCACTTTGTAAAGTAACCTGATTGCAGTGGTGATTAGCTAATTGATCATTTGTATCACTTTTATAACCGTCGTATTTGTTACTTTCAGTTTACTTTCTGACTGTGACTTCAATCTTTTCACCTCACAGCTTCATACCCTGCTCAGAAAGAATACATGTGGCTGTAACAGAAATGGCTGCACTATTTCCTAAGGTAAATTGATTTTTTCTTGCAAAGAATGGATCTGCTAATTGTTTGTTATTTGACACCTGGATGCACACTGCACCCCCTTTCTGAAGAGGCCTGTGAGCAGACTTTTTCTATGTTTATTAAGATCATTTAATCTTCCTCTGCAGAAGCCACGTTCAGAGACGGTGAGAGGCTCTCTGCGCTTGTTGACCTCCAGTGCGTGCAGGCTCCAGGGCGAGTGCCGGAAGGCGGTGCCTTCGGAGGGCTGCCCAGGACCGGACATGCAGCTGGTCACCCAGCAGGTCATCCAATGTGCTTATGACATTGCCAAGGCCGCTAAGCAGCTTGTCACCATCACCACAAAGGAAAATACCAACTAACAGCACTTACAGGGCTGCAAAGAAGTCAGCATCTCAGTTTTGTTTTTATACGCATTTATAATTATTTTATTGTTTTTGTTTTTTGTATATGTGGTATATGCATGCCTTGTTTTTTAATTATTTATGAATAAGCATTGACAATATTTAAAGACAGTCTTGGCGTCAAGGGAAAAGTCAGAAACTTAGCCAGCTTTTGTAGAAGCACATTTTCTGATGATGGGGGGGGTATTACTTTCCAGCTAACATGCTGGGGAAATAGCTTGTTTTGTCTTTGATAATTAGAATTACAAAATATCATTAAAGAGTTAATGCCTTGCATTAGGACAAAGAGCACAGTAAATCGATATGATACTGGTCAGTGTTGTCAAACCAAAGCCATGCATGGATGCTGAAAAACCATAAATAAGCCATGAAATCGTTATCATTGGATGCTATTACAAACACTCTTGTAGCAAAAGGAGCTTCCTCTAATATATTGCACTGTTTAAGCATCACTACACTGTAAAGTTTTAATATGAAAAAAGGAGGAAAAAAAACGAGCGTATGGTTTTGTTAGCTTCCATAAGTTGAAGACTTTACGCACACTTCAGTTTCAGTGCAATGCTGATAATGTTTGTTACACTGAGGGAAAAAAAAGTTATTTATATGACCTGCTCCCTGCCCAAGTGTAATCCAGTCTGCAGTGCACTTACTGCAGCTATTTATGTGTGCCCATTTGTCAAGTTAATGAATGCAAGAAACACTTGTTCAGGGGCCAAGTTATCATCTTCACCAGCACCGAGATGTTGTTGCATCAAGTTAGGATTATTTGGTGTGTTTCTATTAGGCTACCCATTACACTGTACACTACAGCCACTCTTGGTGTTGATATTTAGTGCTAGTAACCATACTGTATGTATGTCCACGTGTATTTGTGCTCCGTTCTGTTGCTGCTAGTTTTGTGTGTAATGTGCAACATATGGGATCCTGTAATACTGTGCTAGCCAATGTTCATCATCGCCAGGTGTTGCAGATTTCATTTTCTTTCTGAAATCTGTTCTAAGTAACGTCCATCTCTGTGCTTGCATGGAGTGCAGGGATGCGTGATGCAGCAGAAGGTGCATTTTGAGGAAATAATTATTTTCTAAATAAACTTAATTTATAACTATAACTGGTTGTGGTTTGTAAATACAAAATGCTCAAATGATTTGATTGCAACAGCTTTAATACACACAGAATAGAAAATTTATAGACATTCAAGAGCTCTGAGAGCAGAGACGAATCGATTAGAGTCCAACAAATAGAAATTGAATTTAAATCAATTTGGCATGACAGGAGGCACATGTGGCCTACTACGTTTTATCCTCTCAAAGGACAAAGTTTTCTTTTGGCTGTTAAAAAACACTAATGTACAACAGAAGTGAAAGATATACAAAATTCCACTGCAGGCCTGCTTCCACAGGATGTGTTCAAAGACTGCAATGGGTGAGAGCTTTTATTTTAACTTTAACATTGGACGTTTTTGTCCTGAATTTGGACGGAGAGTTTCTTTGTGCATCTGTCACTTTGAAATCATTTGACAACACATAATGCTTCATGCTCAGTGTTGACCAACAGCGTAATTACTGTGACAAATGGCCTTTAAGTCTTCATAGAGCTGTTTTTAAAAAGCATGAAATATTCTTTAAGGCTAATTCCTAACAGAAAAAATACAACAGCTCATGTTTGGCTTCACTTCAGTCTGGCAGGTCTCTCATGTCCAGGCTGATCGTGGCCTGCTGTGAATCTGAAAGAGACGATTTCAAGCATATTTTAATATTAAAGAGCAATTTTAAACTTGGAATCATGAATACGGCTGCTTCACTCTTCTTTTACCTTGTCCTGGTATCCTTTCTTGGCGATCCTCTGCATCTCAAGCCTCAGCTCCTCATCTTGGATTCGAAGGGCTTCCCGTTCTTCCTCGTCCTCCTGTTCTTTCCTACACCGCTCCTCCCACTGCGTCTCTTGTTGCTGCTCCACCTACATAACATGAACACAAACAACTTCACATATGATTTCGTATTTAACCTCCTAAGACCAAACTCTTTCATGGCATGCAATTTTAATTTCTCTTTGATATTTGGGCTGATTGGGACCTGATGAATGTAAAAACAAAGAATTACCAGATTTTTTTTTTTTACCTGATTTTTGTTTCTAAGAAAAATGAGAGCCACAACTGAGGATATTCGTATAAAATTTCGATCGAACAGTAGCAGTATAATGTCCTCATAAGTAGATATCAAGGCCCTTGTAGAGCAAAATTGAGTATTTTGGTCTTAATAACCCAAAATGTGATGTCCACATATGTGGACGCCAGGTCCTAGGAGGTTAATGAGTAGTTGGGGAAATAAACCTGGGAACCCCCCCCCCATAAAAAACAAAATAAAATGTATCCAACCTGAGCATTTATCTCTTGCATCCGTGCTGTCCTTCGGCCCTCTTCTTGCTCCTTTTCCCGACGTCTGAATTTCTTCTCCCACTCAAGCTCCTTGATAAGCTCTTCTCGTCTCTTTAGAGATTCCTCCTGAGCCTCACGGTTCTTCTGCATTTTCAGCTCTATCTGCTGCTGTCTCTCCACAAGCACCTTATCAAAAAGACAGGAAAAACCCAAAACAGGACAACTTTTATTTGAACTCACATCTTTAAGTTTTACTTCCAGTTTTACTCCAAGAGAAATTTACCTCATGCATGAGCCGTTCTCTGGCTTTCCTCTCTTTCTCCCACTGAACTTCTCGTTTCTCCCAAACATGCTGTGCTTCTTCCCTACGAACAAATGGGATGCATTGATTTGTATTCACAGAGCCACACGTGCGCCTTTCTGGAGAGTTGAGGCTTACTAAATCTTGGCGCTCACCTGCGTAAGACTTCAAACTCAGCTTCCCTCTCACGCTCCAGTTGCAGCTGCTCTTCAATCACACGTTTCATCCAGGCTGCATCAGCGACAGCTCTTTCCCTTCTTGCAGTCTCCAGCCTCCTGTCCTCCTCCTCTCCTTCAAGCAAGGCTGCCAGGATTTTACGGTCGGCCTCCTGGTGTCGTAAAAAGGATTTCAAAGAAAAGGTCTGGGGAGGCTATCTGGAATATTACACAGTAAACTCTGCAGGTAAAAAAATGATTTACCAGTTCTTCCTGCACTTGCTGGGCCCTTCTTCTCAGCTGAGCTCGATACTGACGGATCAAGAAACGCCTAGTGCAACATGAATCCCATATGTAAAGTACCTCAGTAGATTGAAGTATCATACCACTCTTTGTGTTTGGTCATCTGGAGAACAAGCTTCACATACCCGATCTCAAACTTCTTCCTCTGTTCCTCCGCCTTCCTCCTGTCCTCCTCTATCTTCTCCAGCTCCCACTGCTGCAACAATAGAGCCTCTTGCTCCTTTTTCAGACGAGTGGCCTGAAAGAGAAAAATAAAAAATAATCTTGTTTACAAAAAAACGTCTGCAAAGGTGGTTTTGCATAGAAGAAATTGTTTGCTGATGCTCTGAATACCTCTTCTTCTCTCAGCTTCAGTTCTTCCATCTGCTTGCGTAGCTCCTCCCCTCTCCTACGCTCCTCGTCTTTCCTTTTCTCCTCCGCTTGTTTGATCCTCTCCAGAGCTTCTCTTCTGGTCCTCTCGTACTCGTTTTCAAAGCGTCTCGTCTCCTCCTGGTACGCCACTTCTTTCTGCATGTTTGACAAGCTGGGTCACTTACAGTAAGTGTCAAAGCTTTCTTAATTATGCACCACCTTTGAGGGGCTGACCAGAGTAGGTTCCGGCCGTGATACTGTGCTCACAGAGTACACGAGCGCTGTTCAATTAAAAATAGATGCGTTACATAAAAACTTGGCCACATAAAAACATAATGACTTGTGGGTCATATGTGTCAACACCGGCCTGAGAAGGGCTATACTATGAAGTACTGAAGCAACTTCTTCAATACTGGTTATCAAAGTTATTAAAACACTGAAATGAACAGAACTGACTGTGGTGCCTGGAATGATCCACCTACCTGTTTCTTCTCAGATATCTGCTCCTGCCATTTGCTGACAACGTGATCTTTATGTAATCCTGACTCCAGCTGCAGACAGATTGAAAGAGTGAGTTGTGACAAAGCTGAGACAGAGATACTGATGACCTTGACCCTGGGTGGAAGGGATACCAGAACATTTCTTTTTCTTAAGTCAACACTGGAATCAGGTTAACAGAAAGTCATGGAATATCTGCATCACAGGCCATATAGGTTTCCAGATCAAATGGATGTCTTGACAAAAAGTGTCTGTTTCCTCTACTTGGTGAACTCTCTAGACGTATGATTCCTGAAGCCGTCAAACACTTCATCAGTGGTAACACCTCGAGGTCTGAGGTATGGGGCTTGGCAACTTGTCACATTTGCATCAATAGTTTAAAATTGCCTACCTTTCTCAGCTCTTGGTTGTTTCTCTTCCAGTGCTCCCTCAGCAGCTCCTGTGCAAGCTAGGTATGACAAAAAAAAATGAACGGGGATTGCAAACTTACATGGCACAACACTGTGGTCAATATTTATGGGGCAATATTCCACCAACTTTCTTTCTTCTGTCTTCTCTTGCTGTGCGAAGCTCTTCACTTTTTTGCACCAACTGACTTGCCAACGTGCTCCTGTCGGGCACCATTTCTCGGAGCTCTGCCTCAAGTTGCTTTTGCTCCTCTTGCAGCATTACCCTGAGTCGATTCCTGCGCTGCTCCAAGCTGGCTTTCTTTTCTTCCTTCAGTCTGTCTTTATGGTATGCTGACATACTGAAAACAAAAAGAAGAAAAATGCTTGGGTAAAAAAAATAAAAACTAGCATTTTTGTCAACTGATGACAAAGGGCAACACAATAAATATAACATAAGACTATTTATCTATTTTTTAAACGAATTTATACAGACAAACAAATATGACATACATATATATATATATATATATATATATATATAGTTACACAGATTTAAAGGAAGATACACTATGGTATACTCACAATACAACAAACAACTGAACACTACTTCTCTTAGCATACCAGCATATTCTAATAGTCCAAAGAAATTCATGAAAACATTTATTTATTGTAATTCCAGTATTTATTTCCAGGATGATCCTGGCTTCACCACATTGGATTCCTGTAGGTTTTAGATTTTAAGATTTTTCTGGTCACTTTTAAAGTGCCGGGGTCTGGCCGTCAGTCTGCTCCCAGCCTGAGATGAGACCAATCTGGCTGTTGTAAAATCGAGACTTCAACATAAAGGTTAGCCTAGTTTTGCCACAGGCTGCTCGAAGGTAGGGAGTAGTGTCAAGTACTATCACTTTTTTCATAACACATAGCTTATATATGACATGGCGTGATTACTTACAGAGCCATCTCCGAGGGCAATAAAGGAGAAACAGGATGATAATGCTGGAGTACGTTATGGCAATCATGTAAAATTAATGACAAGAAAATGAAAGGAGGCAACAAGAATAAAATCACCAAATATAAAGCAATGTGTAGTTATTTAGTTGGATTGCTTCAATATTTGTGTAACGTTTCGGAGACCGTGTGAGTGAGAGCATCTATGCTGGAGGAAGTTACCTCTGCTGGTAGGATTGACGGGAGCTCCACACCGTCTGTTTCTGGCTGCGGATGCTCTGCTCTCTGAAGTACTGAGCATGCAGCTCCCACTGCTGCCGCCACCGGGCCTCCTGCTCCCGCTGCCGGGCCAGCTGGTCGGCCAGGACCCGAGATCGACTGGGCACACGGGTCGAAAGTGTCGGCAGAGCCATGAATCTGAGCAGTTAGCACAAATGAAAGCTTGATAATAAATTTGCTAAAAAATAACAGTGCAGACATAGTTTCATTAGGGCATGTAGCCAGTCAATATGCACGAATGCAGACATCACAAGTCAAAGGTCTCTTGGCCCCATCATATATTCACTAATGCTGCTTTTTAGTTAGTAATTAGTTACTTAACAAATACTGACGTCGAAGACAGCTCAATATCTCCACTGTTATAGGTGATCTGCCCATAAAAAAATATAATTTCATGGCCATAAAGAAAACAATAAGAACAAAAGACTACCAGCTCCAACTACCCGTCTGCACTCGGATATAAGGAGCGTTTAGCTACACCGATAGCAGCCACTTTACCTCTCGGTGGTACCTTGGATTGCCTCCCCTTGGCTTTTAATAAAAAGAGAATCGACGTTTTGCTTTCAAACAAGGAGAGCTCAAATTTACTCACTACAGCTTTCCTTAGTTACTGATACATACACTTCCTAGTTACTCACACGCTACGGGATGAAGTGAAGGTCAAATTTAGTTAGCGGCGGAAAACGCGAAACGCATAATTGGAAGTTCGTTTCCGCCACTGAATTTTCTTTGTCTTTGTCGTCGTCGATAAGTCATGATTTTATGTGATTATCTCTTCGGTCAGTGTGTTGAAATTGTGTAACTTTCTTTAAAACTTTCATTAGATATGATTCGACACATCTATCTGATACTACCACTAGTACTATTACTACTACTGATATTAATAATATTAATATTAATTAGAACTTACATGAAACTAATAATTAACAATAAAAACGAGCAAACCTACTCTGCAAACTAAACTACATTAAACACAAAATGTTAAAACTAAAAATAACTAAAATAAAATAATCTACTTAAAATACCAAACTGTGGAGTTCATGTGTGATACTATTTTGTCTGTCTCTTACAGTAAGATATTACATAGTTGTTATATGCTTGCACGAATCCCGGGATAACTATAACTAACTAACAGATAAACAGATAAATTAAGTGGAACCAAAGAGCGATATTCCACCAGACTCCATTAGTTGGCAGCAAAGCAGCACATGCGATTAAACGCAGAGGAAGACCAGTGTCAGCTGATGGAGCACATCAGGTGCTGTTTACTCTGGACTTGTTTCTTCTGTCTGGTACCGTTTATCCGCCCTCTTACCCCGGCAGGTGGCGATGGCCCGGACCTATCACTAACAGGTCGATCACATGAGCTCCTCTGCAGCCAGGAGTTCAGTGTAGGTGACTTCCATGTGTGTGTAAGAGAGAGAAAGAGAGATGTGTGTGTGTGTGTGTGTGTGTGTGTGTGTGTAAGGGCGAGAAAGAGAGAGGTTTCTCTATGTTTGTGTGTGAGAGAGATTTATCTGTGTGTGTGTGTGTGTGTGTGTGAATAGATCTCTGTGTGTGTGTGTGTGTGTGTGTGTGTGTGTGTGTGTGTGTGTGTGTGTGTGTGTGTGTAAGGGCGAGAAAGAGAGAAAGAGAGAGGTTTCTCTATGTGTGTGTGTGAGAGAGAGATTTATCTGTGTGTGTGTGTGTGTGTGTGTGTGTGAATAGAGAGAGAGATCTTTCTCTCTCTCTGTGTGTGTGTGTGAATAGAGAGAGAGATGTCTCTCTCTCTCTCTCTCTCTCTCTCTCTCTCTCTGTGTGTGTGTATGTGTGTGTTCTCCTCCTCCTATCACTGTGAAGCTGCAGTGGAGGACTGACAGCCTGTTGCTATCATTTCAACAGTTAGGAGTGTATCCGGACTAAAGAGATGGCTCTGCTAATGGAGCACCAGTTCAGACAGCTGCCAGCTGACAGACAAGTGGAAACAAGACCGTTTCTGGAAGCTGTGTCATACCTTCCACCATTCTTTGGTAAGTGAAGTTTCCACAGTGTGACACAGGGGAGACTACATTAATGGGACTGCAAATGAAGGCGTGAATTTTAAAAATAGATGACAGCAGGGAAAATGTATAGTTGTGGTGGTTTATGATTAACCTCTCAAAGGCTTCCAGATTAATGCCACAGACCGATCGTGCTTTATACTTCCAGGACTGTTAAACTGGTCCAGTAGGCACAAAATGTGCAGTTTACATTAAAATTACCATCCATGCAATGGACGTGTTTTTTTCCACTGCTGTGAATCTTCATTTGGAATTTGTCTGATAATTAAACACTGAACTTGTGGTGAGGATAAATCTGTCACAACACTTCCATCTCGTTTAACAAAACGATGTTGCTCTTCCTAATGATAATCTTTTCTGGATCGTGTTTCTCTCCACCAACCTGTCTACAATCCTTTAGCATGCATAATTTACTCCACTGGCCTGGATTTTAAGTTGTGAAAATTGATTAGTACGGTGTTGAGTTCCCCATGCCCATTCACCGGTGCCGCGGTGCGCCAGGGCATCTTTGTGCGGCTTCATTCTCTATTAATATGCCAAAGTCCCTCCATTGAATTTGCCACGTGAAACCCTTGAGATGAACCAAGTCTGATGTCGATATTAGGCTCTTTCCTCCTTGTCACCATTATTCTTCCTGACCCAGAAATTTTTGAGCCAACTTTCCTACAGGCCATTACCATCCCGCACACTCATAGTACATTCACACAGGTGTCTGAAACTCTCTTGCCTAATTAGTGTCCTAATAGACTTCACTCCACTGGCACGGTCACTCTCCTGTTAGTCTTGTTTCAACACACCAGTGTATTTTATTTTTATTTATATCTAAATAGAGACTTGTTATTTAACCTGTAGTAGTAAAAGTTAGTAGTAAAATGTCATCATGGCTTTGCCTCAAATCATTCTGAGTCATTTCAATTAGTAAGTTTTACTTAATGCTTGTTATTAGTAATAAATAATTAGTAGATAAATAATTAGTTTCAGAAGTCCAATATTTAGTACAAAAACCTTTTCCCCGTGGAGTGTATGGAAATTAAAGGGATCTGAAACATTAAATGATGCCATTAGTGTTGTGGCGATGCATTACACTGCATTGCACAATAGAAAAGGCTTAGTCATGGGTAGTTTCCAGTAACAGCTCAAGAGCTAAAGGCTGTCTGTTGTGTTAGCAGGTCAGCCATGAGCCATGTGATGTCCGCATTCGAGATGTCTTGTTGTTCATTATTACTATTCACTCAGCATCGCCTAATTAACAGATACCTAATGATAACACTGTGATGTGTCTGATACTCGCTGTCCAACAGCAGATTTTTGTCACTGCAGACATTTTGACCTGTCACTGGTGGGAAAACAAAGGAAAAACACTTTCTTAACGAATGTTCACTAAACAATCCTGCACTTTATTTATTTATAATCATAGTTGTAGAGTCAATGCTCACCTGTCACCCTACAACATACCTGCCGTGCAGCACTGATGCAGGGTGCGGTTTTAAGCCTGGTTAAAGGCTTAAAACCTTTAACCAGAGGGTGCAAAAAAAAAAAACACTGGCACTTTGCACATGCTTTTTCCATCATTTTACTAAAGCTATATCATTATTCACGAGGGGTCGCTACAGCACACAGCTCTATTTATTTGATTTGGTAGTTTTCAGTTCTTTTAAAAAACCAGATGCCTGATGCAACTCCAAAGGGATTTGTGTCTGCTTTCAGAAACAGGGGCAAATGTGTAAACCACTTAGGTTTTTAAAGACATTACTGTTCAGCAGTCTACAAGTATGGACAGGTCAAATAGCAAACATGAGATTAAGCTCATGGGATACCATTGTAATCATGAAGGACAACTATAATTTAAAAAAAAATCTAACTTGTCATTTGTTAACAGCAAGTTGCTAAAGGGGTTGTGAGATTGTTCATAAGTCCCCACAGATGATCCTGTGCATTCAAACCGGAGTTTAAGTCAAGTTGAATACAGATTCAAATTTAGCTTTTGTGTTAATTAGTAGGAGATGTTGATTACCTCCAAAGAGAATGTTCATCTCATATGAGCTCAGTAGTTTTTGTTCACATGTGTGGGGAAATAAGTTTTGACTTCTTTAATTGCGAGTCACAGCCTGTGTAAATATTCCTCCTCAGACTGCCTCGGCTCTACTATTTTTGCACCGATCAAGGCTGACATATCGGGTAACATCACAGTAAGTATGGCCCTTGACTTCTACATTGCTAATGGATGATACAATGATGCAATAACTGTTTTATTTAACAGAAAATCAAGTCCGTTTATGATAGCAACCCCGGACGGTTCAAGACTCTCCAGCAGATTTTGGAGGCAGAGAAGGAAATGCATGGAGGAGAATGGCCCAAAGTTGGAGCAACTTTGGCACTTATGTGGCTAAAAAGGTGTGAGAAACTCTACATTTTAGACCAGGGGTGTCAAACATAAGGCCCAGGGGTCAGAATCAGCCCAGCAAAGACTCCAAGTAGGCCCGGTGGACGATTTTCTAAAACATGAAGGAGGGCATATATTTTAAACTTTTAACTATATTTTAAAATGTAGTTTTAAAAATACTTTCAACTATCAATTTGACATCTTTTCCTGCTGATAAAGAATCCCCAACAGCCATTCATACCACGGCAAAAGTTCTGCTAGCACTCTGAGCCCAGAGTGCTAGCAGACCTTTTTCTATAATTTTACACATTTATCATTATAAAAACTGAGATTTTCTGTTGAAACAACACTTCTTCATCTTTTATTAATATATCTTAGGGACTGACTGTGTAGTTAAAAGTCCTTACATTGACAGAAAGTGGAGTTTGACTCTTCTGTCAATGCCACTTAATGTGGCCGTCGATGTAAAATGAGTTTGACATCCCTGTCTTAGACTGTTGTGCTGCACTTGCTTCGTCAAGCTGAGAAAAGTCCTCGTCCATAATCACTGTGCATGTCTTCTTGTCCAAAAGGGGTCTAAAATTCATCCAAGTTTTCCTTCAGAGCCTGGTGGACGGTGAAAAGGACGAGAACAATCCAAACCTTATCCGAGTCAATGTCACCAAAGCCTATGAAATAGCACTTAAAAGATATCACGGCTGGTTTGTGCAACAACTGTTCAAGGTGCATTCAAAGTAGCTACAACTTTTTTTTTTATATACAATAAATGTGTCATAAGCGCATTAGACGTGTAGGCTTGTGAGTAAAATCTGTGCTTGTTCTTATAGGCGGCTCTTTTTGCTGCTCCGTATAAGTCCGATTTCCTGAGAGCCCTCTCCAAGGGTCGGGATGTCAAGGAAGAGGACTGCTTGGAAAAAATCAGAAAATTTCTCATCAACTTCTCTGCAACTGTTGATGCTATATATGACATGTACAATAAGATGAATGCTGATCTAGACTACACAGTGTAAATGCAGGACTTCCCTGCGTTTTCCTCAGTGGGAGTGATGTAGTCATTAAGTCGTTTATGTTCAGTAGCTCTGCAGTCCGCATGTTTAAAAGACAGCTCACTGTGACAGAGCATAATATTCACTTCCGGCTTTGCTGGTGAATCTTTTCCTCAATCTTATTTGATTCTGGGATGAGAAATCCAAATATAGCTATACAGTAAATATTGTTTTTACATAACAATTGCATTTCTTTACTCTGTGTTTGAACATTCGTGTTGCATTCAGGTTTTAAATTATTGTTGGGTGTTTATATCTATTCTTATGAGTACTCAGTACACAGAAATGTGTTAGAACTATACCAGGAATCAAAGTTAACTTAACCAGACAGGACCGAGACATTAATATGTGGGATATCTGATGCTGATATATTTAATCAGCCTGTAACAAGTCATCACAAAATATAAGATTAATTATGAATTAGAAAGTTTCTAATCACACGGAGGAAACAATATAAATTGGGAAACAGTTTAATTTTGCCATTATAATGGGTGTCATAGTGTCATGCTACCTTTAAGCAATATCTCTCTAACACAGGGCTCTATGGTAGTTACACTGAAGTGAATACAGAGAGAGAAGAATCCATATGTTTTAGCTTATCCACCAAACACTGTATTGTATAGCTGTCTGTGATTGGAGTTAAACTTAATCATTACAAATTACTTAAGCACTACAACCAGCAATCACTATCATGACTTCCAGTATTTAGGGCTCCTCTCTCTATTCCTGCTCTACATGAACATTCTCTATTGCACACACCTGTTTGTGCCTTAAGCTGGAGGTGCGGCTCATTTAAGCGACTGTGTCAGCTTTTCTGTGTTTGATTGTTTTTATTGTTTTATACATCCGTCACTATTAAAGGCAAAGTCTGCCTAACGTATACTTAGCTGCTATGCTAAGTTGTGCTGTCTTAAGCAGTGCTTCATCAGTGTTTCTCATTCTAAAGGCGCTTTTTACCCTTTAAGCATCATTTTAAAAAGGTTTTTCATTGCAGTTTTTGACATCTCTAAAGGAGTAATTTCAAGTAAATGTCAAATGATTGATGAGTGTGGTGTGTCTTCTCGCATTATGTTGCAGTGTGTGTACTGTACAAGAAAACAAATATTTTTCTTTCATATTATGTATTAAAAAATGACAGTTTGTGTGATTATCAATGAAATTATTTGTCTTCTTTAGTTTGTTCCCTATCATTGTGTAATTAATGTGTGTAATTAATGTGTAATTAATGTGTATTGTTCAAAGCCCATTTCTTTTTTTTTCTTTTTTTTTTTTTTTTGCCTGTCCCATTTGGTTCTTTAGCCGTCAGAATTGTTGTCTGAAGACCAACAAGGATACCCAATGGATTTATTTTGCCAAATGGATCATCATGGCATTGCCGTATTGGTCCATTTGATCGACCTTTGTTTTTATTATTTATTTTATTTTATTTTCAGTTGTTACAGACGGGACAGACATGAGTGAGTGATAGGAAAGGGAGAAAGAAAGAGGAAGGAAAAGAAAAACAGAAGGGGAGAGGGACAGTGAGAAAGGGGGGAAAAAAATATCTCCGGGATCACCTGTTGAGAGAAAAAGAATAGAAAACAAGCAAAAAAACAAAACAAAACAAAGCAACATACTATACACAACACCATCGCATTAATCTAGCTAAGTGTAAACAGTAGTAAATACTAAATATTGAATGTTGTTGTGCAGCACGCAGGACAGACAGCGCACAATGTGCTTTGAAGTAGCAGCCAAGAAAGGTGTGATTTAAGTCTACAAACAGTGAACACCTGTGTGCACACCTGTGTGGATCGGCGCGCTTGTATTCAAATGGTTTCCCCATGTAATGGTCTGCAAGAGGATGTAGAGAGCCATAGCCCTGTCCCCCAGGGCATGAAGCAGGCATGGAGGAGATCCAGGCCCCAGACATCCAGAGGTCCCAGAGTGCAAGAGCCCAAGGAGGACCACCGGAGGGGCATCCGTACCACCTTCATGGGAAGGGCTGAGGATACCCAGGCGAGGGGTCACCCAGTAGCCACCGGGCAGAAACTAGAGGGGGCTGCACCGGCGTGCCCGCCGGCTCCGCCGGCAGCCAGCTGTGCCAGAGTGAACCGAGCCGCAGGCACAGAGGCCGGAGGCCCGAGGGCCCTCCGCGCCCCGGAAGAGGCCCGACTGAGCAGCAGGCGCCAGGCCCCGCCAAGTAGCCACCGGGAGTGAGCTGGCGCATGACCTGAGCGCCCAGCCCCGGACACCAAGAACCAACAATGCACCGACCCCTGAGGGCATCAGTCACCGGCAGGGAGTGTGGTGAGGGGAGATAGGCCTCCACACTTGGAGGGCCTGGGAGTTCCCAGAGAGGTGGAGTCTAAGACCCGACCTGACATATAGACACAGACAAACAGGCACACACAGACACAGACATGCATTCCCACCCTCATGCACACATATACAAACACTCAGCACTCACCCAACGTAGGAATAAACGTAAATGGACATGTACACACAATCACACTCCCCAAACATAGTCTATACCCCGGGTCCAGGTATCCTCGCCCCCAGAGGGGGAAACGGCACCCAGACCCAAGAGATGTTACCCTTCCCTCCGTGGTGGAGGCTAGCAGACCGCCCCAGGCTCCGCAGCAGCAGGGAGGCCAATCGGACAGCCAGCATCTCTTCCCAGCCACCCCGCCCCGATGGCTAGCAGAGAACGGGGGTGTGTTAAGACCCCATACCCCCCTCCTCCCGCTCAAGTGTAGTATTGCTGCATGTTGCTCTAAAGTGTGTTTAAAACAAGGGAGAGCATGGTGCTGCTGCCAGAGAGCAGCAGGTGTTAGCACGGCCCCTCCCGAGAACCCTCAATGTCTACATGGATTTAAAATTGAGAGGTGGGCACCGGCGCCAGAGGTAGGTTTGAATACACAGACCGTCTACTGGACGCCGTTAACGTGCCCACCCTCAAGGCCCTATATATATATATATGTGTGTGTGTGTTATGAGAGTGTAAGTAATGTGGATGTCTAAGTTGTGAGATAAAATTGAGGCACAGGTGGCCAGAAGAGGACAGAGGGGGGGGAATGTCTCCCCTGCACCCTGGTGACACACTCGCACCCCAAAGCCCTACCTGTGTGGGTGGGTGTGGTGGAGCGGGAAGAGGGAGGCAGCCGGGGATGGGGAGGAAAAGAAGGGAGGGGAGGGTGTCCCTCCCTAGGGCCAGCTCCCCCGCTGACCCCAATAGGCACCCCCGTCCTCTGGTATCCACCAAGGCAAGGGACCCCATCCAGACCGGGGCCTACGGCAGCAGCACCGCCAAGCCCCACAGGACCCGGGGCAGCCCACCCTACCCCACCGCAGAGGAAACTGTACCCACCCCAACATTCAATCATCTCCCAGACTACACAAGACACAGACACCCAGGTTAAGTTTATTCTCCACCTCTCCTATGTCTCTCCCCCACCTGCAGAGTGGACTCCTGCAAAGATGGAACAACCTCCCTGCCAGTTCAAGAGCCCCCCGGTTAGGCCGATGCACAAGAGGCCCCCTGCGCCAGGGCTAAGCCCCCGTGCACCCACCCGCACACAACCTCGGCGACACACCGACGAGGACCGAAGCCCCCAAGGCCCAGCCAGAGCCCCAGCACGGAGGCGAAGCACCCCCGAACCCCAAACCCCCACGCCCGCCCCGGATCCACTCAGGGGCAGCCAGGCCACCAGGCCAGTAACCTACGTCCGCCAGCACAGACCATCCTCCAGCCCCGCTGCACGCGGCCACGAGGAGAACAACCTCTGAGAGCGACCAGAGCCACTAACCAGGTTATGAACACAACCCCCGGGTTAAGCCCTCCAGGGATAACGTCTCTAGGGGTCCTCCAGGTGCCCTAAGCCCATCCCAACCTCCACATCAACCACAATAGCCAAGGCGGGACCAAACCACGACCCCCCAACCCCGCTAGGTGATGGAGCCGATCAAAGGAGCCCAGAGGGATTGATCTAATGTGGTGGCAGAGGCTATATCGAGACTAATGTGATCTATTAGATAGTTTCTATATTGGCTAGAATTAAGATTATTTTTATTTTTCCAGTTCATGAGGACCGTTTTCTTGGCGATGCATAGGGCAGTAAAAACCATGTGGACTGTATTAGTTTCTGTAGTGACATCATCCAAATTTCCCAACAAGCATACTAAAGGGGAGGTTGGAATTTTACATTTCAGACACTTTGATAAATCTTCACATATCTCGTGCCAAAACTTCTGCACTGGTGGACAAAACCAAAGAGCGTGGATGTAATTGTCTGGTGTATTGCCTTGACAGTGTGAGCAGTTGTTGGCGGATGTAAAGCCCATCTTGAACATTCGATGACCTGTATAGTGCACTCTATGCAGTATTTTGTATTGTATTAATTGCAGATTGGGATTTTTAATCAATTTAAAGGTTTTTAAGCACATCTGAGACCAGACGTTTTGGTCTAAGCTGACTGATAAATCTGCTTCCCACTTTGCAATAGGAAGGGATATTGATTCATCTATTTTAGAAAGTGTTCTGTATATTTTAGATAATAGTTTGGGGGATTTAAGAGTAAGAAATTGAACCACACTTGGTGGTGTTTGTAATTCAACTTGACTGAGGTTAAATTTCTTTTTTACTATGGATTTAATTTGTTGATATTCTAAAAATCTTTTCTTGTTGATCCCATATTGTGTAACTAGTCTGTCAAATGGAATAAATTCTGTTCCCTCTAATATATGTTCTAAGTATTTAATTCCTTTACAACTCCATTCTGGGAAATTAATCTTATTATTGTTTTGTAATATGTCAGGGTTATTCCAGATAGGTGTACGTTTGCATGGGATTAATGAAGACTCCGTTATTTTTAGAAACTCCCACCATGCTGTCAGAGAAAAGCTGATATTGATGCTTTTAAAGCATTCATGTCTTTTGATGTTTGAGCTAATAAATGGTAGGTCTGAAATCTCTAGATCATTGCATAGTGCCTGTTCAACATCTAGCCAGGGCTCATCTAAGAGGGTACATTTTAACCATTCTGAGATGAACTGAAGCCTGTTGGCTAAGAAGTATTGGTGAAACTTAGGCAGATCTAATCCTCCTCTATCCTTGGTTCTTTGTAGTGTTTTTAAGCTGATACGCGGGGGTTTATCTTTCCAAAGGAATTTAGAAATATGTGAATCCAGAGATCTGAACCAATCTTGTGATGGTTTGTTGGGGATCATTAAAAATAAGTAATTTATTTTTGGCAAGATCATCATTTTTATAGTGGCGACCCTTCCCATGAGTGATATGGGTAGAGATTTCCATCTAGTCAGATCGCCTTCTACTTTCTTTAGAAGTGGGATGTGGTTTAATTTAATTAAGTCTGAAAGCTTAGGAGAAACATTAATACCTAAATATTTAATATTTCCAGATTGTAGTGGGGCAGAAGATGAATTATGGAAGGAGCAGTTAATGGGAAGAACTGTAGATTTTGGCCAATTAATTGAATAATCTGAAACTCTTGAAAACCAGTTTATTAGAGTAATTACTTCAGAGAGGTTGATTTGTGAGTTTTGCAGAAAAAGCAACACATCATCCGCATAGAGACTGATTTTATGTTCTACGTTCTTACATTTTATGCCCTTAATTGTTGTAGCCTGTCTAAATGCTGCTGCTAGAGGTTCGATAAAAATTGCAAAAAGTGAAGGGGAGAGTGGGCATCCCTGTCTGGTGCCCCTCAGGAGACAAAAGCTGGAGGATGTCTGGTCATTTGTTCTGATATGAGCTGTTGGGGAATTGTATAATATTCTTATCCAATTTATGAAAGAGTTTCCAAAACCAAATTTGTGTAAAGTTGCAAATAAAAATTTCCAGTTAACTCTGTCAAATGCTTTTTCTGCATCTAGAGATAATATTATGGTTTCAATGTTTTTATTGTATGAGTAGTCTATTAAATTAAGTAATCTACGAGTGTTTGTTGAGGAGTGCCGACCTTTTATGAAACCAGTTTGGTCAGGATGAATTAAGAGGGGGGTTATTTTCTCTAATCTCTTTGAGAGAGCTTTGCAGATTATTTTAAGGTCTGCATTTATAAGGGATATTGGACGATAACTTGAGGGAAATAAAGGGTCTTTTCCTGGTTTTAGCAGGAGATTAATGTTGGCAGAATTCATATTTGGTGGTAGTCTGCCATTTTTCTTGATTTCCTGCAACAATCTATGGAATACTGGTGCCAAAATTGTCCAGAATTCTTTGTAGAATTCTGCAGGAAAGCCGTCTGGACCTGGATCCTTGTTATTGGGCATACTTATCAGGGCTTCCTGGAGTTCACCTGGCGTCAGTGGCGAATCCAGTGCCATTGCTTGACTGTCTAGTAATTTTGGAAGAGTTACGTTGTCAAGAAACAAATCAATTTCATTTTTAGACGGGTTTATTTGTGGTGAATATAAAGTTTCATAGAAATCCCTAAAAATGTTGTTTATTCTTCCAGGGTCATATATTGTGTTCCCCGATAAATCTTTAGTAGCACATATAGTTGTTTTTTCTTTATTTATTTTTAACTGGTTTGCTAGAAATCGACCTGATTTGTTACTGTGTTCAAAATTCTGCAAGCGAAGTCTTTGTACAAGGAATTGTGTTTTTCTATTAATAATTTCATTTAATTCTAGTTTTGTTTTGCATATTTTGTTCATTATTTCTTGATCTTGGTGGAACGCGTAGGCTTCTTCTAAGGATTTGATGGTTTTTTCTAATTCCTGAATATTTTTGTTTTCTTCTTTCTTTTTGTGTGATGAGAAAGAAATTATTTTACCTCTCATCACAGCTTTTCCTGCTTCCCATAGAACAGAAGCAGATGTTCCGGGAGTGTCATTAAAGTCTAAATATGAAATCCATTCCTTTTTAAAATATTTAATAAAGTCTTCATCTTTAAGTAGTGATGTGTTAAATCTCCAGTTTTTACTTGGCGTAGTATTATTCTTGTGCATTAGTGTTAAAGATACAGGAGCATGATCGCTGACAGCTATAGGGTGAATCTCAGTGTCTGAAATGTCACTCAGCAGTGAGCTGCTGACCAAAAAATAATCCAGACGAGAGTAGGAGTGATGAACATGTGAGAAGAAAGCATATTCCTTACAGTTGGGGTGAAGGGAGCGCCATGCATCGCAAAGGCCATAGTCGCTCATATACTGTTTGATTATATTTGTGGATTGCCAATTGCGCTGAGTTCCTGTTGTGTTGAGCCTATCCATTTCTTCATTTAGTCCAAGGTTGAGGTCGCCTCCAAGAATGAGTGTGCAATCAAGGTGTTCAGAGAGTGCACTAAAAAATCCGTGGAAGAATGAGGGTTCATCAACATTTGGACCATATATACTTACAATACATAGTTTTTTGTTCAATATTGATAGTTTAATAATTAGAAATCTACCCTCTGGATCTATAACTGTATCGAGTACTGTAAAATTAACATTTTTATGTATTAAAATTGCTACTCCTCTTTGTCTAGAATTATAACAAGCTGCAAACACATTAGGAAACTCAGGTGTTTTAAGTTCGTTTAAACCTGTAACAGGTCTGTGAGTTTCTTGTAATAAAACAACATCTGCCTGTAGTTTTTTAAGCTGGTTAAATATCTTTAACCTCTTTCCTCTGGTGCCAGCCCCATTTACATTCCATGTGACAAACCTCAGCATGCCCATAATTGTGTGTGTATGTCTAATGATGTAAGCTGGGTGTTTCGTTCAGACGGGTGGAGAGAATGTGGAAACATCACTTGTTTGTAAATAGAAAGAGAAAAAAGTGTGGTGATAGGCTCCATAACTCTGACTATGTGTGTGACTATTCACTAATATGAACAAGCGTGGCTTGTGTATGTGTCCTGTAAGTCTGTGCTTGCTGTGAGGCTGTTGTAAATGTGCTGCCGTTGAGCGCATGTGTTTGCGTGATCGTGGTGTGAAAATATGGAGAAATAGAGGGTGTTGTTTGTAGGTGAGTGGGGAAGTAGGTGATCACAGCAGTGAAAGACAAGAGAAAGAAAGAAACCACATAAACTGTAAGCGATAACAAAAAAAAGAAAAGAAACGGAAACATTCCAATTAAAGTAAAGACGGAGGGTGACGGTGTTATATCTGCTATGACATCATACTGATATTACTAGGTTAAACCCATGTTAAAGGAGAAAGTGTGAATGAATAAGAAAAGAATGTAGCGGGTTCTTATCTGGAGTGCAGTCAATATAACCACGGTGTGGTGCCGGGGTCGCGGAGAGCTGTCCGTCCACGTAGAGCCGGTCCACGGCGATGACAGCACGGGAGCCTTTCAGGATGAAGCTGCGTCGGACTGGGAACAGGACCTTGCGTCGTTCCAGGATCTCTTTGGGGAACTGGTCGTTCACGCTGAAGTCCGTTCCCAAAGCCCATTTCTTTATATTTTGCTTCTAAGAAGCCAGACTTTCTTGTCATTTTTTAAAGGAGGCCTTGAGCAATAGTTCTCCACGCTTTCAGAAGGTCTTTCAAAGTTTCTCTTTAACCATTGGCTGATTTTTCACTCATTTTCAGTCCAGTCCTTGCACCTTATCATTTTCAAAGGAATGCTTTTTGTTTGCTAAACCACTTAACACTGACCTATGACCTATTTATGCATAAAAAAGACACCCGACACAAGGGATGAGCCAGTGTTGTCGCTCCACCTAAAAGACAACTTGGGAAAGAAATCTTAAATTCTATCTTTAGGAACTTGTCTACTACCAGCCTGTCACAAAACATATAATTTCTCCCTATTTCTTTAGCTGAATTGCTGAAAAATGCCAACGCTAACACAGTTTGATAGGCATGAAATAGTATTTTTGCACCAATAAGGGGATCTCAGTGGAAGGGTGGCTGTCAAATAGGCATTCTTAAGGAAGAGAAACAGAGAGCCAAAATTACACAAGAACTGGAATAAAAATCAGTGGCAACAGGTTTCATGGAGTGACGAATCTAAATGTGAAATTTTTAGTTACAGTAACAGAATCATCTTACTTGGATTTCCTCACCGGGATTTTTTTTTTTTAAACATGGATTAAGATACAGGAAAGCTTGGCTTTCCAGGTTATGTTGAAGGAAAAGAAATGCTGACTTTCAAACTCATTCGAATTTTATAAACTCCGTTTTTGCCTTATATATTGTGTTTCCACATTTAATGTTTATACTAAATCGCTGCACTTGTTTCCAATTTTTCTTGCAAAATATAAAAGAAATGAAGGGTGGCTCAAATTTTGTAATGAAATACTTTTTGATAGTAATCTTGTCTGTGACCACCAATGACAGTTTTGTTTGTCAATATTTTTACAATAAGACATCTCTATTTTTACAGCAATCTCAGTGCTTGGGCTAACCTTGAATGCTAAAGCTTTTTTTACATTATGTGGGGGTCAGTGATAAAATATACACAGTGAAGCAGCTTTAAAAGCAGTAAATGACAACATCAAAAGAAGTGGCTCTTTGTTTTGATAACTGCTCAGACATTCTTATTCTTTTGTATAGTGCCTCATGTTCCTTTTGTTGGGCTTGCCACACCCTCCTCATAGGAATTTAGTAAACTCTTCTCCGCTCCATTGTGCGAGTTTGAAGAGTGGAATAGAGTGTCAGAATCTGACAAACTGCTCCTGTGTGAAGGTATGTTGTTTCAGCAGTGCATTCATGTGTTTTTGGCACAGAAAACCAGGTTAACAATTAACTTAACTTTCAAACTCTGCTTTGGTTTAGCATAAAATTAGATGTCTTCAAAATAAAATGAAAATTCCAGAATAGTGTGGTGCAAAAGAAAACAAGTGCAGTGATTTATTGAACCATGTGCAAATATTCATGGAAATACTGCATATAAGGCAAAAAACAGACTTTGCACAATTCTATCAAATTTACATTTTTCATCATTGACATGCTGAAAATTGAAGCTGTTGCCAATCAGATGCTTTCCAGATGGTTTTGCAGGGTGGATCGAAGTCTGACTGCATTTTTTTGCTTTCTTTGTTTTGATAAAATTACAACATCCCAGCCTGAAACGCACCAAGTTTTTGTGTGTTTTACAGATGGGTGTAGACACTGTTGCACCTCTCTCCCCTGACCTCCTCTGTACATTCTGACAACGATGATTTGAACCAAAAATTTCACATTGAAATTCAGTACTCCATAACCAGTCCAGTTCTTGTATGATTTGGCATACCTTAGCCTTTTTCTCTCTCTTTCCCTTCCATAAGAATGGTTTCTTGACAGCCACCCTTTCACTGAGACCACCTTGTTAGTGCAAAAATACTATTTTGTGCCTGTCAAACTGTGTTATCTTGACATTTTCAGTAGATTCAGCTGAGTAAATCAGCACAAATTATATGTTTTTGTGACAGGCTGCTATTAACAAAGAGACTAAAGATAGAATTTCTTTCCTAAGCTTTCAAACAAAACACTGGTTGATCCCTTGAGTTAGGTGTCTTTTTATGCATGGAAGGGTTATAGGTCAGTGTTAAGTGGCTTAACAAAGAAAAAGCATACCTGTGAAAATGATAAGGTGCAAGGACTGGACTGCAAAAGCATCCAATGTCCAAAGAATCGTTTTAAAAAGACTTTCAGAAAGCCTGGAGAACTATTGCTCAAAACTACTTTTAAAAAATGACATGAATTCTGGCTCCGTTCTTTATATTTTTGCTCACTGGAACCAAAATATAAAGAATGACTCATGACTTTTGCACAGTAATGTTGATATGACAGAATGAGAGGTACTGTAGACAAAAAAACAAACAAGCAAGGAAACAGATAACGTCAGCTCGGAACTGTTGTTTATGGCGGTACAAGAAGAGGAGAAAATTCCTGGTGCACCATAGTGGCTTGTAATGGCATGTAAATTGTGCTCAGGTGTCTTTGTAATTCCAGGAAAAATCCGGAGACTTCAGTGAAGTCAGCCTCGAGCGGCATTGGAGTCAACACCTAGCGGCCACACGTGGTACTTCACCTCAAAACTTCCGTGTTGGCTCCTGCTTTGAGGCAAGGATATGGTCACTTTGTCCCACCCAAAGTTTGTGAAAGCGGCCGTTGTTCTGTGAGACTTTAGGGCAACTGTTTTAGCTAATTCACTTTCATCTGGATGCCTGGAGTTGCATTAAAGCTGAAGATGCATTCAAGGAGCGCACAGTAGATCAGAGAAAACACGTCCAAACGTTCTATGGGATAAAGTTACGGAGCAGACTGTAAACATTTCTAAGAAAATGAAAACTGGATTTACTGGTTAGAGGAAGGTAAGGAATATACCATACTCTTTAACGGCATGAAATAGTATTTTTGCACCAATAAGGGGATCTCAGTGGAAGGGTGGCTGTCAAATAGGCATTCTTAAGGAAGAGAAACAGAGAGCCAAAATTACACAAGAACTGGAATAAAAATCAGTGGCAACAGGTTTCATGGAGTGACGAATCTAAATGTGAAATTTTTAGTTACAGTAACAGAATCATCTTACTTGGATTTCCTCACCGGGAAGGTAAGGAATATACCATACTCTTTAACGGCTTCTTCTGCTAAAGAAATAGAAATATTTTACTGTATCTGTGTTAGCTGAATAATTAATGAGAGTTGCGCACTAACTTTTTTTTTAAATAATACCTTAGTGTAGAAAAAGTGATATGAATGTGTATGTTCATTATTCTTCTTATTAGTTTTCATCATAATTTATTTTTAACGTCGTTTTTGTGCTTTTAAAAATATAAAAACACTTTCCCGTGTTCTTTTATTTTCTCACTTATGAATAAATATAAATGAGATGTTTGTATTTTTTTTTACGCTATTATCTTTCAAACTCTTAAAATCTATTTCAACTAAAGACTTACTCAAAATCATAATTCTAATCTTGTTCTTTTGCTTGCTCTTCTTTCCTGCGCTCGTTTGGCACAGTCGTCACGCTCTGTGGCTCTGGATAATGTCACGTTAGCTCTGGCAAAGCAGGAAATCCCACATCCCTGAGGGGACCCTCAGTGTCACTCACACAGAGAAACTTTCAAAAGTGAATTTCTACTTCTCGACCCCATTAATGGATAATATGAGCCTTGGGTCAACTTGATGTTTTATGATCCCATCCTATCACTCTGATCCAGAAACCCTTAGTAATGCAGTCTTTGCTCTTAGTGTTTCAGTCTTCTTATAATCAGGGGCAGCCTTTTGTTATGCCTGTCTTCTTTACCATCAAATGCCCACTGAGGTGTAAAGGCATGATAATCCAGTGTGTCAAAAGGGGCTGTGAGTCATTTCTCTTGCTTCAGTGGGACCCCAGGTTTATTGTTTGTATTGCTTCTTTTACAGCAGAGTTTGGCTTAGATTGGTTGGCTGTCTTGAGCAAATTCAGAAAGACCTGTTTTTTTTTTTAAGTCCATGCTGCACAAAGTGTGAGAGTATGCTGCAGCTGTACTGTGTGTGTGCATGTGTTTTGCGTAGAGATACTATAATATACGCATCTGTAATAGAAAAACCGTGTTAAACAGGAAGGTGGTGTGATTCTGCCTTCTAGAGAAAACACGCTCAACCGACCAATGGGAGTCAAGACTCGTACTGATGTTGGCATTGCTCCTTTTTTAAAGTTTTCCATACATCCCTCCTCTAAACACAGACACTCTTATTGTATCACTAGGGACATACCGATGTTTCGTCTGTACTCTTGTGCCACTGTTTCACTTGATGCTTACTTTTCTTTGCTCTGCACAGCGCCCACATGCTTCAGCATCATTTCCAGTTTCCCCCCGAAGAGGAATTTGGCACATCATTGTGATAAAAGGGATGAATGAGGTACAGAGCACTCCTAAATGCATGATGTTAAATCTACTTTACGCTTTAAATGTGGATTTCAAGTGCCACTGTGGTAATTGCAGTCTTAATACATCTTCTCTTTAGTCAGAATAATGTGTTGCTGAGTGCAGTTTGCTCATCATATTGTCTAATGTTAAAAGCACTGCTGTGCAGCGTTAAATAAAACTGGCATATTACAGTTTAACCCTGCACAGCAAATGCCATATAAAGTATTTAATCTGTTTTTTATAAATGTATTGATCAGTCAGATCTTGGGATTTTTACCAACTTGTTTTTTAAAATTGCATGTCAAATACCATTTCATATAGACAGCATATAAATGGGAGTCACTGACGCCTTTCTAAGGCTTTTACCCTTCAGCAAGCAGCTTGGCGGTGGTGACCACTGGAGACTGTGCTTGTGTCTTATATCCTCCTTTCTAATGTGACCTGAGAAAATGATCAGGTCCACTATAATTAAATACAGCTCAGCTCTCTCTCTTGTAATAGTAAGCAAGAGCTTGAAATAAAATAATAGTAATAATGAAATGACCAAAGATCCTTATCAAATATTCTAGCTGGCACTTTCTTTATTAATATATTAGAAAAGTTATTTTTCTACATAAATAAACAGATTTAATATTTATCTTTTTGTTTTAAACAAGACCTTTGTGACATTTAAAGAACCTGCTGCTTCCTCACAACATTTTTATCATTTGTATTCCAGGGGCGATCTGCTATCTTCAAAAGGCGGCACCTTGCCTTGCCCAAGGCCAACACCATCGGCTCTGAACCAACCAGAGACACTCTCTCGGTGGATTTGGGAGACAGTGAGGCTGCTCAGCCTGAGGGTGATGGAGCCTTCCCTTTATCTGAGCTCTCACACCTGTTCGAGAGCCAGGATGGATCCCCAGCAACTCAGGATTCGAGTCAGGAGTCAATTCTGGAGCCGGCCCAGCCGGGCCACCCCGCAGACAGCAGACAGTACCTACGGATGAAGTTCCACGGTGCTTTCAAGAAGGGCATAACCAACCCAATGGACCTCCTGGAATCCACCATATATGAGTCAAATGTGGTTCCTGCTCCCAAGAAAGCACCCATGGACTCACTCTTTGACTATGGCACCTACGGAAGCTCAAGCAACCAGAAGAGACGCAGAAAGAAGATCCCAAGAGGGTGAGAGAAAAGATCTAAGCTGTTCTCAAACTGCAGCACTTGTGTGCTTCCAGGAAACATGGAAAAAGATTCAAACATCTCGCCTTAGGCGTTTACCTTTCTGTCGTTAAAATATACGGGATTTTTATCCGTGGACAAAAGGGCTAGTTTGGAAAAGTTTTGTCATTAAAAAACAAAATCCTCCCACATTGGCCACTCTGCAGACAGAGGTGTGCCACATGAAGTGGTGCAGTTTGAACACATAGAGACGCACTGTGTGTGAAGCACAGTCCCTAAAAGCCAACAGAGAGCATGTTGTTGTTTCCCCTGCAGCCGCTGAGGTAATATTAAGGCTGCTGTCTGTTCCTGGCTGCCCTACCTGCCCCATACACACAGAGGTCTATTTATTGGAGCAGTGAAGGCTGTTTGATTGTTTATATAGTTTGTAAGTAAAAAAAAATCTTAATGTTCTATCAGTGAAATATTATTAAAAATTCACTGGTTCACAGGGAGTTCCTGCTCTTGTTGGATCATCAGTTCAGTTGGAACATGTAACACAACGTAAATCCTGTTTCTGTGTAATCTCAGTAAAACAGAGGCATCTTGTGACGAGAGCCAGAGCTCTGATCCTCCAAAAGTCGTGAAAGTATTCAACCGCTGGCTTCTCTTCGACTGTGTGTCACGTGGAGACCCCGCGGAACTCGAGGGCCTGTTGGAGTACCTGCAAAGCAACAACAAGAGGTTAACCGATGAGGAATTCAGAGGTACGTTTTAAGATGCAGGTGATTCATATTTGTTTCCTACTCTTTCTAATGTTTTTTTTTTTTTTAAGTTTTGTCAGCTCTGCGCTCAGCTTTGTCCTCTGGCTCCTTTGACTTTTTGCACTTCCTCGCCTCTCCCTGTCTCTATCTGGTTTTGACTCCGACAATATTAAGAGGAAAAGGTGGAATGACGTTAGTCTTTGTCTGACCCAGTGCAAAGCTTCCTGTGTGTGTCTGAGGAGCTTTATGTCAGGCAGCAGAGAGAAATCACAGCAAACTGTGGCCTCTGTTAGAGAGTTTAAATAGTGCTTTATTTTTAGGCTCAGAATCTCATAATAGCTTGTTTAAAAGGGCTTGTTTGACCCCTGTCTTTAACAGCCTGTCACTGTAAATCCCAAATACTGATTTATTTCCAGCAATTCCCAAAACTTGGGCTAATTTATCGTGTACATGTTCTGGGGTGTACTACAGTACATCTGATAGGATTGGGGTAGCCTTGGATGGTGGAGGCCTAAAGGGGTATTGGAAGCTTTTGTATCACACTTAGATTAGATTAAATAAAGAAATAAAATCCCTTTCTAAACAAAATATTTTTGGATTAAAGTCTTTTCTTTTTCTTTCTGGTGAACTTTTTTCTTTCTACCAGAGCCATACACAGGTAAGACATGTCTGCCAAAAGCTTTGATGAACCTTTATGGCCGTCAGAACAACACCATCCCAGTGCTGGTGGACATAGCAGAGAAGAATGGGAGTCTCAGAGAGTTCATAAATACGCCTTTCAGGGACGTCTACTACAGAGGTATGAAAATAATCCCAAAATGACCACATGCAGTTGCAGAAAATGCATTTGTGCTTTAAATTAATGTGATTTTACGGTTAGTATATAGGGCTGCTGTCCCTTCTTCTTGCCCTGAGTTACAGCTGGCAGGGGAAAATGTGTTTATAGTTAATATGTTTGCAATGTCTTGGAACCCTGAATTGGAGAAATGGTGAAGAAAACAACAACTGTTTACAGTCCAGACACCATTTGTTTGGCTTTCACTCCTTACACTGTTAGCTGTGTATGAGTTGTTAGGTCACTCAGTGTAACCTCTGAGCTTTTACTCCTTTTTGCACTTTTGGGAATTATTGTAGAAGACAGTTACTAAAACTTTGAGCTCCTGAAAACCTGTCCACAAACCCAACCCTTACTCCACATTGATTTAATTACCACAAAGCAGTGGTATGACATAACGTAATATTTCTTCTGCTGGGTTCGGTGGCATTCTCAGGCCAGACAGCGCTCCACATTGCCATCGAACGACGCTGTAAGCAGTATGTGAAGCTGCTGGTGGAAAAGGGAGCTGACGTTCATGCCCAGGCGAGGGGACGCTTCTTCCAGCCCAAAGACGAGGGTGGTTACTTCTACTTTGGTAAAGACCTTTGTAAGCACATAAAAACTTATGTGCTTCTGTTTTTCTACTTTTAGCACACCTATTCCCAGTCAGCCACACATACAGAGTCCTGGAAATGCATATAATCTTTATATAATTGGGTGGTTTGTTTGAGGTTTGTATGACTTCACCGGTCACATTTTCAATTTCCACTCTCACTGCTTTGCTCATAAGCAGTTATTCAGCTTTTTTACAATGCAGAATTCACATCAGCGCAACGCAGGAGCTGCCAAGATCAAGTAGTTAACGCATGGAGTATTTTTCTGGCAAATAAACAGCTGTTTCCATGGAGAAATGAAGTGACATTTTGGCAGAGCCAGTACACTCAGGGTACTGCTGTGGTCCAGTGGTGAGCTCCACCTTTACCTCTACCCAGATTCTTTTGACATATTGAGGAACTTTCATTAGTGACGCTCTGAAAACACATGAAAAGACGAGCCTTGTGTCAGCTGTTCAAAGACTGCATCCAGTGAAAGGTGTCTGTGTCCTGCATTTGAGAAATGTAAACATCCTCTGCTGGTGCAAAGCACCTCATTGACCTGCTAACAGCAGTAGGGGAACTACATCAGAGCCGGCAAAGTAAACCCAACACTGCCCTCTGCTGGGTAATGTTCAGATTTTACTAAGGGACAGTATATAACAGGTTTGACATCAGTTGTGTGAAGTACCCAGAAAAAAATGTCTTTATATACATGTTATAATTTTTAATTGCAATCGAACAATATAAATGATGCACATTGTTTTTCTCCTAAAACGTCAAAAGAAAAGTAGATTTGCTACATTATGGGCTCTATTTTTAATTTTATTAAAAATGTTTATTGTATTTTTTACCCAAACCAAATTTAAAAATTGTCTGTATGGTCACAATCGAGCATCACACTCCTTACTCATCAAACAGGGGATGATTTCTATTTGCACTTAGCATGGCTGTCATTCCCAAATCCCAGCGTGTCCGGGCACAGTGTGAGTAATTTGCTGCGGAGCTTTGCAGTGAGGTGTACAGGAACCTGGCAGGGCTGATGGCTAATGGGATTTAGACTCACGCTAACACTCTGCATGCACCCGTGCAAATCCATGAAGAGGAGCGTTTCTATGCGGGGTGACAAAGTAATCTGTCACCCATGGCAACAGCTCATTTTCAGCAGCTGCTTTTGGCACTCTGGCCCCATTGCGCCCCTCCCTCAAACAACTGCTAATTGTGCTGTTTTCATAGGGGGGATTTAAGTCAGATCTTTGATCCATGTTTTGTATGCTTTGCAGGGACATACAGACACCAGCTACAGTTCCTAATTAACCCTCCTGTTGGTTTGCTTATTTTTAATCTGAAATGCAGCTTTCCTAATAATCTCCTGTGATTTCAGAATTAAGTGAACACGCACACACACTCTGTTTGCCCAGGTGAGCTGCCTCTCTCTCTGGCTGCCTGCACGAACCAGCCTGACATAGTGCACTACCTGACGGAGAATCCACACAAGAAAGCTGACGTGCGACGCCAGGATTCACGTGGAAACACGGTGCTGCACGCGCTGGTACACATTGCAGACAACACCAAGGACAACACGCGTTTCCTCACAAAGATGTACGACCTGCTGCTAATCAAGACTGCCAAGCTTTACCCAGACTGCAACCTGGAGACAGTGCCGAACAATGATGGCATGTCGCCTCTCATGATGGCTGCCAGATTGGGCAAGATAGGGGTAGATAAAATGTTTTAAGCATCATTTTCACTTATTATAGAAAGTCCAGACCAAAGATGCTTAGGCCACCTTGTTCATGTTCCTCCAGATTTTTCAACACATTATCCGACGTGAGATCAAAGACGAGGAAGTTCGTCATCTGTCCCGTAAGTTTAAGGACTGGGCCTATGGTCCGGTGTACTCCTCCCTCTATGATCTCTCTTCACTGGATACATGTGGCGAGGAGCCATCTGTGCTGGAAATCCTTGTCTACACCAGTCACAATGAGGTAAACAAAGACAGTATTTTCTTAGTTTTTTTCTTTCAAAACTTGAAATTAAGGTTTTTGAGCCCACAGATTATTAAAACATCTAAACTAAGCATAAAAAAATACACGGGAAACCTGGCACATTGTGTACATGTACAAATATCAGGATTTATTTATGCTTTTATGTTTTCATCACATCTATTAGTGTCATGTTTTTGGTCCTCTGTTGTCAGAACCGCCATGAGATGCTGGCAGTGGAGCCCATCAATGAGCTGTTGAGGGCCAAATGGAAAAGGTTTGCTGCTGTCACTTTTTACATCAGTGTGTTCTCCTACCTCATCACCATGATCATATTCACCCTGGTGGCTTATTACCAACCAACAGATGGAAAGGTAGGTGTGAAATGACTTTTCAAGACACCACTTGAATATTTTCATTTATCATTGCAGGGATTTAATTTTATGTTCTGTCTCATGTATAAAATACAATGCATCCTCTGCTATAGCAGCAATTTTATGTTCCATATTTGCTCCAGTTCTGCACTAACACGACGTTCAGTGCTCTATATTATAAGAATATTTACTTTTTTGGGGGTGCGGGGGATCTGCTTCCCTGCCAAGAGGCAGATAAGGAGATTGATGGCATTCTCATATCTTTACAATAAATATTAAGCTACAGGCACCTGACAGTTATCTTTGTTTAGCATAAGCAGGAGGGAAACAGTGAGCATACCTCTATCCAAACTTTGAAATGTGAAACTCCAGAGTAAAATGTGACAAATTGACATCTTACGGGGGATTACATGCTAATACTAAACTAAGATAAAAGCTGCAGGCTTGGGGTTTATTCTGATAGATATAAGATTGATAGCAATCTTCTCATCCAACTCTCAGCGAGGAAGTGAAGACACATAGGCCTCCAAAATGATAAACTAATCCTTTAATTTACCGTTTGGTCATAGTCACTTTTTTCCTTATAAACATTCTGCATATGATGCTTTTCATGTGTGTTTTGCTAAGATGATCAGATGTTCTTCCTTCCAGCCTCCATACCCACGTACCACATCGTCTGACTACTGGCGGATGGCCGGGGAGATTGTCACACTGGCTTCAGGAATCTTCTTCTTCCTCTCAAATGTTAGTGTGTGCCCTCCGACCTCTTGTTGTATTCTGACCATCGCTTGGTTGCTGCTTTCTCCCAGTATCTTTTAGCCTGTTCAGCAGTGTTGTTGTCACTGTGGAAATGTTTCTCTCACTTTTTATTTTTTTTCCAGATTAAGGACCTCTTCCTGAAAAAGTGCCCTGGGGTGAAGTCTTTATTTATTGATGGATCCTTTCAACTGCTGTAGTAAGTCTCCATCCTCTGTACTCGCAGGCTCTGATCCTCACCTCCGCTATATCGTTTGCTGGCTTTTACCCGAGGCAAATTTCGCATCCTTTTAATTGAGTCATCTAATTAATTTGTCAGCCTCCTCGCTGGCATGTTTTATATTTTGAATCTTTAATTAAACCCATGATCCAAACACAGAGCAGAGGATGTCGAGCATCCTCTCTGAACTGTGTTGATTTAGATCATTAGCCGTGTTGTATACATTCTGTTAAAATGCCAAATGCCAGCAGTCGTATCTTCCTGCCATCCTCCCTACTTCAGTATTACACAATTCACCAGTGGTACTGGTTTACTGACAAAGTTATTCTCTGTCCTCCCTAGCTTCATCTACTCTGTATTGATTATAGTCACAGCTGCTCTCTACCTGTCTGGCATTAAGGCCTACGTCTCTGTCATGGTGTTTGCACTCGCCCTGGGCTGGATGAACACACTTTACTTCACCAGGGGCCTGAAGCTCACGGGCACCTACAGCATCATGATACAAAAGGTTAGACTGTGAAAATGGACAGCTAATTTAAAAAATGCAAGAAATCCAAAGGCGTGTGTGTGTCTTAACATTTGTTTTCTTCTTAGATTCTTATCAAGGACCTTTTCAGGTTTCTGCTGGTGTATGTGCTCTTCATGATCGGTTTTGCATCAGGTAAGCTACCGGGGGGTTTGCATCTGTTACCTGTTTTTATGTTTGTCTAATGAGGCCACTGGCACTGGCTCTAAAGAAAGACAACAGCACCTTGAAAAAAATTATACAATCGTCACACTTTTAGTAACTGCTTTCAATCCTTATGATAATCACACATTCTGCTGGCTGTAGCATCATATTTATAATAATCAGACTGGTAGAACTTGCTTCTCAGGTGAATGTTCATGCAAGTGCTCACAGACTCTTAGCCAACTTGCCTTTTGTTTCCATCCCACAGCCTTGGTATCTCTGCTGACAGTGTGCCCAGTGTGTAACGGTAGTTGCCCAACCGACCAAACAACCTACCCTGCATGCAGGGACAATAACACTTTCAGCACTTTCCTTCTGGACCTCTTCAAGCTCACCATTGGGATGGGAGACCTGGACATGATCTACAGTGCACAGGATCCAGTCGTCTTTCTCATCCTGTTAGTTACTTACATCATTCTCACCTTTGTGCTGCTACTCAACATGTTGATCGCTTTGATGGGGGAGACAGTGGGTCAGGTCTCCAAGGAGAGCAAAAAAATCTGGAAGCTTCAGGTGAGTCAGTTGTTTGTGGAAGCCGACAAAAAACGAGGCTCATTTAAACATATAATTTAAATGGAAAAGAAATTAAAGCCTTATAATTGCCAGCAGGGGGCGACGGTTCTGCTAGCATAAACGAGTTTGATTACATAGAAGCCAATGAGAAAATAAACTTCCTGCACACTTGATTTTTGACTTTCCTAACACATTTGTGGTCTCAGCGTCTACTGACAAGTTTTATTTTAAAGAGCATGATGATTATTTAAAATTATAGAACCATAACTTACTGTAATACAAAGCACCTCTGTCTGTGTCTTTGTTTTTTTTTATTTTGTCTGCCCGCTCCTCCTACATGATCAACCAGACTTGGGCACAGGTGCATCTTAGGCCCCTGAAGGTTCTTATCTAACTCAGCTATTAGCGCAGCATCATGTTGCCTAGTATCTGCCTAGCAACAGACTAAAATATCTCCCCCCCCCCCCCCCCCCCCCCCGTTTTTTTATTTCTTTCTGTTTGGACTACTGTAGCTCACTTTATGTAGGGGTCAGTCAGTTGTTGCTCTCACGTCTGCAGCTGGTTCAAAATCCCGCAGCACAACTCATAACAGGAACTCGTAAAAGAGAACATAAAACAAAGTACTGAGATCCAGAAGGAAGCTCAGAGGGGGCAGAGCCTTTTCTATTGTTGCTCCTAAATTATGGAAAAACTTGCCCTTGCACATTAGAGAGGTCCCTTCACTGTCCACTTTTACAACATGTCTTAAAACCCATTTTTATTCTTTGGCTTTTGACCGTAGTGAGACTTAGTTTTTTTTTTTTTTTTTTTTAAATTAAACCGTTTATTAACTAACTAGTTAATTATTTTACTTTTTTTCTTCTTTTATTTGGCTTTTATTTTTATCTTATGTAATTGTATTATTTAGTTATTTAGTACAGCACTTTGTGTCAGATGTGGTTGTTTTTAAAGTGCTTTATAAATAAAGATGATGATGATGATAAAATAACCTGTTTTAGCATTTAGGCACCTATAACACCTTATATGACCATTATATCATTTTTCATTTCACCAAACTAACGTCATATTTAAATCCAGAAAAGTTGAATTATGTGTGATATATTATTACACCATCACTTTACCTGGCAACCACCTAGCAACAAGCTCACACCTGTTTTTTTGGCTTTAATGTACCTACAACACTTGATGAAAGCACTGAATCGTATTAAATTCACACAGTAACGTCTCATTTATATCCAGAGAAGTTGAATTATACATGCATAACAACCACCTAACAACGGCCTAAAATGACCCATGTTTAGTGTATGAACACCTGCCACCTGTATTTGGTTACTTTCCTCGTTGTGATTAAACATATCAGTATGCCAACAGCACAAACGGATAAAACGACACGGTAGCATGGGCATACACTGGTGGAGTCAAATAGATGACAGAGTTCAGAATATGAGTATGTTGTGATTAAGAGGGCTGCAGCATCCCTCAAACGTGTCAGTGAGATCAGGCTGCAGTTCATCCTGTGGAAATCTTCAGTTTGTGAAACCTATAGTTGCCAGAGATTCATTCTCTAGACATAATGATAATAATATGTTACATTTTCTTTATGGCAAACTATCAAGAACTTCTTGATATTTATTTATTTATTTATTTATTTATACATGAAACAAGGACAATAGATATTAACATTGCTTTAAACAAAAATGCAGCTGATGTAGAAGTTCGCTAATTTGCAGACCTTGTTCCTGATTAGACACATATGTCAATACAAATATAACTCAAAAAGCAGCAAATAATAATAATGTTGATAATAATAACAAACAGCATCTACTACAAGTAAATCAAACATTTAAGAACAATTACGAGTGATAGAAGACCCATTTCTGGGATCCCAAATTTACTTTTTTTAGGCTATAATTTTGCCTTTACTTTAAAACTTATGAGATCAGTTCATGTTGTTATTTTTGGTGGCAAAGTGCTCCAAATCTGTGAGTATTTAACTGTAAAAGAGCACTGACAAAATGTTGTGTTATATTTCTCTAATTTACAACCACCAGTAATTAAGCTGCCCTCGTGGTTACACCTTTACTGCTGAATTTCAAAATCTGCTTTGTTATGATAGTTTCTGTTTACTTCAAATATTTTTCATAATTTGTACTCCCAGTGGGCAACGACTATCTTGGACATCGAGCGCTCGTTCCCGGTCTGTCTTCGCAAGTCTTTTCGAGTTGGAGAGATGGTGACGGTGGGGAAGAACTATGATAGCACACCTGATCGGCGCTGGTGTTTCAGGTGATCTGTCTGATTCGTAATCTGTGCCACCCAACAGCGCCGGCGATACATCTAAGAAATCTCGTTGCTAATGGGGTCCTTTTGTGTAATCAGGGTGGACGAGGTTAACTGGTGTCACTGGAATCAGAACCTGGCGATAATTAACGAGGATCCGGGAAAGAGTGATACCATCCAAGCCAACGGGTTGCAGCAGGGCGTTAGAGCTTTGAGGAGAGGTGAGAGATTCTCGTTGCATTCTCGTGGTTAAATAAACAGACAGATACAATGTACACTTATCTGGACCACACACTCATTTAATCTTCCTTGTTATCGACCTTAGATCGCTGGTCCACAGTGGTCCCGCGGGCGGTGGAGTTGAGCAAAGGTTCTCAGTCTCATGATCTCGCGGTAGAGATGGAGCCGCTGTCACCCAGGCACTGATTCCCGCAGATGATGAGTGCTGTCCTTGTGATGAGGAGACAGCAGAAAGCCATCAGCATCAGTGAAATCACTCTGCAGGGAACGATTTGGCCAATAAGTGTACTAATTTGCTCGCGTCTCCTGTGCCTTTTGTTCAGAAAAGCTGTCGCGAATATAAAAGCAGCACCCTCTGTGTAACAGGACAGACGACATGCAGAGACACTGGATAAAGAATTGCCGAGTTAAAGACATTAAATGCTGTTAGAAACTAACCCTGAGACCAAAAAAGGATAACAAAAAATGTGTTTTGTAAGCAGGGAGCTGTAATTTGTTTTGTACTTGTCACATAAGAATGGAAAATCTCACAAAAATGTACTGTACCTCCACTTTTCAGACATTAGTGTCGGAATACTCAGGGATATAAGAAAGTGAGAATATTTCAGCATTTACAGTGCCATATACTCTCAAAAACACAATCGTAGCAGGCTAGCAGAAGCATAATTACAATATTATTGCATTTTTTGTGCTAGTAATAAAACTTTGCTTCTTTATGAAAACATATCAATAAATATTTATAGACTTATAGAATAGAACTTTTTCACTTTTAATTTTCTTACTTTGTGTTTTGCAAAGTCCTCCCCCGTGTGTTCTTAATTACGCTCCACATGCTGATTTAAATGTTCATTTTCTAAAGTGTATGGGAGCAGTGTCTGCAAAGAGGACACATCTATTATAGAAAGTCTATTTCTTTCCATTTTTATATGATATTAATTAAATAGTTTCCAAACTTTGACAATCTCAGGCTAGGAATTCCAGCTTAGGCAGACACAACCCTCATTTGGACTGAAACACTATTTACATTATTACACGTATACAGAGACATTATTCTGACCATGGTGGGCATGATGAGCAGGTTATAGTTGTCAAGCAAGTATGCAAATGGAAAACAATAGCCTTCCGTGTTCTTTTGCAGCTGGGGTATTTGCATAATCAACTCTCAGTCCCTCCATTATGTACTTCCCCTTATTTGCTGCAGTGTTTTCATTGCAATTGGCTCCTTGCCCTCTATAGCTTGTTTTTAAAAACACTGCTTGTTTGTGCTACTGCATTACACAACAGCTGATGGGCTGTACATTTCATTTTCACTTATTCATTACTGTTAAAAGTCACATATTATGTTTACATTTCCAATCTATGACTGTTCATTTTTATACTGTTTGTACGTTGCTGCACAGAACAGTAAACACTGACTGTATTTTATATGTTTTTTGTCTTTTTCTACAGAAAATACTTTCCAGTTAGGTTTTGAATGATTAAAAATCCACGTTGCTATTTTACTCCCAAAGGTAAATAAAACCTGACATTAGATCACAGTGAGTGAGACGACGGTCTAATGTGGTTTAATCCATCCGAGGAAATGCTGAAAGGGTCAATAATTGCTATCAGTTTATGACTTCTATTGTTTAGTTTGCATTTAATACTAGTCCCTAGCCACTTTATTAGTTACACCTTGCCAGTACCTGATTGGACCTCTTATGTCTTCAGAACTGCCTTAATTTGTAATGCGCAGTTTCAACAAGGTAATCTTCAGAGATTTTGGTCCATGTTGATATGATAGCATCACACAGCTGCTGCAGATTTGCCAGCCGCACATCCATGATGCAAATCAGGTTCTCTATTAGATTGAGATCTGGTGACTGTGGAGGCAGTCAGTAGCATAGTGAGCTCATTTTAATCCTCAAGAAACCAGTTTGAAATGATTTGAACTTCATGACATGGTGCGTTATCTCGCCGGAAGCAACCATTAGAAGATGGGTACACTTTGGTCATAGAGGGATACAGATGGTCAACAACAATACCAAGGTAAATTGTGAGGTTTGAACAATGATAAGGAGTTCAAAGCATGCCAAGAATATATCCCCACCCCATTACACCACCAGCATCAGCATGAATCATTGATACAAGGCAGGATGGAGCCACGCGTTCATGCTGTTTATGGTAAACTCTTATCCTACTATTCAAAGGTTGCTGCATAAATTCAGACTCATCTGTTTTTGCAATCTTCTTTTGTCCAATTTTGGTGAGCCTGTGCAAATTGTAGCCTTGGTTTCCTGTTCTTAAGCTGATAGGAGTGGCACAGAATGCGGTCTTTTGCTGCTGTAGCCCATCTGCGTCAAGGTTTGACGTGTTGCACATTCAGAGATGGTATTCTGCATAGCTTGGTTGTAATGAGTGGTTATTTGAGATAGTGTTGCCTTGCTATCAGCAGGAAGCAGTTTGGCCTCCTCTGATCTCTGACTTCAAAAAGGCATTTTCACCCAAAGAACTGCCACTCAGTGGATATTTTCTTTTTTCTCTTTCCATTCTCTCTAAACTCCAGAGACGGTTGTGTGGGTTAATCCCAGTGGATCAGCAGTTTCTGAAATACTCAGACCAGCCCGCCTGGTACCAACAACCATGCAATGTTCAAAGTCACTTAAAGCACCTTTCTTCCCCATTCAGATGCCCAGTTTGAACTTCAGCGGGTCATCCTGACCATGTCTGCATGTCTATATGCAGTGAGGTGCCGGGAGGTGACTGACTGATTTGCATTAATAAGCAATTGAACATATGTACTTAACAAAGTGGCCAGTGAGCGTATGTAGTTAGGCTATTATCATAATAGTTATAAAGAATATTCTCTTTCTTTCCATGAAAAAAATACAATTCTACAATCTAAGATCTGCATTATCTAAAGTGTTTTAAAATTACATAAAATGTATACAAAAGTCAAAATTAACCTTAATTTTCATAAACTCATGCAGTATTCCTGACCTCTGCAATCCTCATCTGCATCACTTGCAGTTCCTTCTCTGGCCTGCTGATGGCTGCAGAGCTCTAAATTCCTCTACCGCTGTTGCAAGTTGAGATTCCAGTTGACAGAGTGTTAGCCATGTCTACCGTTATGACTCTAGGGCATCTATATATAGTATATTTTAATTATAGCTGTAAATAATCAATTGTGAGGGCTAACTGTTATAAAAACATATGGTAAAGTGAACAGAATGCGGTTCGCCAATGAAATGTATTTTCCCACTGGACCTCAGGTCTTATTGATGCCCTTGGAAACACCTGGCCAGTGATTATGGGCTTTTGCCTTCCTAATGAAAGCACAAGCTGGCAACAATTTATGGACTGGTTCATTGCCTTTCACATTTCATCGTAACACCTCACCTTTCCCTATTTAAAGAGGAGCTGGAATGGCAATTCTCACTAATGATAACCGAAGCCTGACTGGACACCTCTTGTCCTTCTCCTCTCTCTCCTCGCTCACTGAGGCCAGCAGCGCTGAAGGACACAGGGAATCTCTCGCCACCTCAGAGAAGAGGCTAATCCTCTTTGCCCCAACTTTAACTGGGCCACTAATCCTCCAGGTTTATCTAAGCAGTGAGCACCTAGCGCTGCTGACAACTTGGCCTTCCCTCCTCTCTGTAGCCTGTTAAGTAGGGCAGGACTTGGTCCTGCGAGTGTCACTGTCAGCAACTCTAGAACCGCACACTTACACAGGAAGTGTGAACTGTTAACAAAATGGCTCACTCCCTTGCAGCATGTGCATGCTTGCTGCCACAAATGTGTCTCAACAAACCAAGTGACAGCCAAGAAGGATCATGTCGTAACTGCCCTTCATTTAGTAACCACACAAAAGGAAAAGTTGCCAGTCTCAGCAAAGTTTAAAGTAAACTAACCACCTTAGATACTGGCAGAACAAATTGTTCCGCTATTGTCTGGCCAGTTAAGCTTTAAGGTGTTCAGGCTGATGAGTGGATACTGAACTGGACTTGGGCCAGCTCATTCTTTAATCACCAAACAACAGCCCAGACTGTCTGATGACTTAAAGTACAACATTAATTGTCTGCCTGAGGTCCAGCAGATCAACACAGAGAAGAAAGCTCATATTGGTGACACTCCCACTAATCATTTCTCCAACTTTTATTGCAAAAGAGGTGATAAATCGTTACTGAATGCTCTACAAGGGAAGATTATGTCAGGCTCAGACCTGAGAGATAACTCCAGGAGCACATTTTCTGCTGTATTCAGCCAGTGCTAATTGTCTTTTCAAAATAATTCCTTCCATGATCCCCAGTGAAATATTTCACCGCAGTGGGGTGCTTCTAAACGTAGCGAGCAATCACTTGAAGCACCGGGCGATGAAGAGGAGGAGCCAGGAACATACTGGTTAGGCGGTGTGTGAGATGACCTTTCAGTTCATCTAAGATGAAACGAGGCCGCTGAACCCGAAATGATTCAGAGTGTCTAAACTGACAGGCGAGGGCATGGCCATGGCAGAGTTTCAGCCGGCTGCCCGGCCTCCACAGGCATCTCTCATGATTTATTGTGAAATTGCCAGGGACTCAATGTGGCGTGCAGGTGAATGAGTTTTGCTAATAAGAGAAGCATTTCTGCTCCACAGAGCTCTTTTTCTATCTGAGCGAGCGTGTATGAAATCAGTGTGCAGTCTCCCACTACCACACGCTCTGGTGGAGGCAGCTGGCTCATCAGTCTACGACTTATCTGATGTTTTAGGTGGGTGGAGAGGCTGGCAGTGAGGAGAGAAAAGAGAAGAAGAGTGTCAATATTGAGGTGTTGAAGGTACCTGTGTTGTTCAACATTTAGATTAAGTGTATGCTGAGTTACTTCGAGTGCTGGAAAATTCTCAACACACAATTCCTATAGATGAGTTGATATTAGACTGTTATATAATATAAGCGATGGAGTTAAATATAGTGAAAAAAAACAAGTGTAAATGGTTTTTGGTGTTTTAACTGGAGGGAATTTTTCAGTGGTTATTTTATAGGTCTGTTCTTTCATTATGCCACAGCTTGTGTGTCCAACCATCAAAGGAGATGCTTTCACTTTGAAAATTTGTGTATACTGTGACTTAGCCTGCATTTGTCTCTGCTTGAGAGCAAAAAAATAAGAAAAAAACCCAGGCATTTCCACATTATTAAATTACTGTTTCCTTTGTGTCCCAAAGCTTGCCTGGCAACAAAAGCACAAACCACACATGCGTCATGAACTGCGAGGCCTTACTGATGCTGCAATAGACTGCTGTAAAGGTGAAAAGGATTGTCGCCGCGGCATATGGCGGTGATGCACAAAGTGAATCCTAAGACTAATATGCTTATCTTCATTACAGGAAGGTCTTCTTCAGGGATTTTAAAAATTGTTTAAGAAAGAAGGAAAGAAAGTAAGGAGTAATGTGGATAACAGGACAGACATAGAAGTCATCTGCTTTATTTACTTATGTCAAACAATAATACATAAGAGACGAGAGGTCAAAAGAAAACCAACCATCTACATTTGAAATAAAGAAATTTCAGTCCTGAGATTGACAAAAAGCAGGGAGAACAGACAAAATATCTACTGTGATCGTTGGGATGGAGGAGGGACAGTGGCAGTTTCAGCAAATTGAAGATGATGGTTGTGGGGAGATTAGGGGGAGATTGCAGAACTGGAGAGGGTAAGCAATCACTGGGATGCTTGGCTGTAGGCACATTCAAAAGTTGAAAACCCCACGACTAAAGGATTTTACAGCTTTTTTTGTTTTCTTTTTTTTTTTTTTAAATATTCAGACTTCTTAGTTCAAAATCTGAGTCTCATATATTATAATTTTTCCAAAAAAGAAAAAAGGAAGATATTCTTTACATATTTTCATCCTGAGGAGACAAAATCATTTTTAAACATAAATACAACACTGCAGGGAGAACAATAAGAGAGATGCTTTATAGATTTCCCATTTCCATATATATTATTTTCTCAAGGTTGCGGCACCCTCAGACTTTGGCAGCGTTGGTGCATTTGAGATCGTTCGGGAAAAACAGCCCTGTTTGTCCACAGGAACATTCGGAGAGCCTCACAAACAGTGAAAGGAATCAGGAAGAAAATAAGCAAAATCCCCAGACTTTTGAGTTTTGATTGGATACAGCAATATCCCCACAGCGTAAACAAGATGAATATTTGGAGGCCATAAGCTTTCTCAGCTGAACATACATACTTGTGGCGCTGAAGAAATAAAAACGCTCTTGGAATTATGCCCCGCTGCATTGCCTTTCAGAAAAGGGCTCCGAGGCTGTGCCTTTTGGGATAAAGATCCTGATTTATTTCTTCATCTGTGCTGATCTTTTACCTTGCGGTGCATTTAACAGGTGCTGAAAACAAAATTTAAATTCTACGGCGCTCACATGTGACCCATCTAGTTCTATCAGACAGCACTAAAGAGACAGCAGTGTGCTCAACGTTTGTGACAAAACACAGAAAAATCTTTTAATGGTATTGTGCAATACAGCAATAAGGCTGGTGGATTAACTATACAAGCCTCCTCAGAACCATCTGAACTATTGATTAAGGTATTTTCTTGCTAGGTATGAGCCAAATGGAGAGGAATGGCCTTGTGGATGTAACGTTAAGGAGGGATGCTGGGAAGAACTCTGAGATGAGAGCCCCAGGGGCCCAAGGGCAGCCAGGGGACATGACTTAGGTTGACCAAATTATTGTGGAAGTAAGGGGGCGGGGGGCGCTTGGGCCTTCTCCCCCCTCCTGTCATCTGTAGATTAGAGCAGCGCCAAGACTCTACAGAGTGAGCAGCTGCCTATATATTTTTTTTGTCCTTCCCTCCCCTCCCGTTCCCTCTCTTCCGAGAGTGAAAGAGCTGACCCTGCTTTGAACGACCCCGTCTGCTCTCCTTTCTTCTCAGCAGTATTTAAGGCGCATAATATGCAACTAGACCTTTACACTGGGTAAAGGTCCTCGTGGACTTATTGGGATTTACTAAGGGATTTTTACAACCAGCATAAGTCATTTCACCTTCGTTCTGCCCTCGGGCCATCCTTGAGAGCATCTCTCTGCCCTTGAAAATGTGTTAACAGTCAATATCGGTCTGTTGCTACAGCGATAAATTACAGATCCAAATGTTCTCATTCGGACTGAGATTTCTGTGTCATTAATAATTTCCTGGACAAAATATTTGTTGAAGTGTTAAAAAGTTTAAAGTGAAGTTTTTGTTTGTTTTTTTACTTAGGAAAATCAGATTGAGGCTCAATAAGTCTTTCAGCCAGAGAGGTGATTTCAGTTGGCTTTCAATCTGATATGTGACCGCAGAGCCAAATAGGGGAGGCTTCAACCAGGCACCAGGAATATGGCAATTATCCTGATTACTGATGCTTCGAGGCTTCTCTGACCCCCAAATCCTTGCCCACATCCTTTCCTCTCTCCAACCCCCCCATTTTTTTTTTTTTTTTTGCTGAGACCTGTCACATTGCACAGGACCCATCAGCCAGGCAGAGAACAACCATATAACCATATATAATCCAACAGAAAACAAATACCCTCGATCAAACACAGCCCAGCCTTTAAAGCAGGCCTCTGAGCCCAGGTGCCAGGGTGCACTGAGGCCTTCAGAGAAGCCGTGGAGGCTGTGATTTAGCAGCCTCCCCCCACCCACTCACCCACCCAGAAAACCGTTCTATCCTCCTCTTTAACGCCAGCCAGCCAGTCCTAACCTTCAGTTTGTTTAAGCACTGCTGAACCCAGTTGGCCCCGGACAGGGGGAGGGTGGGCTTAGATAATGACATGCCATATGCCACTCTGCCTCTGCAGCTGAGTGAGCCGTGGCTGGATCAGCCCAGGCACAAATCTATTTGAAATTTAATTCTATTATCCTAATATGGGCTAAGCGTCCATTGTCCAAATCAGGAACAGAGGAATGGACCACAGTTCCAGGGATAAGATGCATCCCATCAATAGAAGCTCATTAACGTGTGTAAAGGACCAAGGGGACAGACAGTTTGGAGCCTGTACATAATGAACGGTGGCCACAAAGGCACAGAGTCACCTTACGCTAAATAAAACTGTTGTTTTTAACTTTGTATTTTTCTAAATGACAAATGATCGTATTCACGTGGATTTTGCTGTTCATTCGGCTGAAGTTGGCTTCAAATGGCCAGATTTCTCTCAGTATCTAAGAGGAAATCCTTTACTATTTGAAAGGTGTTTGATTTCAACCCTTTGACTGAATGAATACTCTCTGCTGGCTGTGTCCTGTAGCCAGACGTCACCCAATATTCCCATTAGTAGAGAGGCCTGGTGCCTCAGACCTCCACTGGTGGGAAAGGCCAGACACTAGAAGCTCCACTGCCTCAAGTGTCTCCTCTTCACTTCAACATCATGTGACAGGGTTTAATGCTTGGATGCCGAAGCCAAACGGAAGGGATTTTGGGAAGGGATGTATCTGTAAATCTGTCAAAATATTTCTACAAGACAGAAAATATGCTGGAATCAGACCACGGCTGGGGCATTAAGCTGTTGAAACAACATGAAAAATTTCACTGGAATGTTAAAGAGGCTTACTGTGCAAATTTAAGCCAAGGGGCTTGGTACTCTTTAGACTGGAATCTCTGTCAGCTTTCAGATACAGTGGCATGCCTACGAACACCATTACCTCAAAATTTAAGGCTCATCGTTAATAATTAAGGGAAAAGATCAAATCATAACGATGCTTCTTCTTTTAAATATCTGTCACATTTCAGTATTAACGGTTAATGTTTTCCAGCAGTGATGTCTGTTCTGTATCTTTGGATGGCCAAAGTGTAAACATTTAAAAGACGATCATCTAAATGCACTACTACTACTACGTTTATCATTACAGCACATTATCCGAGCGATGTCACACACCGTATTCCACTCTGGGTCTCACAGAGCTGCTGTAACAATATCCCAAGCTTCCCACTGCCTTTTAGAGGTCACATGTTAAAAAATAATCACAGACTTCAAAGCCGAAATGTGGCTTCTGAATAAATTTTTAAAGAAATTTATTTTACACCTCAAAACAAAAGATGGATAAGGATTAGGGATGTGGTACATTGGGAATGTATTGACAACTGTAGTTTACATTTTTTTTTGGTGTAAGCTCAGAGAAAAAAAATGTTAATACAGTCATAATAATTGCACTTCATAAATCTAGACTAATGCCAGTATTTCCCCACAACAAAGCTCTGGTTCTTTCTCCCTCTGCTGTTAATAAATTCAATTTACTACTCAAATTTGACTGACAAAAGAAATGCTAATTTAAGACCAGAGGACTGCTGCACTGATCCAATTTTTCTCTTTCACTTGAGTCCCACAAGGCAATAAAACATCGCAGTAATTTAAGTGCAGTACATTCAAGGGAATCTCACAGTCATAATAAATATTTCACTGCTCTGAATCATCAAGTTAAGACTGGCCTCGGCTAAACGCATCCCAACCAGGGGCTGAAATGGACAATGAAAAGCAGTGAGCTTTGAGTCTCATTTCATCTGATGCCAGAGGACAGGGCATGATTGTTTTCATTTGTTTTTGTTTGCAGGATTAGGGGTGAATAGCACCCCGAAGATATGATCTCCATTTGTTTCCACCACTTTCTCATGATGATAGCACCTGACAGATGAAGAGGCTGTAGTGCTGTAAATACAGTCATAAAGGAGTCACGTGAGAAAATGCTCTCTAGCTCCACTGAAAATCTAAAGCCTCCAAAAATAAAAATTAAATAAGAGGGGTTGGATTTGCAAACCATCTCCCGTACATTATGCAGATATAATGTTTATGGGACCGGTGACTCAGTCTTTCGGTCTTGGTGGTAAAAATCTTGTAATGACAGAATTTGAGAAGAAGAAAAAAAAAAGTCTGAGGATTTTGAAGAACACAAATTTAAAAAAGAAAAAGACAAAGCACGCACGCATGCACTCAGCCACATACACGCATTAACATACATGTAAGGTTATGCAGATAACCTCCCAGTCACATTCTTCATTGTAACAATTCTTTTTCTTGTAATGTTTTTTTTTTCTTTTTTGCAATGTTTTCTTTTTAAATAAGTATTTATTGTATTGTATGATTCCAGTGTTGGTTAGGAAAAAAAACAGCTCTCCAAACAGGTTCTTACAGAACCAAAGCAGCAACTATGCCTCACACCAGGACATAAGAAACTGCACGTCAGCCAGAGGAGAAATTATTAAGTCATCAAAACAAAAAGTGGAAAATCATAAAATTAAATTGAAAAAAAAAAGCATTTGAGACACTTTTCCCCATAGCAGCCAAATACATATAATATACCTACAAATATATCAAACAACAAAAAATAGGTTCAAGTTTTTCAAGTTTCTTAAATATATCATATCCAAACTACCCAATTCCAAACTTCAAAGTTAACAAAATTCAAGCAGTGCAATTTATGTATCAATTATTATAACAGCAATAATAACTAATATCGTACTAGCCTTTTAATTCAACCTTATGATCCTTGTACATAACACCCGAGTACAGCCTATAATCTTCTCACTTGTCAGTACATGTTTTGTTTTTTTGTCTTTTGTACGTGTTCACGTGTGTGTACTGTTACAGAGTTTGGATTTTGAGAGCAGCCCTAAATATTGGCCCTTTTGTGACCATTTCAGTGACAACCTACACAGTAGCTTCATCCTTAGTATTTAGAATGGGGATACAAGTGGCTTATGCACTTCATGTCAAGCTATGATTCTGGTCAAAACAGGTTCAGGCATGAGAAAAAAAAAAACAAGAAACAAAACAAAAACAGGAGACCAAAAAATATAATTAATTCAAAATCCTATTGGCAAACCACAAGCTGGAACATCAGGAGAATCATGAAATCCCTTTTCATTCCCACTGGCAATCACTACCACTTTTTGTATTTGGGATTTCCACAGCCTACCTTGAAACCACCAAACCTAGGGCCACACAGCACGACAACTGCTCTTCTCTAAGCACCCACACTAGTTAAAGCAGTGGCACTCGCATCAACCCCCTGCCCCCCCCCCCCCCCCCCCCAAAAAAAAACATCTGTTTTTTTTTTGTTTTTTTTTTAAACTTTGAGATTCTTCACAAATTCACAACTCTTGATTCGTTTCCTTTACTTCCCCCTCTATCTGTAAACAGGGAGGCGGATGTGTGCATGCTGGTGGTCTAAGAGACGTGGCACAGACACAGTCTCGTAGCCTTTGCCAAGCATCTGCTCCTTGATGCAGGGTGGGTGGATGTCGTTGATCAGGTACTCCAGAGACTGCAAGCTGCTGCTCAGCACAGACGTGTTGCACAAGCTTTTGCTGGGCAGGCTGCAACACAAACCTCCCCCGCTGTCTATAGCAGGGTGGTGATGGTGATAGTGGTGATGGTGGTGAGGGTAGCCCATCTCTCTGTGCCCTGTGGCCGGCCCTCCAGTGGAGGTGCCCAAAAGCTCCTGGGGATTGTAGCAGTCACTGTCAGGTGTCACCAGCACGCTGTTCCACGGCGGCGCAAAGTACTGACCCACTGAGAAGTTTCCGTGCATACCCACGCAGTTCAAAGGGGAAGAGCTGACTTTGTCCAGCCCGCCTCCTCCACTGGCACTGGCAGTCAGGTGGTAAGGTCTAGAAGAAGAGGAGGACACCTGGGCACCCATAATCCCTCCTCCTGGAACACAAGTTTCCGGGGACTTGCTGATGGCGCCCCCTCCTCCACTGCCTCCACTGTACATGCGGAGCACAGCCTGTTGCTGCTGCTGTTGCTGCTGATGTTGCTGCTGCTTCTGCCATAGTATGTAGTCCATACCATCTGTGTACACACCAGTCTTCATCGCCTCTGAGTTCTGAGCCGGCAGCCCCTGACCTGTATATACCATGTTAGCCTGGGGACCCATTCCTACCACATAGCCTCCACCGGAGGAGTTAGAAGAGACCCCCATGACAGCCGTGCCCTGCTTGGAAGGGCTGGAATTCGATGGTGCGGTGGCAGCCCCTTGACACACCTGCTGCAGAGCCTGGGCCTGGCAATGTTGGTTGATCTGATAGATGATGCTCTGAATGGAGGGAAGGTTGGATTGCGTGGGCAAGGCCAGGCCTCGGCCCCCCGTTACAGGGATCACTGAGCCAGCTACAGTGACATTTGGGGGCACTGACAGTCTGGGGCCTTCTGGAGGCTTTGAGGGCCCAGTGTGGTATACCATTTGGCCATGGCCACTGGCTAAAGTGCTACTACTAGGGGGCGGGTATGGGGCAACAGCTATGTGGGCTGGAGAGAGCTTAGTCCGTCTGCCTTCGGAGTTCTTGAGAACCCCTTTTGAAGAGACGAAGGTGGATGTTGACGATGATGACGATGACGAGGAGGAGGACTTAACAATAGCAAGGAGACCCTGGTAGCCCCCTGTGTGGAGGTGTGGGTAGGGACTATAGCGTTGGCCTGTGGTGTCATATCCATTTACAGTCCGGTTAAGGTGCTTGTGCTGGGGAACCCTGATGTTGGTGGGGAAGATCTTGATGGACAGCGGGCTGTTGGCTGTCTTCTGAGCATAGGCATCAAGTTCTGCCGCAGTGGGGTAGCGAGGGGAGTGTGTGGGCACTACTAGTTCACCTGCAAGACACAAAAAAGAAGAAAAAAAAGAATGACTGAAATGAACAAATGCCTGTAGAAGAAGTGAACAGCAGACCTGGGGTTTAATTACCAGAAATATCAAAGAGCCTGACAGCAATGGCATTCACAAAGCCGGGTCAATCAATTGTAATAACCACTATTCTCCTGGAATAGTAAGATCTGGCAGCAGCGCCACGGCTACATTGAAAGCAGGTTAAAAGATGTCATTGTGACACAAGAGCAGGCGAATAACACAAGATTACAAACAGCAGAAACACTTCAGAGCAAACCCACACAGAGTTTGAAAATTGTAAATGAGGGCTGGCATTCATTTGCGTTCTCTCTCTCGTCCTCCATCTGAGCTTTCCTTCCATCTCATTTTCTCACCCTCCTGTGGAAGTTCATCCCTAGACAAATGGATCTTTTTAAAAACTCATTCTGTCAAAGCCTGGTACCTTAGGCGCTGTTAAATCAGTGCATTGTGAAATTAATTCGGACTCTCTTTAGCATTGAATTGGGTTAGCCTTGGATACCAGGCAAGGAGGGATGAAGGGGAGGGGATAAAAGCTTGTTTAATTTCAGTGGCACATTTGAGATTTATAAGTGCTATCACTTACTGGGTCTTACCCTTGGCCACGGAATTTTCACATTTTTTATTCAGTCCAGGAGTACATGAGAGGCCCTAGCAAAAAACCTATTAAAAATCCATGGGGAATTAGTAGCCTGGTTAAGGTGAACTATATGAGAGCAGAGCCAAGTCCAGAATACTTGAGTGATGTTTTTTTTTTTTTTGCTGAAAGTATTTGTTAAAAAGGCAGAAAAACATAAACTCAGTGATTAAATAAATCAAACAATAGTTATACAAATGGTCTGCTCATACGTGACAATGAAATATTCCCAGTATGAGGTTAGAGAAGTAAAAAGCTGGCCTCCGTATCCTTGTAATATAAATTGATGTTACAAAAACTACACAAAAATGCTTGATTGAACAGAAAAAAAAGATAAATAGATGCCAGTATAGCAAATGTTTTCCTCTTACTTTACGTCCAAATTCTCTCTAAGGTTTGACCAGTGAAACCACTCATTTCAAAAATCAGTTGGACATTGGTGTTGAGTGAGACTGGCGATGGTCCTCGGTCGTTGAACCAAGGGTTGGTCATTGTGAACTGAGGTGGCAAACAGGAAAAAATGCAATTTCTAAAAACCCCACCATGTGTCATTGTTTGGGGGGGGGGAGCTGGGCACGGAGGTGAGGCACTGCAGTGAGATTGGATTTAAACAACATTATTCAGGCAATTTCATGGCTACTTAGCTCAGTGCAACAAAAAGGGTATGGGGGTGGGAAAAGAACTCAATTTACAAGCAATATATCAGCTGCCACAAATGACTTGCAACCCCTTCAAAAATGACTTTTTTATGCAAAAGCTAACAAAATGCACAAAAATTTAACTGCCATAACTGTGCCGTCAGCAAATGTCCTGGCGACCCAAGGCAGTCTGCAGGGTGCAGGCTGTGACTAGGACTCACTCCATTTGCTTTCCGATTGCAAAATCATTTTAAAGAGACTCCACAGCCAAGTAGTCACAATTCTCATTTCTTTGCTCCCATTACAGAAAGCATGGGGAGTTCATTTCAACAACCCTATGGGTCTCCAACTGTGAAAATGATTAAATCTACAAGATCCATATCATAAAAGAAATAAATTGGGAATTTAACAGCAGACTGGAGAAACTGTGAATATTCCAAGCCAAATTTAGTGCCTGAACTATTATACGCGTGTTGTTTCATCCGACAGGCAACATGCTTTCCAGATCAGAAACTCTACGGCATCAAATTAGGCTTTAAATTTTGTAAAAGAAAGAAAAAAAAAGTGCTGACATTAATTATTTAATTTTAATTTAGGATGTCATTCTAATGGGCTTGTCTGAGTATGCCAGGCTAGCCTATCTGAGATCTAACCAACCTTACTGAGGCAAAGCCCTGCTTCCCTGGTGACAGCAGTGCCATTTGCTTTGATGTTCTGACTTGCAGAGGGAAACTGACAGAAGACTTATTTGCTCAGAAGAAAAAAACATGCTCATTTCAAAGCACATTGCTGGTCCACATGCAAATGGAATGGCAGCATTTTTTCTGATCATCTTTACATGAGGGCAAAAAAACATCTTTGATCATCACATGGTCTAAATGAGGAAAGATACTTGGCTTTCAGGCATATCAAGGGCCTGTGCCCTGCCGCCCCTATAAGCCCCCAGCTGCAGTATGCCCATCATTCCACCTAATTACTGCCACATGAGGAAAAAAACTATAAAAACAGCCAGGAAATTCATTAAAGGGTGGCTAATTCTATTCCTTCTCACTGACTGAGCCCATATTTTCCATGCCTGAGCCTGCATTTCTTCTGAGAGAGAGAGAGGAGAAAGCCTTCTCCCTCCGTCTTTTCCCAGCTTGGCCCTTGTTTGTCAATAGGCAGAGCCTTTGGCACACCAACCTGGCATCAAAGGGTTTCACACTTCACAGGCCACAGGGATTAGAGGCCTTTCAGGCCTACAAAACCCATCTCAGCTCCACAAAGGCTTCCGGTTATTAGAACCCATGGGCATAAAGGAAGAAGAGGAGGAGGAGGAGGCAAATGAGCATCTGGATGCTTCTGATTCTGGCTTCCTCTTTAAAAAGTTCCACGGTAAAAATTTTATAGCAAAGTTGATTACAGTAGCCTAAGTATGGCCACAAACCAGAGCATATTTCACTCTCATATACACATTGTTATTCACACTGTGTGTTTGATGTGCGGGGTCTCTACATTTCTCTCCTCCAGAGCAGTAAGTCTATAAGTGAGGACATGGAGGTTAAAGGAGTGAGTCTCTTTTTAGGCTGGCGCTCTGTGACTTATTGGTTTAGGCTGCAGTAGATCATAGCAATGAGCAGCAGCATACAGATGGTACGGGCTGATAAACACCCTCTGAGGCCGCCAGTACTGCCTCCTTTGTGCGAGCCCTTACCTCCTCATAAGGTGGGAGGGGGGGTTTCCTGCACCTGTGCACACTCTCTAGCGTGGTCGTGCATGCAAACATCATGCAGAAAAACAGGAAAAAAAATGGGGGGAGGCACATTCGCATGCATACACACACCTGCATCGGCAGTTGTGTGTCTCATTTGCCATCAGTGGAGCATGTTGTTATCCTCTGCTCAGCGCTCTCTCATGAAATGTAGGGCAGGGACAACAACAGGTGCCTGTGCGGGCGACAGCCTGCAATGCCTCCTGGGCTAAATGCTTCACACTCGCTTCATTTCAACATGCGACAGCCTTGTAAGGATTAATTATTTCCCCTGGGGATGGAAGAATATGCTATTTCCCTTCCTGAGAGCAGGAGGCTATGTGCACTCACAAGCACATGAAATAGCTCACAGTAAATGAACAGCAAAACCTGGGCAAGCGCTGCTTTGAAAAGAAGTAAGAGCGGAAAAAAAACTTTCACATGAAAGGAATGTAAACAAACCAAGCATAGTGTGATTGAACTGCATTGGAGATTAGATAAAAGCTCAGGCAAACACATGCATTAGTACTGAGAGATCACGCGCCAGGGAGCGGAGATGGCAGGGAGGCAATTAATGGGCTGACCTTCGTCCTTAATCACCCAGTGCCTGGCACACAATGCCCATGTGTCAGAGCAGCACATCTCTAAATGCCACCCCTCATTAGCACGATGCACGCCGTGAGAGAGGGGCTATCTGTGCAGTGCTCCACTCTCCAGCGGTCAGACAGAGATAGCAAGGCAGGGATTGGATAACATGGCAGCACAGCACTGAACTGAGCTGCAATAGGCCATGATATGATCTAGAAATCCCATTTCACTTGGAGGATGGGCACTCTCCTTTCTCTCCATTTTTGATTGGCATGAAACTCCCCAAGCGCAACGTCCTTGGTGTACCCGGTGCTGTCACTGTGATTGCGTGTGTGCTTTTTGTGTGATTGCTCTGTGTGTGTGTGTCTGTGTGTGTCTGTGTGCATTTGGTGAAGGGGGTACCCAATTCTGAACACTCAATTAACACTCCTTTAATTAGCCAGCAGTACATTTTGAATTCTGATGAACTAATTTTCTTGGTGTGACGGTGGAAGAGGCGGCAGAGGGGGGGAGGCCTGGTAAAGATGAGGTCCACTGGGTACAAAACAGCAATAAAGAGGGAACTGGTTAGATTAGACTGTAAAAAATCCATTAAATTCTGTGCACTTCTTCCAAGTGAGAGGTCAAATTGTGTTGATCACAAGAAGCAAAGGCAGACAGAGAGAGTATGAGAGCATGGAGTTAGGTGAGGTGGAAAGAGGAGGGGTAGCAGGGGAGAGGAGCAAAAAAAAGGAGAGGAGATAGGGAGTCAGAGGCTGTGTGAGAGTGCAGCACCAAATCCAGAGGACCACGAGAATGCTTTGCATTTTAATTAGAGGTTTAAATGAATAAGCGGAGGAAAAAGTCTGAGAGAACTGCCTGAAATGCCCTTGCTCCCATTTATTAGTGTTCCAAGTGTTCTAAAATTATGAGCAGGTTGGAGAAGTTTCTTCTTATTAGCGGAGAAAACGCTCCAAAACATCAAAAAGCCCTCAGCATTTCCTCACTCACTCCTGCAAAGTCTACGTCCCTACTTACCACACACTTTGATCCCCTCTGACCATGCACACTGGTGAGCAGGGGAGAAGAGCGCTTGTTTAGATGAAGGAAGAGGATCATTTGGTTGAACTGCAATTAGGTTTTCACAGAACAACGAGTGTGTAATACACTCAGACTACGGCCAAACAAACAGAGCAGCCTGTGATGAGGTTAGGGCAAACTACAGGAACAGAGATGACCAGGAAGATGAAAGAAAGCGAGAGGTCAGTCTTAGTTCAGCACCCGCTACTTTCGCTGGGAACCATTTCCCCTCATAATGACAGTCCACATTAAGCAAAAGCACGTCCTCGAAATACTCAGCATATATATCGTAAACCTATATGCACTCATGTGTGCTGGGCCTCTTTTCTACGCCTTTGCTTTTCATTTATCAGGGTTCTTTTTGAGGACTGGGCTGGCGGGATGCTCCTTTTCCACACTCTCGCAGCCCATTCCTGCACTAATGTACAGTCAGCCATTAATCTCACTGTAATAAATTTATTCAAATTAATAATTCATGGCAATTCAAATCCTTCACATCACAATCTCCCAGCTCGGAAAAGGTTTGACCTGTCAAGCACGGGGCAGGCTGAACAGCATTGTCCCTTGAAGGAACCCTTGACCTGTGGCTATTGTTTATCTCTTAGCAGATAGAATCAGCGTCCCTTAACTTGCTGTAAAAGGATGGGCAGGCAGGGGAAAGCCAGAGGCAGCTTCACGTCCTGAACAATACCTGCCTTGTGCTAATGGAGGTGTCATCTGGCACAAGGCTGATTAGTCAGCGATTACAGCCAGGCCTCAATTGCCGTGACAACTGCTGCAAACACAATGGGCCCTGATAGAGCCAGCTGTTTGGTCCTCTGCAATTAACCCTGCATCCCACTCGTCTCCGGCAGAGCGCTGCCTCTAATTGACTATCGGGCACACAAAGCAGGGGCTTTCGTCCAGACCCCCTGGACATAGACCCCCGCCCCTCTGCCGAGGTAGAGATGATAATAATAGAGGCGTCCTGTGGACTCAGCCGCCAGTCAATCAAAGCCTCGGTGCCCCACAGGAGCTTCCTGAGGAGACGGAGAGAGCAGAGGAAGCTCATGTATGAGCCACTGATCAACAGGGTAGAGCAGCCTTGCAGGGGGGCAGACATGTTGAATATGCCCTCAACCAAAGTACTAATCAATTCAAGTGCACGTGAGGGGAAAGGAAACCCTGCTGCTTGCTTGATATCAAAAAAGCTTTTTTTTTTTTTTTTTACAAGCACTCATCTCTCTCTGTTCATCTCAAGGTTGATTTTCTGTGCAACAACACAGGGAAGGAAAAAAAAATCCAGGCAATTATTTGTCAGGCCTCTGCTATCTATAATTGCAAAGATAAAAATCAATCACTGCAATGATTTCTCAGAGGATAGAGCTGTCTGAATTCAGCAGCTGCTTGTGTCATCACAATCATCAAACAAATGCATATTGTGAGGCAGTGGAAACAAAAATGTGCTCACCAGACAACTCTTTTCTAAATACTTCATGACTTATTGATTGGATTTTTTTTAAATACAACTTTGTTGAATCAAAACCGGTTTATTTAACGCAGCTTTTTGTTTCCAGTTGCCGTCACTTTATCAAACATCGCACACAAACTTACAAGAAAATTATTTCTCTAATCAAATTAATTGCTATGTAAATAAAAGCAGTAGCTGGACAAGATATTTCAACAGGGGATACCATACTGCACTGCATATTGGGCTTTTAACCTGCCAACATGTTTCACAAATAGCAAAGCGGATAATGAGAATGTTAAAGCAATCTGCACACTGATCCTTCACAGGCACGCAGGCATGGCACCATGTCAAAAATGGATTTAATTGTTAAAATAGATTTAAGCAAAACTTGGACAAAACTCCCACATTTAATCTTTCATTTCATTAAAGACAATCTCATCCAAGATTTAATCTATCCATTTTCCACACAAGCAGATGGAAGAAATACCAAACAGAAAGACTAATCTGGGCTTCCTCCTCACTGCAGCATGAGGTCATTTGGTTAGCCTGCAGTGAAGCGGCACACTTGTGCGGTAAATACAGTACGAAGATACAGAGATGGGGTCCACAGGTACTGGATAACAGTGCAAATGAGCAGCAGAAAAACAGAAATGTTTTTCACTTTCTGTTCCGAGTGTCTGCATGTTATTACACGTCTTTTAATGTTTTACATATGCGGCTAACGTGTCCAAATCAAAACTGCTAATTGGATTTCTATTATAAAGGTTTCTACCAAAGAAATGTGAAATATTATACCATCAGGACACTGTCGTGTTTACATTTTCTCATTAGAATTTATCTCCAAAGCCAGATGTTACTGAATCAGCTATGAAAATTAATTAGCTGGTTTGATGTGGCAGCCTCATGCTCCTTCTAGACAGACCTGGCTTTTATGGGCTGTAGGGGAAATTACTGAGAACTGATTGATCCTGAAGGACTCCTCTGTACACATGGCCTGCCAGCCAGACACACACACACACACACACACACACACACACACACACACACACACACACACACAGATCCCACTAACAACTAATTCTAATATTTTACCCTCCCGATGAAACTGATGTTTTTTCTCTTTAATAACATCAATAGCAATTAATCAATAAAATCCATAAATCAGAATTAGCTGCAAGCTAATTGATTTCTTATTAAAAACCATGAAACAGGTGAACAAACATAATTTAGTCTGAAAAAAGGACAACTCTCAGCCTGAGTGTGTTGACCTCTAAAACCCACCACTCTCTGAAATAATAGTGTTGCCCTCTGACCCATAAAAAAACATTGACTCTCCCTCTGCATGTCTTTGGATCTTTTTTTCACCGCTTTCTCTTGTTTTTCCCCATCCTTTTCATTTCTTTGTGCTCCTCTCACGCTTCATCCCCCTCTCTGTCTTTTCATCCTCCTCTCCGTCTCTTCTGTCTCCCTCTCTGAGTAAGTGAGTTTCATCTGGGGTGCTTGCCGGGCGAAATCACCTCAGGGCGAACACTTTATTATCTGTAGTCAAAGCGTCACCACAAATACCATTCTACACACACAAGTGTCACTTTCCATTTGTCTGCACTCTGGCTGCATTAGCAGAGCCTTGCCAGCCCAGAGCCTCATCTCAAACGCACCCAGCAGAAGAAAACTAACAGCGTGGGAAAGCACTTGCCCTGCATTCCTGCCCCATTAACACCACTGGCAGCACCAGAGCAGACCTGCTGCCTCTCAAAGGAATTAAGACATTATTATCAACACTGACCTTTCTGAAATATCTTACAATATGACAAGCTATTTAGGCAGGAACCTTAGAGTCTAGGGTAAGATATCTTAATGTGCATGAAAGGGAACTAAGCAGATGAGCCTCCCTTTAATTCAGGAGATCACTGCGCATGTTAATTACTAATGATCTAGCTGAGAGTCTGGTCAACACAACACCAGTGGGTAGTTTAGTCCTCTTTGAGCCGCAAAGGAATGCAGGCCGGCAGCAGCCGTGTCAGGCCTTTTGTAGGACACCCGTGCACCAAACAAACAGAAAAACTGGGGCAACATGTTTACCTCACACTACACGCTGAATTTCATAAACAACAACAAAAAAAATTAATAATAAAAAAAAAAAACCACCCAAACAAAAAGAACAAGCTCCGTGTTTGTTCCCATGACAGCCAACACCAAAAAAAAAAAAAAAAAAAAGGTATTTCAATGGAAAAATAACCGTCCTGAATATTTCACACTGTGAAGAGAGCTGCTCACAGCCACAGCGTCATTTCAGGCACAAGTTTCACCAGGCTTTTTCCATTTGCAATAATTTATGGGGCTGGATGGGCAACATAATAGATTAATGGAAAAAAATAACTATATTCATTGCAAAAATTGCTTTCTGTTTAATAATCAAGGCCTGCCAAAGGGCTTAGTTGAGTGCACGGTTCTGTATAGAAGCAGGTTCTGTGATGAGCCCGCCCTCAGGCCTGCCTGGGCCACCCTCATTGTGCATACAGCATGGTCTAGAAAGCAGAGCTTTATCAGCAAATACCCCGAGTCAGCACAAGCAGCGGGGTGGTTATGTGCTGCGACTGGCACACCAGCCGATATTGTCATGTGCGATTAGGCCTGTGCTCATGAGCCTGTGAACTCATTCCTATGGCATCAAAGTCAACTCCACCTCCTACTCTCCTCCATTTACATCCATTCCTCTCTGCTGCCCTCTCCTCCTTCCTTCCCCAGGTTCTTCCCATTTTACATTCAGCCCTGCCGCTTCACAGTGTACCTTCAGTGAACCTTGTGAAAAGCTGTGCTCTGCTGAAAACAGATAGAGAGGGAAAATAAAACAGCAGGTCAAACTGGTTTGATTTCCAAAACAAATCTCGACAGCTTAATTAACTCCATCCAAAAGGGTCATCCACAAGTTAGAGCCAGCCAGCGCAACAAAGGAGCAGACGGCTCCAGTTGTTTTGTTTTGTCTTGGTACACCTCTCCAGATGACAAGGCTGATAGAGAGGAACAAAGCACAGCTCACGGAAGACAGAAAGACAAACTATGAGGTCCGTTATGGGGAGACATCAGGAAGAGGAAACAGAGATTAAACCATTCAGCGATGAGCCAGAGAGCACTGCGGGACACAGAGGCAAGAAAAAAACCCCAACAAGCTAAAAACCTGACCTGAAAGATTTATGTCAGGCCCTCCTTGTTCTGTCTTTAAGAGAATATGCCACGCTGTGACACCATTTTCTCAAAGGGCTACATGTACAGCAAAGAGCCAGCAGCATTCAGAGTCATGCACAAACACAAATGGACACAGCAACAACACACACACACAGTTTTGGAGTAAAAAAAAAGAAAAAACCCAGAGGTAAAGATCGTAAGCACATAAGCACAAGAAAAGGAACCAGTGCACAGAGCAGAGGAGACGGGGAGGTAAGGTAGAGAGAGCGGGAGAGAGATGGAGAGATGAAGGAAGGCTGGAGGGGCCTGGGCAGGCCTGTCAGACTGGAGGAAGTGCTGGTGCGCAGGCCTGCAGGTAAATGGAAGAAGAAAGGTGCCTGCAGGCTGCCTGAGGCAAGCCTGGGCCCTTCTGTTCTATCATTTAGGAGACAAGTCCTCCACTGATTCCCAATTAATATTTAACACTGCACAGACAACAAGGCAGTACACATGCCGAGGAGAGGAGAGGAGAGGAGAGGAGAGGAGAGGAGAGGAGAAGCGAGGAGAGGAGAGGAGAGGAGCGGAGAGGAGAGGAGAAGCGAGGAGAGGAGAGGAGAGGAGAGGACCATTGAAAGGACATGCATAAATGAGAACGTTGTCAAAAAGATTAATCAAAATTTGGAAAAGATTTAATGTCAGTGGAGTTTTTGAAGGAAGGATTTAATAGATCCAATGTTCTATAATGTTAACCATTGCTTAAAGCTGAATGTTTTAATGTTTATTTTTCATCAATAAGGCTCCATCTTATCCAACTATGGGACTGTGGTCAAACTTAAAAACTTGTTTTAAGTATTAAAGTTCAGTTCAACTGAATTCAGTATGCTTTATTGGCATGAATGATGCACAACTGTGTCAAGGAACCCCGTCACCAAAGCGACAAAATTAGGTTATATAGTTTATGTGGTAAGTTAGATCGATGACACCTTAAAGTTAACAGAGAAAATGAGATACAAGTGCATTACAAGAACATTGTGAGTAGATCGTCACCCACTATCTTGCTGGCGAGATTCACCAAGCAGTCTGAGTGCAAGTGAAAGCACCATTAGATTATGTAACAGGTAGTGTAGAAGCAACATACTGACTGCTGTATGGTCTTCGCAGACCCATGGCTCTTATTCATTATTATTTGATAGATTCATTTTTATTGTATAAAAAGAACTGACTATAGGCCAGTACAAACTATTACTGATATCAAATTTGAGTTGTATTCTCGCAAGTAAATGTTTTGTTTCTTACTCAATGCACTCCTCTAAATGAAACCTGTATATTTGTATCACTGCCACCATCTGGTCACTGCCATGATCAATTTCCTGAGAAGCCACTTTCATTTGAAGGCCAATCTGACAATCTGAGTTTGCAGATTGTCCTTTGAATTGTGATTGGTTAGGGGAAAACTGATTCTTGGGGATAGTCTCTAAAGTCTTTAAGGAACCATGGAAGAGGGTTGTAGCAAGAGGTCTAGGGTAAAACGTTAGGGTCAAACCATGGCCTCAAATCTTTAACTATGTAAGTAAATATTCAAATATGAACATCCTAAAATGACAAAAATGGCCTTCATTAGAATGAGCAAACAGCAGACTGCAGTTAAATGTCCCAGTGGAGCAATGATTTGATTATAGTGCTGTGGTCAGTTTGCACTCCCATGCTCTCTCTGCCAAAACCTCTGCACTGCTTAGGCAGAAAGAAAAACCAAAGGCAGAAGTGGTATTAAAAGGTCATTGGTTCAAACCAAAACTACACACTGCTACTGGCTCTCTAACTTCAAATTGTTCACACATGACTTCTTGTGCATTTTCTAATCATGTTTACACCCTTCAAAGAACTCGTGCGACAACATACTGATCAATAAGTACTCTGTGAATCTCAATAATAGCTATGAGGTTAAAATGCGTTGGCTAATTCACTTAAAACTAAATGCTGCTGAATCCTCCAAAGAGGACTACTTTTATGCTAAATATTGCCAGTTTAGTAGAATTTAAGAGGGTAAATAATAATATCTTGATTTAAACTTTCAAATCTGCTGTAGTATTTTCATTTGGATGAAGCGACTAGACAGAAATAGAGCAATTAATGGCTTGAAGTCTGGTTAAAAAAACTTTTCTTCCAGCTCGCACACTTTTACAGTCCAATTACTGGACCAAAATTCCATTTTTATTTTAAGTTTTGTTAAGACGTGCATGCTCAAAAACTAAATATCCTGCCAGGAGTGTGCCAAACCTCCTGAACGCCTCTCACAGCCAGGCTGTGCTGGGTTTAGCTCTATGAAGACACGATCATTTCCTGTGGGACAGCTAGAGACTGCAGACACTCTCTGTACCCTCGATCAGATCCTCCAACCCACCCCCACTTCCTGGCAGGCGAAGATAGAGGGTGTCGATGCCTTGCACCTGGGATGCCCAAATGCCAGCTCGGAGGCTTTGGAACAAGGAACCTGTTTTTGAACCCAAGTCCTGCTGCGACCAAAACTACACCAGAGTCCCTTTTCCTCAAGCTCACCTCTCAAGGCAATAAGATTGCTTCACCCCCTGTGTTCACAGCAGAAGGCAGAGGGCAGAGGGAAGGCATGGCTCTGCTGGATGCCACCATCCGGAAATGATTCTCTGTGTGCCAGCAATCAGATGCCAACACGACAGAAGAGGCTGTGGTGTGCATGAGGTAAGATATGTACAACTAATATCATATGGCCGTCTCTCTGAAATAAACTGCGACTCAAAATTCTCCGCTTTTCACAATCTAGCAATATTACAGAAGTGCAAATTACACAATCAGTGCAGCTATGCAAAGCCAGCGATTCCTCAAAATGAAACTGCATAAATAGGAATCGAGGATGAGTTATGGAGGAAGACGTGGATAGCTGTCAATCACCTTGCACTGTAAAAAACACCTCGTGACCTCTGCTTCCTTGCTGCAGACAGTGGAATAATGACAGTCTCTGTGGACCCTCTGTGGAATTCCAAATGGGAGTTAGAAATGAGGTAGTTCAATCAGCGGGAAAAGGTCAAGTGCATGCAGATTTGCTCTCCCTTGCTGCCTCCATTCCTTTTTTCCCAGTTTCGCTTTACACCCTCCAGCCCCGCCACCTCCAGGGTACTGAGGCAATCAGGGTAAAGGCTGTTATTTCTGCTGCCGCAAGTGACCACGTTTAAATATTCAACTAAAAAAAGTCCCTTCCCTCCCCTTTCTTACCAGCTCCCCCTTTTCCCCCTTGGATAGTAGTTGTTGAAGTATTGTGGTGCAATTTGATACGGCCAGCTAATTCCACTGTTATGTCTCGTACTGCCTCAGACAAGTGTGGAGGAGAGGTGGCAGCAGGTCATTACCTGAGCATATTTCCCTCCCAATGGCAGTGTGGCTTAGGAAGAGAAGCAGCTAAAAGCAAAGAAAACTAATGGCTTTGGCAGCTCTGCCTGCAAAAGCATGGGGCTATTAGGAAAACTACAATCCCCAGGTGTACCTCTATGTCATGTCCTAAGGCTGTATGTGACAAGGCCAGGTTGTCTCTGTCGATCAAGCTGGAAGAGGGCCGAACCTGGCCTGACATAGCATGAACCTGGGATACCAAGCCTTCTGGGAATTTTTCATCTACACCTGGCTGATTGGCACCCCCGGGCCTCCCGGGTGGTGTCACACAGGGTTATGGTTGCAGGTGTGCTTGTGTAAATGTGTGTGTACACATCTCTGCTACAAGAAAAAATCTGGGCTGTACAACAGTTGATTGAAGAGTGGCTTTAGCTTTAAATAATCATTTTAAAAAAGTAGCTTTATGTGTTTGACATAAGTAGAATTGCGTTCATCTTTAAAGGAAAATCATTTTTGTTTTAATTAGGCTTAGGTGCAGTGACACCAAAAGTAATTATAAATCACCATTGTGTGCTCATGAGTTGCAATCAGGCCCTGTTGAGGTTAGAGACACAAGGGAACACCCAGGTTTAGCCCAAAGTCTGATCCAATCATTGGACAAATATGGGAGTGGCAGTAAGCTGTTTTGTTAACAAGGGTACTGTAGTATTGACAGCATGCCTGGACAAAATGTGCAAATATGCACACCCATTTTGACAACTGCATCATTACAAAATGTCATGCTGGCACAAACGCAACTGCTAAGGAATGAATAAACAAATTAAAACCTGCTGAAATTTGAAAAGATATTATTTTGGAAAATAGCCAGCAGAAATACCCCCATCAACCACTCAAGTGAAGGATTCTGGACCTGTTATTCTCTAGCTGACATGCGACAGAGTAATTGCTGTCTGGGCAAGAGGGGAGGCAGGGTAGTGGTGGGGGCTGCTGGGCCTCCTGTCCAGCCATCTCAGTGTTCACTGGACTGGTCCGCCTCCCGTTCCCCTGCGAGAGCGGGGCTTTAACGCTCACCCGTGTTCCCTGGACCTTCTTCCGGACCACATCGAAGGACCATGACGAGGATGATCAAGGAAAGGGATGGGTGGAGAGGGAGGTCACCACCGGCTGAGGGTGGCCAGGGTCAGTGGCATCCATTCACCCCTCTCCCCCTGCAGGGCCTTTCTCTCTCATCTGCCTGGATGGGTGCCCTCTCTGTGGGGCACAACACGATGAGAGGTCCTGGCTCCGCTGCCGTCTCTGCCTTTCATGTCTCCATATAGGGCAGTGGTAGATAGACGTGGAGGGGGAGGACGAAGGAGGGGGCAAGCCACAAATGTCACCCATAAGGGGGGATTTAATTAAAAATGACAGGGGCTGGCGCTGGAGAGTGCAGCCACATATGTGCGGAATTTGGGTGCAGTGAAAGCAAGTGCCTATGATTTATAATTCAAGTAATGCTCCGCACTCCTTTTAATTCTATGGCCAAAGAAAAAAACTATCAAAAGGCTGCCCTGTGAGGCTAATCCAATATGATATTTTTAAGGGCAGGCGGTCAATAGCTTTTTGAAAAGCCAGCTTCTCTGTCTCCCTTTCTGCTTCTCTCTCTCTCGCTTCTCTACTTGTCTGTCTTTCCCCGTCTCTCTCTCTGCTCCTGCCTCCTTTCTCTCCCCGCTCTACAGTACCTCACCCCACCCTCCTGAGCACAGACACAGAGCGGGCTGTGATAATGGAAACATCCCGCTCTCCGCCTCCTGTTTCTCCTGCTAAGCTCTGTGCGCTTGGGGGAAATTGATTGTCTGGCGAGCCGATCTGAACGCTTCCAGCTGATGGTAGAGCCAGTTAAGTCCTTTTTTATTGAGGGTATGAGGGATTTTTAATGGGATTCAATGGGAGTCGCATCAATGAACTGTGCAGCCACTCGGCATCTGCATGCAGGGGCTTTTTCTAAAACCCTCCTCGCCCTCTTATCCCAATGCTCTGCCACCCCACCTCCACTTTCTCTGACACACACACATACATACACATGCAGACAGGTTTTTGTGTAAAGGAAAGCAGATGCAAATGACAGAGCTCACCTCTACCTTCGCTGCCATGTAATCCCCCTCCTGCACTTTTACTTACTGTCCATTTCAAGGGTGTATTCTTATATTCAGCTTCTTGTTGAGAGCCCTGTCATTTTACCCACAAACCCTTTCCATTCTGGCACAAACTTGGCCATGACCAATCAGTCATGGGACCTGCTCAGCATGGTGACCTGAGTGTGCCCACTTCTGCAGCCACAACTTACTGTCTGCTTTTCTGCAGCCTTTCTAGGCCCGGACAAACAATTGCCTTATTGAGGCCAAGTGGTGCACGATGGTGGAAATCCAACACTTGCCTCCCCCTCCCTCCAGTCCAAGGACAGAAAGGAGGTTATTATGTTCAAACATCCTCATTATGAACCTCAAGTCAGTCACTGCGGTAGTCCTTCAATCAAAGGGTTTAACAGGTGGAGAAGGAGAGGGAGTGACAGGGAGAGTTAGACACAGAGGGTCAGCGAGAGGGAGGGCAAAGGGAAAGCTGGAGACTGTTCTTTTTCTCTATTGATTTGAGTCCTGACTCCCACTGGCTGCTCTTCAATAAAGGACCTTGAGAGGAAGTGGGCTAATCCTGCAAAATTGGAAGTAGGGAATCGATTAAGAAGACTGCTGAAGACTCCTTCCATTTCTCTCCCTTCCTCTTCATCTTTACCTTCACTAATTTTATTTTCACAATTTCTCCTTCCCCCTCCCCCTTTCACTGTGCCTCTTTCTCTAAAACCTCATTAGCGATTTGTGGTTGGTTCACTAATCTAAAGAGCTAACCCTTCCAAATGCACCCAAGGCTTTGTTTATCTCTCTGTTCCTCCCTGTTTCACGCACACCTATACACCTCCATATCCCCACAGACTAGAAAAAACAACAAAAAAAGGAGTACATATATTATACAGTCACCTTTTTGTTTATGATTCTTCTCTCCTCTGCATAAGGAATTTGGAAAGTGATGTTGAGCTGAAGAGTAGCTAATTGGACAGTGAGGAGCTGAAAAAGAATTTGGGCAGTGCTTCATTACTTAGCCAATCAAGAGTTTCAAGCCTTTCACAGGGCTAGTTAAAGGCTTGATACAATGCTCCTCTGATGAAGAAGCCCAGATCCTTCTATTTCCACTAAGCCTTTGTAAGCTTGGGTAAAAACTGCAAGGTTAGTACTCCCCTGCTCTCCATCCGCCAGCCCTTTTAATCAGCTTGAGGTAGCTCGTAGCCCTGCCATGTAAACAAAGGCCAATAAAGAGTCTAGGAGTGTTAAATAAGCAGGAAAGACCTTTCCTCCACTTGTCAGACAAAAAAGGCTTATCCAAAGCTTCAGCAAAGTTAACGAGAAGTTCACCTTCCAGAGGCCTGACCGCTGCAGCTCTCTCTAATCCCAAACTGGTTAGAGCTAGTTTCGCCAGCACTCTTAGCGGTTTTCAGCCCTGGCTCATCTCTGTCCCTTTACACCATTTTGTGGGTGGACAGAGGGTGGTGCTCGGGAGCAAACAGAGCAGCTGTCACACTTTACATGCGGCCGGCACAACCAGGACCAGACACTGTAAATGTTTACAGACCCCCAGGGTCACCCAGGGCCACTGAGGCACGTTAAACACTGTCTGTTCAGCCCTGTTGCCACGACTGCACAATCAGCACTGCTAAACAGCCTCCCTCACAATGAGTAGCCAAACAACATAGCATTCCAAGGTCTAAGTGCAAAGTGAATGAAAGTGTTTAGAATTCCTCAGAGTATTGAGAGAAAATAGTGCCAACAACAGAAACTGAAAAGTCTATTTTTCGTAACTTCTCAGTTAGGGTTAACAACAAGTTTCTGTCCTTCAGCATGAAGTTCAAACACAAACGTCGTTCTCATTCCACTGCTTCAAGCAAGAACTCCTGACCTCCATCACACCCTCTCTTTGTTAACTTACATTTCCGTCCAAGGGCTTGTGGTGGCTCCAGGGTCTTGCTGGCACACACTGGGTGCTGGGGTTGAGGGTTTTGCCTCCTCTGCAAACAGGCCAGCATGGCGAGGTGGGCACAGTACAACAGCCGGGGGAGTTCTGCGGCCAACCTAGAGTAGAAAAGGAGCAAGAGAAAGAGAGGAACACTGCAGTGAATTAAGCAGGATGATTCGAGGTCAGAGCTCCATGGCCGTGTCTCGTAAGGCTGCAGGAACTCACTCTGGGCTAAATGGGCTAGGTTTCTCACTCACGATTTAATTGGTAAAGCATGCCTACGGCTGCCTGCCCCTCAGCTGTGTGTTGAATGATAAACACACACCTGCATCGGGGCACCACACTTGACACGAGTTCAGAGCACAGTCCAGGCCAGTCACTCTGCAGCTTCAAACAGCACATCCACAAAGCCATTCAACCGCATCTCCTGTCCATGAAACCATCGTCAAAACAAACACACGGGCTCACACACAACGTAGCAATACTCAGGCACACTGAGACACATTCTTTCCAGGCCAGTGTGTACGTGGTGATTGATGGCGTTATCTATGGACAGCTAAAAAAAAAAAAAAAAAAATGGGAATGCTGAGAAAACAGCAGTCTGCCTGCAACAACTTAACATGCAACAGCTCTGGGGGACTGTCAGGAAAGGCCTGGGGGGAACTGAGTGGTATCTGCATGTATGTGTAGCCGTGTGTTGAACCGTATGGTTGCATGTGTGTGTGTGAGCAAATGCGATGGGCTGGGAGGGGGAGACTGCCAACCGTACATCAGGGCTAGTGACGGCACTAATCAATCTCCCTCTAGGCTATAAATCTCCAGCTCTACACTTCCATTTTTCCCCCACAGCCACCTTCACTCAGGAACAGGGAAGCAGTTGCTGCTAGTTTCTTCTGAAAAAGCCCATCCTAGTCCTAGTGGAAAGAACAGGATACAGTTTTACATATATTATGCAGATACAGGTTATCATTCATTAGAAACTTATGAGTGTCACATAGCACAATGATGACTGATTACTTCTACTGGTTTTATAGGCCAGATGAAAACAGCTAAAGCAAACCGCTGAGGTTCCAGAAGTGTTTTTATATGATAAGGATCGAGATTCACTTCACCATTGTTTACTCAGCGGATACCGTTCATTTCCTGGAACCACACGCTCTCGCTGTATTGAACACTTTTGGAGCCCAGTCTCACCTACAATGGATAATGGCTGCGTCTATAAAAAGGATTGTGGCCTTAATCTTAGCTCAGCCTGTGTTTGAATGTCTTGTCCAAAATGCATCAATATGAAACACTATTGTTTCCATCTGGGCTGGTCTCCTCCCATATTAAAACAAAGAACAGAGGCAAATATTTCATCTATGCTGTCAGCGCCAGCGTCTCCCGCCATGATGCGTGGCAGATTATTGAAAAATGATTTCTCATGCGCCTGTCACAGGCTTGTCCCCTGTTATTTATTTTCTCAGTGAATCACTAAATGAACATTTAGCCACCTGCCATCAGTCCATTACTTAGTTTTATAGATTATCATTTTAATATGAAAGAATGCAATTACAATGATTACAAGATAAATTAATGGCAGCAACGCGCCGGCTCCTGTCTCATTCATTTAAAGAATAAAGCAAAGCACAGACCAGCAGTGAAAATCGTCAAAATATTAAACCAGTCATTGAAGAATCCAAACAAATCAAGCTTGTAAATGACCAAATGTTCCTGTAATATTTGACCAAAGTGAAAAACCATCATCTAAAGCAGGCTACGTTATGACTTACAAACACTTACACAGTAAATTTTGTAACTTTTATTGAATATCTGTGACAATGACTTCCAAATGCATAAATACAAATTTGTGCTACGTGATCTGGCCTTAAAACAGAACATCCCCGGCACAGTTTAGGTGAAAAAGAGGAAAATTATAGACAAAATCCTTCCTCTGAGTTTGGCAGTAATTAACTTTCGATTTGTATTTACAGGTGTATTTGTATAAACTTGTGAAATCCCCCACATATATTTTACCTTTTAAAAAAAGGAAATTTAAGAAGTGCATCCAAATGTTCTACAGCCATTTAGCTTTTCGAATGATTCAAGCAAAATTTGATTAGAAGTGTGAGGGTGGAAAATGCAGAAAGGAACTACGATACGCAAACACATCTAGCTGCCTGTAATTAACACTGAATGACTTCCCTGGTTTGAATAGGCAATGATCAGAAACAGGTGTTAAATGCATCCTCCCCGCCCAGAATGCAGTCTTTCACCCATAAAAAGTCTTTTAAAATTTAAAAAAAAAAACAGTTTTAAAGAAATTACATTTGACCTCAGACCCCGAGGCTTGTATAATGCACTTAACACTCGCAGTCACATGTATTTTTAAAGCCTTTTAGAAGTAGCACAAAACAACTCTTTTAGCCTGTCGGTGTGAAAAGGGTGTTCAGTAAAAATGCATCTCTCTAATAAATATGAGTAAACGGCATCTTTAGACTCCGAAGACTCCACTCCCTCTTCCTCTCTCACACACATTTGCAGTGAAGAGAGGGGCCACTCTCTGTCTCGCCAGGTGCTTGAGCAAAAAAAGGTCGCTTGCAGTGCCATTTCCTCTCACACACAGGCAGGCCTGGCCTAAACACACTGGCACTTTGAGCTCATTACTGGCTATTCACATAATCCTTTCTCTGTGTCCTCGCTGTGAGGATACTAATTTCACAACAAGCCCATCCTCACAGTCCATTTGTTCAAAGATAGTGGTTGAGAGAGTGGAAAGGGACACATGGTGTAGATTGAGACTAAAAGCTAGTCTTAACAGGGGATACCGCCGCCACTTTCCCCTCTCTGAAATAAAAGACAATCGTCTAACTACCCTCCATTTTTCTCCATTTGCTGCTCACCAAATGTATTCGGAGGCATTATACTTGCTGAAAGAGACCCTCTTTTTTTCAATTCAATTTCAAGAACCAATTTTCCCCTATTATTGCCGTTAAGAGAGAAGCCGAAGGTGCAAGTCTTCAGCTTGTTTGTCATGTCCCTCTTTTCCCCTCATCTTCTCCCATTAGGTTATTGTACTACTTAGCAGATGTCTATCAGTGGCAGGAAATAATCTCCAAACTAAAACCCTGTGATCCATCGTCCAGCTGCCCAAAAAAACAGCCTGTCTTCCTGAGGTCAAACCCCATGGAGCTGCTGAAGAATGTGCGAGTACACACATTCACTGCCCCCCCCCCCCCCCCCCCCAAAAAAAAAAAAAAAACCCACCTGCACTTCACTCACTCATCAAATCCACTCACAGGTCTCCTATTACACCAGTGCAGGGATATCTCAAAAGCCAGGATGTCTATCGGCTCTTTCTCGTTCTGCTAACGCTGCTGCAGGGTTTGCAATGGGGGCGGAAGATCAGTCCCATGAGATGAGGGAATAAGCCGGAATCAAGAGGCGGTGGGCTTGGCAGAGGGCTATTTCTTAGTTAAAAGGTTCTTAAACTGCAGAGGAGATCAGAAGAGATGGCTCCCTGCGCCCAAAGCTGTCTGCTCAGATAAGCATCCTGCCAAGTGCGGGGTGTAACAGGGTGGTCATGGATGAATGAACGGTGTGTGCGTGTGTTTTTTGAGGTATACATGTTCCAGGTGAACGAGAGAGTGAGGCAGCTGATACCCAGGACATGTCCGTACTAACAGGTTTTCATCTTAAAATTAAAATGGAAAACTTTTGCTCCTTTTTGCCTAACATCCAAACTACTTTACCTTTTTTTTGGGGCACTGAAAACAGAGATTTTGTTTTAATTTAAAAACTCTCAGACTGTGTTTTAGTCTGAAGTAGAGAAACGATGGTGGAGACAACATGTGCAGTTTGATTTGAATCCTCGTCTGATTCATCGCGCTGCTGTCACATTATGCTTTTCATCCGTCTTGACTACCAGCGGTTATTTTAACACGGTACTTCAGGTGTTGCTGACCTTGATTTCTGTACCATCAGAAATCAAGATCAGCAATGTGCTTATCATGCTGGCTCTATGTGCCAGTGGCATGCAGTGTTCATTTTTTCAGGAGTTTATTTATGAACAAAGGTTATTTCTTTGCTGGTGCTAAAATGCTGATCTGGTTATAAATATAAATACATTAAAGTTAAAGTAGCCTCAGGGCCGGGTACTTATGGCTCTAAAAATATATCTCAAGCGGCAAAAGCTATCCAAATTAAATGCATGTCCAACCTGAACTGTTGGCTTACTGTGTGATGAGATGGGTGCTGGTTTAAAATACGTTTGCATTAAATGTGAACCGCACTTCTGCAGCTGTTTGTGTTTAAACAGCATTTATCATGTGTAAACTCTGGCTTTTACTGCTATATGAAAAGTTTATCAGTATCACAGGATTTACACTCATATAAGCCAGTTTGCATCTCCAGCAGCAACATTCTGTATTAATACAGGGCACGCGTATCAAGACTGAAAGCTAACATCTGGCTGTTGGGGTGATTAACAGGTTTGACTGCCATATCCAAAACCTAACTAAACTAGTCCGTAGCTCCTATAACTGTAACCGCTTTCTTGTAACAATTGATTGGAATAATTAACAATGTATTGATTGGATATCAGCCTGATTCTGACAAAAAAGCTGCACTGGTTACGGCCATAATGGCTCCAATCAATCACTCGAGTTCTATTTTGTCCAGTGTTTACTACACTACGCTTCAGCTGCAGCGCACTTGCTCTCACTCACTTACGTTCAGTGTAACACTTGCTGGGAAGCTTTTATTGCACCTACAGCAACATAACTTCTTGTTGTCAACTCTGCTTCTATTATTTCACTTCACCTGTGTAGAGTGAAACTGCTTCCTTCCTTCCCCGAAGAAACAGGTGAAGTCGTAAGTGATAGCCATATACAGAAGCTTATTTATCATAAATTTTTGTTCTCATTTTAATACTTTATTCCCACTGGGTTATTATTATTATGATCATTGTTTTACTAAGAAATACTGAAACAGTAAATTTATATTCTTGGATGAATCTTATTTAATTTTCTTGTATTCAGTGTCTTGCAAAATAAAGGTTTGTAGTATGATACAACATCAGCACCGCTATCTGCGAGAAGCTGATTTCAGATTTTGCCAGTATTAGCGGGAAAAATAAACTATTTTCCAGCTCTAGTTAATGTTGCTGCTGTTGCGGTTGTTACCAGTTTACAGAAAACTTCTCATCAAGCTTCTACAGTTAATCGTCTTAAGCGTCAGCAGTGAAAATTTCCCCTCCCAGCAGTGGTTCGGGAGCCTGGCAGACAGCCTCGACAATAAGCGGGGGGCGTGGCTTCAGCCTAATTGAATGGTGACCCTGCAGTCTCACTATGGGATGCCCCATGCAGTGCTTTTAACAAGCTGCTGTGTCTCCCCTCTTAATAAGCCCAAACAAGTTAATCCAATCGACACACTCAAACCCTTTCTTTTTCTTTAACAAGGCACTGCCTCTACCCCGTTAATCCCTGGCTCCCCCCTTCTCCGTCACCATACCGTCACATGAATGGAGGGAGAGTGAAAGGCTCCATTAGGGAGGACTGGCAGTAAACCCCTTTCGGCTCGGCACTTTCCACACACCAGCATTAAATTATTTGCACTCATACTGTATATTCAAACACCCACTCACTAATGCTCACATGTATCCGACAAAAAAAAAGGGTCTATTTGGATGTGGCACACAATGAGAGGGTTATGTTCGCCGACCCTGATCCACATAGACAAACCAACAACAAAACCACACACAAACAAAAATTCTGAGGGGACGTTTGCCGACAGGCACGCACTCTGGGACATGAAAAAGGCATTGTTAACAAACCCTCCCAGCTCCACAAACAACAGCCACTGATTCCCTAACAATACAAGCCCCTGGATGCACTCACCCACCAGCTCTGTACAACCTCACACCAGCGCGATAAATAACCTGCACAACAAAAGGCCATTGTGTGTAAAAGCCAACAGTTTGGGCATTATTGCCATGATATACAGTGTTGGAATAACATATTGGCAGCAGAGCCTTATATATATAATGCAGCATGTCACAGTTATTGGGGCTTATACGGCCTTGTATGCCGAGCAGTCATATTTATAAGAGGTTTCCCTGCAGATGAAGGGCAACTTGGCAAAAACACTCAGCTGTTAGCTTTCCATATTCCAGTCAGCTTCAATAGCTTCGCCCATGGGATGAAGGGTGAGGAATGTCTGGCAGTCCAATAGCAGCGAGTCGTCTGTCATCTCTAATCAAAACACGCATGCCTAGACTAATGTCAAGCCTATAATAGCAATGAGGACTAATTGACTTCACAGCCAACTACTGCATCTTTGTGCTGAGCTACGTTTCATTAGTGCTAAATAACAGCCTCACGAAGCATTGAGCTGTTACGTGGCAACTAAACTCCAGTGTTTAAAAAAAGAGGAAAAGAGACTGAAGTTCAGAAGATAGTAAATGTATGTACACACAGACTAAGGAGCATCTAAACCAGTTATGAGTGGACATATTAAAAATACTCTCATTTCTCCAAATGAACTGCAATATGAGAGAAAAATCTGAAGGTGGTTCAAGTTGACTTGTCAGGCAGTGTTTCCACCAGTTCGCACTCCTATTCTAGGAAGGTTCACTGACAGACACCTGCCTAGAGGTTGTTAATGTTTACCCATTTGCTGGGTTTAATGTCAATTATTTTTGTGGAAGATTGGAGCCCAAGTATGAGATCTAACCAAGCCTTGCAATCTTATAATCAAGCTGTAAATTCTTCCTGATCTTGTTCTGAGAATATTACACAGCAGGCTGTAAAAGATTATTAAGACTTTTTTAAGAATGTGTCTATTTTTCTGACTTATTTGGCAAATCCCGTTTAGTCATTTTGCATGCACATCAAGCTTCATTTGTCTTTTCAGACTGTTTTTAGCTGCGAGAACTTGTTTTGTGCCTCCCTCATAGTAATTGCTTAATAATCACACTTGATTTGGTAAGTCACATTAGTATTCCAAATACTGGTGTTGTGTCAACATCAGCACATTAATTTGCAAAAAGCAAAATACTCCCTCAAAAACCTTACCCAGTAGAGTTATTATTTTCTATTTTTAACAAAATCATCAAGGTCGTTTTATCTTAAAACATAAATATTTAACATTTCTGGATAAGAGGATCCACTAGCCTTTAAACATAAATCAACTCAAAGATGAGATGTGAAGCAATATAATCAACAACAGACCAAATGCTCAAAGGAAGGCACCGTTTGCACTGGTGACACTTTATAGATGGACTTCTTACCATAATTCTGACAATAACTTATGTTACAGTGTTGGGGCATTGATCCCCCCTCACAACTTTTGTTCTTCGCTATAATGCGCTATAATGCACTCCACACATGTCACGTTAAAGACGGTAACATTGTATTAATTGCAACACGGTATATTAAACTCTTGTAGAGAGATTTATTCACTAACTGTAGGGTTGGCGGTTTGATCCCTGATCACTTGCTATAATGTGTTGTTTTTTCACTTACACCTCACAGAGAAAATCTCCGGTTTCAAGAGATTTTCACTCTCATAAAAGAAAGAAACCGTCGATAAAAGAACTGACATTCATCTTACATTTATTTGACTTAATGCAGTGCTTGGGATGCATGCCAGTGCTTTGTATTGACTTGAATTGTTACATCTCTAATCTCAAGAAATTTCTCACTTTTCTGAAGCCTACATATTTTTTCTTGTTTCAAGAAACCTTGCTAAAGCATCTGTACTGGCAGATAATTAGACTTATTTCTAGTGGGAATTCTTCTCTAATCACGAATTTAATTCTTATATTTAGTTATTTATTTTGTTGTTGTTGCCGCGAGCAGACCAGCTCGCATAGTTCAGCTCACTCTTTGCACCTGCAGCTGTTCCTGCACATGGAGTTCATGACATGCTCCGCTGCCTTGTAAGGTTTCGAAATAAAAAATGTCCCCACACATCCGAAACATCGTAAAGCACGGCCAATCCGAGCTAGTGAGGAAAACAATGTATAGTGCGCCGCAGTACTAGGAAGCAATCAGTCTCCAGTTCTCCGAGGTATTACCTGTGCAGCTTTCGGTGGGACTTACCAAAGCATTAGTCATGTAAGGCTTAACATTACTGCTCTTTTTACACCTACAGAATGAGTGATCACCGCGGAGCTGTTACAGCAAGCCAAGCACGATGAGTATGACCTTCACATCACATGTGACAGTGAAGGGGCCTTGAGCACCGAAGGGTTAAGGACATTGTTCTTGACAGAGTCTGCCAACTTGCGAAACAGTTTTGTTTTCAACAGGCCTGAGAGCTGAGACAGTTTCTTCACCCTCGATAAACATGAAGTAATATTTCTGAGTAAAATGTAACTGAAATATATCTAATCAAAGGTTAGTGTATTCAAATAATAAATCATTAAGGGGAATGTGAATATATACCAATCAGATACATTTTATTTGAACAGATTTTATTCAATTTAACATTTTACTACACAGGAACTGTAATTTTGGGCATAATTTGAGTTCAACGACTTCTGACCGCTCTTACTGATCAAACAGTAAGAGTTTATGTATTGATTGAAGGGTTTGTTTATTTTGTGTAAACAACAGAATACAGTTTTAGCCTTTAGAAAAGCGTCCTTTGCACTAATAGCCAACCGGGAACCTGCCCTCATTCATTTCAACCAATGTACTCTTCCAAAATGACAGAGTCCCTGCGCTCCTGCTCAAGCCTGTGGGGGACTTTGAGCAATGAGAGTGTGGCTTAAGATTGTCAGACAAACCACAGTGGAAACACATCCTGTTCCCCTCTTATTGTCTCAGCCTTTGTTGTTTTTTGTTATATTGTTTTACAAAGCAAAAGGATCAGTTGTTGTTTCATACCACTTTCACACACAGACCCAGCAAAATGATTATCGAGCAATGTAGAGGCCGACTGTAAAGTTTATCCTGAAAAACACAGGGCAACTGAAATGGATGATCTTTAATTAACTAAAGTTTAATCACACATTCAAACTGCATATCAATCCAAAACAAACAAACAGAATGCTTCTCCATGCAAAACCCAGGAAGCATGTCCAAATATAAACCAGCTCCCTCCCTGCTAACTTCAGCATTATGTGAAAAAAAAAAAAAAATTTTGGTTTTAATGCTGGGATTTCTGTTTTCCTCCATAAACCTTATTACACACTGTTTGTAAAGCATTGTTGATGTTGCAAAATTTCTTATCCCAATGTGACACAATCCTTTATTGTCCCAGACAGGTCCATTCATGGCTTAACACAACAACAATAAAACAAGGGCTCTTTTTTCCCCCTTTTCTAACCATCCTATAGTGGCTCACTTGAATATTCAAATGTTCATTGTCTTTTCTGCGTTTTGTTCATTGTTTGTTGTGCTGTCATTCCTCAGCTTGGCTCCTGAACTTCAAAGAAAGGCTTATGTCAATTTATGATGAAATGGAGTGAGCAGGCGAGAGGCAAGACGGAGAGGGAACGAGCGAGCGAGAGAACCTTCATGCAAAACGGCCCTGCCTCAGAATGTATGCTTATTAATGGGTGTTCAATAAATCAATGGAATATAATTAAATTCAAACAGTGTGATTTCTTCTCCGACTCCAAATATCACTCTCTCTGCAGGGCCTAAGGTGACCCCAATTCCCATGGTCCAAAGGACAACTCCGCTGTCTTTCACTGGAGGGTGTCACAGATCCAATACTAAGTCATGCATAACATTAGCGTGTTTTGAAGCCCACAAGGCAATCAAATAGTGCACCGTTGAAATGTTGACACTGATCTCATTTGATATATCTCAAGTGTGACAAAGCCATTTTTGCTCTGCTGGATATTAAAGACTTTAAAAGAGAGGATGACACGAGTGCTCACAGCTAGTTTGGAAAAGGAAACAGGCAGTTTTCGCCACATATTTTCTCCGTATTGCAGTTTATATCGCTGAGACTCAGCAGTCTCTCTTTTACTCCATAATGTGTGCCATCCAGCTGTTGTCATCTTTTTCCCTCTCAAAGCTGGCCCCGACCATGCCAGCAAAGGGAATCCAATTGGACAGAGTGGGAGGTGAGTCTGCGGTTGGTAATCACCTGCTGGCTAAAGGCACAGATGGCACAAACATCAGCAAGATGTTCATGCAGCAGCGATCCAAGAAGTCTTTCTGACAGGCTGACAAACAAATACAGAAACCTGAGAAACCCACAGGAAGCTGAGGAAGCACTGCAAGCAGGTTTGATGCAGAAAGTTGGCAACCTGGGAGTAAGTGAGCAACCTGAGGTGCCAAGCACTGATCCCTGTGCTGTTTTCACAGGCAAGATGCTGATTGCAGATTGTAATGATTTAAAAATTTAGACTCTTTGCCCAACAAGAGTAGCCTAATAACGTACTGTGCTATGAGCCGATGGCAGAGTTAGCAGCACTCATGCAGGCTGACTTCTTCTTCCTCTGTGATTTTATTTAGCAGACCCAACACTTGCATTCTGTTTCAGGTTTTAGGACTGCACTTCAACGAGAACACAACTGTTGTACATCTGTTAAGATTTTTCCCTGAGCTGCCATGACTTCTTCTGACACGCTGGAGAGAGCTCATTTAAGTTTTCACTAGGATTAACAGGCGATATATTTAACTACAACAGTTTGCACAAGCATGCAGCTATCGCTCCAATCAGGTGTAAAGCCTGTTAGCTCTTCTCTCTCAGCTCTGGATGAAGGAAGTTAGACGAAGTCATTTACTTTATTGATGTTGCTGGCAGAGATTTTTTTTTCTTTTATGGTAGTCAAGGCTCCCAACACATCAAACATATCAGAGTAAAAAGGCCCCAGAGACATCCCTCTTCTTGAAGACTCCCCAGCAGATGAGCTCCTTCTGCTCTCTGTGTTACTGCTTGGTGCCGTGGTTTGTCCTTCACAAGAGACAGGTAACACTGCCAAGACCCAGTAATTAGTGCAGATGGAGACTGTAATACTCTCTTCCCCTCCCTGCAGAAATGCCAAGGGAGGCAATCTATAAATTCCTGCATATTAATGCAATTTAAAACCACTCCAGACACCTTGCTGGAGGCATGTGATAAAAAGGGTGAAAGCCAGACTATGGCACAGAGCTGCGGATATGTCGCTGACATCAGTACCGTCTCAGCAACTTTGTGACCTAACACAAACCGGAATCGAGTCCCAATCTGTCTCCTTTCTTGGAAAATGCTTTCCAAATCCTGACCTTAGGCCTTACAACTGGGTCTCTATCAATAATTAAATGGTAATCTAAAAACCCATTTTAGTTAGGTCATCTTTCTGCGCCATTGTCCCCGCTTCTCTTCTTCCTCCGTCTATTTTTTCCCGTCTTTCCATAAGATCTAGTTAGAGATTCCATTAGCATGAGAAAGCAGGCTGGTAATTGTCTTCACCCTACTGAGTGATCCCTGGATAGAGGATTAGGCAGTGAGAAAGCCCTATTTCAACTTGGAGCACAGATGCTGCCCACAGCCACCCACTCCAGATTAGATTAGACTGTGGAGGGATGAAACCAACTGGTAACTTCAAGCAGCATTAAACAAAAAGCGTGGACAGGAGGTTAAAACCAAACTTTTGTTCACCTTTCAGCACCAGCTGTGGCCACCTTGTTTCCTTTTCTCTCTCTGTGTCTCTCTCTCAGTCTAGTCTTTTTCAAAATTTCTCTTTTAATCTACTAATATGCTTTTCTGTTGAAAATGGGGATTGTGGGAAAGGCAGCTTATAGTTTCTCTCTCTGATATACACAGAGTATTTAGAGCTGAATCTCCCTAAATCATCCCCCTGGGCCACCCTGTCCGTCACTAATCTGCACGCCACCACCCACTCATAAGGAGGTGTCACATTTCTGGCACTCCTCCATGGGATATAAGCACTTCAAACACCACAGCTTCTCCACTTGACCTTTCCACGGAGATGATCGATTAAGCCAGTTGGATTTATTCCATAAACAGGCAACCATTACATCAGAAAGGCGAGGAATTTACCTCTGAGGCAGAACTTAAAATCCATATAAGCTTCATGAGGATTCCAATTTTTATTGGCTTTTTCAATCCACGTCTTGGAGAACATTAATAACCACTGAGCTTTTTCAGGAGGCTGTTACCGTATCCGAACCGCAGCAGTTCTCCGGCTGTAATTATCGAAGCAAATCACAATGACAACAGAGTGAAATTCAACCGCTATCTGTACTCCATAAACCTGATGATGCAGGAAAACGATTGAGCTCGCTGCACTGCCGGGGTAGTACGAGGCGCATTATAAAACAAGGGGAAATTTAGCCCTGAAAAATTCAACGCTGCAAATGTGGCTTCCTTCTTTTAAAAACTTAACAAAAAAAACAGAAAAAGGAAACAAAACACAAACTGATAATTCTTTAGTTTGCTGTTTAGGAGGCTCTGCAGGGTAAACAAAGGAGTATAAGCAACAATAAAAGCTTTATTACACTCAGCAGAAACTTTATTAGGTACACCTGTGAAATCTAATGCAACAGCTCTGCCATAAATTTGTCTGGAGACTCTATTATGTTGCACCCCTCACATTAACCGGGCTGAAAGCATATAAGGAACACTTTAAAATGTAGTCTAGCTCAGGTGTTGGGCTACATCAAAAAAGTGTAAAAGTAGACTTAAGGGTGGAGCTGCTGAACTGCATTGCATAAGATTTCATTGTCTCTAGTGAAGATGAGCTACAACCATGTAGCTTTCTTGTTTTTATGCTTGAATACCTTTTGTATGCTTTCAGTACAGACAAGAAACAATCTGAAGTGAATCAACAGGGTGAAGACACCCAGTAAGATGAAAAGTATTTCGGTGCCAGTACGCTCGAGTTAACAAGCTCAAATTTCATTTGTGAAAGTTAAAACAGGAAATCTAAAACCGCTTTCATTTAGCCAGAAAAGCAGAGACCTCCATCGAGGAGCTGGACTCCTCCTGTTAGTGATCACAGTAGCCAGAGAGCTCTGCTTCAGCTCTGAGGGACTCCTGCTCTATGGTAATCATATCCTATTTGAATAATGAGGCAATACCACCACTCCTGCTGCCCATTCCCCCTGCATCCTTGACTGGAGTCTTTGATAGACACTAATTCTAGCTCCATCTATAAAGCTCCTCTCATGCATTTTTAATAGAATCTATTACTTTAGGATTAAATTATAAAAGACTGTCCTCCTTAAATTTTTAATAGTTTGCATAATTGGTATCAGGGCCTGAATGCGGACCATAAAAACCCAGTTTGTACAGGGCTAAGCTGCAGAACGAGTTAGACGAAAGCACAAAACACTGTTGCACAAAAAGTGACGCGCACGGCTATATGACACTATCGCATGCAAGCACACATCTGCACACACATCTCAGCGTGCATGTGAGCGAGGCTTTTACAGCTTTGGTTTCACTGTCGCTGTGAATACGATGGCGCGACCTCTGAGGGAAGGGCACAGTAAGGTCAGGGACCACGAGAGATACTCTTGGCTGCTGAGCTCCTGAAGCAGCCTGAGGCAGTAGGAGTCACTTGAAGGAAACTGGAGACATGAACCAGGTGTCCACAGACACCTGCTGCCAAAGATGTGACCACAACACTCACCAGTGCAAACAGCAAAAACTACTTAGCAGGTTTACAACCTCCCTTTGTCCCCACAGTCACTGATAACTGTGTTCAGTCAGCGTAAATGGAAATGTATTTCCCCTCTCTGTTCCTCGTTGCAGGCAGATCAGCCACAAGTTAAATGTCATCTGCGCTCTCTCACTCTCTACATCTCTAGCTCGGCTCCTTCCAATAGCAGACAGAGCATACAGGAGAGCAAATGTGTCTGAGACATCGCCTCCAAACTAAAGCCCCCTTAGAAATCTATGCACGTCACCAGTCCCCAAATTAGCACCACAGGGACACCCTCCTCACCGCCCCCGCATGCTAGCGGCAGCTCTTTGGCATATCTGTACTGGGGAAAATATTTCACACTGTATGAATTATTAAGTGAGGGGCCAGTGCTAAGCAGTGTGGAGATAGACCAGTTATTCACAGCTCTATTGGGACAGATGCGTCGGAAACCCGGGCCGCTCGCCTATCAGATCGTTTGTCACGAGCAATAGACAATTTACAATGAGAGAATTTTTCAATTTATTCGTTCTGCTGTCACTGCACTTTTCCACCTCCACTCATTCCACTCGACAACCCCCCCTCCTTTAGTTCCGTCTTTTCTGGTTGAGGGGGCTCCATACCCGAACCACCCGCACGCTTCTCAGTCTGATACTGTTGCTCACTTTGTCTTCTGTGAGGGGAAGTCTGGGAGTGTAACACATGCGTAGAAGGCACGAGGAGAGGGACTCTGCTGCTTTAATCATCTTAACTGAAGTAAAGGTGTGTTAAGGACATGCTGTGTTACCTGAGGGCTCTAGGTGATGAAGCTGATCTGTGGCTCTGTGACAAGGAAAAGAACAGGAAACTAGGGGGGAAGATGCTTGGCTGTGCCTCTTCAGAACTTTTTGAGTACTTCAGTACTTTTTTTTGTCCCTGTGTGATTGGGGCAAAAGAAAGAGTTAACTGAACCAAACTGCAAGTCAACAGAAAAGAACCTTACAGAATGCATAGATGTGACAAATACTATGATTGGACCTGTATTGTAATAAAAAACAACACACATCCAGAAGGATTTTTTTTTAAGTTAATGAGAATCTTCTTCAGGAGAAAGAAGAGGATCCCACCGGGCATTTCCTCTTTCACTTAAGTGGAAATGCCAAAAAACAACTCCCACACAGAAAGACAGAAGACCTCAGCACAAACGTCTGGCAGAATGCAATTTTACCATTAATTACCGAAGGTGAACCAGCTGTCAAAACAGCTACACATTTCGTTTTTGTTCAGAAATACCCTCCGTTAAAAAGGATGAACTGCAGAACAGACCATGCCCGAAAGCCCAAAGCAGTACTCTACCACCATTTCATGTTTCCAAACCTTTATAAAAAAAATCAAATAAAAAATAAAAAATAGATTCTGTCTCTCTAAGCTGAATATACAAACAGAAACAGAACATTACACGAGCAGCTTTGTTGGTCTAAATGCTTACGGAGTGCACTGAGAGCAGCAAAGCAGCCCAGAGTGTTTCTTTATCGGTGATGTCCTTTGAAAACCTGATGCAGACGGGTTGCACTGAATAGGTCTTGATGTGAAAGGCAGAGATGTTAGATAAATGTGCTCATAGCCAAGGCCTTTGCCCTCTTCCTGATGACGCGTTCTTTTACTCAAATACCTACTCCCCCTTTACATGCAAGCAGACACACACACACACACACACACACACACACACACACACACACACACACACACACACACACACACACACACACACGGAAACACAGACGAACAGTGCCAATAATCCCACTGAGGGCAGCATTTGTTTGGGGACAAGGTGACCCTGTTGCCTTGGGGCCTGTGAACAGGCACAATGAAGGCCTCTCATCCTGCACACACCCAGCTGGCTGTGTTGGGCTGACGATGGGTGGAGAGGTGAAGGGGAGAAGGGTGGGGTTGTGAGAGGCATCACAACACCCTTCGTCTGCAGTTTTAAAACTCCATTCAGGAAGCCCCCCTGAGATAGCTCTTTTCACACCCTTCACAGACGGAGCAAAATCCCCGCTTGTAACCCAGAGTCACGCAGTCAACAGATGGAGCTGCTATTGAGTGAAGGATCGCGGCAGCAGAGGCGGCTCCCCATCCATCCCCGCTGGAAACAATGGGGCAGCAGGTCAAGAGTGCCGTCTCCAGGAGGAGGGGTCAGGGAGGAGGGGCGTGCTTCGACACAGTTGAGCTATGCGAGCGCTTTGAAACTGGAGGAACTGAGAATCTTTAGGGGTAAAGGACAGAGGGGAGGAGGCTCGCGGCTACGTGCAAGTCGCCAAGTTCCCGGCGATCAGGCTCAGGTGGAGGAGGATTGCGTGTGAATCTGGGACAGCAGTGTTTGTGTTTAACCTGCAAACAAGAACAAAAAGACATCCCTATGCACACACATTTGCCTGTTCAGAAGAAAACACAGACTTACAGTTTAACACACATTCCAAGGACTCGCACTTATACTCGCTCATCTCGGCGCAAACACAGCCACGCGTAAAGAAAAGCGGACCTCATTTTTGATCAAAAAAGAAAAGGAAATACAGAGAAAAAAAACCCTCAGTGCAATGACGCTTTATAGACAGAAAGGCGAGAAAACGATTGAAGTGTCCCGAAGACATTTTTTTCCATAAAATACTAATGTGTATACTTTTAAAGTTCGTGTCAAGTATTACAAAAGTGGGTCAGAGATCTTTCTAGTTTTGAAAGCACACAATTAAAAAGCAAACACTTCTATTCAACTATTCCTTATTTTTCAAGCTCTCAATTTTCTCACAGAAGCATCACATAAGATCAAAGTTCCAGACTAAAGCTTATATAAATAGTGACACTAAAGTGCTCTGAATTTATTAATGTTTTGTGTGTGTGTGCTTTTCAAATGTACCGAGTTAACTGTGTGAACCACAGAGGAAAACTATGAATAGCTACATGCTGAATCGCTCATGTGTGCGTGCATGCACAGGTGCATGACCACACAGATCATAACAAAGCACTCGTGGCTTGCTTTACAGGGGAAAGTATATCCATTTTCATTGACCAGAACTCTGGCTATTATGTTGCTCTGACCTGGAAGTCAATTAGTCAGCTAGGTTGCACTGCCTCGCTGGATTTCTATGACTGGAGCAGAGACAAAGACACAATCAAGGTATACAGTGATCCCACAATTTCAGTCTCTTTTATATGGCATGAACATTTCTGAGGGAGAGAGAAACCAAAATACTGCTGCCACATGCTCCTCATCCTTGAAAGGTTTGGTTTATGGGGCCATTTTGCACAGGAAGGAACTCATTATAAAGCAGAGGGCGTCAAGAGCATTGCAGCAATTCTCCATTAACATCCACTTGACAAGAAAGTGCAAAAAAAAGAAAAAAAAAGAAGACTTCCTATCACTCGGGATGTTCACAAATCGCACCTAATTAAACACAAAAGCCCAAGTCCATGAAATCAGAGTGCAGAAAGCCATTTGAAGACAGAGGTGAGAGAGAGCGTTTTCTTGGTGGCAAGAAACATACATCGCAAGGAGGCCACAATTTCATTCATGTTTGTGTCTCCTTCAAACAAATTGTCAGCTAAGTACACTGGGACAAAGGGCTGAACTGTTATTCTACCTTCGCTAGGTCACATCACAATACATCAATGGTTTGCCATTTCAGAATATGCTGCTGTTATGCTATTTGAGCCCAGAATTGAAAAAAATAAAGACTATTCCAACCATGCTGAAAAGGATCAATAAGCGCATAGAAAAAGAAAATGGCCATAAACACAGAGGCTTTTATTCAGAGTGCCACAATGTAGATGAAAGCACAGAATGCACCTGGAGAGCAAAGCTGAAAGAGGCAGAAGACAACAGAGCCCACAGAGTTATCAGGTGGGTCCAGAGAGCGTTATCTATATTCAGACCTCGGGTTCATCCATCTCCGCAGCACCTATTAGAGTTCTAATATTGTAGGTTTTAAGGAGGCTCGGCTTTCCTGCCACAGTGAGACAGATTCAGCTCTAATGCCCCCTTTCCCTTTTCAGTGTGGTCTCACAAGGTCCTCTTGGTTTTCTACAAACAATACTGCTGGGCTGCGGCCCTTATTTAAAAGATTAATAGGATGCTGTCTTGGCAGAGAAGCAATCAGTGAGGTTTCTGTGACAGCAGAAAATGTGTGAAAACAAGGGAAAGAGGAGAGACCATTGTCACGGTTACCAACTGGCTGCTGGAGCTCAATTGAGATAGCTGTGGCTTTCAAGCCCAGCTGTCAATCACAGCAGCGAGCATCAATGGGGTAAATTTAAATGATAAAACGATAAGTCATGAGCAGGCGATTTCGCTGTCATCAGGACGGGGGCTGCTTCAGAGTAACTCACTATGGGTGCAGAGATTTCACTGCAGCCATATGGAATTTGGTTTTGCATCGAGTTGCTGGCTTCACCCCTCAATCATGACAGAATGTGTAATCACCAAATGTCTTCCTCTCAATCCCTGTTACAATTGGCAGCACAGTGCTGCCACTAGAGATGGGGGAACAAAATGGAAAGCTGACTAAATGACAAGCTTTAAGTGACACTTAATTTGAGATACCCCGGCATTCTCTCAGCTCCAGTAAACAGGATCTATCAAACTTCGCCCACAGACTGTATGACTCCGCAGCTGTCTGTGGGGAGAGGCACAGTATGCCTGAGAGGCCCCCAGCTACCAAGAGTGATGATAAAGAAATCAAATCCTTAATAGTTCCTAAAACACTCCAGAAGAGCTGTAGGAACAATTAGCACACTTTCAAAATGTGTACATTTGCATTGGCTGTGTGTCTCGTGGATTTTTGACCTCTGACGATAAGCATAGACTGTATAAAAAAGATGAACAAGGCCACTGGTTTGTGCACTCCCTAAATGCTGACCATATCATTTTTTTTGAAATCAGATATTACATATAAGGTGTGGATCTGACTGAAAAATCCAGGGACACTGCTGGCCACCATAAAGCATAAACTTGACGATAAAGCACGCTAAGTTTAACGGAGCTGTAACGTATAAAATTCACATCGTCTTGTATAAATAAGATTTGAAACCAGCGACTGACACCAAAAAACAGTTGTAAAACTGCTAATCATGGTCAAAGATCAAGTGAGAAGTCGGTTTGTTTACCCACAGACTTTATACAAACAGACTTCTTTTTCCACCCCGAGAAGTCGCCCCCTGCTGGCCATTAGAAAGAACGTAGAGTTAGAACAGGGGTGTCAAACTCAAATACACAGTGGGCCAAAATTCAAAACTGGAACAAAGTCGCGGGCTAACGTTAATATTTATTGAAATATATTTATTCCTCCAGATATAAGAATGAATCTTTTCTTATGGACTCAAACACGTTTTGCTGAAAAAGTGAATATGGAACAAGCAAAGCTTAATACTAAACAATATATATATTAGCTGCATAATACCAGTAGGCCAGCTCTAATAGTAATTTGGTATGGCTTTGTGGGCCAAATGTAATTAGGCTGCGGGCCAAATTTGGCCCGCGGGCCAGAGTTTGACACCTATGAGTTAGCACAACTCTGCATTGGCCTCACTTTTCAGACCCAGAGACTATGTCCATCTTTTATTTACATTCTGTGCGACAAACCCGTTAAAAAAAATTAAAAAAACAATACTTGGAGGTCATGTCACACAACGTACAAGGCACATCTATAACCACATAGACACACAGAGATACACAGAACCTCAACTGTTATCAAATGCCCCTAACTGTTCAAAAGGTTATTTAAAACCCGTGTAACAGAAGCTAATGACAGCCTTAGAGGAAATGACAGAGTAGGGAAAAACACAAGTGAGCTGGTGAAGAAGTGAGAGAAAAACACTTAACAGCTGTTTTCTCCCTTCTTCCCTTTGCTCATCCCAGGAGAGAGTTCCACACAATCTCCCTGATCCTAGTTTGTGGCTGACAGAGGGGACCGCAGATCTGTTCATTTCCCCACTCACATGGCTCTGTGCGTCCCCCCCACCCCTGCCCGCCTCGCCATCGTGCTCTGATGCCAAGAGGGAAAGATGGTAGAGGATGAGGAGGGGAAGCGGGAATGGGGGGGGGGGGGGTCTACATCAAGGAGAGACTCTCCCAGTGGGTTCTCGTCAGTTCCAGGCCATTGCACCTTGTTCGCTGGGATTTTGTTTACACACACACATGCACGCACATGTGTGCACAAGAACTCGCACACACATACATGCAGAGGCAGATGACTATTAATGGATACAATGATGCAGAGTCGCTTTTCAGTTTTTTTGGGCTGCACAGTCACGTGTTTTGTTTTTAACTACTGTTGTGACAACAGGAAGCTTCAGCGGCAGATCACTGTAAGTCACTGACAAAGAAACAGTCTGAAGCCTCGCAGAGCTCATTTAAGTGGCACAGAAGCAGATGACATTCAATCAAAACCCAGTGATACGGTTGATGTGGTCAGCGGTAATGTGTAGCCAAAAGGCCTGACACACTTCCACGGTCTTCGGGGACAAGCGGGGAACGGCAGGCTGCCCCTGTGTGTTCAGTCTCTACAGATGTTGCCTTGGAGAGCGGCTGACTGGTGGGCTGCCGTGACAGCTGGACAGCTGTTCTATAGATGCAGCTACAGAAGCATGGCACTGAGATTGGAGGGGGAGGATAGGGATGTATGTTTAGTTTATCTGTATGAAGTTCCCAGGACATACGAAGCTGTCAATTTTAGCATTGGTGCATGAGCCCGGATAAGAAAAGATGGCACCGAAGAGGATATGGAGAAAGAGCACAGATGGGCAAATATCAGACGCGGCTGACGATCTTTAAAGAAGCTCCAATAACAAAACAGATTTTTTTTTTAAGTGTAGATATAATATGTCAATCCAGAAATGAACAAATACACCACCAACTGGCTACGCGAGCGCAAGACAAAGCATTTAATTTGATCCACAAGGTCTGTTTAAGCAGCCGTGACTTTTTATCATCATAAACAAGTAAAAGTTTAATATGAACTTCACAGGCATGTTCAAATTAAAGTTTTTACTATCTCATGAAAGAGGAAAGGAAAGAAAAAAAACTGTGAAGATTAAAAAAAGAAGAAAGAAACAGAAGCAGAGAGAATAACTGGCAGATAATTTAAAGGACTCTGGAATTTGTGCCAACACCGAGGCTGCTGGTGATGAAAGGCAGCTTAAATTGGGGGTCATGTTCAGATATTACACCTTTATTCTGCCACTTAAAAATCCAGTAACCTAAATTCAGACCTGCAAAAGAACAGTGCGAGTAGACTGTATCTATTACAACAGGACTGCTTCAGACTAAGATCTGAAAAAAGAGAACAGATGAAAAAAAAGAGCTGAAATGTTGGGAAACACTCCACTGTATTAAATGTTGTCACCTGCTGAATAAACACGCTGTAAATCATGAGTTAAATAGCTGGGACGGGTGCCAATCACCACTGCCAAAGCTCGAATTTGTCCTTAGCGGGCCAGACTTTTCATTATACCATAAAAGGTCAGCAATTTGTTCAACTCAATAAAAAATGTTAATAAAACTAAGAGCTCACATGAAGCAGCCCTTGATAGCTTCTGGTCGCTCATCAGAAAACATGAAAGTGTGTGTCTGTGTATTTGTGCATCTGCACCGTCACCAGCGTGGCATTATGTCGGTCAAAGGTCGTACAGCGGCAGGAAATATAGCTTTGGACCAGTCGTAATCCAGGCCAAACTCCAACAGCAAAAGCACATACACTTTCCTACAAACACACATGAATGCAAGTGCAATTTTGCATTGCACAAAAGCCGGGAGTCGATAAGCACCACCACGCAAAACTCCCCAATTCCAGCTCACACCCTCCACCCTACTGTGCTAAATAAATGAAAAGCCCCATTATAATTATATATGAAATCTTTTAGAGGAAAAAAGTGATTACTGTGGATGCAAGTCTGGAAGTGGGTGGGGGTGGGTCATTGCTAAGCAACCAGTCATTATCCTCCAGAGTAGAGAGCGAGGTGACCGGCCATCCATCTAACTCCGGTGGCTTGCCTGGCTCCTGTGTACCCCCCCTCGCCCACACCACAAACACCTTCTCTTCCCCTTCTTTCCTCCGCCACTCACCCTCTCTGGCTCTCCCTCTTCCTTGCTCCCTCACTCTCTCTCTGCCGTCTCCCCGTCCGAATACAAACAGAGATAAAGAACGCTGCAATCGCTCTTGACACACAAATAGGTTAACACAATAAAGCCGGCTTTGCCTGGCTCACTCGAGGGAGGAAAGCAATTCCAGCAGCAGGCAGGAGGTAATAAAACAGGGCTAGGAGTGTGTGTGTATGTGTGCGTGTGTCCATACATGTCCTCATGTCAATGTTCCTGTGTTTTTGTATGTGAATGGAAGCAGGCACACAGAAGCTCTTTGGCCCCAGGGCCTAATATCCCAAGGATTTTCAACCCTTTCTTGACACAAATAATACCGGGAGAGAAAATGACAGAAATTCCAGGGTGCTCTGCCATTTAGATTAAAGGAATGGTGGTTTTATATTAACAGTATAGCTGACCTGCATTATCCCTATAAAAACATTCTCCTACGGGTCATATGGCGGCTCTTTTGCAAATGGTCTCTGCCTCGCATGGTTAAAATTCAACAAGTAAATTGAATGAGTTTTATCTGTGCAAGCCTCGGCTCACTCTCCCTGATGCGGCTGCCAGGCCTGGCAATAAATGATAAAAATCTCCAGAGTTTTATTAAATCGTGTTGCATTCACGCTGAACTCGGGGAAAATGGCGAGGTGGCTTCTGCAATTACAGTGCAGACCAGACAACATTGTTTTCTCCAGTCAGTGGAAATTTCATTACCTTACAGCAACCGCCTTAGAATTGGGTAATAGCCTCTTTTTGTCACAGACGTAAGCCGTCTGCGGGAGGTGTGACACCCCCTTAAGTGTTATCCATTTGCAACAATATGCACCGAGCCAGTCGCAGTCCGGATGCTGGTCAGCATAATGTACAGCGTTATTCAGTGATACGATGGAGGAAGAGAATGGACCAAACAAAAAAAAGAAAAAGGAAGGCGGTCAATAGCTAATTCCTGAAATGACTGTGGCGTAATCAAAAGCATTGAACCTGGATACATCCATGCAGCTGACATATCTCTCCTCAGGCTACGCATGCCCCCCTTCTCTGGCGTGTCAATAAATAGAGAGAGGGCTAGCACATTTGGCTGTGGATGGACTGAACTGTGAAGAAACCCCAATTAAAGCCTCTAGAAAAGTTTCACACATTTAGGTCATACAGGACAACCATTTGTAAGCGTCAATCAATTCCCCACGTTTTTACCCGCGGCTTCTTCAACCAGCTAATCAAACAGCAAAGATGTAAAGTGGTGGCCATTGTCAACAGGGAATAAATTACCAAAGCATGAAGAGAAAACATCTTATCTGTCTGATGTATTTCCTGCTTCTGCAGAAAGCTACAAAGCCCAAGGGAGAGCAGTCAACCAAAATGCAGGGAGAGATGGAGATTAGGATGATGTGCAGTTCCTTGTTCCATTAAAGTTTGATCTTCCTCAATAGCCGAGGAAAATCAGATATCTCCCATTCAAGATTAAAGTACACCAGCAGAGAGGCAGAGATTAATCAGAGGCCTGCATGAGATAAAAACAGCCTTGCTTCTGGCATGGAAAACAGTGGCAATAAAGAGTTCAGCTGATAATATGAAACATGGCGAGGCACAATAGCAAATCAAACAGCATGTAGGGGCCTCCAAAACAAATCAAAGCACCGACTAGACTGCGATACAGTGGCTGAAGAAGTACAGCAGGGGCTGATCTGATAGTAACCAAGGCCTTCATTTTATTACTGTTTAAGGTTGAGGAGGGCACGCTGTGGATTTTCCCATGTTGCTCTCTGTCGCCAGCCTTTCATTCCCTCTCCTCCTCTTCTCCTTGAGATCAATGGCGCTGGGGTGATTTCACAGCAGCCTGCACTGTCACCCAGAACAAATCAATGTGACCATGAGGAAGGCAAGAGCGGCATTGTTTTTAAGGAGAGCAAATTCGCTGTTGGAGAGCTTGTCAGATTTGCTTTATTCTCCTTCTTCCCCCCAAGAAGTCTTTGCAAGGAGCATGCCACCCCTCACTTTACTGCCTGTGCTGTGGAACAAACTATAAACTGAACAGTACTCTGGCTCGCCATATGACTGTACTCATTAACCACGTTTGAACCGCACAGTTCCCGCTCACGATATTGCACAAGCACAAAAGAAATAAATAAATAAAATGGGCTGGGTGTCCCTAACCTTTAGAAATGAAAGACTAGACATTAACCTCGAGCCCTGCTGAGACGTGACTTCCATTCTGCCTGACAGAGGGGCGAGAGGGGAAAAGAGAGAGGAGGTCGGAGGATCGTTGCTGTCCGTCATGCGCTAAGTGGTTGCAGATAACCCTGATGAGGAGCTGCCAAGGTCTCATGAGCAGGTAAAACTCACAAAAATAAGTGAAAATGATCAGTGGGCAGATAACCGACACCCTTACCAGAAACACAGAAGGAGTGCACGCAATCACACTGCTGTAACTTGTGTTAGAGTAGTTCTTCTGCATCACACAAAATCACACTTTCATTTAAACGCTAGAGCGCCTGTTTATAAAACCAAGAAGCTTGCACTGTATTTAAAATTTACTACCACGTCTCACTTAATGCTTTATGATGTATAAATGGAATCTCACTCTGGCATCACATTTCGCACAAGTGTTGATGTCATTAGGTATAAAGTGCTGTGATTTCATTCATTTTTACAAGGCTAGCAGCATGAAGAGGTTTTTCTCCTAACATATACTGTATTATGGAGTATATGGTTGATAAAATGAGTATTTCTTCTTGTTCTTGTTCTCATTTTTTGATTACTGTAGTTCAGCATTTATAACCATGACAGTGTGGACACACTGGGAAGAATACTCATTTCATTTGACTTCCTCAGTACAGCTAATATAACCATGAAGGTTAATCTTTAAGCGCTGAAATAGTCATAATAACGGTCACAAAAAAGGGCGATATAGATTAGATAGCATTAACAGCTAGTAGTGAATGGGGGTGCTACCTGCACACAAATGTGTTAAATAGCTAAGTAGAAGGACTCTTATTAATCCCGCCTGCAAAGTCCCACCAACGCCACCAAGTCTGTTGGAAACTGGACATCACTTTTCACCTGTATTTGTTCACACCGAGTGGCTGAAAGGTGTCTCTGTTTCTCTAGCGCCACTTCCACGTAATGCTTTTTGTTTTCTGTTTCCCTTTTCATGTTCTGTCACCACTGTTCCAGGTACTGATGTGCAAAACAAATATCTGTACAGGGACAATAGAGTTTATATCAAAACAAGTAAAACTGCAAAGAACAAGAAAGGGCAAAATTTGTGTTGTTTGGCTTAACATGAAAAAGCGTTAAAACAAGAACTGTTATAGACTTTCGCTGATATGAAACACTTTGATCAGGTACCTAATGAGCTGCTGTTGACGTGGCTTTGAGGGTCCGATGATGTTTCCAGGTAAGAAGCTTTGTGCTTTCCTGTGATATCAGTTAACGTGAGAGTTGTTGTCTTTTCTTTTCTTTGGCAGGAAAAGAAGATGAATTTAATGTTTGTTTTCATCTAAAGTGTATTATTCTATAATTGGACTCTGTGGAAAAAGCTATTTTAAAAAATGATTTAATTTGCACTTTCAGTAATGAAGTCCACACAAGAATGGACATAAGCTCAGACACTTGAGGGGTCAGTAGATCTTGATTAAGGCACACGCTCTCTCTCTCTCTCTCACACACACACACACACACACACACACACACACACACACACACACACACACACACACACACACACCTGTATCTACTATTTTAGTCATCTTAACTGTCAAAATGAGTTTTGGTGCCTCTGGGTAGGTGTTGAGACAATCAAACCATGCAGGGATTAAAAAAGATTAATACACAGCACAGGAAATTAAACTTCAGCGACTTTAACGATATTCATGAGTGGAGCTCACTTATTCACTCCAGGCAGGCACTTTAATAAGCAAAGAATACAGCAAGGAGCCCAAATGCAATCAATCAATCAAGCTGATACGCTATTTGAGTTCCAAACTTATAAAATTTCGGGGTTATTTTGGCGTGTTTTTGTTAACGCATTGCTCAAATATGTTCACTACCTTCCAGCTGTTGGCAGCTCAATTAAGTACAAGAGATTACATTTTACTCAAGTTGGCGACTTACGCCCGTTTCATTTTATGATCAAGTAAAAAAATAATGTGGAAAACACGTGAAATTAACTTTGAGCCCACAAAGCACCGATATCCTTTTGTCAGCTACCAACGCAGAGAAAGCAGAGCAAAAGCAAACATGGTGAAAGCGAGAGGAATAAAATGTGGATAAAGTCTTGAGCTGGCAGCGGGACCCTTGAAGCTCCAGTGTTACAAAAAAAGAAAAATCGAAAAGCAAGCCAAAAAAAAAAGCAGTCAGAACAACAACTACAATCTCAAAAAGGTAATTCAGTGACCTAAATATTAAAGCTTCCCTGCCATTCCACTCTCCCCTGCCTTGTCCAACCATCATGTTGAGTTAAGGCAAGCATTATGCTGGGGAGACTATTTGTTTAGGTGAGGAGCAGCCGCAGAGCTAATATGAGCACAATTTGCTCAGCAGGTCATAGACGCAGAGTGGAGGAAGTAAATGAGGCAGTTCTGCCCCCTCGGGTGCAGCTCCTGCCTCATACATCACTGGATGTTTTATTCAATACAGCCAGGAAGGCTCTATGTCAGGTGCCCTGACTGTGGGGGCGCCTGCCCTGCTGTAGGGGCCCATATTACATTCTGCGAGCTGCCTAACTGCAAGGCTGCTGGAGAGAGAACGACTGGAAGATAAGAATTTGAGGATGCTTGTAGTCTAACGATAAAACATACAGTGTGTGGCTTTTTCACTGCACAGTCAGCATAATGTGGAGGCTCATTTACGTGCAATGCGAGCAATGGAACTAAATATTGCAAAGCAACCTCAGCAACCAGCGAGGCTCAAAGTTCACGGGAAACAATCCAAACTTTATCAGCTAATTCACAGTCGAGTCAAATTTTCAGACTTCCTCTGGCTGCACCAGGGGCTGGGGCCGCAGAGGGCACGTGAGCTGTGGAATTCACGGGACAATGACAAATTGTCTCACGACCTTAGTGCAGCACTGAGGATCATCCATATCACCGAGCATAAAGTGAAAACTTTTACAGCGCTGGGCACAAATGCTCGTGAATTTTATGAGTCTCTCTATGAAAGCCTGTCACACCATACAGGCACACAATAAAATAAAAATAAAAAAGACAGAGATTGTGTATCATTAACACACCAGGGTGAAAATCTCTAATTGCAGCAGGCACTGTAGTTACCCTACCCGTGCGCGGTAACGCACGGGGGCGTACAGATGAGAAATTCGCACCTTTTGCTCTGAGCCGCAACTCTTCCAGTGCCACACATCCCCGTGTCTGTGATGCCTGCCTGCAGTGCACTGGCCTCGACAATATACTTAATTGCCACCCATACTTGAAAAGACCGATATTACACATCAAAGCAGCTCCTCGAGCAATTCGGCAGCGGCTCTCTAACAACTCGATTTTTACAACACTTCCTATGGGTCAAACAAAGGGTTTAAATCCGAGACATCATCAACCGTGTGGGCAGCATCCTGGGGGGAAAGGAGGGGGGTATTTTATAAACATTCATTATTTTCAGGCGTTTCTCTGTTTCGGCGACAATCCTCCCCAAACATTGAAGCGAAGCTCTGACACAAACTACCATAATGGTTACAAATAAATGACCCGTAACATTCAGAATCTACACGACTGGGAGAGACAGACATGCAAAATATATTTACCATAAATTGCTCCGTAGTGTACACTAGAACTCCATGCAGATCGTAGCATTCACTGAGCAATCTGCCTCATACTTCTGCGGTCCAAATTAAAACGGATTCATTCTGTTGCCCCAAAATCCAGATGCTGCTTTGTCGATGTCAAATGTTGATTAAGTTTATCCTCGTCTTCCGACGGTATGCAAATGTAGCGGTAACCCTGCAAATTAGATTCCACACTCTAGCCTCTAGCATGCAAAGTTAATAAGCTTTGCCTTTTTTTCTCGATTCGGCTGCCAATTTTTGTCGAGGGCAAAAGCGCAGGTCGGCAATTTCAAGAGCGTCCTCAGAAGGATTGCGCACCAAGTGTGCTTCGGGTTTTCACCGTTTAGCCTCCGAATCAAAGTAGGTACAGGGTCCCGGTTGATCTTCCTCTCGCTTGAAGATATCTCCAAATAGCAGAACTCTTAACCGACACACTGGGTAGGTTTAGCGGCTACGCAGTATTCCAAAAAATCCCCCCGCTGTTACGCATGGGTTTCGTGGTCCGCCTGCTCAATTTTGACGACCTTATGAGAAATGTATCATTCAAATGTTTTCATCTAGGCAATATTGTGTGAAGGTACCCTGAAAGAGATCAAGGCTGGGCCAAAGTAGCTGCCTGAATATCCTAAACTGATGCGATGCGATGTAAAATCCCGGAGAGCAGGCTCTGCTCCTTCCGTCACTTTATCCGAGGTGTCGGCAGACGCTCTGAGATGTGTTGCCTCTCGATTCAGACTTAAATTTCCAGGTGAGGCTGTGGAGTAACCTTGACGGCAAAGCCCCGAAAGGCTCTCTTTGGTAATATTAACCAAACAGGAAAAGGTTACGTCTGGATAAAGAGCTAGCTACTTCTGGCAGCTCCGGGATGCGGTCCTGCCCTTCTGCCGAGCTGCCGAGACTGACAATAACCCGGAACGCTGCAGACTGTCAGGCTGCACAGACCGCCCACCGACCAATCACCGCACTGAGGGAATAGAAACATTCCCACGGGTTAGCCAATCATTGGTAATTGAGGACTGTTACCATAGAGATCCTCGGCGTCTAGGCGTCTGAAACCACGTTGTTTATACGCAGAAAAATAATAATAATAAAGAAAACGTAATTATAAATTTAACATAGCAGAATTCATATTAATATCTTAATTACTCTTTTTTTCCATCGTAGGGTTTCATCCATTCCCCCCCAGCAGTCAAAGGTTAACAGCTTTATTGGAAAACCTGGGCTCAAACCCGAAGGCATCTCTAAAGTGCCCTTGAGCAACAATGACCTCAAGCTGCAGGAAGGCCCCCCTGTAGCTGAAATTAAGTATTGTTATGCAGCTTGAATAAAATTAAATGTGATCAGTGTGCTAAAATTACTACACTGTTCATAAACGTAAACGTTTCAAGTGTTATTTAACTCCATTGCTTTGTAAATTGCTTTGTAAATCCAATAGAACAGCTGTTACATCTTTTAAAATTCATTTTAAACATCCAAAGTTCTCTTCTTTTCTGATCTTCAACAGCCCGGGAAGCATGGAGCTTGCTGTTTTCTACATGATATATTAAGACAACACTTTTTTCCTACCAAAATTCCCATATTTCCAGTTGCTTCCCATTTTAAATGACCCACATTTCAGCAAGAACATGTTTAAAAAAGTATGACATGTTTGTGACTGTCTGCTTAACTTTGCAGAATTCCATCACTGACACCAGAAGCTTATGAGTCACTGGAAACCTCACAAAACACCTATTTTTGCCAAAAGAAAAAAAAAGGGGGAAGAGAAAAAGAAAAAAAAAAGTCACTACAACAGTGGGGAAGTGGACAGTTTACTCTGACAGAAGCCCTTAGTATTTTTCCTCTTCTTGCCAACTGTGTCCGGTGCACACAGACCCTGGGACACACAAAGGCAGTACAAGCAATCACACATCATGGACTCTCATAATAAGCTGACGCTGGGAAGTGGGTGATGCAGCACTCAGCTTATGCCAGTGCTGATAAGAGCCTGAAAGTATTACCTCGGTCTGGCAGCCTGCTCCAAGAAATCCATCGTGAGCCAGGTCATCAATTCTGCCCTATCTGATTGCTCACCAATCCCTGGCAGCTCCATGTCGCTGTCCTGGCTTCTGCCTTTGAAATTTTCTCTATGACTTGCACTTTTGTGCTAGTTCTTTCACAGAAAAACAGACACATACTGTATGTACACACAGGATCTTTTATGTGATCTTACACCTACATGTCAAATAATAAAGCAATGTGTGTGTGAGAGAGAAAGCAATGTAGACTTTCCAGAACAATGGATTGCCTGACTTACTCAGTCTCAATCAGATCTCCTGCTTATTGCTGCAGTGGACCTAAAAAGCATAAATTTAAAACTTGTGGAGTTCATTCATATCACACATGCTGTGTGGCTGCGCAGTCAATCAAACAGATGAACAATTAATTGAAAAATACTCAAGCAGGCCTGTGCTGTGCTCCAGTGAGGCAGTCGGGCAGGCAGGCAGGCAAATAAGCCATTTGATTAGCTGATAAGCAGATGACTCAACAAACATTCAAGGCATGTTTACTGTGGTTTGATTAGAGTACGTCCAATACGCAGAAGATTGGACACAAATACGTTGTGAAAACACTCAGCTGTTCCAATCCCCAAGGCAGCATGAGGGCACATAAAAACAATGAATTATTTATGGGGGAGACTAGTGAAATATCACAGTGGATAATTTTCCGTGGGCTATATTAAATGTAGTTTTCAAAATGATATGCCTGAGTCTGTGCATTTCCCAGAAATCATTCCCTCCCAGTGACAGGATTGAGCCTGGAGACTGGACATGAAATCATATTAGATATTTCCCCTGCCAAGAAATCTATGAGCGTTTATCTAAAACACCAAAGCAAGGGTTATTCACATGCTAATTGGGCCTCCCTCTTTCTTAGTAAATATGATCAAAGGATATTTGCTTTGTCTCTGTTTTAGGTATTAGCTCTGGTTCAAAATGAAAGACCTAGAATCAAGGCAAGCCTTTTGCATGCCACATCTGAAAGAGGGTTCACAATACCAGTAAATCCAGGTTCTGCTTCAGTAGAAATCACTGCAGCATCTCTTTGAATGGGGCATCTCATAAATAAAGCTCTTATACTCCCCATCCGGAGCTAACATTAATGTCTGTCTCAGAGCTGAAAGCCTTACGCTGTTACAATTTGTTCCTGAAAGTCAACTCAGTTTAATTGAGCAAAGTTCAAGACTCCGCAAACAGCAAAGTAACAGGAAAAAAAAATCGATGGCGGCAGAGGCATGGAAAAAAGAGATAGCATTGATTTATCTGCCATTGATTCACGAGGATCGCTGCATTGTGCCCTGCGGTTGAAATGCACGCTGTCTGCCAACTGATGGGGATGAATTTGAAAAGGTGTCAAGTGGTTGGAGGACACAGAGGTGGAGGATGAGATCGGGCGCAGCGAGCGGTGGCTGGGGAGGAAGAGTAGACTGGAGTGGGAGCAAGGGCATGAAGTATCAAACAGAAAGAAGGCGGAAGAAGAAAGGCTTGATAAGAGGGGATAATGTTGCAAGGATGACACCACTACCATGTGGGCCTCAGTCTCCATAGCGTTGTGTTAAAATGTCTGACAGGAGCGAGGAGAGATCAACTTGAAAGCAGAATACCGAGTGACCCGAAGGACCTCAAGTTAAAACCACCGCCATGACACCTGTTTAAATCCACTCTGCTCTATCCGTTTTATAATCAAAAACATCTAAGATTAAAATAACACATCAGACTCTAATATTTCAGAGTATTATAAGCAGCAGAGGTAGCGGGGCAACAACAGTTTAGTCAGTGAGAATAAAAGGTTGTTACAATAACACTGTGTGTAAGCATTTATCAAATCCCGCTGTTGCAAGTGCTTGACAAGAAAAGCAACTTTTGCAATATTTTAAGTCTCAACTATTGGCAAATAGATGCCTCCTCAGAGACTTAATACTGACAGCCATATGTTGTTGAGAAGAGGGGAAGCCAGGACAGAGATCAGAGGCCAGAGCAGCTACACAGGCAGAGAAGCATTATTGCTCAACTTTGGTATCTTTACAACATCCCTTTTCCTCTGCTGTGACTGCTGGCAGTCTCCTGTTTATGCCGACGCTAAAAGAGAACTATTATGTTCTGTTGTTTGATGTTAATTGTATGTTTAGTGGTATTTTAGAAAAGCAGACATAGTTTCTTTTCATTGCCATTGTGACGGTGGCAGCATTTTTTAAATATTTTGTTTTACTTTCCCAAGGTCTGTGCGTCTGTGTTCAGGGTGTAGTAAAAATGTAGCTGTTCAACCAGAAGCCTGACACCTATTTGTGTTTTAAAAGGAGTCGTGTAATCATAGCGTGGCTTCAAGTGGTTCCTGAGCAGCTTTAGCTGAGAGCGAGTCTATTTTATTTTTTTCCCTTTGTGCAAAGTGCAGTTTAAGTCAAGATGACACTTGTTTGACTTAGAAGTCTGTTTTTTTTTTCAGCGGCGTTTTGGTTCAACCCTGGAAAGCATCTTGGTTTCCTGTGTGTGACCAACCAGTGATATCTTCACGAGAAACCCCCCCAGTGCCTCCGCACACACACAGGAAGCCGTTTGCAGGGAGGCTGAGTTAAGGTTATCTAATGCATGCCCTGTGTTTGGTGCAACTGTGCTGTGCGTGATGACTGTTATTATTCATGGGACCAAGGTTGATTTTTCTAAAAAAAAAACAAAAGTAAAATCCAATTACTGTTACCACATAAGGGTGTGAAAAGCAGAAACTGTGCTGTAAATGAGAAATAACAATGTTGAGTATGAAACAGATACCCACAGATGATCAGAGATGAAATATGATGTTTGTTTCACGTAGCCAGATCCTTGCACATCTTCATTAAAGGGACTCATAAAAGCTCTTGAGTGTGGGAAGATCATTCACAGCGTGACCCCCTGTCACACCCTGTAAAATCTCACGGCATCTCGTCCTCCTCATAAAAACAAAAAACACGGGGAAGCAGGCGCCCAAACTGTTTGAATTTGCTACACCTAAGGTAGGAAACCAGATTCCAGTAATTGGAAGGCTTTGAAGCAGAAGTTGTTCCTTGTAGCTGTCATTGCAGTAAGAAAATAAAACAACTTTTACCACCTCCACAGGGTCTGTCAGCATCTTTATAGTAGCTGCACTACCTAGCAGGATATCAAAAAACGACAAATTTTACTATATTCTTTTATTCGTTAATCTAAATGTGGTGGATATAAATATTTTACATCTTCTTAAAGCTTTTCAGGATCATATAGAAATATCCGAATCTTACAAAACTGGAAGTACAAAATATTAGCAACTTACCTCACACTCTTGTCTATTAAGAGGCGCTCTTGAAATCACACATTTACAGTGTTTTCCTCCCCACAGCATCTGGTTAAGGCAGGTCTGGCAAGAACACAGCTATTCTTCCTGTTGTTTGACAGCTGCACATGCTGTATCACCTCTCCCCTCATACAATGCAATGTCACAGCAGCACCACTGTATGTAGCAGCCAAGGGGCCACTGAATGTAACCTAAGTAAAGGACTGCTTTAGAGAAAGGGGCCTTACAAGACCTCTATGTAGCACTATCATTTACTCATGAAGGTGGCAACTTGTGCATTGTTATTCATTCCTAACTCCACATAAAATCAACACCATGAAACCACTTTGCATGACATATAATACAGAAACATCAATTACAGATACATTGTGTGTACAAAAATACCTCTTAATCTTTGATTTCAGGTGTTTTCAGTCCCAGTGCCACAGGTGCATAAAATCAAGCACAGAGTCATGTACTCTTTACAAACATTTGTGAAAGAACGCTTTGCTCTAAAGAGCTCACTGAATTGAGTGTGGTACTGCCACGCTCAAATGCCACCATTGCAACAAGTCAGTGTGTGAAATTTGTTCTGTCCTAGATATCCCACCATAAACCACAGAGGTTACAGAGCGAGGTCACTGAGTGCATAGTGTGCACAAGTCCCCAGCGCACTGCTGACTCAATAACTGTAGAGCTTTGGCATTAATATCAGCACAAAAACTGCATGCCAGGAGCTTCATGGGATGAGTTTCCATAGTCGAGCATTATATCTGTAAGTATCATTTTCAGTTGGTCCAGTACATTTACTCAATTTCATCTGTGTGTACATTCAAAAGCAACCTTTCTATTCACACTTTCTGATGGTGTTTGCACTAAATAGTTAATTCTGTATTAAAATGATTTTGATTAGATTTGACTCATTCTAACAGCATTTCAAGTATGCAGTGTGTTCACTGAGGTGGACTCAAAATGAGCGTGTGTACATATGCTGAATTTTCCTTTTGAGTGTGGTTCTGTATGTAAAATTTGCAACACAAATTTAATTTAATACAACTGCAGGAGGTTCTCCCAGTCATCAAAAACAGTAAAAGCTGCAGGAGCATCTCGAAAAAGAATTTGAATTATGCGCTTCTGCTATTCAATTGAGTTGCAATTCTCCATGTCTGCCAAGGCGTGACCTTTAACCTCATCACTAACCCATCAATTTATGCTATTAGACATTTGTGCGAAGTGCCATCATAATTAACCTATGGATCCTTGGCCTATGGCTAAAATGTGTTTTGTAAGGTCACGGTGACCTTTGACCTTTCCCCACTACACCCTAATAAGTTCATTCTTTAGACCAGGTTGACCTCTTTGGCAGATGTAATGAAATTCCCTCCAGGTGTTTCTGAGATATTGCATTCAGAAGAATCCGATTGACTGACATACCAAAAACATAACTGCTCCGCTCACAGATGTTGCCAACACAGATTTTGCATTTTGGGGCATTTTCAATCATGTTCTTCAGCAACCTTTAGATGAATCTCTTGACATCCAGGCTCAGCAGTTGCTTTCCACAGTCATTATTTCCAAAGAGTACTTCATTTTATGAACACAGCAAGTACAACCACAATTCCAAAACAGCAGAAATGCCATGTTAAATGTAAATAAAATCAGAATGCAGTCATTTGTTAGAATCATAACCCAATATTTTATTTTTAACATAGAAAATAAATCAAATGTTTAAATTGACAAAATGTACCATTTAAAGAAAAATGTTAGCTTGTTTTGAATTTGACAGTGGCAAATGTTCTTTTACCAACATAAACATATGGGAACTGAGGAGACCAGTTTTGGGGCTTTTAGGAGGAATGGTGTCCCATTTTGTCTAAAAAAGGATTCTAGCTGCTCAACAGTCCTGGGTCTTCTTTGTTGTATTGTTTTGAGTTGGTGAAAGATTTGAAATGCAGGCAGGCCAGTTCAGCAGCCGGATTCTTCTACCATCAAATCCTGCTGCTGCAGTATGCCGTTTAGCATCGTCCTATTGAAATACGCAGGAAAAAGACGACATCTGGATGGGAGCATATGGTGCTCTAAAACCTGTATACATCTTACAGCATTGATGGTGCCTGTCCAGATGTGAGAGCTGCCAACTCCATTGGCAATAGCCCCATACCATCACAGATGCAGACTTATGAACCCAGTGCTGATAACAAGCTGGATGGTCCCTCTCTCTTTAGTCCAGAGGGTGCAGCGTCCATGTTTTTCAAAAAGCATTTTAACTTTGGATTCAACTGACCACAGAATAGTTTCCCAAATCCATTTTTAATGAGTTTTGACCCAGAGAAGATGCCAGGGATTCTGGACTACTTCATTGTATGATAGATCTTTTACCTGCATTTGTCGATGGCACAGCAAGTGTTCTTGAGCCCATTCAGTGATTTCCATGACAAAATCGTGCCTGTTTTTAATGCAGTCCTGCATGAAGGCCAAAGATTTCGGGCATCCAGTGCTGCACACAGAGATTTCTCAAGATTTTCTCAATCTTTTGATGATAATATGCCCTTTAGATGATGACATGATGAGTTTTCACAATTTTATGTTGATGATCCTTAATCTGAAATTGTTCCACAATTTGTAGATGTGGGTATTTATTAGTGAATCTCTGTCCTGTTGTCCCTCCAGGTGTTTCTGTTTGTGCAACTTTTCAGCTTTTTCGTTGCCCCTGTCCAAACCTTTTTGAGACATCTTGCTGCAATCAAAGTCAAAATGAGCCAAAATATTATTCATTAAATAATAAAATGTCTCAGGTTTAAGCATCTGATATGCTTTGTGTGTTCCACAGTAAATAAAATCTGGGTTTGTGAGTTATGCAGATCATTGTACTTGTATCTCTTTTTATTTACATTTAACACAGCATCCCAACTTTGTTTGGAATTGGGGTTGTTGAATAATGTCAATATGCTTGTAGCCCGTGCACTGCAAAGGGGACCAAATTATTTTTAACTTAACATTTTAAAGCCATATTTAAACATGTTGTGTAATAAGTCTATTAGTGCTATCTTCTTGCCAATGCTGTTTTTCTGCTCATGAAGCTGGAGTGAGAAGTAAGCTGTAAACAGATACTGAAAATAGCCATTCTGTCTGTCTTATTGTGACAGCACATATTGAGTTCATTAAATATTGTGTCATGTTAAATGTACAACAGTTACAAAGAACAATCCAAGTAGGCGGAGTTGTGTGTTGTGAAGACTTTTTTTCTTTTAAGCAAAATTAGCCGTCTCCCAGCTGAGGCTGAAGGATTAACGTACAAATATGGGACTGACATTGAACTGTTCACCTAGCTCTGCAAGAAATTAATCATATCGTGACTTCATTGTAAGGTCTTGTAAAGTAGCAAAGTTGTCTGTCTGTTAATATTAGTCTTGGCTGCGCTCAGTTATTTGCATTAATAGATTCACATGATTTTGTAATCCTGTTTGCCAGTTACCATATTCTGAATTTTTTGTGTTGATTTTAGAATTTCTCTGGCTTGTTCAATTCAAGTTGTGAGGTAGCTGGCAGAACACTTTCCGCGTCTCTCCATCTCAGTCAGTCAGGCTCCAGTGGACAGAGGGACCATCATCCTCTGCTTTGCGCAGTGCTCAGCTCTGCCCAATTTTGCACCTCCGTTTGCAAGTGATAGAGCACTATCAGTTCTGACAGCTCCCCAGAGCCACTGGGATTTGAGTGCTCCCTCCTTTCACCCACCCTGCACCCCAAAAAACACACATGCAAGCGCACATACATTTTTCTCTACTGTCTGTGTCTTAAAAGGATGACGGCTGAAAATGAAAGGCGAAACAAAAGCTGTCAAAGCATAGAAAGAAACAGAGAACTGAGGATATCTGTAGTGATGTTGAGGACAATGGGATACTTTGTCCCTAGTTTCATTATTGGCTTGTGTTTAATTTGAAACAGACAGCTAATCACATTAAAGACAACCTCTCAACAACACTGGGGCACTGCTGTCTCCTGGAAGCAATCACCACGCTGAAACTGTCTCATCAGATTCTTGGTTCAATTACTTAACTCCATACAAATTGTCCTTGATGCAACTGGAATGTGAGCTCTGATGACTGCATTTCTCTGACACTACAGGAGCTTTAGCTGCTATACAGTGATAATGATCATCATTAAAATACTACGTTTAAGTTAATTGTTCGCATTTACATTGTTTATATGATTATTTTTCACTATAACAGTTTTACAATAAACAGAAATCTGTACTTAATAACACATTCTTAAATATTTAAGGTCAATATTGCCACGTTATTGCAATGAGTGGACAACTTTGGTAAATTATGGTATATAGTATTTATGCTACTGTCGCTATTGCCTTATGTGGCTTACATAATTTTCTTAAGCTGAATGTCAACGCGACATTGATGTGCATATTTTAAAGTTGATATGGCTAACTTTTTTGAAAGCTATAACCTCTGTGGCTGAAAAAGAAATAACATGTTGTATTTCTTGTATTTCTCCAATGAAAACTGCACAGGGCATAAAATGTTATATACTAACTCAGACTTCTTTTTTTTTTTTAATTAAAGTTTTTTTTTATTATTTTGAACAATTAAGAAAACCATAACATAACAACCCAAAACAACAAAAAACACACTCAGTGAGGAAAAATAAATAAATATATAAAATAAATAAATAAATAAATATACTTTTTTTAAATTAACATTACGTATTTCGAGGGGTGATGCAACTGAGTGTATGCCAACATATGCAAGCTTCCAGAGGTGGCATAATTACAGACATTTTTTACTTAAGTAGAAGTACAGATACCTGTGTTAAAGAAAATACTCAGTATACAGTACAGTAAAAGTTAAAGTACTGAATCAGTTTCTTTCCTCAGGTAAAAGTGAAAAGTACAGGCTCTGAAATGTACACGAGTTAAGAACTCCTTGAAGGAAAATTCTATTTATTTTTATGCAAAGTTAACTGAAATTAATATATATTAATATGAAAATAAAATTATATTAATCCATAAGAATATAAATGTGATTAAAATCTAAATTCTACTTTGAATGAATATTCTCGTGTGGAATCTGTTATGTAGGAGAAGAATTTTGAAAAATAACTTTTCTGCTGCCTACATTGTAGAGGGGGAGTTGGCCTCCACTCTTAAGAAGGAAAATAAGTGCAGTGAGGAGTTAAAGTGAGATTTGGCAAGTGGGAGAACCCTGAGATCGGTGGTAATGGCTCAGCGTGGGGAAAAGAATCACAACTCACAAAAATTTCTATTGTGAACTCCAGTCGACTTTTACATCTTTCTTCATTTCTGAGTATCTCACACTCGTTTTGCTCCCTTTTAAATACAGCAACTGAACCTTTAGCTAGCAACACAATGTGCAACAGACTGTACACAGCTTGTGTGCTTGCTGATGTTTGTTAAGCTGTTAGAAATGTTGCATTTGAAATTACCTGACAGTTAAAAAAAAGCCTTTTCTTGCTTTATGCTTGCTCCTCTTCTGTATTGCTAGCTAAATGCTAAAGTACAAAGGCCACCACCACTGGCACTTAATCTAACTCACTTAATTTAATCCTTCAATAAAACACGATGAATGATACAGTTGAACCTAAAGTACGGAGCCTGTTTTGAAAATCCAAGGAGTAGAAATTATAGATGTTTGTATCAAAATGTAGGGAGTAAAATTAAAAAGTTATCAAAAAAAAAATCCTTGGATAGCAAGGTTGCTATTCAGACTAGCCAACATTAGCTACAGATGGACAGTGTTAGCTGAAAATGTAGCACTCTACGCTCTCTTCCACACATGGTCACTTCATGATGAAAAAACATGTAACTTAAATAATGACAAACTCATGTTTCAAAAGGTTTGGTGAAGTTCCATACAGAGTCTATACTATTAGGAAATTTACATAGACAGCCACAGATTTTGGTTATTATCATATTCTCGCAAGCAGATTGCATGTAAATGCCAATCCATTTAATCATGACCTGATAGAAGACTGTCCATCTTATTGCTGTTTTATCACCATCTTGATGCACCAAAATCACTTGGAAGACGGCAACTGACTGGAAGTAGTAGCAGACATAGTTCCCATCACTGAACCATTTTCAACCAACAAGATCACAAGTTCATTCCAAACGTCCGCAGTTATTTTGGTGATCCAACCACTGTATGTATGACTGTAGCGTTAGCTTTTGTCCTATAACAATATGTAGTAAAAAAGGCTGTTGATTATAGACACTTTAAAGCTGAACATTTCACTGTGCTATTGCGATGAGGGGCTGCTTCACAGACATAAAGATTTACTCTTTAAAAATAAGCTGAATAAACTATCAAAATATTTAGGCATAAATGAGAGAGCAGGTTGAAAGTCTGTGTTGAAAGCAGGTTAAGTCTCCCAGCAGGACATCTTAAGTCAAGGCACAAAGTATGAACAAGATCAGAGCGAAATCTCAAACTGGAGTCTTTAGAGCGGAAAGCTGGAGCAAGATAGAAACATCCACTTCACATGGGAAGAAAAACTAGCTGATATAAGCGGCATGCAATTAGCTGGACTTAGAGGATGCTTTGTAAAAATTAAATAGTCCATTTCCCATTTCACCACGACGTAATTGACTTTCAGGGTGATTTATATTTGTTCGACTAAAATCACTCCAAAAGAAACTGGATCCAAATAAGCTCTCAGAAATCCAGGTGTTCATTTACATGTCCGTTTGCTACCTCGTGTCTGCATGTCAGATGATGGTTAAAAGGTGCACCGACAGTGGTGAATGCTTAAACTACACAGTCATTGCTCGATGCAGATTATAATAACACCTTGACCTCTGTCTAGCACTGCACTCTTCTTTCTTCAACTGTTCTAGTTTCCTCACTTCAGTTTCTTCACAGATTTTCCTTCAACACCCACCTGATTCATTTCTCTTTCTCAACTGCTTCTAACCTTTGACTCTTCCTACCACTCTTAATCCCTTTTTTGTTTCAAGGAAGGATCTTGACTGCATTATTCAATATTCATATTTCCATCTACATCATTCCTCCTCACTCAACTCTAACCTCAGAAAAGCTGCCTTTCTTTTGCTTGGTGAATTATTATCCCATCTTCTGTGAGACCTTGCCAATCTATTAATCTAACTTGCCATTTACTGTCTTTTCTCTCCAGCTCTGTTAAAGGTTGGCTGCCTCTCCTCTCACTCTATCTGTCAGTCAGTCTTTGTGTGCAAATCCCACATCTTTCTCCCCCAGACTGAATTATTCAATTTAGATGCCATTTGTTTCACAGTTGGCAATAGGGACTGTGTGCACTCTCCTCTGTATAAACTGTGGTTCTAATCGCCGGCTGAACCCACCCCCTTTAACTCTGAATATTCTTAAGCAATGCAGCCTCTTTTCTATTTCACATTCATTTTCTGTCCATTCCTCTGAATTAGCAGTATATATGTGTGAAGAATGTTTTAGGAGCCGTTGTCTCAGGGGACAAGTCTCACTTTCACACATGGAAATCAATTTTGTCGAGATGAGCGTTACACTCAAAGGTGCCATCAGGATTCACTATTATGAGCAGGGAAGGGGTTGACGTGTCTGCACCCTTGACCTTACTCCTTTTAAATAGGTTGTTATTGAGGGAACACACCTTAAAAAGTTTTTATCAGGACAAAAAGAAAGATCAGTTGACACAGGATTTTAAAAGAAATATAAGAGATTACACACAAAGCAAAACGTATTCTCTCTGCAGATATGAAAATCAACTACGGGACCAAAACAGTAATATCATTTACACATAACACTTTAGCTGCTACATCATTGGATAATGTTGTGCAGATGTCCATTGTATTACAGTACAGGAACACAGGACCTGGGTTTTGGTGTGTCTGGCTTTGGGTCGTATTGATTGTTGGGTTTACCCTCCATGGTTCTGACTTGTTCTGTAAATGTTTGATTGGATCAACACCAGAAATACGGTGATTGACTTCAGAAGGAAGAGGAAGATTACACGACCCATGTCTAACCTGGAACAGGATGTTGGTGTATTGGAGGAATACAGGTAGCTAAGTATCCGCATCAACAATAGGCTGAACTGGAAAACCAACACAGAGGCTATTTACAAGGGGATGAGTAGGCTCTTTTTCTGAGATCCTTCAAAATGTACAGGAAAATGTTTTTCCATCAGTCGGTTGTGTTGAGTGTTGTGTTGCGTTTACTTTGCAGTGGTCTGCTAGAGGAGCAGCACTGGAGCTGGTGACATCAGCATTGGATAAGCTGATCAGGAAGGCTGGCTCTGTGATTGGCTGCAAACTGGACACCTTTAAAGCTGTGTTGGAGAGAAGGTCACCAAACAAACTTTTATCCACCATGGATTATCCTGACCACCCTCAGCACAACTTACTCAAAAACTTTGTCTAAGAGACTGATACAGCTCCACTGCCACAAGGACAGATACAGGAAATCTTTCATACCAAATACTATCGCCCTCTATAATACAATATATGTCTGTTATTGTTGGCATTCATCGTTTTAAATTACTATAATTGAAAAAAAAAATCCAAATATTGAACAAATCAATTCTGATGTATTTATCTGGTACCATTTCTGGTTGCATGCCTTCACCAGGTTTCAAACCCTGACCAACTGTTTTAGATACAGTAAAGTTGCTGTCCAGCTGCTATAATGACACAGAGCCTCTGATCATGGGAGCAGGAGAACAGGCCCTAAGCACCAGAGAGGCAAGGCCACAGTCAACAGGACCCAAGTTAAAGACTGCAAAGTTACCCCAGAGACAATCCAGCACATAGTAGCAGGATGTAAGATGTAAACTGGGACAGCATACACTGAGAGGAACAACCAAATGGCTGGGATAGTGTACAGGAACATCTGTGCCGCATATGGACTAGAAGTCCCCAGTTCCCAATGGGAAAGACCACCAAAGGTGGTTGAGAATGACAGGGCTAAGGTCCTATGGGACTTCAAGTTCCAGACAGACAAGCAGCTGCTGGATAGTGGTGGTTGACAAGGAGCAGAAGACTGCAATTGTGATAAGTGTAGCAATCCCAGAAGGCACACAAGAAAATAGAGAGGTACCAAGGGCTGAAGGGACAATGGAAGCAGATACGGAAGGTAAATTCCAGAGTGGTAATAGGAGCCTTAGGAGCTGTAACCCCAAAACTCTAAGAATGGGTCCAGCTGATTTCAACATCAGTGGCCTCTGTCCAGAAGAGTGCAGTCCGAGGAATGAAGATGCACACATTCCTACTCTGATGCTGTGTCTGAAATCCGTTCCAACTGACAAGTAAGAGTACTTGGTGTAAATGCTGTTATTTTAATTAATTTATTTATTTTGGATGACCAAGAAATAAATATGGAGTGAAAGTAACAAAGTAATAATTTTTGTAGGAAATTAGTAAAACAAACAAACAAAAATTTGGTAATGCTGCTGTGATGAGTTTTATTATTCTAACATTTAACTAGTACAAATTCATATTGTTAATTATTGGAATGGAAAACGATGTAGAAAAACGTTTTGGCTTAGGATATGCCAGAAAAATGATTGAGAACCACTGCGTGAGAGTTCTTGTATTGTTGTCTTATGTGTAGAACAACAGGTCTTAAGTTAGTTTGGTCAGCTCATCATCAAGTTGTTGCATCTATATCACAGCAAATGAGACGATGAGATGGTGTTAAATGGTAAATGGTAAATGGCCTGTATTTGTATAGCGCTTTTACTAGTCCCGCCTAGGGACACCAAAGCGCTTTACACGTCCAGTCATCCACCCATTCACTCTCACATTCACACACTGGTGGAGGCAAGCTACAGTTGTAGCCACAGCTGCCCTGGGGCAGACTGACAGAAGCGAGGCTGCCATATCGCGCCATCGGCCCTTCTGGCCAACACCAGTAGGCGGTAGGTGAAGTGTCTTGCCCAAGGACACAACGACCGAGACTGTCCGAGCCGGGGCTCGAACCGGCAACCTTCCGATTACAAGGCGAACTCCCAACTCTTGAGCACACGATCGCTGTTATGCTTGTTTTTTTTGCACCAATGTTCTGACCATTTGTGTGACCTACGGAGAGCCTACAGAGAGGGGTCTTCAACCCTCACTACATCCTGTGCAGTCCTTTAGAAACCTAACAAGACTTAGCTCAGCTGTGTGTAGGTCGAATGCTGATTGGTTGGCAAGTGGGCGAGGAGAGGAAAGAGAGCTTCATTTCTCCCATTTTGGAATTCGCAAGGAAGGGAAGAAGCATGATAAAACATCAAAGATCAACAAAACACAGCATGAATACTTTTGAAGTGGAAGGACGCAGCCCCGCCCATGGTTTCGCATTGGGTTAAAGATGTATTATTTCATCTTAAATTAGAGAAAACTAGGTTCGTTTTGAGAGGCTCTGTAAATAAATTTAATAAAGTCTGGAAACCCTTTTTGATATTTTTTGACCAACCATCTACACAGGTTCAGGAGTGACCTTCATTTATTTATTTGTTTATTTTTAATTATATTTGTTTGCTTATTTTTTCTTCCTTCTTTTTCTGTATACCTTGGCTAGTGTTATTTTGCACTGATTGAAAGTTTTTCCTTTTAAACTTTTGATTACTTGACAGCGAACAGGGGTGTTGTTTGTTAGGGTGGGTTTTTATTTTAATTTTTCTCCCCTCTTTTACTTTTATTTGATGCTTTGTATTTTTGTATTTCATTGTGAAAAATAATAAATATATTAAACACCAAAACACAGCATGAAAAGCACAGGCAGAGGCTGCGGCAGACACGTTTCAGTGTCAGCTTCAGTCAGTTTCAGTACTGCTCTTTGTATAACTTTGCTCTTCTCTGGTACTTGCTGATCCACCAACAGCTTCATAAGGCAGACTAGCTCACAGACCAGTTGTACCACTAACAAAAGACCTTTGTCAACATTAGGGGCAGGTAGAAGGGCAGTCATTATCTCCCTGCAGTCTGCCAATGCAGTGCCAATGGAGAACCATTAGAGTTTCCTGATTTGGTATATATAAAATCTTAAATCATAGCTGGTAATTGCAACAACTAATTAGAAACAAATTTAAACTTTCATGCAACTGATTTTTCTAGAGGAAGTCAAACTATACCATTTAAATTGAAAAGCGTCAACATACCTTTCTAAAAAAAAATGTCTGTGCTGATCCCTCCCTGATAAAACGGTCAACAGTTGACTTAATGCACCAGTAAAGCCTCAAAGATTCCCTGCTACAGTGCTACATTTAAAATGTGAATGATAGGGGCTCTTTCTGGTGCCAGTAATGCACTCTACTAGCTTAGCCCTGACAAACATGTATCCTTTGGGCCCATCTAATCTCTGATGCCATGGTTTCCAACACCTCTACTCCAACTGCAAATGGAGGCAATCCGTTTCCCGGGCAACAAACTCCTCTCCTTGCTTCTGTCATGCAAATCCCTCTGAAGAAAGGGCAAAAAGTTAAGGAAGCCCATCCAGCCACTTTGCAAAGTGGTATGACAGAGACAGGATTCAGTGAAAGTGGGGAGACTCCTTTCTCAATAGAGCTGCAGGCTTGTCTCACTCCTATTTCATTCTCTCTCCACCAATGTTCCCATCTCTTGTGGAAATAGTGTGAAAATAGTCAAAGGACTTATTAACTCACACAGACACAATAGACACATAAACCCCCACTTTTTAAGGTTAATTTCGAATATAAAAAATAAAAAATAAAATAAAATAAAATAACGATCCCCAAACGCATCAAACGCAAAAAAAAAAAGACACACATACACAGAGGACCAAGGTAATAGCATTCAAAGCTGCGATAATACAGACAGGAAAAGGGAATGACTAGTCTGGTAAATTAAATCTACGAGAGCCTCTGTGTACCTTGAGACCCTCACAGGGGCATTTTCTCCTCGGTGGCCTTAGAGCACCCTTCCTCCTAATGGAAGGGAAGCAGAACAGATGGGACACAAATTGCACTTTCATACACCTCAAGGTTCAAGGCAATTTCCCCTCTGCGCCAGTGAAGTTCTCGGATTGCCTCTCCATCCTTTGAGCCTTTCACTCTTCAAAGGGGTTTGGGTTTGTTCAGTGCCCTGACTCACACACACACACACACACACACACACACACACACAGCACACACACACACACACACACACACACACACACACAGAAAACTAAAAGCACTTCTCAAATTGGTCATCCTATATGTTTTATCATCACAAAGTAATTTCTGTGAGTCATTTTAATGATGATATGATACCATCAAAAATGCTGCCTAAATAATTAGTTGATTTTTTTCTAAAAGAGCCCTTTGTTTGGTCTGGCAGGCATGTATTCAGGACACTCTGATGCCCTTTACAATGCAGGCTGTGTTCTAAATCACTTGCTTCTCAATGTATAGTGGACTCTGTGGTGGGTTTGTCAATTTTAAGTGCTGTCCAAATGTATAGTGAATATTGCTATACCCCATGTAGTGCACTCAAAATATCCTACAAAGCAAATGGCAGCGTAGAATCAGTTGTCATTACTCAAGCGCCGTATAACAGCATGCACTGCACTAAAGGAAAAATGGCAGACAGGGAAAAAATGTATCACAGAATTGCACGGTGGAATTTATTTATTAAACCAAAGTTAATCTGTTGTGTTTAAATTATGCAATAGCAACAGCATAATTAACAGTACAAAGAAAATGAACTGTGTACTGTCCAGAGGTGTTTTTCATTTTGCCAATAAGCTCACTATGCAGTATAGCTCTCTATGACGAATCCCCTAAACAGACATTAAGGAGAAGTGAGTGAGTGTAAAACATTTTAACGGCGACCGTATTATTATTATTATTATTATTATTATTATTATTATTATTATTATTATTATTATTATTATTATTATTTATTTATTTATTTTTTTGGTAATATATATTTTTATTAGAATATTGTTGCGTTAGATGGCTATCAGTCTCTGTTTCCTAATCTTACATCTATGAGAAGAAGAAATGCAGAGCAGATTTCCTCTCCTTCATTTGATGTTTGTGTCGTGTGCTGTTGAATGGCCCAGGTGCTAGCTGAGCTGCTGAGGAGGTAATAAAAGACCTCCAGCAGTATTGTTTACGGCACCATTAGCAAACAAACATTAGGGCCCATTTGACTAAATACTGCTGACAGAGAATATGGTGATCAATCACCATGGCAACCATCCCCATTAATTAATATTGCACTTGGAGATTTAGGAATGATTGGATGGTGAGGACAGAGAGTGTGTGCAGATTTATTTATATTTTGTCCATAGGATGGGGAGGGTGGGTTGGATGTCGTGGGTGGGGTTTCCACAGCAGCATCTTTCATTTCTGGCCTTTGTCCGATGCCTGCAGAAGTAGCCTTGCTTTGCATACCAACCAAGGGGTTAACTGTGTCCCCAAAGCAATTACAGCCAATTGTGGAGCTAGTTAGCAATTAGTGGATTAAATGTAATGAGTCTGCCGTTGCCATGGCGACTGAATTTTTTCAATGATACTTGTGGAAATGAAGAGCCCTTAAAAAAAAGACAGTGGTATTAACAGATGTCGGCAGATAGGTGCAGTCCATTTAGTGCCTTCGTCACTTTAGTTTGTTATTGAATGTAATTAGTTGTTGTCATGTAAACCTGAAATGGAGAAAAAAACATTGTAATTAACCTCTGGGATCAATGCAGCCAGTAAAGAAGACCAAGCATAAGAGGAGCCCTCATCTGTGCATAAGAGCACCTGGTGTGGGCGGTTTGAAGCTAATTTTCAAAGCCCCTAAATGTTTCGCTGTGTATCTGATCTTTTTCTCTCTTTTTTTTATATCATATTTTCAAAATTAGGTGCAATCACACAAACTTTGATGGATACATGGTGCGACCAGCACTGAAGATGGTTTGCATGATGAACAAGTTGTATGTACTAAGCTTGTATGTTGCTCACTCAGCTGTCAGCTATAGTTATTAGACTGTTCAGTCATATGCATATTGCACATATACAGTACCATCTGTGCTTTTGTCCCTTCAGGGCCAGAGCTGACATATTAAAGTGCGGAGACTCTTATTGAGTAGTATAATGGATTCCAAACTACAGCATTTCATATCCCATGTAATTTGATCGCTATTTAGTCTGGATATCTGATCCCCATTCCTCTGCCTTTATGAAACCGTCTGTGCAAACGGGGCCAGAATCCAAAAATGATTTATGATAGATTCATGAAGAGAGGCCAAGGGGAGAGAAACAGATTAGGTAAAAATCTGGAGAGATAAAGATGAGACGTCTGTCTGCTGCTGAGGGCAGCAAGACAAGCCCTGTCTGTATCAAGCTCAGGGAAATGTGCTCAGGGCCCTGACAGACAGCATCGAACCATCTCAGAGCTGACACAGACATCATCTTCCCTTTCTTTTCCTAGGGCAAGGGGAGAACTGTGACATTGCCAATTATAGAGTCCTTAGATGGCCATCTTGTAGTGTTTCTGTGAATGTATAAAATCTGGTTGAAGGCTTTTGTCAGGTTTTCTTCTCAATAAACATGTCATCATGTTTCCAGCCAGCAAGTGATGCAAGAGAACAGTGTATCATGCCTTGAAGTGTGTGCAGCTGAAGCACCTGTTAGCAGCTAGAAAGGAGAGGTCTGATCCTGTCAACTGAGCACATAAGGAGTGGACAGCGCGATTTATCCAGTGTGCTGCACATCTGCTAATGCCATGAAGTGACTGGAATCCACAGCCACAACTCGGTGTACAGGTGGCATAAATATATCTCTGTTAAACCAGCAAAAAGCCACTGCCTGGTTTTCGTTCAGACACTGTCTGTCCAAGTCATATCGCCGTTACATCACCCAGAACAGAGTCGGGTGGACTTTGACATCTGATCACAATGAAAGTGTTGCTGTTTTCTCACTGGGTAAACCAGCATTCGTGTGACAAATCAACAGTAAAACTGACTTGATTCAGCCCACTTCTCCACTTTTCAGCTTCCATCTCTTTTTCATTTCTCCCCTCCTCACAGGTATGATGACTGTCAGCCATAATGCCGGTCAGCATGAGCCCAGCTGCAGCAGAGCAGAGTGCTGGAAGGCCTGTGCGATTACCCCTGGCCCCCTGCTGCGAGCACTGCAGCGGTGGAGGGACTGAGTGGGAGAGTGGTGAGCTTTTAATACCATGCACAATAGGGCACCTCAACCCCAGACAGGCACCATATTTACACTGAGCTAAGGCTCTCCATGAGCCTTATGACAGAGCAGGCAGAATGATCACCCCTCGCCTTGCAGCCAGGGATCCATAATTCATGAGAAGAGGTGGATGGGGTGCAAACAGGGCATGCTTACAGAGGGGTGGGGGACGCTGCCTGAGGAGTGTGTCCTGAGCCCTGTGTGTCTAAGTAATTAAATGGGATTAGGTATGCGCTGAACCCATTTTCAGAGAGATTGGCTGGCAATGCCATTATTATTGGAAAGGATCAGAGGGGCTTATAGGCATTGAGGAGAAAGGTAACTGAAGAGAGAGGTTTGAGGAGATTTATTAAAAGAAAAAAAAAAACTACTTTCTCAAATGTGGGTGGCAGGTTGGAAACAATCATCTTCTACGTCCCTTTTCCCTCTTTGAGGCAGAGAGAGGTGAGACAGATTCTGTCTTGCGGTTGAGCTTCCAGTGAAGATGTGGAAGGCACATAAACTCGTCAAAGAAACCAGGGCTAACTATGTCTCTGCACCTCTGCTCTGCCCAAAACATCCGTTTCTAATTTGTGTGACAATGCCAGTGTGGATGGCACCTGATTTGCAAGAGGGTGCCCGGAGCAGAACTCATTTGAATAAGCACACATTCGAGTTATCACGGATCAGGAAGAGGAGCTCAAAGACAGACAGGGCGCAATTTCTGTGCTCAGTAGCTCAACACCTCAACAAACTCAGTTAACAATAGGTCTCTGTGTGCACCTGGACTGTAAACCTAACAATAGAGCGGAAAAAAAGGTCCAAACACAATCCTGCATTGTAACCCAAATGTCTTATTCCTAATCTGAATGGATGGTAAATCCCAGCTAGTGTGCTCTACTGAGGAATGATTTCCTTTTGCCAGAAGAGCTGAAGCAACTTCTTGTTTGTGCCTCCCTTTTCCCTTACAGAGAGAACCTTTTGGCGACAGCAACCCTGGGAGAGATGCAGAAAGCACGTCCCCTGGGGAGAAAAGCTGCCTCAGGCTTCAGAAAGCCTATTTACAACAAGCTGTGCTTGTTACTTTCATCAAAATAGAGCACTGAGCTTTTCTCTTGCCTTGTTTTTTTGTGCTTTTGGCAGGAGGTTGTTATTGTAAAGCACTGACTCCATTGTGCTCAGCAGTGCGGTGAAAGTCTTGCTGTCCACAGCCATAGAGAAGACAAGACATGAGAGATGGCTAGATGGAAAGAAGGGAAGACACCCTTTTCCCTCAAGACACCAGACTGTTTTATAGACTTTGAAGGAGTGTCTGTGGGACGAGTAGAGAAACCTGCTATGTCACCGAATTTTCCCAACCTTTGATCCTCAGCTGTACTCCATCAAGATCAATTAGAGGATCGGTGGTCTCTGGCGGGCACGTTTGTCATAATCTATTGGGTATGGTGCATTCCACATATTGAAGGAGAGGACAGAAAATCAATAAACTGGATTGGGCTGCCAGGCCCAGGGGGAGGTCTCCTTACCCTGGCTTGCATGGCTCAGGCTCAACTCCCCTCCATCAAGCCTCTCCTTTTACTTCTGTTTGAGCCATTAAATTGAATTTCACCAAAAGGTCTCAACAAAAAAGAAAGATATATAGCATATGGCTTTTGTATTCCACAGACTCTCCATTTGCCCTGCAGGCAAATATGCAATCACATATAGTCAATGTTCAGGAAGGGCTGCTGTTTGCTTTTGATTTTATAAAAAGCAAACACCATCTGATTTATCACTCCAGTAGGCTTTACTCACTAGTAGAAGATATACCCTCGCTTTCTGTTTGTCATCGTCAAGCACTGACACATACCACATGGCATGGATAAAACCATGAAATACTTTTAAATTGTGTTACACTTTAAATGTGTAGTGAGACAAAGGCATTGATCTGACAGATCTTTTAAACATGCACATTCTAGTTTGCTCTTATCAACCCTGAGCAGAGGGAACGGAAAGGAACTCTGGTGTGAATCAAGGTCAATGACTCCTTGACAACTGTTCCATCTGCGAGGTATTATCATTTCATTACCTGCCCACGTCAATAGCCACTGCTGTTTTCTTTTTGACTCCATTTCCATAGTAACTATTGACTCATTGGTTTTAAGGAGCCAATCATTCTTGGACAATTGTCTCAAAAGCTCCAATTAATGGTGAAAAATCAGTCGCAGCTTACGGCTGTTTGAAAACTCTGCGTTCGCCTGTATGGGAGGATAAGGCTAAGGGCGACACATGCTGTCTATTGTTCCCGAGAGGTAATAATCATCGAAACAGTATGGCAATCTCCCACAAGGCAGAGATTTCCATATACATGACTGACTGCGTTGCTGATCTGGTTATTGTCACTGTCACCATCAGCCCCCGTGCACGCTCCCACTCCTAAATTTCACCACCTTTCCTCTCTCTTTCCTCAAGTATGTAGAACAAAAGAGAAAAGAAATATTACCCAAAGGAGGTGGTCCACCTACAAAATCTATAAAGTCCTCCATCAAAATCAGCTCCCTCGCTTTATGAGGACATTAATCTGCTGCTGCAGTGCTCTGCTCTTCAAAGCACCTTGACAGTGTGATTGTGCTTTTTCCCCCCCTTCTTCGTGGCTGCTGTTTCTTGTGTGCTTTGTTATACAAAATCTCAAAAGTTTATCAAACGGAGGTGAGGCTGTGAGAAAGAGACTGCACCTCAGAGAGAAATAAAGGATGGAGATGAAGAGAGGACAGAGATAGATGGAGAGAAAGAGAGGAGGGAGGAAAGAGCAGCACTTCTGAGTAACAGCCCTGCCAAAATAAATCCTCTACGGGAAAAACAAAACATCCTGTGAAATAAAACTCTAGCATCCCCATCCGAAAATGCTGCAACCTTCATCTATTACTCTCAAGTGTCAGATAAATGTCTGGAAGAGATGGAGAAGTTGTCCTTGCAGTTGTGCTTTCTCTGCCTAAACTCTGCATGTGCCTTCTCCCCGTCCCCCTCCACAAATATGAAACTCACGCAGCACACGCACGAACACACGCGGCTATGTACCACAGCTGGGTGGGTCAACCGAGATCATCTAAGGTGGACTTGATACTGATTTTATTGACTGTCTTTAGGCAGGGGAATGAGCGATGTCTGTCAAACTAGTGAGCAAAAAGAGGAGACAAAGTTAAAAATCCATCATTCCTGTCGGATGCTATTGTCTTCGCATTGGTCATGATAAATGCGGCTTACAGATACTCCCCATCCGCTATTACAATCAAATTCATCTCTGGCTGTGCTCACTGGCCCCAGTGAAGTCTGCCAGAGAGATTATCTACAACACACGAGAAAAGCAGTGCTCTGTTCTTTAACAACCTTTCAGTGTGCAGAGAGTTACCAGGAACATGTGAGAGCTGAGCCAGTGGCACTGCTCTGTTTAGTAAATAAATTAAGTCAGTAAATGGGGATGGCAAGAGTGGGACCCCCGCTCTTGTTAATTATGGCCTTGGCTGCAGCTCTGGGACTCCTGAGCTAACAGATAGGGTCTGGGATACTAAGGTTTCCAGGTGGGATTGTCAAACTAGGCCCTCCTGTCTGCTGCTGTGGCAAATGCAGGATCTCAGACACAAATTATGTGCTGTCAATGGAGAGGAGGCAAATAAAATGCGCACAGAATAATCTTCAGTAAGAAGGCTCCACTCCAGTCGTTTCATTTAACAGCCTGTCCTTTTTTTAAGATTCACTTAGTAATCACAGATGAGATGTGCACATCAAACAAGACGAGCGACTTTGGTCTACACAGCTGCCTTATAAAAAGCAAACAAGCTATAAATAAAAGAGAATTTTATAGAGGGGTGTCTGTCGGGCATGTGTAGTTGAAATAGGGAGAAGAGGAAAGGAAAGGAAAGGAATAGGGCATCTGTGAGACATCAGAGACCACAGTGCATGACATTACTTATTATGAATACAATGTGATGCTATTTAAATGTGATGGTAGGAACAGGTTGGCTCAGGGTGGGGCTGGTGTCACAGCTCGTAATGAGATCCTTTGATGTGTCAGATAAGGGGGAAGTGAATAAGGGAGAGGGCCCTCTGGGGAGGAGAGGCGAGAGGACACCCAGCCACCATCACCACCACCCCTTCCAAAAGAGAGGAAAAAGGAATAAAGATGAGAAAAGTGTGGGTGGAGGCAGGAAGCAGTTACACATTAACCAGACAGGACATAAAGGGTTTTTAAATAACTAAGCCACGCCTCTTAGGACTGCTATATACCTGACGAAACTTCTGCTGGAGTTAAAAATGGTGGATTGAGCGCTCAAAATTTTAGACTGTTTAGTTATATGACTGATTGATTTTCACTCTAGGCTCATAAAATATTTTTTATGAGCTTATGGTATAATCAGACATGATTTAGGCTGTGATTACACGCAGACACATAGTCGGTAATGTTCTTTTTTCTTTCTTGTGCAACATCATAATTCTTGGACACTAGCACAAGTTCAGCAAATTGTCAGTGATTTTTTATTGATTTTATTTGATTGATCTTTTAAAATGATAATATCAATAAAGACAGTATCAAACACTGTGCTGTTTTCTGGTAACTCAGCTCGTCAAAGCAAAACACGCACACACTCACAAACACATTTTTTCCTGACCTTAAGAGCGTTAAACTCACTCCAGGTGTCCCGACGGGCTCAATCTGGGGCGCTCTGCCATTAGCAGATTTCTCCACCCGCTGTCTCAGTGCAGCCTGCTTTATTTTTGTCAGAAATCAATCGGCCCATCATCAGCTTTGCTATGTGTTTGTGTGCACCCACTGTGCGCATAAAACCCATGCGCTCAGACAGTCACATATACAAACAAACAGAAGCCTGGAAACAACACAGGGGCCCTGCTTGATGTTTTTGATGGCAAACAAAGTGCAAAGACAGAGAGGAATAATTTGACAGAGAAAGAGAATCTGACAGTGTGTATTCGGAGGCCTTGTACTTTTGACACCTGCAAGTGAAGCAGTGTTATTGAAGCTTACTTTGAAGGCAAGGGTGGAAGAATAATCAGGGCCTGCTTCTGAGTACACGGGGGAAGCTCGGCACAACATGCTTTTTATGATTGTAAACAAATTGGTATTATTATTAATGTCACCTCACATGAACTTACATATCAAGAGGCAAAGGTGGCTTTTGTTTTGTTTTTGGTGCACGTGCCTCTTTTATCTGAAACAAGTTTGTTGTCCCTCACTATTCTACTGGCTTCTTCCTTTTTGCTGGGGTATCTTGAGATAACCAAGGCTCTTATTTTTTTTAACTATCTCTCCATCGGGGCAGGTTTGGGGTTATCGTGAAGCTGGATGCTCAGCAGAGTTGTAATCTACCAGCCTGCTGCTCAAACATCGCAATCAATTATCAGCTGTCTCAACAGAATCAGAGATGATCTCCACGCATTGTTCCATGCGGAAAGTCCAGAGCACACAAAAGAAAGGATAAAAATCTAATGAGCTGTTGCTTTGCACTGCGACAAATCTGCAAAGAAAGACTGTGAATAACACATAAGGTGAAATAACATGAAAGGACGTGAAAGGAAAGTCAAACCCTTACTTGAACGGTGTAGACAACAGTAGGTTATTTACAGTCAACGTCTGGGACGGCGACTTGCGTTTCACCTGGAGACCCATAAGCTCACAGAATCATCAAAGCAGCAACTGCCACAACCTGGCGTGTGTGGGCCCGTGTGTCACACCTCATTTCCCCCGAGTCTTCATGTCTGTTGACAAGCAAATGACTTGGGGGAAACATTCACATTTACACACCAGAGGTTACGTGCCTTACCTTTATTTCCCATCAGCAAAAGCCTGGAAATATGGAAATTTGACTCCTACATACTGGTAGTTAAAGTACTGTCAACACTGTTTTATAAAAGGTGTTGGTGATCACAATCATATATTATCACAATAATCACAAAAGAAATCCAGGTATTCCCTTTAATCAGATTATATTAACTGGCTTTCAAGGCTGTGTTTATATTATATATCAGTTTTAATGAATAATAATAACCAAATATTACTGTAGTGAATTAGCAACTATGGCTATATGATGGCAGTGGAGGCATGTCCCATAATGAACTGTAGAAATTATAATAATACTTGAGCCAGCAGCTATGGATAGCTTATCGCCAGATTTGGAAACACAGTGAAATTATGAGGCTGGCTCCAAGGTCAAAGGTAAAAAGAATGTAGTTACAAGTAACACTAAAGCTGACAAAGCACTGTGTCTTATTTATTACGTACAAAAACTAAAATATATGAATATAAAAAAGCACACACACGAGGACAATCTTTCTTGGTTCTTTGTTGTTAAATTACTGTTTAAGTGAGGGTTTTTTGTCAGGTTTAAACAATTTGTCCAAAAGTGTTTGTGTTTTTTTTCACCTGCAGAAACACCTTTTGTTTACCACTGCATCTGGTCTTTATAGTTAGCAAATCTCCACTAGAGACTTTCATGAAACATATTTTCTAAAATATCAACATTACTACTTTTTGTTTGATATTTAAAAAAAAATTGAGCTGGGGTATATCCAGAGGGGGGCATGGGGTGGCACTAGCCCTCCTGTAATACGATTGGCCCTCCCTGCTGCTCCCACACCAAAGGAATTGGACTGAAATACTGTCAATATTAGATTTACCCAAGTATTTTACTGAAGTCTAATGTACCTGCACATTATTTAAATATTACCATGTTATGCTACTTTCTGCTTCTGTTACACTATATTTTGGATATAATCTTTGTACTTTGTATTCCATACAATTTAATTATTTTTTATTTTGCTGATAAACTACATCATTATAGATTATGGTACCAAGCACCACCAAGACTGAAAATCATCGAAAACTGCAACATTAAAGTTGCCACTTTAAAATGAAAGAGATTCACGCTTGAATACATCAGCAATTATGATCCAATAATACATATATCATTCTGAAAAGTACACGTACTTTAGGTATTACTTATATATTTTGAAAATACAACTTAAGCTAAATAAGTAGGATAGATAGGATATATGTATTATAATTTTAGATATTATATTTATCATATAGAGCAGCACAGCGGCACTTCTAACAGCAAGAAGGTCCTGAGTTTGACTCCACCATATGTGTGGAGTTTGTTTGTTCCCCTAGTGTTGGCGCGGGTTTTCTCCGGGTACTCCGGCTTTCTCCCACAGTCCAAATATATGCAATTAGTGGAGCTACATTAATCGGTCACTTGAAATTGCCTATAGGTGTGAGTGGTTGACTGTGTTAGCCCTGTGACGGACTGGCAACCAGTCCAGGGTGTACTCTGACGCTTGCCATGTGTCAGCTGGGATGGGCTCCAGCCTATCCAGCTGTGACCCTGAAGTGGATAAGTGGAAGAAGATGGATGGATGCATGGATTTTTTTTCCCACTGTTTGTTTATTTTTTAAAGGTCTCCACAGAGATGTTGCCAAATGCTTATTTTTACAACTACAAAGTTCCTATCCAAAGCATTCTCGTGTTTTATCACTGGACTGCAAAAACCACAGAAACCTGCAGCAGAAGTCACTGGGTCATGGCAGGGGGCCTCTGCTTACAAGGTTGTTTTTGTACAAGTTTCACTTCCGGCCCTTCATCTTGACAGCAAGTCAGAGTCTCTAAATCTTTCCCTCAATAAAAACTCTCCTTTCAGGCCCAGGTTTTCACCCTGCCTGGCCTGACATCCCCCGCATGCTGCAGCTGTGACCTCAGAGCTCTTTATGCACCACAGTGGGAGGAGGTTACACAGTGGAGAGCATGGCATGTAGGGTTGGTCTCTGTAAAGTAGGCTATTTTTGTTCGTACACTCTTGATATTCCTCTGATGTTGCTGAGACCGATTAGGTTGAAATTATTGGACTCGTCCATATCACAGTTTTTGGGCTTGCATTTCCATTAAAAGCTTTTTGGGATGTCCAGAGAAACATTTTCCCCATGTGTATAAAGAAAAAGTGGTTTAGCATTCCCAAATTTGTACAGTGAACTATATATTTTTAAAGTTGCATGAATAGGGGGCACAAATTCAGGTGGACCCAACCTCAAAGCAATACATGTGCTTCTTTGTGACTACTAAATATGTTGCTAGTTTAGTTTAGTTATGATGAAAAAAAGGTCAACTCTGCACTATACATTTAATTTCTTCTTTCTAAAAGAGTCAATTACAAATTACACCGCTAATAGCATTCATCTGTTAAATTCATCTGATAAATGCATTGCATCACATTTTTTAGCAACTGCTGTCGCTATCATGCTTTCAGAACACTTTTAGCAACCTACCACAGCTGACTGACAACTTACTTCATTATCAGTTTTATGATGAGATGGTTAACACATATCTTCACAGAAACCTCAATAATCTAATTAAAGTCCAAATCGCAGAAACCTGCCTGCTCGCGTTTTCATGAGTGTCCCTCGAGTTGATGACCTCTGTTACTAGATTTACTGTGGTGAGGTGAAAATAAGCTCCTCCAATTTCCACTGATCACCAGAGGGCACAACATGCTCCTCTCTGCTGGGTGGGGTCATAACCCGTGAATTTGAAAGTTCTTGCATAAAAAAGCACAGAAGGAAATCTGGCAATTTATCTAAAGGATCACTTAAAGGTTTTTGCATAGAGAACAAAGGGCTTTGTAAATCATTGCTAATCAGACACCGAGAAGAAAATTAAATCGGTGGGAGAATCAATTGTCTCCGATTGATCGGTGTAGAGGACAGCTGATTTGGCCCCAGAGAGTTGTGGAATTCCAGAGGCCATACACAGAGACACAGATCTGTTTCCACTTTGTAGCCACAGCTGTCAGAGCTCATTTCTTTCAAGGTGGATGACCGTTTCTGAAGGTAGCTCAGCTGGGTTTAACTAAAACAAAACCTTAGAGGGAAGAGTAATATGAACAGAAAGCAGTCTGATGGAATCTGACTGGATAGAGAGAAGATTAAGGCAAAATTGTCCTCAGTCTTTCTTTGCCTGTCTGTCTCCCTCCTTCTCCAGCTTTTCTCTTGGAAGTAAACAGATCTTCAATGTACAGATGCGCAACAGATGGCTTCAAGTTTAATGATGGCTCATTTCCTGATTTTTGAGGTCACAGACACAGTGATTTACCAACAACGTGGAAATATTTATCACCTTGAACAATTACGTTGTGGTAGTAAAACTATTTGGAATGACAGTTTGGGCACACAGGGGTCAGTATAATTACACAAATTAAACTAACTAATTCTGCATCATACAAGCATCTATCTATGCAGCCATCTACATAATATGGACAGAAAATGTTGGGTCACACTTAATCTTTGAATTCAAGCCCCTAAACTCACAGTCTGCCTTTACAAACATTTGTTAAAGAATGGGTCATTCTACAGAGCTCACTGAGGTTGAGTGTGGTGTTGTAATAGGATCCCACCACCGCAACAAGACAGTTTGTGAAATTTTTCCCCTCCCAGATATTCCACAATCAGAGAGCAGGGTCGCCGAGTGTTGAGGTACAAAGTGCGTACAAGTTGCCAACGGCAGCTTCAGATCTCCAAACCTCCTCTGGCATTAACATCAGCACAAAAACTGTGCACCGGGAGCTTTGTGGTATGCTTTTCCAGAGTTGAGCAGCTTCTTTAGGTATAATGTATTGGTGGCCCAGTACTTATGTCCATGTGGTACATTTTGCTTTGCGACTCTTTACTCAGTTTTTTTGCTTTGTGCTCTGGACAGGAAAGTTTAGTCTGTTGCTCCATCCATCTGCCAAAGTACATCAACAGCTTTTAGAGGGCCTGCAATCAAATTTCATGGTTTCCAGAGGACGAGGCCTACGACTTGGGTGATTCCCTGCGTTTTCTTCTGAAATCACAAGTGGGGCATCAACACCAGAACAGAATTCATTCATTAATATTTTTAATCCAAATACCAGCAAAAAACACCAAATTCCATTAACTTTAGCTGTACATTGCTATTTCAACCTTGTATTCACTATAATTCAATACACTAAGTCAGGGGTAGGCAACCTTTCTGATGACGAGTGCCGTCTAAAATTTCCTCAGAGGTCAGTGTGCCATATGATTGCATTAGCAATAAATTTAATAACGCTCTATATTAACAGTTACACACTATATAGAACCACTTTATAGAATTATATTTGTTCGCAGATGTTGGCAGCTATCAGCGAATAGTTATCAGCTATTTTGAAACAAAAAAAGACACTTTTTATCCATAACAAGAACTCCATAACAGCAAATGAACTGTACAACAGAAAATACAAATGCTATTTGTGGTCTCCTCACACCAATGATAAGAAAAATAAACTGGGCCAATATGTCATGTTTGTTAATACAGGGATACACATGTTAATGTGATCTCTGGTCTCCCACTCAGAGACACAGGTCTCCGAGTGTCCAGCATTCAGACGGCTACCTGAGGACACTCTTCATGTGAGAGAAAATCTGCTCACACGGATATGTAGAGCCAAATACTGTCAATAAGGCCTCTGCAATGTTCTGAAGACAGTTAAACTTGTCAGGTAGTGATGTCCAGCAGGTGAAAATGCAAGCTCCAAGAACACGCACAGCTGTGGATTCCAGCTGCTTCGATGTTGCATTAACTGGCATTAACTCAGCCAGTTAATGCGAGACAAATCCAGCTACTCATTAAAGCTTTCTGGTTTGATCAGAAAATAAAACATTGGTTCATACACCTGAAAGTCCCAAAAACGCATTGTGAATTCTGTCTCGAGTCTACGGATGTATCCGTGTATTTCCGTGGTGCTGATGCTGCACTGAGCAGACAGCTCCTGAAGCTTTTGAAGTGTCAGAATGTGGAAAGCTAACAACGTCCCTCTCATCAAGTTATTTTTAGCCAATTACAAGTTGAATCTGGTAGTTGGGGTTGTTAGCTAAGATACCGTCATTAAGAAGCGGCACAACTAATGTGTCTATGCGAGCTAATTTGCGATGTGCACCGCCATTTATTTTTTAATGCACCTTCTCAGATTAATTCACTGCGTGTCGTGCCCAGGGCTGGACTGGGACAAAATATTGGCCCGGGCATTTTGACTAGAGACCGGCCCACCAGGTATTAAAGCCATAAAGCCTTTGAATGAAAACAAACGCTGTTGTGACAGTGATGTACTGTCTTGTTGGTATATGTATGATTTCTATTCATTTTACGTCAGATGAAAACTTTGGTTGTAAGCTTCAGATAATTATTTAATAACAGCCAGACATTTTAAATGAGAATAAGAAAGTATTTCTTTGTGCCCCCCTCTCCCTGTTAATGCCTTACCTGCCCCCTGTCAAAACTTTGCTAGACCCGCCCCTGCACAGTTACCAGCTTTCAGCTACTTAGAAAAGGATCCTGGTGTTATTTGTCTCTCAGAAACAGTTCACAACTTCCCTTCAACTCATTCATATCACCTAAAAGGTAAACCTGTTTCTCCATCACCTGTTCAGCTCTGTAAGGACATCTCCTGGTTTCATCTTCATGTTTCCCTCTCATCACATATCCAAACTGATATCATGACCAGCAGCTTTTACAGCTGTGGCTCCAACAAACATCAGCTGATACTAGAAATTAATATTAAATAAATTCGAACAACAGCTGATCAAGCTTAAACGTGCTGCTGTTGTTTAGCGCGACATCTGCTGGTTTCCTCTTTCTGGCACAAAGTGGGCGATAAATAAACAAGAGAGAAAAACCGATCAGCTGATCATTGATCAGTTTCATGATTGAAGTAGAAACGGGAGAGGGAGGGGGAGGGGGGGTGAGAGAAGAAGAGGCAGTTGTGCAGCATAAAGACAGAATAACTCCAGCTTTGTGTCTTTTTTCATTCTAGCTGAAGTCCGGGACAACGTGTGTTCCTTTTCAGCTCAATACGAAATGCATAATATTTTCTCTGAATACGAGACGATTCCGTCTTTTTACGGGATGGTTGGCAACTCTAATAACTAACCTTATGAATAAAATAAAGTTTACTATCAGTAACATCATAGCACCCACCCAGCTGTATAGAAACTCATGCTAGCTAGTACGCAGTACGAGTTATTGTAACTGACTATAAAAGTCAGCACAATGAAAATAAACTCCACCTAAACTTGGTTTCTATCTGACCCAGATAGACTGCAGGTCATAACTTCTTACCTGAAGTTCAGTTCACCTGACACTCGGACCGGTGCTGCCTTGGGTCTCTGCTCCTCCTGCCTCCCCTTTCCCTCATTCACCTGCCAGCCTCCACCACTTGCTAATGTTACTGAATCTGTGGAAGCACCGCCATAGCCACCACCAAACAACTGAGTTATTTTTACACACCGACCAGCATCTGGCCAATCCACCACCTCTCATTGTTTATACCGTTACAAAAAAAAAAAAATCATCGGCCCACCGAGCAAATGCCCAGTATGCCCGATGGCCAGTCCAGCTATGGTCGTGCCATCAGTTAACCCTTCTGCACACCTGCCTAGGGTTGCCGACCCCTGCACTAAGTGATATGGTGACATGATGATGTATAATGGGCTAAGGACTTAGCCCAAAGACACAATGACTAAGAGCATGCAAAGCTAAGCTGGTAGCATGGCTGTATATTCTTAGTCATTTTTTGCAGCCTTTTTTGGCTCATACCCGAGCCAACAAGTGCCATTAGGAGCTATTAATATGAACCATTTAAGTCAAAAAGTGTAATACCCACTGCATTAGTTGCACTAATGCTTTGGATGTAGTTTTTAGAGTAATGAAACTACAATGACAAAAGAATTAGCAAGGATGTACATAACCTAGACTATGAACATTTAAAATTAAAGGTTATAAAACAACAGTTATGTATTGCTAATAATCTACTGCTTCAGCATTAACCGCAGGGTATGTAGGTTTATCCCCACATACACAATTCACTCAGTGCCAGCCTCTCTTTGCATGTCATGAAATATATAGTTGTAAATTCCACAAATGTTTCACCTTGTTAGAGGTTTACAATTATAGCAAAGACCCCTGAGGCAAACCTAATCTCAAAGTGAAGGGAAATCTTCTATCATATCAAGTGAAATTACTGTGAGCTTTTCTCAGCCTATTCCGATAAGATACCGATCAGCCAAATAGATTGGCTTTTCCATTATCTGCTGGGAGATCTTGGAAGGCATTGGGTAGATAATTTGCTAATGTTTCCTGTGACCTCCCCAGATTCAAATTATGTCTTTGGGTACATGTCAACTCAATCCTTCTGTTTACCACGGAGTAAGCACTCAAAGAGCCATTAATATTCACTGCAACGCAACTGTCTTTCCACATATTTTTCTGCAGCATTTACAGACTCAAAGAAGGGTAGACTCCATGCTACTTGAAGGGTATGGATAGAGCTGGCTGAGTGCTTTACAGACCTTGTGGGTGGTTAGAAAAGAAATGACAAAGCCAGAGACAAAAAAAAGGAAGAATAGGAAGAGTATAGAAGATGGGGACTAGGGAATAATAATATAATTTAGAAAGTGAAAAATCACCTTTAGCTGCCTCAGATGTTCCAGGGAGGCTAGACTATTCAAGTCCAACCCATATTTCAATGAACAACAGAAGCCTACTTTCATATTCCTACATTTAGAAGGAAGGGTCAATTATTCTGGATCTAATTAACAAAATGTAATGAGCTGCTTTGATGTGGGAATTTACTGAAATGAACACAGGAAAATAATTTTAATAACAGAGGTACATTGTCAGTTTTCATTAAACCTTGCTTAATTCTGCTTTTTTTTTTTTTTTTTATCATAAATACACAGCGGCGGTCCATAAAAAAAGAAAATAGGCTAACTGGTTAAATCTAGCGCATAAACAATTCAATTTAATTAAAAACACATAAAAGCTGGGTTGATTTGTTTTGTCATGTTCAATTGGTGCACTCCCCCACCTCAGTATCAAAATGATATGAAAAGACTGCAAAGGATTAAATTAAACTAGTGCTCAGCATGAAGCCCGTAGAATTTACGCCATATGAACATTTTGTATCAGATCAGTAGTCTGTGTCATGAGAACAGTGTGACCTGCTATTGTTGTGAGTTTAAAGTTGTATTTGTAGCAGCTCAGCACTACTGAGAGTGAAGTCCTACCCCTGCAGACAATGTCTTCTACTCATCTAATCACACATGTTAAATCTACAAACAAATCAAATGTAGTAGATATAGTCTGCTGTGCGAAAAAGAACCCAAGGTTCCTTTAGACTTTAGTTACAAAAGGCAAGGCAAGTACAGCGAGCAAATAAAGTGCCGAATTGTTACAAATGTGAAGCTAAAATCTGAAAAACTGGCCTGATGGTGACTTAATAACAGCTCACTTTCAGCCGGACTGTGTCCTACACAGCATGCAAAAGGGACACTAACCAGAAAGAAACGAGGGCAACTGCCATTTCATCTTGCAATCATATTTTAAAACCTTGCTCAAATTTTCATTTATCCCAGCACCACCCCCTCCTTCTGGAGTTATTAAATCAGCTGGAAGCAGTGCAGCTCTGTCACACATAGTATTAGAACGTCCCCCCTCCCTCCTATTACCAGGTGCAGCCCTGTGATTTAAAGCTTTGATTCTGTTCAAATGACAACAAAGGTGAGCCCAGAGCTGACGCTCCTAATTCATCATTCTCTGCTTGATAAGAGCGGGATTAATGCTTTTAATGCGACGGTCGCAGGCAATCATCCATTTTAAAGCTGGCTCCCTGGAGGATGCAGCTAAAAAGGGAAAACACCTGAAACACAGGGTATGAAGAAGGCACATCACAGGGATAAACTGAGCTTTAGAAGGCCTCTTTATAGATCTTGATGGATCCATAACTGCCCTGTGGTCTTGGCCTGCATCCCAGGAGCAGATGGCTGCAAGACCCGGGGTAAAGTTTGACCTAAATGCTGAAATCCAAAATTCAGAAAGCGCAGGAATTGCCCTCCTCAAAAATCAAACCTCCCCATATCCCATCCCCTGCCAGGGTTATCGTAGGGACTGTGGCTTTGAGTGAAAGTGCTTTTACCATTATGGATCTGTGTGTAAAATAGCACAATATTTAGGACATGTTTTCCTGCTTTAATAACTCCTTATGTGTTCACGCCATGCTTAATTTAACATCTACTGATGTCTCCACCCTTGCTCTATGGCCCTTAACTTGGGTAAACGCATGGGAGATGGAATGAAAATGATCCATTATCCACATGTTTCTGGGCAGAGTAAGCTCCATCGCTGCTGTTTCTCTCTGTAGCTGTAATCTCCACTGTAATATGCTCTCCAAAGCAAAGAACTCATAATCAGAAGGTTGATTTTGACAGGAAATGACCATATGCAGTTTTCTATCACCTAAAGTTCTTTTTCCATTCTTGGTTAACCACCTGCAAACCAAGGTGCTCTCTGTAAAGTCTGGCCAAATCTGCCCCAGACAATAAAATCAAGTCATAATACCCAGGGTAGATCCCTCTAAGGAATGCAATAAAGTGTGTTATCATCCTTTAAGTAGGAAAACAAGTCCCGTCCTTCTCCTCAGGTGCTGTGTTTAACCTTGAACCTCAGTAATGAGAAATGAGTCTCAGTCAAATAGGTTTTTATTGTCTTTACTGTCTTTATATGTTCCATTTGGTAGCAAGAGCATACAAGGGAGTCCTTTGTTTTTGGTTTATTTATTTACTTTGTGAAAAACAAAGCACACAAAAGCACAGACTTGATCATCATTTGATCCTGATGAATATGGAATATAAGGATTTTGTCTTTGGGACTGGCCAAAACACAAAAAAGCACTAAAGCTTAATACATTTGAATTATGAAATAGATTTTATGTGGATTCCAGACTTGCAAACCTAATGCTGTGCTCAACTCAAATTAAATTAAATGCAGCTGAGCTCATTTAACAGCAAGCCACTGTAAAACTTTATGGTACAGTACAGTTTGTCACTCTCGAGTCGCACTCTGTCCTGCCATTACAACATCACGTTGCATCAAGTCACAGAGAAGCTAAAGTATTCAAATCACAAGTTTATTATTTTTTAGTATTGCCACACTTTGACTGTTGATCTGTGCTGGCCGGCATTTATCTCTAAATATTTATTTATTTAATTTTTAGTGCTGACTACAAGGGTGGGACAAAAGCTTCTACCACATTTCATTGAAAACAAGAATCTGAATTATGGCAGATGAGTGATCCTGGTTATCTTTATGAATAATGCTCTACAGAGCTACATTTTCAAAATACAAGAATAAACTGTAAGTGTAGCTCACAAGGTCAACAGCTTAGAAACTTTTGAGCCCCAACTTGTAAGAAACTGTGTTTTTATAGTAAGTTCACTGTGAATTAACTGTTTCGAGCTTGTAAATGTATCAGTCTGTACTTTATTTTATTTAAAGAGAAATATACCACAGACAATATATGTATAGCTTCTTTCTGTTTCAGTATCACCTTTGTTTTTCATTAACAGTGTAACAACTATGTATCATTTATTGGGATTTATTTAGAATGAAGCAATTAAATCTATTAACTCTTTCTCCTAATCTACATTAGGACACGTCTCTCCTGACCTCCTCGTACATATTGAAAGTAATTTGAACAAAAATGTAAAATTCTTATGGAGTCATCACTCTATTAGACCTGTTGTTGCAGATTTTCAGTCAAGTTCTTGTGTAATTTCAGGCTTTTCTCCCTGTTTCCTGTCCTTAAGAATGGCTTCTTGACAGCTACCCTTCCACTGAGACTATTTCTGATGAGGCTTCGGTGAACAGTTGACAATTTTATGTCATAACTGTTATTTTAGGCCTCCTTTGTAGGTTTAACTAAAGAAATGGGAACAAATGATGCATTCTTGCAACAGGGTGCAAGTAAAAAATGCCTCAAGATACAATTTTAAATTGGTTCTTTGCTATTGGTAAAGTTTGCTTTAAAAAAATTAGTCTGGCTTTAAAAGTCTGGCTGCTTGAAAGCAAAATATGAAAACAATGAGGAATAGTTCAAGAATTTTTCCACAGTATTGTAACTATTAAGAAACAATTGCAACCCTAATGATGCACAGAACACGATGACACCCAAAGTTAGTCCCTTAACATAAAAAGCAAAACATTGCCTCTGTGGTAATACAGTTATGTGAGGTCATTTCAGCAGGGATTTATCTGCCTGCTGTAACGTTTCTTTGGGTTTCAGGAACATTTTCAGAGGAGGGCCCACAGCTGATGCGCCCCAGGTGTTGGCTGACACTGGAGCTCAGAGCCTTGACACTATGTGTAAGTCAGTCATCCATTTTAATTCCATGCTGTATCACACTGTACACTTTGTTGAGCACACTGACATGTTTCAAGATGCAAGCAGTGGCATTTAGGGAAGAGTCAGGCAACCAGGATGACTCATGGACTTTGCATGGTTTTGTGTGTAATTGGCCTGTGAGGAAAAAAGTGACCTTAGATAACTGTTCAAGTTAACGTTCATTTTCACTAACGTCCTCTCGGCCCAGCGGAGGCAGAGAGTCTCTACGTTTGCATGTTATCTGATCAAAATGTAGGACTAGCCTTTGAGTTAGCTATAGCACCTCCTGTAAATGGGGAATGTACCTAACAAAACTCAACATTTGAAGGCCAGCAGTGTTGGTGTGCATTAAATCTAGAAACAACCTACATAGTGACTTTCCTCCTAATCGCAGCTCAAGGCCAAAGTATGGAGCTACAGGCCAAAGCTCTATGAGCTGTGATGTTTCATTATTATCCCCCTTTAGCTACAATGACAACACAGTAGGCTGCTTTAATTACTCTCCATCAGTAGGGGAGTCAAAGCCACTTCAGAGACACACTCTAATCCCCCTCCCTTCTTTTTCTCTGCAGGGCACACATTGTCTCCTAAATATCATTTCCCTGAGCTCTATGCACACTATTGGATTAAAATGTGGAAATTTTGCTGAAAGGAAGAGGAGGTGGGAATGGGGGGCTGGCATTTGGGTATTTGAGCTGAGCCTGAGGACCAAGCTGTCTCTGGTAACAGCGTTTTAGTTGCATCTGCTCCACAGCCCACAGAAGAGACGCAGACTTACATCACAGCTCTTGAGTTAGCCCCACAGACACATATTATAACTCTTTGTGCACAAATAATCATTATAAATAAGCTCGTTGCATTTTAAAGCCTGTGTTCGCACAGCACATTTTGGTTTTGAGCAACAACGTTCAGCGTCCTTCTCTCAGTGTGCCTGTTCAAGTCATGTACAAGTCCACATCCTTCCTATCTTATGGAATTTTTGTATATTTGCAGAATCAACCCGAATGAGAAAATTAAAGTGGAACAATTATATGGACAAAATGGCACAAAAGACTTTACTTGCTAGTAGCATCATCCTGAAAGTGTGTGAGTTGTTGTTGGAAATGTGTGAATATTTGTTTGCTGTACTGAAAGCTGGGAGCAAGGGTTGGAGTATGTCAACTATACTGCACATATAAAAGAGTATAATGTCAATATCCACAAAATATAAGCTGAGTTTTACAGTAAGTGCAGTTCACTTAGGCCAGTCAGAGCAGTTAGAGGGCTGTAGAGTGTTTGCATCTGTACTCTGAGTCTGTTAAAACTTGTAATACTAGGAAAATACTGCAGCTTTAAATCTCTATTGGTCAGTGAATACACAGTGATCTAGAGTTGTGTATGTGAAGCACTACATACAGTAAGTTCAATTAAATGCATTTACATTCACTGGCCACTTTATAAGGTACACCTTGGTAGCACCAGGATGGACCCTTTTTGGCTTTAGTTCTTCTTGGCATAGATTCAGTCAGATGATGGAAATGTTCCGCTGAGATTTCGGTCCACATTGACATGAAAGCATCACACAGTTGCTGTTGATTTGTCAGCTGCTCATCCATGATGAGAATCCCCCCACATCCCTAAGGTGTTCTGTTGGATTAAGCTCTGGTACCTGTGAAAGGCATTTAAATACAGGGAACTCGTTGTGATGTTCAAGAAACCAGTTTAAGATAATGTGAGCTTTTTGACATGGTCAATAAGGGATGGACATGGTCAGCAACAATACTCGGGTAGGCTGTGGTATTTAATTCAATTCAATTCAATTTTATTTATACAGCACCAAATCACAACAGCAGTTGCCTCAAGGTGCTTTATATTGTAAGGTAGACCCTACAATAACACATACAGAGAAAAATCAAACAATCATATGACCCCTATGAGCGAGCACGTTGGCAACAGTGGGAAGGAAAAACTCCCTTTTTAAAAGGAAGAAACCTCCAACAGAAGCAGGCTCAGGGAAGGGCGGCCATCTGCCGCTACCGGTTGGGGTGAGAGAAGGAAGACAGCATAGAAGTCATAAAAGAAGTTTAGTTGATACTAAGTGGCCCAAAGTGTGTCAAGAAAATATCTGTCACTACTATAACTAACCTTAACTATTAATACAGGGAAGAATGCATCCATGCTCTCATGTTGCTACCTTACCGTCCAAATGTAGCAGCAGAAGTCAAGATTCAAGCCGGCTCTTTCGGCTCCAAACCGGCTCTTCAGGTTGTTTTGTTGCTTTAATTAATTTATTATTAACAATAATATAAAATTATGCACAAAAGGAATTACTAATGTTAAAAAAAGTGGTTTTATTTATATATGTTTATATATAAATATATGCAGTGGCCCCTTGAGACAAAGCACGTACAAACTCCAAAAAGCATGTACAAACTTGGTACTTGCTGGTTTGTGTGGCCACTAGGTAACAAAAGCTCAACACTGCACCTAGCATCCTGGAGCACTTCTGTTGTCTTTTGTACATGTATGTTTTGGAGTTTTTGCGTGTTTTGGAGTTTTTACATGTTTTGGAGTTTGTACGTGCTTTCTCTCTAGGGCAGGGGTGTCAAACTCCAGGCCTCGAGGGCCGGTGTCCTGCAGGTTTTAGATCTCACCCTGGGTCAACACACCTGAATCAAGTGATCAGTTCATTACCAGGCCTCTGGAGAACTTTAGGACATGTTGAGGAGGTCATTTAGCCATTTAAATCAGCTGTGTTTGATCAAGGAAACATCTAAAACCTGCAGGACACCAGCCCTCGAGGCCTGGAGTTCGACACCTGTGCTCTAGGGTACCGTAAATATACTTTTATTTATTCACTCCACATAAAATGTAATAAATAAATCATATAATACAAAAACCAACTATTCACATTTCAACTTTTAAATATTTACATTTTCAGCTTTTTCCTTTTAAACAAATTTAAAGTGAAACAACACAAAACACTGCAAGCCACAACACAATTAAATATAAATTATAATATGAAAACAAAAAGAAGATGCACGTTCTCCTTTATCATCTGCAACTGAAAAAAGTTGTGGATGATTAATATACCTTTCTAATGTGACGCTGTTGCCCCTGGCTCTCTTTCTCTCTCTCTCCCTCCTGCTCTGTTCCTGTGCTACTGTGAGTGTAACTACCGTCCCTCCCCCCTCATCCCAGTGCAAAGCAGAAGGCTCACATGCGGAGTGAAGCGGAAAAAAAGTGCGAGAGAGAGGGTGAGAGAAGGAAAAAAAAAAACCATGGCTCGCGATAAGGAGCCGGCTCGCGTCGTTCACTTCAAAGATCCGGCTCTAAGAGCCGTTTTGTTCGCGAACGACACATCACTAGTAGATAGTGGAGTTGCCAAAGGGTTTAAAACACTAGACTTTTCAGTTCAAAAGCTCAGGTGCAATTAATAAAAATAACAATGGGGAAATTCCGCTTACTTGTGTTTGTTTTGAGAGCACTGGAAATCTGCATGCTCACAAGGAAACTTGAATGGAACGGCATCACAGTAAATTATTATGGGTACTGTATTGTCATAGATTCCTAAAATCCTGTTCCGCCTTAATGAAGAAACTCCTTTTAAATTAAACAAAATCACATGCAGAGAGATTTACCGCACAGTAACTGGTGTCTGAATGTAGAGATAACTGGCTTGTTAAGAAAAGGTGACTGTGGTAAGGTACCACATGACACTGCTACAGCCATTGATGAAGCCATCAGTGCTGAAACCCATTTTCACTCACTGAAAGGCATTTTGGAAAAGAAAAAAAAAATGCTTTCTCTGTAAAATGACTTACAGGGAGTGTCTCTCCACAGAAGACAGGGATACGAGTATTCACTAAACCAGTTCAGAGGGGACAGCTCGCATTGTCTTCTTTTATTGCTCACGATAAAGCAGTATTAGAATTCCCACTTCCTGCTCCTGTATGCATGCCAAGACTCTTTGTTAGGCTGAATGCGGAGCCTATTCATCTCAGAGTGCTCATCAGAACGCTGCTCTAACACAGTCGTGAGTTTTGACTGATGTCGGCGAAGTGCAGGATGGCTTTGTGTAAGCAGGAGCCGGAGTTTGTATACAGACCCCCTCACCTTCTCCTCATGGGCCTCTGCTGACCTCTGCATGGCCTCACTCCAACGCTAACAATGCGGGGTCCTTTTACAGAATCAGAAGACCCCACAATAACAGCCGGGCTGTTTAATACCAAACCCAGGTTAACCTCCTGGCCCCACTTGGCCCCTGCCTTCTGTGGTTTAAGGAGGATTGGGGTTGATGTTTCTTGGAGCTATTTTTCAAAGCTAATGAAGTGGAATAATATTGCTATTACTAGTCGTGTGAAGTATCAGCAAATTCATTTTTGCACCGCAGTGTTGATTGTCACATACAAACAAAGAAATTACAGCTGCCCCAATTCCCCCTCATAAACTCTGCACTGCTGTGCATTGTAGTCTACTGTGTTTTGTTGCATGAATATGATGGTACAACAGTAAGGTAGCAGATGTTGCGAGCACCAACAATGCAGAATGGGTTAGGAGACGTCATTACATGGGAACTAGGTCACCATTCAAGCACACTCGGTTGCATTGACTGTTTCGAGTGACTATTGATTTTCTGACTAAAGCAATGACTTCATTAATATCACCATTAGTCTGCCATCTGACACAAATGGGTAGCTTGGCTGATGGATCAGACAATAATTCAAGTGGATACGAATCAGAGATTGCATGAATTAAACATACAGTACATTTCACAACAAATTCGCATTACCCAAAACAGGACAAGGTTGAAGAGCTACTTCGCTCAACCGTGTTCAAACAAAATTACCACCAGAAAAAAGAAAACTTGGTGGCAACATAACCCCTGGTTTAGCGTGCACAAACATAAGCAGACATTATCAGTAAATTCCCCTTTCATCGTTCAATTTAAACTTAATCTGTGAAAGATGAGAGAAAAATCAACAGATCGCTTTTCAGCAGGTTCTCAAAACAAAAACAACAATGAAAGAAGGATTATTTTCTCTTTAATCCGGGGGCAACAGCTTAGCTAAAACAAAAGCAAGACCATGGGAACGCATAGAGGAATGAGAAGGCTTGCTCTGCCCACCAAACCCAGATCTCCAGCAAACCACAAAAGAAGAACAATGACTGTGCGAGTGTGTGTGCGTGTGTGTGTGTGCGAGTAGGAGAGAAAGGGAAACGGGATTTGAGATCTATATTGAAACTGCAAATAGCTTTTAAAGATTAGTGATGGGCACAAGGAGGTGACAGCAATGGGGATGTGTGAAAAGTGGATTGCCCCTCCCTACTGTGACTATTTTGATAGCAGTAGGGTTGACAAGCATCGACTTGATTGTGAGAAGGCAATGTGCGCTGAAAAGCCTTGACAAGTTTCTTTGAGGCATGTACAGATCTTTTGGTGACTGAAAGGAACACAAATCAGGATTATGTATTACATAGCCATATTCAAACAGCTGGCATTAGGAGCTCTGAAGAATCTGTTGTTCAAGGATGCACCACCCTCTCCCTCTCCCTCTCTCCCTGTGTCTGCACTGTAATTACCCAAATCTGCGCTTTTAGAAAACGATTTTTTATAAAGGCACGCAATCATGGCCTGAATACTCACAGCACAACCTACTGTAAATGTTTCCGAGACTACTTAACAAGCAAATCTTTCAAATGTGTCAAAAGTGGAACTTTGTGGTTTTAATTTAAGGTGTCTAATTTTTGTATCACGGCGCGTTCAGCTTTTATGTTGTGAGAGCATGAGAGTACACCCTGTACCCTGTGCTTATTTAAACCGATCACCATGGTCATCGCAGGCTGTGTAGTTGCTCTGTTGTCAGAGATGTGTCTCACTCTGCAGCATTTGTCAGGATTAGACAGGAGTAATCCCTAACCAAACTCCAGAGGATGTAATTTGGAGATATGTGCTGGAACTGAAACTGTGTCGGCTTACTCCCACAAACCCCCATCTTCCACCCCATCTGAGCCATCTAACTCCTTTCTGCCAGCCCTCAGACATCTCCAATATTTTTGAAATGATAGAAAATGTAAAATACAGACACGAAAAAGCTGAGAAAAGTGGAGAAGCGTCCTTCAGCTCACTTTCTCGCTCCAGTCCCAAACAAACCCTCCTCCAGGCAGGTGAGGTGCTCGGGATGTCAGGCCCCATCGCTGATATCCGTTCTAATATCCCTCAACACTTGGCTGTCACATCACCACCCACCATTAAGTCATCGCATGTGTCCAACACTGGGGCCGATCTGTGTGCTCTGGCCCACTCCCAACCCAATGCCTTTATCGTACCCCAACCTCTCTGTGACAGACAGGACTGATCTCCCCCGCAGCAACCCTCCACCCTGCCAGTAAAAGGACAGCAGTGGAAAAAGCCCCCCAGGGCCCACTGAGGATGGACTCATGAATCAAACATGCGCCCGAAGCTTCCTTCTTATCACGGAGGTCAGCCCAGGCATTAATACGCCATGGCTCGGGGGAGCTACCTACTGTGACCTCCCCCAGCTTCCCTGAACAGAAGGGCACAGTCCTCAGGAGCCGGTACAGTGAGAGAGGGCCTCCCTCCAACACAGTCACTTCACATTAAGTCCACACACTGAGAGAGGGGGCGACAGAGAAAGATAGAAATGAGAGAAGAAAAAAGAGGCACAGAAATGAAGCATAAAAGAGCAAATGGACAAAGAAGGAGAGAAAAAGAAAAACAATATTCCGCGGTGCAATGTTGGGCAGGGAATAAAACGCGGGTAAAATCGACTGTGTATACAGACCCTTTCAAACACCACCAATCTTCATTGGCCAGACGGGGTGTGATATATGTGACTGTCTGCCAGCGTAAATTAGGCAGTCCAGCCCGCTGTGTGGTAAAGCATGACGGGGCCGGACAGTGCACTAACTCAGGCGGCCTGGTGCCATGCGCACCAGCTTCTCTCTGCTTTGCCGTGCCATAAATCACCAGCTGGGGGAAATGAATCGCTGTCCGTCCGAACTGGATGCACCAGCTGGCACCGCCATCACCTGACCAGCAGGAACCCCTGCCGACACTGGAGCGGCTGAAATCAAGAAAAATGAGGCATGGAGGCAGACGGAGCCATACCCCTGCACTCTCTCATTAGTCTCCTCTGGGCTTCCTCCACACTGAGCTCGTCTGAAGTGAAAGGGCACACAAAATATATTTCAGAGTGTCACCTGAGGGGAGGGAGAGAAAAAAAAGAGAGGAAGAAATGATCACCCCTGGTCTCCTCACAAATCTATGTAGAACTGAACTGGCAGACAGCATTAGTGTTTCTGAACACAGAGCTCTGAGAGACAGCAGGAGGGACCGCAGCTCGGGGAAAAGAAGAGGCAGCGTGTGGGGGACAGCTTTGTGTTCACTCTTATTTAATGGAGTTATTTTACTGAAAGTAATGACTCAACCCTATTGGGGATTCCACTCTGCATTCAGATGTAGTTAACGGAAAAACATGTTGATGAATAGATTTTCACTTTTCAATATTGCTGAGTTGCTAGTGGAGAGCCCACTTATATGCTGACCGCTGCGATTATGAGAAGCTGTGTGGGCGTCAGAACTGAGGCACTCATCAGGAAAATGGGTTGAAATTACATCAATACAGCCACACAGAGCATTGGAGAGATCTAAAATAATATATACTTGATCCTCTGCTATGGACATAGGGTTGCTGTTTACCTCTGCTGTCCAGAATTACGGATTCAAAACGTTTTTTGCACTAATCTCTAACTCATGTTGAGAAAGCAACAACTTTGCAATGAAAGTCACAGATGGATATGGATTCATTATGAAAATAGGGGAGTGTAAATGAACAGATGCTGCTGAAATTGACATTAAATTTGAGCCTAGTGATACAACACTGGGTTGCTGCCTATGATTGGCAAGGCCAATTTCCTGTGAACCCCCAAAGCAGTTTTAGACTAAATTTCATTGGTCCTGCTGTAGTCCTGTGGAGGAGCAAGTCAATCACTGTCTGAGACATCGAGGATTAGCTCCTCTTTCCTGCTCAGATGAATTTGCCCATCATGCTGTGGTGATGAATGGCAGGAAGGCTGAGGAAATGTACTGTGGCCTCATTGGAGGTAGCAAGGTGAAGTCTGGCCTGGCAGCCTGCCCCAGGCTTGAACCTCACCCCCCACAGACGTCCAGGTGCACGCTCATATATCCGCAGCCAGCTCATCAGTCGGCTGGTCAGTCAGTAATAAACCACGGCATCAGTTTGACATCTGTTTTGACAAGGAAGTTGATTCCATCAGCCTGTCCCAGGGTCCCTGAATGCAGCAGATAGTGTCCACTGTGTCTCCTCTATTCATATGAAAGAGCTATATTTAAAGGTCAGCATAGTTTAAACTGCCTGCTGCTTAAAAACAACACATTTGATCTGGTATTGGGGAAAAATGTATTAAAGTTAAGCTCGACTCAACTCAATTTTTATGGTAATGTAATTACAAGCAAGCGAGCATGGTTTTATTACGCGCTGGTGACAGGATATCAGTTCCCTTTCATCAAAACATTCCCATCATGCCTCTGTGGATGTGGCTCAGTTGCAACAAAAACAACCGCTCTCCATTTCCTGTCCTCTTCTCTGCAGCTGTTACTGTCACCACCTTCCGCCCCCAGCCCTACCCTCACCACACCTCCTCCATTTCAGCTGTAATCATGTAGCCATGCAAATGCTGTGCGCTGAGAGGTTCATGTTGCCCTCTCTGGGACATCATTCCCAGCTGCCTGAGCCCTTGAGCTGACCACCCAGGGGAGGGAGAAGAGGAAGTCATTACTGCTATCACAGTCAGGCACAGTCCCTACACTGCCAGACAGCCCCTCCAACTCATAAAGTCCTTGACGACTTCACTAAAACATCCAATTTCAATCGGACCTCATTTATAATGACAAATAGAAATCAATCGCTCTAACCACTGCACACTCCTCCTGAGTCTGCCTGCTTATTTGACTGCCCAAAATGGCACAGAAAAAAGAAAAAGGATCCCCCCCCAACGCTGGTATCCTATCCACATCTCCGGGATATTCATAATTCATCATCTTCGATTCCTGACATCTGCCACTGATTGTGCCGATGGGTTGGCTGGAATTAGCCACTCCTGGGAGCAGCGTTAATGTGCTGGTAGGCAGGCACATGCAATGCGGCTGGGGAGGGGTTGCAGGGTTGGGTGGAGGATTGAGGCCGAAGCGGCAGGAGCCTTTCACACTCCTAATGTGTAATTAGGAGCCATTTTGGAGTGCTGACTTTCTCCACTGAAATTAGCTGCCTTTTATTAATCAGGCAGCCCAGTTCAATGGCACGATGGGTCTCCCTATAATCTAACACAAAATGTTGTTCTTAATTACGGAGGGGGAGAGGCAGCACACAGAGGGGCTACAGCTCCTGCATGATCCCCCAGGGTTCAATTTCTGAGCTGCAGAACACATGCAAATTGAACATTTACTGCAGCATAACAGTCCACATGCTGTGCTAAAAATAATAGTCAATAGATTATCAATTATTCTTCCAGCTTAAGCATAACAGCCCACATTTGGCATGCTTTGCATAATGCGAATGTACCTTATAACAAGCATACAAAGACCAGAACTCTCAGAGCTACACAGTCCGTGGAATAATTTGCATTTGCTGAATGTCAACTCCACTTGAATGAGAGATCATACGTTATTATGTGATTACAAGCACTGGTCCTCCTTTGGAGAGTTAAGTGCTGTGACCCTGACCACGCTCATCAGTGCTGATGCCCTCATGACTACAGATGAGGTCTAAATACTTCACTGTTCATCCTCAATGGTAGCGATTTCTTTCTTTCTTTCTTTTCTCTCTCTCTCTCTCTCTCTCTCTCTCTCTCTCTCTCTCTCTTTTACTTTCCATTACACATCTAATGAGAAATACAACAACTACACGAGACTATCTTGTGATATGATGACATGAACTGCAGTGCCAATGAATACCACACCCATCCTTGAAAATATTACATGTTTATACACCAGAGAAAAATACTTCAAATACAAACACCTTAGCGTTTTACAATAGATTTTGGCAGGGTCGTAAAGCAGAGGGGCCCATTTCTGGAGCCCTTTTTCTCAATACTCATCGTTTTGACTCCATATGTACATGTGTTCAGTTTTGTGACTGTATTACACTCTCCTGTAGACATCTAGTACTCAAAACAATTTATAGTTTCTTGCATAAAAGCTGGGGGGGGGGGGGGGGGGAATTCCACTCAAAAGGGGAATCTGCAAATTCCCTAACAGTAATAATTTTCAAATTATTAAATTATTCAAAAACATCTAAGTAAAGCTAATCATGCTGACTAAAAGAAACATCTTCCACACTGATAACCATCCTCGTTGAGTTAAACTGCTTTATTTGCTGCATCAAAAGTGTCTTGTTTGTTGGTTTCTTATCCTTGAGAAATCCTCCCTTTCACAGCAGTCCCAGATTTGGTTGGCTATGTTAAGAGTTGATTTATTTCGCATTTCTTTAAAATTGCTTCGCCCACAATATTATCCTCCTGTAAGTGAATGCAATCATGCAAAATTGCCACTTTTGTGTTTCTAGTGTTCCACAAAGCTCGATGCATATTTATGAATATTGTTGTAGTGCCAGCTATCCCTATAATCTTCTTGGGAAATGCACAAAAATCTATGACCAAATCCTTAAAATGGCTGCTTGACAAAAGTTTCTCTTACTACCAAGGGCCCTAACTGCTGATTAACAAACAATCACCACACAGAGATGGCACACTACTAATGTGAAGCGTATGATAAAGACCCCCTCTTGTCTCCTGATGGCAGTGCAGCAGGACTATCATATCACTGAGGTCATCTCTCGCTGCAAGGCCAAGTCCGATTTAGCATTCGGCATAGTGGCTGAACGAGAGGATAGCTTGTCACTCAAGCCTTATTGATGGAATCCAGAACAAAAAAATTAGATGCAGGGTCAATGAGTGAAGGTCCTGGCTTATCTCTGCTCAGCTTGAAACTGTGTCCAGTGGAACAGAAACTGTCACACGAGGTTAACACAGGCATGGACAGCAATTCTGAGAAATGGAAAATTGTCAAGAAAATTTATGGCTATGCAAGAAACGAAAGCCAAACTGATTTATACAACACCAATAAACATGTGAAATGTGGAAAGGGAGCCAGAGTCGTTTCGCTTCAGAGTTTCACTACTTACTTAAAATAAAAGAAATGTTGATTTAATTAAAAAAAAAAAGTAGTAAACAAAATAAATTATTATTGCAATAATTAACTGAATAATAAAAAGTTCAAATTAAGATGCAACAACAGCTAGTGATATCCGTGGCCAAAATCGTGACTGCTTTCTCTTATACGATAAATCACAAAGGCCACCATTCCTTTATGTTCTGCTTTCAAGGGGGCAGACTTTCTTGTAATTGTGGTCTCCAGGTTTGTTTCACATATTTTCACTCCAGTCCTTCTAACTGACCATTTTTGCAGAAAGGGTTTTTTGTAAAGCCACCAAATCTGACCTGTGAATCCTCAAATTATATATTTTTAAAAAAGGCACCTAACTCAAGAGAAAAATTGGTGTTTGTTACAATTTAACAAAGAACTAAGTTTAAATTGTATCTTTAGATATTTTGTTACAAGCAGGCTATTTCAAAATATATAATTTGTTTCCATTTCTTTAGTTGAATCAATGAAAACTGCCAAAGATAACACAGTTTGACAGACATAAAATAATATTTTTGCACGAAAAATTAGGTTAACAAAGAGCTTGGCATATTTTGGCTGGACAATAGAAGAAGAAAAAAACTATCTACACCAGGTGAACAGTGTCTAAAAGTCATGTCATTAATGAATCTGGCCCTGCAGTTGATCCATTTACTGTTAGGGACAAGCAGTCTTTAATAAAGGGAAACAGAGGCTGAAGCATTTCAAACTGAAAATCTTCGTCAGTGTGTATGGAGACGGTCAGGAGAGAGGTGTAACAGTGAGTGTCTGCAGTCGTCTATAAAACACAGTGGAGGCTTTGTCACGTTTGGAGCTGCATTTCAGTCAGTGGTGTTGATCTTGTCATAATTTAAGGAATTATGAATGAAGAAAAGTACAGACAGATTTTGATCCACTATGCAATATAATCTGAAAAGCATCTGATTGGCAATAGCTTTATTTTTCAACATGACAAACACAAAACATACCTGAGAGAAAAACATGCTGAAGAATAGGATAATAAATGTATTGTTTTTCGGTGACTGATGGATGCTGTGACCTCACAAAAACAATAAAAAGAAGAAGAAGAAGAATGAAGAATTTAAACATTAATTATAACATCATTTCACACAAAATGTTTAACAGAATGAAATGATTCATAAAATTTTATACAAAAGGTCAAAGATCCAGTCTGGGCAAGCAGCATTTTATTGCAGCAGCACACCGAGGAAGCAATAATTTAAACTACCTTATAAACTGGGCCATTTACCTTCTGATTGAAACCAATATAAAAATCACTGAAACATGAAGTAAATAACATTGATTACCTTGTAAGCAAGTAAACAGTTTGTTCCTGAAGCCAATAAACTGAAAGCAGAAAAAGATCAATTAAAGTGGGGAAGCAAAAGGGTTTGAGCAACTTTGACAATGTCAGAGTTATTACCTCTAAAACAGCAGATCACGTGTTCCCAATATCCAGAGGTTAACTATTAAATGTTTTAGAACTGTGGAGTCAGCTGATCATGTTATCCAGCTGAAAAACACAGGCTAAGATGGGAAAGTGTCAGAGCACACAGTGCACTAAGCTACTGAGTATGGCGCTACATATCTCCAAACCACAATAGTGCCCATGACGACAACTATCTGCCACATAAAGTGGAAATGATGGGCAAGTTAGCATCAGAACTAAACCACAGAGTAATAGAAGAAGTTGGCTTGGTCTGATGAATCACCTTTTTTTTTCTTTATAGCCATGTGTGTATGTGGGTCATTTACCTCAGGGAGATGGCAGCAGGAGAAACTATGGAAAGAAGGCAAGCTCTTGGCAATGTTTGACTCAGAAACCTTGAGTCCCTGCATTTATATGCATATTACTTTGACATACTGCCTACCTAAACACTTGGTTGAGACCACATCTGAAGGCAGTGTCCTCTTTCAGCAGAATAATGCATCCTGTCAAACTGTTACAAAAATAAAATAAAAATGTTCAGAAATTGTTCTAGGGATTTAAAAAATGTTGACTGGCCTTCAAATTCTCTAAATCCCAAGTCAATCTGCGGCATGTGCTGGAAAATTCATTCAAGAGCACAGCATACCTAAAGACAGAAATCAGGTTTTTATCAAAGCTCAAGTTACAAAATGAAAGTTTTGACTGTATATATATATATTAAAAAGTTGCTTGTCTTTTAAAATATGTCACTAATTGGCATCAGGTACTTTTCAATAAACCTTGTGGCAAATTTAATGCCTGAACCTACCAATTACCTACCAACCACTTATATTTATAGAAATGGACTGTGAGCACAACACTGGCATATTATCACCTCTCAAGTCGATATAGTGAACTTGTTAGAATTACACATTTACTAGACCTGCAGTCACATTAGCATTCATTTTGAGTCCTATGTCCTCCAAGCAATATAAATCCCATATTTCATAATCTTTACATCCTATTTTGTCAATAAACTGTTAGATACTGGAGTCAAAACAGCACCAGATTAAAGTGAGAAAACAACGTGTCCCTTGTAAGACTACAAGATGCTACAAAGTTTTGCAGAGTACCAGTGGTGATGTTTTCTATGGGCTCTTTGCAGTTCTTTCCGCGTTCACAATATGTTAATATAAAATGTTGATCTGTGTAAAGGCTTTAAACAAGTTCACCCACTGAGATTGAATCACAATTAGAGTTCTCTTCCAAATTATCCTCATTATAAGATAAGATCAGCCTATACCAACCTTCTGTCCCCTGTTCAGCAGCAGCCAATGAATTTAGGAACGTGCCCTAATTCTTAGAGGGAAAAAAGGCAGAAGAAAAAGTCACTATAAAGGCAGAAGTAGCACTGTAGCAGTTGGAGTGTTATAATTAGCATTCAGAGTGAAAGCAGGATTATGTGTCCATTGGCAGAATTTCTAAGTTCTGGCCCAATGGACAGAGAGTAAACTCCACAGGGGACTCCCCAGGGAGCAAGGCATGCTGGGTTTGAGAGGGGTTATTGGACTGTGCTGTCTCTCTGACTGTGAGCCACTGGGGACCAGAGCAGAGGTCCCTGATGGTGCACTGAAGCCTGAGTGTGACACCTGGGCTGTCTGTCACGGCCACAAACACTGACAATGTGACACTTGACAGGATAGGAGTTGAGGCTGCAACAGCTGAAGTCAAGACCCGGCTGACAGTAAGGATGAGAGGCGTGCAGTTCAACTCAATAATTTCCCCGACACACTTAAATCCAAGCCTGCTTGTCTCCTTCCTCCGTTCTCTTTCTTCGGTGTTCATGGCCCTTTAAATAAATCAGGGTCCTGAGGAGGCTGAACCCATCAATTAGAGTCGTCTGATGAGACCGGTGTGTATTAATCAACAGTGTGAGGCGTGTGACAGGCTGAGAAGCGACAAGATGAAGGGCTGCACTGCCAGAGAGCTTTAAGAGGAGCACTGACGAACAGGCTCTTAAGATGAATTTCCCAGTGTGCATCGCTAAACTAAACTGATATCCAATTATGTTTCCCACATCGACAAGCTAACCGAGCAGCTGCGAGCAGCAAAGGCTTGCAGTGTCAGAATTGGCCAGGCGCAAGGCAGAGAAACTCAGGACCTTGAAGGAGATGTCACAAGGAGGCTGGAGTCAGTCGCTTGAGTGAGCGATGGTCCACACGCTTGCCTGAAAGCATGACATTGCCGAAGGGGGAAAAACACCATTTTATCATTCAGTGCGATTCGCACCCTCTCTCCCTGTCAAACATGCCATATGTCCCCGTCACAGGTCGTCTTGCTGGCTTATCGAGTGTGACAGGGCTATTCACACACTGCTCCCAATCAGACACCATCTCCTGCAGAAAAAAAAAATCACCACTATAGCACAGTGACGGGCTGTCAAGCAGAGGGCACCAATGTCCACAGGGCCTTGGCTGAGAGTCTGCCCATCTGGGGGAAGGGGGCAAAGGCCAGAGGTTATGAGCTCAGGCGTCCATACATGGTACACCTCACCACAGACTCACACTGTTGGCACTCTTGTCGTAATTCAGTTTGCAACAAGAACAAATTCAGTTTTAATTCAAACTGCTTTTATGTATTGAAACAATTTCATGCAGAGTTCTTTTTAAGAAGTGTGACATTTTTCATCTTGGTTCTAACACTCTCTTTAAGTGCTCTGTGAAATAAATATGACTTGACATTTCACTAGATGACGCAGATCATTGGGACTGTGGAACAGGTTATTTGCCTGACAGGAAACAAAAGTACTATGTAAACCTTACCTGGGACTTTGCACTGGGATGTGGTTCTCAGCCTATTTTCCTAACCACTAGACCTTACAACCCAAAATGTGCGATGCCAGTTTGTGGTCACAAGTGAGTACAACCAAAAGTCACAGAAATCCATTTTTAGGGCACACAATCTGAGCTCTGAAGAGTTGCTTCTTACTTCTTAGAGTCTGCAAATGTTTACTTTGATGCCAAAGAATCTCATTGGTACTTAGCCACTTGGTTCCAAACACAATGACACTGCAGATGCTGAATATATTCACTAAGTGAGCAATCAGTTGCAAAGTGGGCTGAAAATTACACTTATCCCCCCCATGATGATATGCATAGAGAAATAAATCAGAGAGCAAGAGAAGAAGCAGTGGGGCAAGGGGGAGAAGTGGTATCACCTGATCTTAAAAAAGGAGCGGGATGTGGCAACTCAACTCTTCAGAAAAAGCGATAGAACCCTCCTGGCACATTTTTATAAGAAAGATTTCTGTGAAATGATTGCTAATCTATGCAAAAAAGCAATCAGTGACTCATTCATAATGCATGAGCAACGCGATACCAATTTTGCAACGCTTTCGGATTATTAGATGTTATCGTGAATGCAGCAGATGAAATATGAACACTCCTACCTGGCCCATTGTAATTACATGACTGCAGCAGTCCAGAGATACATGGCGAGAGGGAAAATGCGAAGAAAGAAACATACAGCGAGACAGACAAACCATCAGATAGAACATCCATTACCATCTGACTGCAGATAGCTCTAGATGGGAATATTTGTTTCTAACAGCTTTATGTATCCATTTGTGCCATGATTTATCAACCTAAAAGCTGTGGTTTTAAGTACATCTGGCTGACGTTTTAATGGTCCATCAATCACATGGTGTCATGTGATAACATTTTGAGATCATCCGCCTCCCTGAGCCTCTGAGGAAAAAAAACCTGAATCCAATAAATTGGCTGCAATCCCAGGGAAATGATGAGAACCTATTTCGAATTCAAAGCAAGTTCAAAGTATGAATGTTAGATAAGCTGCTTCTCAAATTAATGCAAATCAAATTTCATTTAGGATGTTTTTGTTCTATATAGACCCTCATGTACTGAATATATTTCTGTGCCAGTATCTAAGCCGCAGTTAAAAGCCTGACAAAAAACCCATTCCTGTTTGGATTATTGGATTCAGATTATTTCATGAATTAATGCAATGAACTCTTAAAGTAGAATGCTTTCTGGTGCAACAGCCCTACATGCACTCTCATCAAAGAAGTAAAAATAATTAAACTAATTCAACATATCTTTACTTGGGTGTGACTCTTTTTTTTTTAATTCAAGCAACAGAAACAGGCGCAAAGTTACAAACCTTGAGCTTACAAGTCTTACAAGCTCACATTCATCTGGCCCCATATGAACCAGAGTAGCATGTAACACAGCTTCTATTCTTCCTTCTTCCGTTTAAAATTGTAAAAAAGAAAAAAGAAAAGAAAGAAAGCCAACTCTTTTTTTAAACACGAGTGTTAACGTGTCTGGATAACACCTGGAAGCCTTGTGAAAAGCGCTGACAGATTTCATACTTTTACATTCACGGCAACTTCGACACCAGGGATTTGCTCTTAAAACGGAGCACAGCAAGGATGAAGGGTGGTATAAAAATCAATGAGGCTTTTCAAAGGCAACATGAAAAACCAGCGCCTTAGCCTGCAATTAAACAAGAGCGCTCCTGGCACTGAGGGATGACAGAGTATGTACAGGTGCCCTCGACTTCACAGGATCAATTACAGGATCAATACTACAACATGATACAATTCCATGATGGAAACTGAGACGTGGACTGGAGCTGCTTTGCGTCATGTGCTTCAGATGTTCACAGTAAAACAGCTCAAGCCGGTCTGTAGCTGTGGAGCCATTTCATAGGCATGAAAGAAGCCTCGTTCTAGACCAAACAGATCCTCCAGGTGGAAACTTCTTTTGAAATATTACTGTCTGTGTTAAGGCCAGTTTAAAAGGGGATTACAAGTCTGGAGGTTGGGGAATATATGTGTGTCTGTGTGTGTATACACATGATATATACATATATTATATCAGCATATTTTTAAAAATAGTATTTTGTAACTATGGATTCCAAATGCCCAAAAATAAAAGTTGTGGATGAAAACACTGTAAAAATTTCATTTTTATTTCTTTCTAGCTGCTAGTTTAGGCTGCTATTTGTTTTATTATAAAAACTGTTTTAATGTGATTAATTTGCACAAACACATGTAGGATTTACAGTGACATGCATAGCTTTAGCTTTATATTGACTCTGTTTCAAAACAGGCCTATATGTTAACTTAGTGTTCCTCCTCTGTACAGTTCTTCCATTACAGGCTAAAATCTCAACATAATGCAATATATACTCCTCAGACGGCCCATACGCCTTAATAACACCAGCTTGGACCCCCTGTTGCTTTCAGAACTGATAATTAGGCATGAAAGCATCACACAATTGCTGCAAATTTAGTGGTTGCCACATCCACCACATCCCAAAGGTGCACTATTGGATTGAGATCTGGTGACTGTAGAGGTCATTTGAGTACAGTGCAACTCACTGTCATGTTAAAAAAAAAACAGTTTGAGATGATCTGAGCTTTGTGTCATAGTGAGTTATCCTGGTGGAAGCAGGTCATCAGAAGATGGGTACACTGTGGTCATTAAGAGAGCAACAATATTCAGGTAGTCTGTGATGTTTAGATGATGCACTACTGATAATAAGGGGACACGGTGCGCCAAGACAATATCCCATGAAATCATGGACACATGCTTTCATGTTGTTTACCCCAAATTCTGACCCTACCATCCAAATGTTGCAGCAAAATTGTTTTGTTTTTTTAACCTGATTTTTATTTCTGAGAAAAATAAGATCCACATATGAGGACATCCGTTTTAAATTTTGATAGAACAGTGGCAGTATAATGTCCTTGTAAGTGGATATAAGTTCTTGTAGAGCAAAATTTAGTATTTTCGTCTAGACAACCCAAAATGTGATATCCACATATGTGGACACCAGGTCCAGGAGGTTAAAACTATAAATAATTTACATTTTTAACAGATATTAAAGGTTTCCAGAGTTTTAGTTTTAGTTAAAAAATATTGAATTTCAATACCTTAGAGCAGATATTTACTTTAACTTTTCATTCAGTGAAATTTTAGCTGCGATTAACATTGACTAGCATTTTTTAGCATGCTAAACTATGACAGTGAATATTGTAATATTAGAATTAGCATGACCATGTTAGCATGCTAACATAAAGCATTGGTCTGCAGATGGGGTGTGATAGTAATAAACTCCTCCGATTTTTTGTTGATAAGATTAACGACATCAATGCTAAAATCTCCCTAAAGCTTTCTTGTACTCCTGGTCGACTTTTATAACTGTAACATATAATGAAATAGCAGCCCTGGTTGACAAAATGAAGCCGTCCTCAAGCCCCTCAGACATTATCCCCACTAATTTTTTATTAATGCCTTTGACATCATTAGTCCTTGGGTTCTGAACCTTTTTAATGTTTCTCTTCAGACTGGGGTGTTCCCCAGCTTTTTTTAAACATGCCATTGTGGAACCAAGGCTCAAAAAACCCAACCTGGACCCAACACTACTTCAAAATTTAAGACCTATCTCCAAACTCCTATTTATGTCAAAACTCCTTGAGAAGGCAGTAGCTGTCCACCTTACGGCATACTTGGAGAAATATAACATCCATGACCGTTTTCAATCTGGGTTCCGTAAATTGCATTCCACTGAGACAGCACTACTGAAAGTTACTAATGATATTATGATGTCAGCAGACTCCGGAGAATACACAGTCCTAGTCTTGTTAGACCTCACCTCAGCCTTTGATACAGTCAACCATACCATCCTGATAAACAGACTGAGAGACCTGGTTGGGATGCCTGGCTCTGTTCTAGACTGGTTTTCATCTTATATATCTGAAAGAAGTTTTAGTGTGTCTGCAAACCAGATCATGTCGGAATCTACAGAGTTGTTGTGTGGAGTTCCTCAGGGCTCTGTGCTGGGACCTATTCTGTTTTTAATATACATTCTTCCTTTAAGTCAGATAATACAGCAGTTTCCTGAAGTATCTTATCATCTTTTTGCTGACGATATTCAGCTATATTATTCTTTTAAGCCTGCTGAAGCTCAAAAGCTCTCCAATCTGATTGACTGTTTAACCAACATTAAACAATGGTTGAACAATAATTGCTTACAGCTAAACCCGGCCAAAACAGAAACTTTGATTATTGCACCAGGCAGTGCAATACCTGATATTAAACGGCGACTGGGTGACTTAGGTTCCTTACAGAAACATAACCTTAGAAACTTGGGTGTCATTTTGATGAAGCTTTTTCTTTGGAGGGACATTTAAATCAGACAGTAAGAACCTGCTTTTTTCACTTGAGGAACATTTCTAAACTTAGATCCATCGTGTCAACAAGTGAACTCGAGATGATAATACATGCTTTTATCTCTACAAGACTTGACTACTGTAACAGCCTGTTTACTTGTCTAAACATGAAAGGGCTAGCCCGCCTACAGGTTGTTCAAAACTCTGCAGCTACGCTACTGACCTGCTCAAACAAGGGTGCTCATATGACCCCTGTTTTAAAGTCGCTGCACTGGCTACCAATCAGATTCAGGTTCCATTTTAAAATTCTAGTTTTAACTTTTTTTTAGTGGTCCCCCACACTCGTTTTAAAACCCGAGGGGACCGATCTTTCCAAGCTGTTGCACCCAGATCGTGGAATGCACTTCCCCTATTTCTACGGGGTTTGGACTCAGTGGAAACCTTCAAAAAGCAGCTAAAGACATTTTTATTTCAAAAAGCTTTTAATTAGACCAGGGTTTTCATGGTGTATTTTATGACTGTATTATGTTTTTACCTTGTAAAGCACTTTGTGACATATGTCTGTGAAAGGTGCTATATAAATAAACTTTACTTACTTACTTACTTAAAAAGTTTTAGCTGTACCACCAAAATAATTTTTTTTTTAAAAAAACCTACCTGATATAAAATCTTTATGCCACCACCTTCACTTTATAAAATGCTGCACTGCTCCTTCTCCATTTGTGCTGCTTCTTGACCACTTGTGTGTCCAATTTTATTTTGTGATGGAAGACAAATCTGGCGAGTAAGCAAGGTGGTTTGGCCTTAAATGCCTGACTGGCACATGATGGCATACAACACAGTTTAGGTCTTTTGTGCTCAATGTTCTCCCTCAGAAGCCTCGGGACATTACAGTAGGACTCAGTGATGACAGTATGGCCCTGGGTGATGAATTCAAGGTGCACAACCCTGTGAAGGTTGAAGAAAATTACAAGCATGCTCCTGACCCAATATACCACCTTCAGGCTAGAAAACTGGACAGTTCCTCTGAAAACCGCTATTTGGTCTCTGGGTCATAGCTGGAGAGCCACAAGCTCTTGTCACCACTGATTATCCTTGGCATGAAGCTTGGGTATGAGAAGGATGTTTGCTCTTTGCACAAGTTTGAAGCCCATGATGAAGTCAAAAAGGCACAATGGGATTTCAAGGGAGTGCTCTAAACATAAGAAAGCTAGCAGTGTTACACAAGGAGATAACCTTGTGTAACACTCACATTTATTTGTTTTTGGTTTAGCCTCACATTTATTTGTTTTTTGTTTGGTTGAGTAGAATAATTTTCATCCTTCAGACCCCTGAAGATAATTTTAATAAACAAACCAAAACTTCCTCCACCACCAAGCGTTCACAGGACAGAAGTATTTGCAAATCCTAAAACAATGAGTAACTCTGGTTTGTCTGCTCAAGTCACAACCACTGGATGATGATTAAATGCTAAAACTGTCACAAAGCACAAGCAGACCAGACTCAAAGTGAGCACACTCACACTAAGTCATAGCAGACCGATTAACACTGTAGCAACCAAAGTGTTTTTAATTATGCACTGGGTTACTTTATCAATAATGAAAAAACTGTTTTAGTTGTTCATCATGCTTTTTGAAAAAGTTAATCATTTAATCAAAGAGCAAGAACTAAAAGCAGTTCTTGACATATTGGTGAATGTAAACCTGAATCCTTCGAGATCTTCGACGGCCCTCCCGCACCATGCTGCCTTAATCGGACCCCTGCTGAGAACACCGGCCACCGACCTCGACTTAGTAAAAGGGCAAACACCCCCAGGAGGGTCGTGCAGCTCATCGTGACAGAGAGGATCATCATGATGTTGATTCTGCCTCTGTCATTGTGTTCATTTGAATGCTGGGCAGAGGAGGGTTGCGCAGATATTTCCTGCTGTGTGCCAATTCCACATCCTCTTTTAAAGATATGAAGACATATAATTCAATCAGTACAAGACGTTTCCCATAATAACAACCCAGTAACAAACTGTGATCCAAAAGCCTATATATGCAAATGCAGACGTTCGCTGTGGGAAGTCATACACTAAATCCCCATTGGCAAAACCAGTAGACATCAACATGATATCTTGTCAGTCAGGTCTAATTCTGTATTCAAACTTAATGGCTCCTGACAAGCATTTCACCAGTCGACCGGGGACCAGAGGGAATGTGCCACAGTGTGCATGACCACTCAGCAAATTCACATTTAGCATTTTATTCCTCCTGCTTGGACAGAATGAATTATTCATCCCAGATTCTATCACATTGATCCACACAGACAAAACTCCCTAAAACCCCTCGAAATGTTAAATGTTAAATGGTTTGTACATCTCGCTCCTCGCTGCGGGGACAGCGCACGTTTTTTCTACTGTATCTCTCTAATTTTGACATTCTCCCTCTATCCTTGACCCCCTTCCTCACTCCCTCTGTTATCTGAAATCATCTTAGGCCTGCTCCTTAGATTCTATTCATCAGAGCAGAAAGAAGCAGGCGCTGACACTGATATAAAAAAAAAAATACCATCTGTGCCTTGCAGGGCTAAAAGGAGCGAAAGAGAATAAGACAGAAAAGAAAGAGAGGGGCTTCAAATAAAACTGGCTCCGTTGTCTCGCTCTTGTCCCCCTCCCCTCCTCGTCAATGCCATTTCAATTGAAAAGCGCAGTGGTAATTAAATTCCAGCAGGGGTTAGGGGCAACTGTGCGGCACGCTGACGGGGGGCTGCCCTGACAAAGATGACACAATTCAAGAGGACAGAGGGGGCGCCAGGCAGAAAAAGGAGGGAGGGTGACAAATGTCGTATATTCACGCACGGTGCCAGATTTGTACTACTCAATCTTTGTGACATTTACAAAAAAAAAGCAGAAAATGGAATAGATATTCAAACTCAACTGAATCCCCCAATGACCTTTTCCCCAAATCAGTAAAATTCTAAACAGATCCGTCTTCTCCATCTGCGACATTTGCAGAATACTCTGTAATGCTTTCAAGGGAGCGATGAGGTGGAGAAGAATTTGGGAAAGCTGGCTTGTGTGTGTGTGTGTGTGTGTGTGTGTGTGTGTGTGTTTGCGTGTGTGTGTGTTTGCGTGTGTGTGTGTGTTTGCATGTCAGCACAAACGTGTGACTCAGAAGGACACTCGTCATTGATTCACATTATAGTAGCGCTAATCCAGAGGCTCCAGAGAAAGTCACACACTCCTGCTTTCCCTCTTTCCCCATTCTGTATTAGCAAAACAACACAGCCAGTTACCCTTTCACTGCAAAAACTAACAGAGCATAAAATAGTGACATTTTACCAAAGTGCTGGAGAAATTATAGACGCTCTCAACAAGGAAACAACTGAAATCACATCAAATTCTTTGGTTTTAGCATAACTAGAATACATTTTAGCACACCAGAATTTCAGAGCAATGCAGCAGTGCATGATGGGATTCAGAGGTTTTTAAATGGTTTGCATCATTTTTAAATATTTCATGAGAGTGAAATCTGTTGAGTTTGACTTTGTTCTTGTTAAATAATGTCTCATCGTCATCACAACAACATTGTATTAGAGGAGGAGTATTTCAGGATTGGTGATCTTTTAATGTACTAAAATATACTGACCCCTACTGCTTTAAGCATTTGGAAGAAAATATAACTTAATCCTGCCAGTGTTTCACTTCCCTGTCAGTCAATTTTATGAGTGCCGTCTTCTGCAACTCTCCTTCCATAAAGAAGCATTTGTGCAACTCTGATGCCACCTACTGGACTTAGATGTCAGTGCACAGGCTCGTAAACCGTGAGTACATTTTCACTGAATAAGAAGTGTTACCCAAAACACAACATAGTTAAATTGTCACAGATTTAAGAGAGATTAGACCGCTCCATCCCACCCCACCCTGCCCAGATTGAAATGCTCCTTGGTCCATTCGGCCTCCTTTATTAGTTCAGTATACCTCAGGTCTTGAGATAATAAAAAGCCCACTATTACATCTGTCCTCCTTCGCAGACACTGCCACGGATGAGTCTTAGTAGTGATTTAAAATCTCCAGAATTTCCTCCTTAACAGAAATGGCCGAATGCTGCTGGACACCTGGCCCACCAATGCTTGTTTCCCAGCAGTCAAAGCCACAGTCTTTCAACTCCTGCACTGTACTCTGGACCATCAGGGAGTCGGTTTCTATAAAACAAGCCAGTTATAACAGGTAATATAAGACAAGGTCAAGACAGGGATAAAAATAAGTCACTTCAGTTAATAAGCTTAGGCAGACTTGGTGTGCTCTGTGAGACTGTACCAAACATCTGCTGCTGTTTGCAAAGGAAATGGTCCAAAACAAGGCTTGACATCATCTCAACAGTAAGGATGCAGCTGCATAGTAATACTCACAGTAACCACACAGACTCAGATGAAAATGTAAAGCTTCACATTCAAGAGCAGCTTTAAAACACAAAGATAAAATAACTTAATCCTCGCTTCCTTAACTTAAAGAGCTGCGCTATAAAAACCCTCTGAGAGCATGTAGACTAGACAGATATGAAACAATCTACTTGGAAATTCCCTCAGTCAGAAACATTTGCTGAGAAAACAAATAAAAAAGCCTTTGGAAATCTATTTGGTGTGGTTAAGACTTGTTAAAATTCAGTATGTTACAGGCTGCAGGCATAAACAAAGGCTGAACTTGCAGGTTCTCTGCTTGTTTGCTTTGTCAAAGAGAGGATGATACAAAGTTTTCTTAGAACCAATTGCACAGTAATACTTGCATACCAAAGACGTTCTCTTGCACAGCCTGCTCATCATTTTCTGCCACTCAAATCGTTAATATGAGAGTGAGGGAGAATTAGAGAAAAAACTAAAAACAAAAACTTGCTGTCAGCAGGAGCCTGACAGTTTAGCTCTTCAAACATTCCTCATCAAAATTAATTCATTACAAGACTGAAGACCAATCAGCTGAAGGATGTGGAAAAAATGAATGATTATTTTGAATTATGATTTAGATTAGTCATCTAAACTGCAAAGGTACTTATAACAGTAGATAAAGTACATTCCTTTAAAATAAATTACTCTTCACATAATCATTTAAAAATGCACAATAAAAAGCACCTGGTCTCAGAAGCGTGATGCCACAGCCTCCTCCCCCTGCACCTGTTAGCTTGCTGTGGAGCCCTTTGGCCAGTGTGACCTGGCAAAGTCTGTCCAGGGCAGGGTGCCCCACCCCCATCACATTCAGATGGTGCTGGTTGATATCAATGAGTTCCTTTAAAAGGTATCACACAGCTGTTGTTAATTCATACATGCTACTGGGAGAAAATCAGCTGTGTGGTTTAGACATTTTCAAAACAGCACTATGCTACAACAGTTAACAACACTAGCTAATGTGCACTAACTTTTGTCTACCTAGGTTAGACAGCTAGCCTACACTTGCGTAGCTAGCAACTGTATCATGCCGAAGTGTAAATACTATTTGGCTAACCTGCTAATGTGGTCTAACATGGTCTTGACTGTAGCCAGGAAGTTATTTTGGAAAACAAAGTGATAACTTTGCACAACTAGCACCCCTTCTCTGATCACCTCAAAGATCAAAGTCAGCTTTGTCTCAAGTATACAGTATATTTCTTAGTTACTATACATTATACAGCTCTGTGCAAAAGTCTTGTGTCGCCCCTCATTCTTAACATTTTGAGAAATTGGTGGAGAGATTTACTGAAATGTGCAAACATACATGAAAATACAATATTTAAGGCCAAAACAAAGTGAATGATTCTAACAAGCTTGAAAGTCAATGCTTGGTATAACCACCTTTATTCTTCAACACAGCCTAAACTCTCTAAGGCAAGATTTCTTGTCTTTTCTATAAGTAGTCTTCAGAAAAAGTTTTTGGGGCTTCTTGAAGGACATTCAAAGCTCTTCTTTGGATGTTGGCTGCCTTTTGTTCTGTTCCCTGCCAAAATGATCCCACACTGCTTCAATAATGTGGCGGTCCGGGCTCTGAGGAGGCCAATCCATGACTGATAATGCTCTACTGATGTGTTTTTCTATCCAGGTATGCTTTTACTGCACTGGCAGTGTGTTTGGGATTATTGTGATGCTGTTACCAATCAGATGCTTTCCAGATGGTATTGTATGGAGGATCTTTTTTTTTCCTTCTTTTGCCCTCCACTTGTTCACTTTCCCCAAATTTTTTTAAGGACACACACACTGCCCCAAGATATGACAAGTGTTCAGCTAATAGTTCTTTTAAAAACACTTTGTTGGTACAAAAATACTATTTTATGTCTGCAGTACTAATTCAACTAAAGAAATCGGAATACATGTTTTGTGAGAAGTTGCCAGTAACAAAGTGCCTGAAGATATAATTTATAATTGTTTCTTTGCTAAGTTGTCTATTATGTGTAGACAAAACTAGTTTATCCCTTGAGTTAGGTGCCGTTTTATGTTTAAATGATTCATAGGTCACTGTTAAGTAGCTTAACAAACAAAAAACACTTCAGGTAAAGGGACTGGACTGAAATGACTGAAAAAGCAGCCAATGTCCAAAAAAAAACTTCTTTCAAGAACTTCAGAAAGCCTGGAGAAATATTGCTGGAGTCCATATGTCTGTGAAGTTTGTCAGTCATCCAGGTCATCATAGTCTGAGGACCTTGGAAAGAAACGCGTCTGGACTTCTTTAAGTTTCTTGAAGACGTTTCACACCTTGGCTCGTGTGATATGGCAGAGGATCACAAGGGGATCCATGACCCTCTTAGTGATGCTCCCAATAGGGCTTAAAAATCTGGTACTCTCCACCAGTTGCACTCAGAACTGAAGAAGCTTCCCGAATAAGAGGTGAAACGTCTTCAAGAAACTTAAAGAAGTCCAGACGCTTTTCTTTCCAAGCTCCTTAGATTGCTGGAGACCACTTAAAAAAAAATAAATAAATAAATAAAGTGGAAACCAAATATAAAGAAATGAGGGGTGGCTCAAGACTTTTGTACAGTACTCCACAATACATCTATTACATTATTTATTTTAGATGCAGCAGACTTTCAAAAAGAAGTAACAATGACATTTAATGACATGTTTATAACGCAAACTGCTTCACAAAATCAACTAATATTTGTACCTCTAGAATATTGTAATGCTCTCCTGTGATGGGCTCGCAGGTCATCTCTGAGAGGACCTTTTCACAAGTGCAGGAAATGGCATCAACCGAGTCAAGAACAGGTACCATGATGGATGGAAACTACAGGAGGGGAATACAAAACCCAAAGAGATTAACTTTTCCAACATCACCCGTGCAATACAATAACATCTGTACACACATATTATTTTTAATGGCTGTTTTCTGATGGATAAGCTGCATACAAATACAGATTCTGGGATGGCAGGTTTGACTTGTGCTCTAGCTTGATCACAACACTGTCACAACACCATTCAGGCCGAATTCTCTGTCTCAGACAGAAATCTGCACACCTGCTGGTGTCACCAAGGCAACAGCGCACAGGGGTGCCGGCTAAGAGTTTAATTTTAATATTTTATGAAGGCACTCAACACCACACGCAGGAGTATCTGCCAAGCAAAAGCACCGCCTATTATATTAATTACAGTGTCGGCAAGTAACTCACGGGGGAGGAAGAAACCATTTAGTACCTTGTTAATTTTGTCCTTCACCCTGGCAACAAGTACCTTGGTGCTTCGTGGTACTTTAGTGTTAGTGAGGAGGATTCTTAATAACGGCACCCTGGAAGTAAAACAGACAGATCAGATGGTTCATTCAGACGTATTATTCTGGTGCTTTACTGATGTATTAATTTTGTCCAGACAATGAGTTTGTTAATTGACCATTTAAATAAAATCTAATTAATAATCCTTCTTTAGTACCTGCTCAGCGGTATTATCTTTCCAGCCAAGAATCTGAGCATGCCGCCTACGTAAACCAAAGATGAATCATTAAAATCACAATAATAAGATATCAATGAACAATGATGGTGCAAAACTCTTGATGAGTACATGAAAGAGTGCGGTACAAAAATGAAGGAAGGTGTAACAAGCTACACATTTTAATGCCTCACCCCACGTTCCTACAGCATTGTCCACTCCTGAAGGATTACCGTGGATGATCATCTCCCCTTGGAAAGCCCAACTGTTGATTAGCTCCAGTTCCTCCTGACACCACCTGACACCAGTCATACCAAAATAAAAGGAAGAAGTGTCAAAATCCTAAAATGATTATATATGAGACAGTTTTTCAAAAAAAGAGGCAGTTGTTATGAAATCTGGAAATTTAGCCAGAAAATGTTAAAAGTACTGGTGTAAAATGCAATATCTTTTGTATTGTGAACTGCAATACAAGTTGTGTTGAGGTGTTGACCAAAACCATCCCTTAATTTTTCTTTTTAACAAGTTGAATGTTATAATTTAAGGCCTCACCTTCAACTTCAAACCAAAAGCCTGTGTGACACCATTTCCATTGTGTGATGTGTAATTTAAAATTTTACGCTTGCTGTCCCATTTTTGCAGCCCTGCCGTGACGCCTATACAAAACGGCAGCTGACAGCTACCGCATACAGAGCTCGAGATGGAGGCCTGAACATTACCTGGCAGTGTGTTCCCACTCTTTGAGAGGAGGGGGGATGGCTCCACTCGCGCAAAGCAGAGCTGCAGCTAAACACACAGAGTAGGCGGCACTTGACCCGAGTCCTGCTCCAGTCGGCAGCTCTGACCACACAGTCAGCGTCAAACTGGGCAGCTCACTAAGAAAACAAATACAGAAAGTGCTTTTATAGAATTTAAATTGTGTATATGTATGACTTTTGACTGTATATGCACTGAAACGGTAAAAAAATTGTTACAGATAATAGAAATTTGCAACTGTATCCCCAAAATGAGAATGAACACAACCTGTGAGCATCACTGTAGATTTAAAAATCCTACTGATTACTTCTCATTTACAATCAGCTATCAGTCATTTTTAATATAGAGAGTCTACTTCATTAAGTAAAGTACATAATATGTGATATTGCCTTCTGTACAGTCATGTGACTCTTACAGCACACATGTACACTACTACATTCAACAGAAACTTGACACTTCTGTCAATGCCTATCAGGGACGCTGCTTTTGGGCAGAGGTGAATACTGTAAACTAAATGTCCAGCTCTTCTCTCTCTTTAGAGGAAAATGCATACAGGCACTAGGGCACATACTGGCTCAGTGCCAGACTCTCATTAGCGGGGATCCTGTCACAACCCATCACCTCTCTCAGACATGCCACCGCCTTGTCAACGCCGATTAAACCTCCCAACAATCTGCAGCTTAATGCTCCTCAGCATCTTTTCTGTTAACAGCTGCCGAAGCAGTTAATACTAACATCCAACCAGTACCTTTAGCATCTTCATTTTAAAGAAGAGTAACTTTTCCCTGAACCTAATCTACTTCACTGGTAACTTGTTTGGAAACTGAACTTAAAATTATGAGCATGAACATGCTCCTACATTTATTGCAAGTGGGCACAAGACCAAAACTAATACAATCTACTGTAATGTATATATCATTTTAACAAGGACATCTAAATATAAACAGAGTTATCACTGGGCAAATAATAAAATCTGAAATGCAAGAAACCCCACTATTATACACCACAGAATACAATAGTACACACAATAAATAGCCCTCCCTGACACACTCACAAACACACACACACGCACACACACAGAAAGACTGTAGAGTTTAAACAAGACAGAGTCATTTTGTCATTTGTCATTATTTGTCTGCACACTGTCTGAATCACCAGTAGGTGGAGAAAGTAATAGCTGCAGCCATTTTCAGTTGCACCACCTCTGGGCAATGAGTTTACAGCTGCAGTCTTTCATCATTTTTACTGGACTTCTCTTTTGAGTGTTTACTTTTGAGAGTTTGCCTTTAACACTTGTGTAACCTGTGAGCTAATATAGAAATGAAACTTTTTACCAGATGTTATAACAGAAATATAACATAATTACTATCCTGTATACTAAACATCAAAGACTTTGACTGCTTTAGACAAATGACCTTTAACCCCTTCACTACTCCTAGAAAAGTACACAAGAGTCATGATAACAGATTTCCTGTTACTCAGCACAAAATGCTCCTTCTAAAAAAAAATGTTAAATTTTACACTGTAACGCTCTGTCTCAGAATGAAGTACCGATATTTTTTAAAGAGTTCAGTGAGTGATTGACTACAGGTTTTTAAAAAGGCACGAGTTATTACTTTCCTATGTGCATAGAGAGAACATTTATATATATACACCTGCAATTTGTTGATGCCTTTGTGATAAAAATGGCTACAGATGTGCAAATGATGAGAAGAAGTCCTCTCTCTCACCCTGATCCAAACAGCAACAGGTAGAGGTAAAGGAAGGATAAGGTGGCCATGCTGCAAGTATCCAAGCTTCCATTGGTTACACCAATAAATTCCCGCAGTCTCCTCACAAGTTCAGCATCCAGGCGTTGCACCTCATCCCTCTTACCTAATAACATCAATTAAAAGGTATATCACACCAATGCACTTTGATCTGTAACTGTACAAAACCAAAGCATATAGTTTAATCTAGCAAATTACTTAAAAACCTGTTAATTAAGACTGTCATTAGTTGACGCATCCAAAGGCTGACATTATAAAAAGACAGTAAATGGAAATTTACAGCTGCAAAAAAAACTCGATAAATATTTCTGACCCGGAAGCTCGTAAATTTAATCGCTTTGGATGATGGTGAGTTTATAGTACCGTCAATGATTCTGAAATAATTATGGGAAATACAGTAAATGAGTTGCACTTTTTTCCTACTTTTTCCACACTAAACACTTCAAATTTGTCTCCCATTTAGACACAAACTGGTGTTACAGTGGCTATACTGCTGTACCACCAACATTAGGCCAAAATTGGTCTCAGTACTAAAATTTCACTGTAGGATGCTTGAACTGCACGCAATATAATAAAAACAGAATTTGCAGGAGCACCTCTGATGCATCTTACCATGGAAGTAAGTAACAAGCTGCTTCAGTTGTGAAAGGTCCCAGCTGAGGAATGTGTCGATATTGGGCAGGTTGATGCAAACCTTGCCAAAAGTAGTGGCTTTCAATCGCAAATATGTCCTCAAGTTTAAGCTCACAGCAAGAGCCACCTGCCATGAAGTAACATTAGAACAAGCAAAATGTTAAAGAGATAAATAAATAAAATCTCCTCTTTTTTTAAATTTTTGGTTATTAACTTCATTTAGTGCCTTTTCATCAAAGACATGCTGTAGCTTTATGATAATGGGGTAAATATTAAAATATAAAATGACACTTTTGCAATTGGACAGGTTGTTTGATAAATCTTAATTAGTCATATTTTTTGCTAAGATGCTGACTGGTGCATTAAATGTCATTATGTTATCACTTCAGAGCTTACCTTTCCGTGAACGACTGCATGCTCTCCGTGTAGGATCGCCTTTCCAGGAGCTGACACGTAAAGGTCCGTCACTTGCATTTCTGTAAAAGCTTCCAGAGCAGAGCACAAAATATGCCCAAATCTACGTAGCTCAATCGCCTCAGTTCAACTTTTCACTGACAGCATTAATAACAGCTAGCTTAGCTAATGTTAATCCGCTGAACAGGCAAGAAGCCGTAGACAGCTTAGTTACACAGCACCGTCCTTTACGCGAACATTAATGACTGTTAATAACTTTACAAATGAATTTTGTGATTTAAAAAAAATCATGGAGCAACACTACATTCTCTTCACGAGTATCTGAGCGTTAAATCGTGACCTGACACACTGGACTAGGGACGAGCGAGGATTTCCTGTATCCAATCAACTCCCCTTCAGCTGGTCGAGCATATTTTCATCTGGCCAATCAGCATCCAGAACTCTGCCACCACCGGGTGAGTTGGCCAATCATGCGATGAAATGGAAACGCCTATGAACTACGGACACCACGAATGGACAAAAAAGACAATTCTGTCGTTTACCCTTGCTGCTGTTGCTACTGTGTTGTAGCTAAAAATGACATCGTTTGTCTTCAGACATCCTCTCCTTCGCGGCGTTCCAGGGACATGCAGGTTCATTAGCGAGTATCGGGCAAAGAGACCGTTGTTTACCCTGTTTTCAGTCAGAAGGTAGCTATACTGTACAGTCCTGTGTCAGCGTTGGTGTGCACAGTGTTGTGCTTCTGTTCGTGTTGTTCATGTAACTGTCTGTGTAACTAGTAAAACTGCTGGTTGGCATCTGCCATACAGATCGTTCCTAAAAATACAACAGAATTAAACTCAATGGCCACTTTGTTAGGTACTGTATTGTTGTTGACCATGACATCCCTTTATGACCAAAGGGTACCGATCCTCTTCTAGCAGGATAAGTTGATGTGCCATACCACTCAAATAATCTTAAACTAGTTTGTTGAACATAACAATGAGTTCACTGTACTTAAATGCCCTCCGCAGTCACCAGATTTCAATCCAGTAGAGCACCTCTAAAATGTGGGTGAACAGAAGATTGACATCATGAACGTGCAGCTGACAAATCTGCATCATTGTGTGATGTTAATATAGATCAAAATCTCTGAGTGTTGTTGTTGTTGTATCTATGCCACATAGAATTAAGGTTCTGAAGACAGGAGAGGGGACCAACTCGATTAAAGCAAGATGTACCTAATATAGTGTTCGGTGAATATATAAAAATGTTTAAACACCTTTCCTTTAATATCCCTCTTTTTCAAAACAGTTATGCCACTGGTGAAGACAACAGGGTGCCCAAAATATACACCAAAACAGGAGACAAAGGTTATTTATCATTGTAACTCAGACAACACTACCTCACTGTACTTTTGGAATAAGCAATATTTTAAAAAACTTTGTCTTGATTCCTTCTTAGGTTTCTCAAGCACATTTACAGGAGAAAGAAGGCCAAAAGAAGATCACATTTTTGAAGCCTTGGGGAATACAGACGAGCTGTCATCAGCTATAGGGTAACATTTCTACAATTCAAATAAGGCATGTCATTTTAGCATTTTTTTTATGATATGCCTTGTCTAAAGTTACATTCTTAACTTTTACAGGCTGGCAAGAGAGTTTTGCCTCGATAAACATCATACATTCACTCATCAATTGGACAAGGTTTGATTTTGTCATACTGCATTTCTTAACTTCTTTCAGTTCTTACACCATAAATTCAGAGATAAGGTTTGTCATCATTTGGCTTTTATCACCACAGATTCAGTGCGTGTTACAAGATGTAGGCTCCAACATTGCTACCCCTCGATCATCTGCAAGAGAAAGCCATATAAGTATGATAGCTTTGGCTAATCAAGTCAGTCTGTTTTTATTTATTGTGTCACATGTGATCACACTTTATTCTGTTTTTTGCAAGAGAGAACAAAATTTATTGCACAGCCAATTGTGGACTTGGAGACCTGGATTGATGAGTTTACAGAAGAACTCCCTCCTTTAACCAGCTTTATTTTACCAGTAAGCTGCGCACGTTTTTACAAATGTTTGCGTGTCCCTGTTGAACTAATATATACTCCTTTTTTTCCCCCCACAGTCTGGTGGGAAGAGCAGCGCAGCTTTGCACTTAGCTCGGACAGTCTGTCGGCGAGCAGAGCGCAGGTTAGTTTATGATCTATGTAAGGTCGTCCTGAATGACGAAGTAATCTGCAGTTGGTTCTGTTCCCCTCCCCATAGCGTTGCTCCAATTGTGCGATCAGGCGAGGCAGATCCAGATGTTGCCAAGTTCTTGAACAGGTCAGTGTTGTACCTTTAAAAAAAATATATGAAACGTTTCTTCTACTACATAGCTGACAAATATCCTTTCCCTCCCACTCAGGTTAAGTGACTACCTGTTCACAGTCGCCAGATATGCATCTATGAAAGAGGGCAGTGAAGAGAAAATCTACAAGAGGCCAGAATGACCAGTCTCATATGAAGATTAAATTAAAAGCATTACCTTTTGAGATGCATATACTTTATTCAAACTGTAAATACAATACATAGATTTTTTTTATTTTAATGCATTTTCCCCACATTTAATGTAAAAATCACAGGTCACAATAAACAGTGTACATCCAAAATATTTGTGTCCTATACATTTTCTATAAGTTTCAAACATACATTTAGACAAGTTAATATACAGTTAACACTTTTCTCCATAGAAATCCATTCTTGTTGATTCTATAATAATGCGCTTCTGTCTTCCATGGCCTGCTCATAACAAAAGTGGCAGTTTGTTTCATTCCAGCATGGCTGTCATTACCCTCCCACACAGTCACATAATCTGGCACCAGCCCTGGCTTTTCTGGGAAAGGCTGCTGGCCCATGTCATTAGAGACAGATTGCGGTCCTCGAAGGGTGGATAGCGCAGGTAGGTCACACATTCAAACCGTGCGCTTCGTAGCAGACAGGATTTCTTGTGAGAAAAGGTATCAAAGCTGTAGCGGCCATGGAAAGAACCCATTCCACTGGCACCTTCAAAGAAAAAAAAAAAAGGGGGGGGGGGTCAGTTGGTCAGACTGGCAGATCACTTACAGACTGTCCCACCATCAATACTACTACAGCTTAGACTTACCTACTCCACCAAAAGGTAGAGCCACCATCACACTCTGCAGGATGCAATCGTTAGAGCAAAAGCTTCCACTGCAGGTCTCACTCATGAGTCTTGAAATCACCTGCAGTGTCAGAAAAGCCACCAAATGATCAGAATAAATCCCCACAATGAATTCTGGCTTCAGTCCCCCCCTTCAATTTGCCTCGTAGACTTACCTTGCCGTTGGTGGAATATGCATACACACAGAGGGGCTTTTCTTGCTTATTGATAAAGCTAATAGCCTCATCCACATTGTCTACAGTCAAAATAGGAAGAACTGGACCAAAGATCTCCTTTTGCATGACGGGGTCTGATTCAGCCACATCTGTCAAAACTGTTGGGGCTTTAAAAAATTAAATAAAATTACAGCCATGTTAAAGCAATCTATTAAGTGCAATATGTGTCAAGGAATTCAGCTTTTCATACCAATATATTTCTCTGCTTCTATCACATGCCCACCCACAGCCACCTTGCCAGATCTCCATAATATATCTCTAGTACGGTTAAAGATCTCTAGATTGACTATCCGGCCAAAGCTACGTGACTCTTGGGGATTAGAGCCATAAAACTCCATCAGGCAGCACTTGAGGGCCTGCACCAGCCGAGCTTTGACATCTGTGTGGCATAAAATGTAGTCAGGAGCCACCAAACTCTGTCCAGCATTATGAAAACGTGCCCAAGCAATGCGCTGCACAGTGGTGGAAATGTCACAGTGCTGGTCCACGTAACATGGGTTCTTCCCTCCCAGAATCAAGGTGACGGGTGTGAGTGTACGGGCAGCAGCCAGAGCAATTTTGCTTCCATCCTCTTTGTTTCCTGCAGAGTGACAGCCAAGCTTAAACAGTGAACAATTCAAAGAACACTTCTTTTTTTTTTTTAAATTAAAGGATGACTAATAAAAATTACCTGTAAAGAAAACATGATCAAATTTGAGCTCAATCACTTCAGGCAAGTCACTCATGCCTGCAAGAATCGCATGGAAGCATTCCTTGAGGAAAACAAGAGTTTTGTATGAGAATTCCTTTTGTTCCCCCTCTTCAAACAAGCATCTCTTATAATTCAACTAAACTAAAAGCACACACAAAAAAAAAAAAAAAAAAAAAAAAAAAGCAATATCACTGGTGAGTCAGATATTCAGTCATGGATGACAAAGTGCTCAATTCTGAAATGCCAGATTTAAGTATCTCAAAGTGTAATCTCACCAAATGAAAGCTCATTTGATTACAGGCCAATAAAAGGGTACCTGCTCAAACAGATTCTTACAAAGGAGTCAAATTATTCTGGAAGCTAAAACTATGAAGTGTTTCACTCTCACTGTAGCAGCCAAAGTCAGTTATTCTTATGTTAAAGCAAGTGAAGTAAAAATTCATAGTGTACAGTCTAATCAGCTTCAGAGCAAAAAAAGAAAGTATTGCCTTTGATATTTTAAGAATACTGTAAGTTCTTGCAGGGAAAAATCAGTCCCTTTATGCTAGCTTACTCACATTATCCAAGTAGAAGGGAATTAGACGATGGAGAAGCTCTGTTGTGTGCACAGTAGACTCGGAAGGGCTGATGATTGCACAGTTTCCTACACAAATGGAAAATAAAACATCAGTTGCTGTCAGTTAGCCTGAGTGCAGGAGAACTAAATGATGAAATAATACTGGCTGCACCTGCTGCAATGGCCCCGACCAGTGGCACAAGGCACATTTGTACAGGACTACACCAGGTCCCAATGATAAGCACCACTCCCAGCGGTTCACTGATCACCAGACAGTCGTCCAGCGTGGTGGACTACACAGACCGAACAAATTACATTACAAGTGAAACAGCACAAGTAAAAAGCTGGTAAGGTTCATCATGACACAAACAGAAAAACCACATGAGCTCATTTAATTCCTTTATAAAGGGGCAATGCAACTTATGTTTTAATCTGCTTTGCAGGGCTCAGCACAATACATTTCTTTGTAGCAGTACGTGGAATGTTCTCTCGAAAAAGGTCATGATTAATCCCAGTAACATGATTGAAATGATTAAATGATAAACAACAGTCTTACCAGGTTCCTTTCCACTTTCTGTGGCTGCATCCACTTCTTTAAGTTGTTAATAGCATATAGAGCCTCATTCTTGACCAGGATCAGTTCAGACACAACCGTCTCAAACCGAGGCTGGTTAAAAACAGAGTAGACGAATATGAAGTCAAAGAAAAAAGAAAACACATTTGACTCCACCATCAGTTCTCACTATTAAAAACAACAACCCTGCAGGAAGACCGCTTCGGCCCTGACCTTATGGAGGTCCCTTCCAAGTGCATCCACAAAGTCACACTCGTGTTCCTCCAGCATCTGCACCACAGCCTCCAGCTGAGCCAGTCTGAAGTTCTCCTTCAGAGTACGTCCAGCTTGAAAGGCGACTCTAGCCCTCCTCAGGAGATCCACGCTTTCCAGCGGATACGTCTTCAGACAGGGGTCCCCGAGCCTGGTCCTGTAACAGTACGGTAGTTTTAACATCACAAGGCGAATGCGCACAATCAGTCCACACACACACACTTTTATCACTGCACCTTCTGCATGTTAGCCGTCCATGTCTCTGACAAGCAGAGCACGCCTTTACTTTTCCACTCATGTCTGTCTGTGTCAGTCAATAAATCTCTACCGCTGGCCTTTCCGAATGAACCAGTGTGAAGTTAGGGTTAGTGCACCCGCTCAGCAAGAGCCTCCCACCGGCATATACTGAAAATCCGAATAACTGCAGTGCATACAGTCAGGTGATGCACATAAAACTAACAAAGCTGAACGCTTAAACTCAGCCACCCAGAACAGCTGTATCTAATCTAAGGTCATTTGCAATAATAAGTCTCAATTTCTCGCAAGTAGGCCAAAACAAAGGTCTTTTCACTTATTTTTATTTTTTACCTGCACAGCGCCTTAAACCATCGTGCTGGAGTCGGACTCGGCGGACGGCTCATGGTTATTGAGAAGCTTCAATCTCAGGCAGCAGCCGGAGTAAAAACGACCAGCAGCTTTCCCAGCAGTACCGTCCACCTCTCATGAAGGGTCACACGGTGCAATCAGAGAGAGCGCGAGAGAGAGTTGCTTCAGACGAGCGTATTTACACGATAATCCCCCAACCACGGTATTCAAGGGAACCAGAAAATGTACCAATCCCACAGCCTGATGTTAATGTCACATGCATTCTGTGAATTACCAGCCTTTTACAGAGGCCTGTGTCTCGGGCCCATGCGTGTTTCCACTGTTTGCTTTTTCTTTTTTTTAAACAGGATCTCGCTCTACAGGTGTTTGTAATCAACTAATTAACGAATGAAAAAAAAAAAACACAAATTGTGATCAAATAATTTATATAACACTCGTGTACACGATTTAACATTACAGGAGGAGGTATCTTACAAATGGACAAATCTTACATGGGATATTTTAAATCAATAATGCGCCTTACTATAGTGCAGCGAGATTCATAGACATTCACTTTTAAAAAGAGAAAGGGGGAACAAAAAAAACTTACAAAGAGCGGTTGAGAACATTTCCGGGATAATTTCCTTTTATTTATTCATTTGTTGTACTAAAAGAGTCAGCATCAGCAATCACTGGTACACTCAAAGTCTTCTCTTGACATCATTTAAACAGATGAGCTACCTCATCGGGAGACAGACAAGCATGTGAGGTATCTTTCACCACTCTTGCACACTACCACACACGCACTCGTGAGCAGTTGCAGTAGTGTGTCATATAAATCCATTTGAAGTGCTTTCAGCTCTTGCTCAAATACTTTAAGGATCCCCTTAACTGATTTGTCAGGTTTGATTTTAACATCATTTAACATCATTATTAGATTATTAGATAAATTTATTACAACCAGTCTTATGTGTATATATGTAATGGTTGCATTTCCATTATAAATCACTTATTTTTTTCACGAGTTAGTGGCCATCATATAACTTCTTAGAAACATGGTTACATATTAACAAAAATCTCAATTTTCATTCATGACAAAAACTTTTTTTTGCATAATAAAGAACTTTGTTAAGATTTGACTTTTTACCTTCTTCTTCTATCGCTTTTAATGATGCAGTCCTTTTTTTCCCTCCAAATAACCAAAAGTCTGTGCCTGGACTTTCTGCTGTAAATGAACCCTGTGTAAGGTAAAAAATTTTAAGCTTATAAAGTCACATTCACTCTCATGTCCCTTTCCCCCTCCCTCCCAACTGCCACAAACAGCAAAATTGTGTGCAACGTTTCCAAGGGAACATCATCAAGTCAAGCGGTCGCATTTGGTTGACGAACCAGTCCATGACATCATTCTTTTCCGCATGGCTTCAAAAGTCCACAGAGATCAGAGAGCATTGTAGTGAAGCCCTCCGCGGTTGTTGTGGTATTACAGTGGTTCCGCTCTGTGTTGCTCCTATAAGCAGAGAATATATCCAGGACCATAGCCCCCACATTTCTATGGCTTGTTTCCAAATCGTGGTTATTGGTTATGGTTGAAACACAGTCAAGCGTGTGAGCAACAGGTGACGACGATTCGTGAGGCACTCGGCATTAATCCAAGGTGTAGTGAGATTATTTATTTTTCCCTAGCATTAGATACACAGAGTAAGAAGACTGGTTTGCTTTGCTCTTCTTCGTGTTTTTAAGGTGGAAGTTGTGCAACATGGAACAGCTGCAAACACAAATACTGACAAAACATTTCCAGTTCTTTTGGTCAAAAGTAACTGATGCTACAGAAACGACATCTTTCTTTCTTTTCTTTTTCTTAAATCGAAGAGTAAGATCAAACCTTTTAGGGGATTATTTGCTGCGTCACTGGAACTGAGGCAGATTGTTGGTTTTTAAGATCTACTGGGAACATGAAAACCAGAAGGCCAACGTCTCTCTCAGGTGGACCCAGTGTCTTTTAGTGGGGAGAAAAGGGACAGAGCTCAAAAACTATTTTCCTTAAAAACGGGACATAACGTAACGGACAGGATCGGCGTTATGAGCCACCACTCCTTCAAGGAGACTGAACACAAAACATTGATTTGTCTTCCACTTATACGAGAAGCATCATGTTCAGGAAAGACACAATAAGACTCATTCAATATAAGCTGAAGGGTGCCGGGATAATGGAATGCAAGCTTACAAGTAACAATGCATCGCTTAGTTTTACACAAGTGAGTCGACAATGTGTGTAATGGCTTGCATTGCTTCTGTATTGCTTTCCAGTTCGCTTAAAGTGGGAGTGTTAGACTCATTATTCTGTTAAGCCTGAGAAACATGTATACTCAGTTTCTGGAGGGGTAAAAAGAGAGAGGAAGATGTTAGAAATTGGATTGTTCTGCAGAAACAGCATCCCCCTTTTGATGGGAGACACAGCTTAACTGGAGCTCACTCCCTTAGAGCTCATCCAGATTATAAAAGAGACAAAAAAAAGAAGTAAAGGGTCCTTCAAGAGTCCTGTTTTGTTTGAGTGATGCCCCTTTGATGTTAAAGGCTCCAACGCAGGTAAGCTGAGCCTCTTGCTTGGTATCAGACTGTATAATACAGCCCTCCTGTGCAGATTGTCCTGATGCAACAGAGTTAGGAGAGCTCAAAGCCTGTGTTCATACTGATAGCGTAGCGCAGCTTGTCACGTAGGATGCTTTTCTTGCTGTAGTTGGGGAGCTTGAGCAGGTTGAAACAAGTAGATGAAGTCGGAAGTCGCCCACCAGGCTCCCTCTTTCGGATGGTGAAGAAGCCCCGGAGGACACTGCCGAGGGTGTCCCCAGTGTCCTACACACATCGGAGAAAATGTCAAATTCATCAGAACACAAGGACACAATCATAACACAGGAATTAACCTAATAATTACATAACAGATAAGTGTCAATATTGGTATCGACCTTTAGGTTTAACTTAATCAACAGCAGAAGGCTTGACAGCCATCTTTATACACAGTCCTTTATTTTCAGGAGTTCCAATCAAATATATCAGGACAAATAAACACAATCATAAATAAAATGTTGATGTTTAACAGCTTATGAAGAACCTTTCAAGGCTGAAACTCGCTAAGATCAATGTCTTTCCTCCTTTGTGATGATTTGTCTGGGAAGTTGGTGTTTGTTAGCTTAAATTTTGTCTTCAGCAAATGAAATACAGCGATCCCACTAAGAACATAATCTAATTAATGTAAATGATTCAGGCAACTGTCTGCTTAACCTTGGTTCTCCAGGCTGAATCTGAATAGAAATTGTAGCCCTCTCTAGATTTTAATTGTGCACATCAGAGCTCATCCAGCTCTTTCTTCTTCTGTCATATAATACCATCCCACTACCTCCACTATTGTTTATATACGATGTTTGCTTAACATAACAAGCCATTTCAGGGATTCTAAATTACTTTTTCCTTCCTGTCTTTCTATTACCTTTAACCTTTTATCTAAAATGAAATGTGAATACCTTCTTTAAAGTTTGCACTGCTTTTTGTTATATAATTGTGGTATTATATACTGTGTTAGTGTCTAAAAATATATATTCCTAACTCTTTTTTTCTTACCTGATCATCTGAAACTTCCACACAACGGATGGAGAAAGGCGGTTTGAGGTAGGCAAAACCTAGAAGAGGTGGCCTGGAGCAGCTGGTAACAAACTGAAAACACATTAAAAAAAGATAATAAATGGTTAAACTATTGTGGCACCAATAAAAAAAAATTATCTGGCTCAACAAATGACACCTTACTTTGAGGAACATAGCCCTCTCCTCAGCACTGAAATCGCTGGACAGGATGTCCCACAGCCAGATGATGACACGATGGCTGCTGTGAAAACCTCCATAGTAGACCGTGTGTTTCCTGAGAATGATGAACATATTTAACTTTTTGTACAAACAGAAAGCATGTACTACAAGCAAAAGACATCCTCCGTATTCGAAGTATGACAAAAAAAAAAAAAAAGACAAAAAGGTAAAATGGTACATACTTTAGGTCATCTAGATCAATCTCCGCGTTATCTCCTGAAATGAGACGCTGAACCTCAGGGGTGGAAAACATGTGCAACCACTCCGGATTAATGATGCTGCGGAAGCCTCGGATGAAAGCAGCCGTCTGCTCCTTAATTTGTGTGTGCATGCGGAAGTGGGCCATGAGGTGGATGTAGCTGATTCTGCAGGACATGACAAAGATAACATCATCAAGATAACTGGTGAATTCTACAGAATACAAAAAGTCAACAAAACAACATTCCAGACATGAAGTGCTTCCATATCCTTTTATTGTTTTACCGAATTTAAATGCACATACTTGTTTTCATTGGTAACTGGCATGGTTTTTCCCCCAGGTATCAACTCATGACAGACGAGCTACAATGAAACATACAGTTAACTCTTAACTAATGTATTTTGTATATTTATAAATTAAAATGTATAAACATATCCCATCCTTACCTGCCCCATAACATCCTCATCATAGGATAACGTCAGCCCCAGATCCCCTACATCTCCATCATAGCGCTGAAAACAAATCAGAAGTGAAATATGCCCTGGATATCAGACACTGAAATACAACAACGTGAGCTGCAAATTGCAAAAAAGACAAAGTCAAAAGTGTGTGTAGCTACCTTAATGGAAGTGAGGTTCTTGTAAAACTCTGAATCCAGTGAGGGAAGCTCATCAATGGAGCTGTAGAAAGTGCTGTGGTGGTGACCCAAGACTTGGCTAAGGAAGAACGAGGCAAAAGGGACGTCCACAACAATGCCCTGAATAGGCAGAAGTGACAGTGAAACACTGAAGCTCAACCAAACATTTTGTTTGAAATGTATTCAAAGATCTTACAGACATGGTATATTTTAGACATGACACGTACCTCATATACAGCTTTCCCAAGCATCTTCCCCACAAACTCAAACAGCTGCAAATGATTCTCATGGATGTAAGATGTGGGCGAAGGATACAGCCTCTCGTTTCCACTTGTGGTCTACAACAAACAATCATCACAACATATTCAGGAAAAAAAGAAAAAACACTGAAATTTCACTACTTAAGGCTTCATGTTTGAAGAATGTCAACTATTTGTTTGAGTTACCTTAAAGAGGTTGAGAGCAGGATTAAAGACTTTCTTAATGATCTCCTCTAAAAACTCCTTGAAGACACCATCCTGGTCGATTCCAGCCTCATCCACACCCAGGTCGTTCACAAACTTCACCCGAATTACGCCTTTTATGGAATTCACTGGTAACCGGCGCAGTTGGTCATATCCATCCTTAAGACAGGGAAATCCTGGTTTTATTAAGGAACAATATATTTGCTTTCGTCCAAGTAAATCTATTTGACTGGCTGAAGCCATACCTCTAACATCCGCGAGCGCCGAATGGTAATATGGGTGACATGCGGCGAAGCAGAGCTCGTTTCCACCAGTCCTAAGCTTTCTTTCTCCTTTGTAACAATGTTCCTGAACAGCAGCACCCTCTAAATTGAGAGAAAAAATAATTACACAACTGACCCCCCTCTCACTGCTATAAATGAAAGAATTCCATTTACTCACATTTTTATGTGGGATAACGTGTGGGATGTACTGGAGTAAAAGCTGCGCTCTCTTCTTGCCTTTCTCCAACTCTTGGAACAACAGGCTAGGCTTTAGATCCCTGAATGCAACAGCAGCAACATGTAAAGATGTGCTTATAAAAAAATGTATATCACGTAAACATGTCATTCTGAAACACAAGGCTAGTCATGCTGTTTGTATTTACTTGCGCAGCCAGTGGTCGTCAGGGGTGAACCTTCGCCTACAGTCTCGCTCATAAAGCACCATCAGCCAGCCATGAACACTGTGGAACAACTCCAGTTTCTCTCCCTTTGCGTTTTCTATTAAACACAAAATACACAACAGACGTTTCAATAAGAAAGCATGACCTGCGTAACAGGTGCCATTGTGACACCGCACTCACCCAAGATGCCATCCCATATCATCTTGTACACAAATGTGTTCAGAAAAGAGGAGATAGTAACGAGTTCCTCTATCTTGAAGGACGTTTGTTCTTCATATACTTCAATGTCATCCAGAATTCTGTAACACATTGAAGGTGCGTCATAAAATGCTGCAACCACCTTTTAGAAAGCATGGCTAATGAAAGTAAATAAGTAATCTGTGAAATTACGTGATAAGGTGCCGCGAGCAGTCACAGAAGAGCATGAGCATAGCAAGGAGCTGTTTTGACTCTTCGGTGTCATTGTTCAGACACTCCATGAAGAGTTTGAGGCCTCCCTGAGGACCCAGCTCACAGATGAAAGCCCAAAGTTTGGGCAAAAGGTCATCAAGATGTGTAAGACCTTTAAAAAAAAACAGAATGAGCAGAGACTGAGTATTGTATCCTTCGTACTTTCAAGTTTAGATAAAATACCAGATCTTTGGACTGACCAGTGAGTATCTGGAGGCGTATTTGCGTCAGTGTAGACAGTGCGGTCTGGTAGAGCACACAGATGCTGCACACTTTCTGAACTTCAGCTGAGTCGACCCGCTTCCCCCCGACTGGTTTCAGGATGTTACGCACAGAGGCTGACTTCTGAAATGCTCGTTTGAAAAGGTCTTTAAAAAAAAACAAAAACAGAGACACAGGAGTTCAAAAAGTATTCAAAACCTTTATTAAAAAACAAACAAACATTGTGCTTATTTAAAAATATCACAACAGAACTTACTTTTAACTGGTAGGTTATTTTGTGAAGTGCTAGGTTGCGGTGGTGGGGGAGTGGGCTCCTGACTCTCCAGCTTTTTAGAAAGGACGTCACTGAAAAGAGTTCTAATAACAGGCACGCCCCACAGGTGCTGAAGCTGTTTTGTTACCAAGGGCATTGACTCATTGAGACTGCAGAGAACAGAAGACAAATAAGGCAAGTGGGAGAAAATAGTTAAGTACACTATTTCTTTCATCATTTTTTTTTAGCAAAAGAAAAGTGAAAGTATGCAAGAATACAAACATGTAGACATATTTTCTTCTTCTTTTGGTTGTTCGCTTCAAGGGTCGACAAAGCAGATCATCTACCTCCATCTCACCCTATCTCGAGTATCCTCCTCTGTCACACCAACCCTCAACTCGTCCTCCTTCATGATATCCATGAATCTTCTTTGCAATGTTCCTCTTTTCCTCCTGCCTGGCAGCTCCATCTTTACCGTCCTTTGTCCTGTATATCTACTATCCTTCTTCTGCACGCTTCTAAACCACCTCAGCCCTGCCTTTCTCCAAACTGCTCTACCTGACTTGTCCCTCTAATCTTCTCTATCCTGGTCACTCCCAATTTAAATTTAATATCTTCAACTCTGTCACCTCCAGCTTCACCTGCTCTCTCGTTGGATGGTTGAACCCACGTATTTAAACTTAGCTTCATTATCTCTACTTCTTGTAGCTTCATCTTACCACCTGTCTCCTTGCACTCACTACAGATCACAATGCCATCTTCAAACATCATGCAGACTCTTGCCAGAGATCATCTGTCAGTCCAACCATCACCACCGCAAACCAGAAAAGGCTCAGATTCTGGGATTCCTGTGCCAGATGTAATCCCACTCCTACTTTGAACCGATCTGTAACTCCTACCACTCGCCTCACCACTGCACCACCCTCATATACCTCTCTGCCTATTCTGATTTCTTCGTGCAGTACTACATTTCCTCTCTTGGTACCCTATTATATGATTTCTCCAGATCCACAAAAACAAAGCACAACTCCTTCTGATCTTCTCTATACTTCACCATCAACACTTTCAAAGCAAACATTGCATGTGTATGATAGATTGTTTCATGTTTATTTTCTTCACGGACTATATACATAATGTATTAATCACATAAAGGGAAAGTGCTCTTTCTCAGCATGAAGCCATACTGCTGCTCGTTGATCATCATGGCTCTTCTTAAACTAGCTTCAACATCTTTTTCCCACATATTCATGCCACGGCTCATCAACTCTATCCCTCTGTTGTTGCTACAACTTTGCACCTTTGTCCTTGAAAATCGGTTCTCCATTGCACTTCACTCAGGTGTCCTTTCACTCTCCGAGATTGTCTTAAACAATCAGGTTAAAAAGTCCAGTGCCCTTTCTTCTAGACATCTCCATACCTCCTTAGGTATGTGAAATGGGCCAGCCATATATGTTAGCTTAATACACTGTCTAAGTTTTGAATTGAAGCTTTGGGAATCACTATTCCAAGTGAATATGAACTGATTCATATGATTTAAACAAACATGAAGCATTTAACTTACCCATAGTCCACAGTTTGAGAGAACCAGCCCAGCACTTGGTGCCAGTGAGTTAGGTTGGACTTCTTCTGGGATACATATCTCTGGCAGTAGGACAGCATGTCAGTCAGGTCCTTCACAAAGTGGTTGGCCTCCTCTTCAAGCACTTTCTCATTAAGGTAGCCTAAGTGAATTAGGTTTCCTATCAAAAATGAGAAGGAGACATTTAAATAGATATTACTTAGTTGTTTATTAATTTGTACACAAGATGCAACTGACTGAATGTGCACAATTCTTTGAACCAAAATACTATACCTAGTAGACACAGTGTGTGGCTGCCCTCAAGACACACACAGATATCCGAACACTGTTCTTCTCTACTGAGAAACAGAATGAATTTTCGCAGCAGGTCATGCGTCTGGATAGATCCCATGCACTGTCAAGGCAAAGAAAATATTAATAAATACTTCCTTACATTTTATTACATTGTCTCACTATGCAATGAAAAACACACATCACAGTGCTTTCACCTCTGGAGTAAGCCCACTGAGGTGGGTTATGATGGCTGGGACTGACATGATGTGGATGAGGAATGATCTCAGCAGATTCTCAGAAAAGTGAGCAGCAATGACGGGCCTGAAAAATACTTGATTTAGTTACAAACGTAGCCTGAAAACAAAAATATAATTTATAAACAGAACAAACAGACATAACACAACAGCAATTAACATGTCTCCTCTACTTAATTAAAGCTGAAATATTAGCTTACCTTAATGACAAAGTGAAAATGGCTGTCAGAGTGCCTTTGGACAGAGACGGTTTAGAACGAGCCAAGCCATTGGTCAGTAAGATCTAAAGAAGAAAAGCTGACATACAGTGAGCCTTGCATTTCAGAAGAAAGGCAATGTCACACTATTTCAACGCATATCTTCATAAAAATGAGCAAATGAATCGTAATACTGAACCTGCAGTATTGAGTAAAATCCCTTTTGATTGAGATGGCCCATAATATTTTCACAAATCCTTGTCAAAGCAGGCCTGAGAGCCTCACCTAAAATATTCAGAGGAAATTATATTTTTCTTCCTTGCAAAAAGCAAGACCATGAAACATTTTCCAAAGCTTGACTTCAGGCTTACCCTTTCCCCTGACTATCCGCCAGGTTGATGTGTCCGTGAAGGTTACTAGCATGGTGAGGTACAGTGTCACCAGTTTGTTGTCCTGAAGTATGTCAGGCTGGAAATCACAAACCACGCAGTTATTTTTATTATTGCACATTTATAATGATAAAATATATAATATATATCAAAACCTATTTTCGAGCTTTAAATTAAGACTAACCTTTAAATTTTTCAGCAGTTGACAGCAAGTCCAAAGCACATCTTTTATCTGTTTGAGCCAGGGAATAGTGAGGTCTTTGGACAGAGCCAAGGAAACATACCACACCTGAGGGCCAAACAGCCAAAAAGCCATTAAGATGAGAATATGATTGAAAAAGTGTTCAGCATGAAGGGACTTTAAATGCATGCTTACCTTAGGTTCATTTTCAACCTCCATGCTGGCTAGGATAGCACGACAGAGCTTCTCAAACCTCTGAAAAACAAAATAAGAGCCACTTGAATTGCCGAGCAAATGACATGTGTATAAACTACTACTGCTAAGTTTACAGAACCCTCAAGGGTCTGTCAAAAGTGTCAATAATGGTAAGTACAGATATGAAACTCAACTTACTTTTACCAGCTATATGACAATGGTTATTATTAACATATTGATTTAAATACTTGTATAGCTGGTAACTCACCATCTTATCCTCTTGGCAATATATGAATAGTAATTTGCGGGCAATTTTGAAAATTGAAAGTGCATTTCTTTTAGATGTCCCAGCTTCAGAAACTTGAAAGTAGTCATCAGTCTCTTTCCTGTTTAGAGAAGAGGGGAAACACACACACACACACACGCAATGAATATAATATTCACTCATTGCATCTATGGTAAAAGCAGTGAACCAAGCTCTGTAAAATCACAGTTTTCTAAGAAATCTGCAACAAGAAACCAGTGATCACCTATAAAGCGCTATACAAATACAGGCCATTTACCATTTACCTTATTTCCTTCTGGAGCCTGCAGCGACATATAAATCTTCTGACCAGAGCTTGAATGATAATTGCTGCTCTCTCCTTCTCCTTCTGCCCCTTTCTCTCCTCTCTGGCCTGCCTGGCTTTGTCCAGGAACTCGGACTTGGAGCTTTGAGGTACACTAAACATCGTGCACCCTGGGAAGAAATTATTCAAAATCGTTTGACCGCTGTACAAAAACTATGCATGTGCAGTTATTGATGGCATTTTGGCAGTGGTACCAGCGAAAACATCCGCTCTTTAGGAAGTCTGTGATAAGACAACATCTATGTTGTTTTCAGTAAACTTACCTGCGACAGTTAAATTCAGAGGATTTTGTCTGTCCTTTGGGCTCACCTTCCGCTATAGCTCCTCAGTCATTTGGGTGTCCATGAGATCCATGCAGGAGAAGAGCAAATTTATTTATTTATTTAAAAAGGAGGCTAACTTGCCATCTCCGGAGCGACACAGTAAAAATCGAGCAGTGCTGGTTAGCACATAGGGCTAGTTAGCTACTTGCTGGATTAATACTGATCCGGGGTGAATTTATTCACATCAATTTCGAGATATTTCTCATCACAGCGGGCTTAGATTTTATCTCATGTCAATGACAGTCTCGCAAACGCCGCGAACACACCGTTTCGAAATGTAAACAATGAGAGGAGATCAGTACATTGACTGCTGCCATTAATCCCCTGTGTCGCATTAAATGAGTCCGGGTAGCGTTTGTCTCCAATTATAACTCGCGATTCGAGAGTCGGTATTAATAAAATGTCTGCTATGTGGCAAGCTATCTTGGGTGGTATTGTGACAACAGCAACTTTGTATTTCTGGCGTTGAATAAAGCTACAACCCAGTATGTTGGGTGGGTGGAGGGGGGACTATTATCCCTGTTACCCCTTAAAAAGCGGAAATATTTTAATGTAATTAAAACATTTTTTTTTTTCAAATATGCGAGTAACAATATTAGGGTATAACGGAGGGGATGTAACGCGAGCTGAGGGAAACTACTGCGTTTTTATTTATTTATCATTTATCACTGCCGGGACACTTTTGCACTTTAACATAAAAATGTCACCTGCCCCTTTAAACACAACTCCGGACGGTTGACGTCATTTTAATAACTGCGCAGCAGTGCACCGGAAGGAAGTGGGTGTTAGCTGACTGACGTTAGCAAGCTACAATTACGAAGTTTGCTGTGGGTTCTATGGTAAATATGGTCGTTTTTCTGTTTTTGTTTTTTAATTTAATAGACATGCTGTCGATATAATATAAAGAATGCTATTTTATGGTTCGTGTTGTAGTATATCATGTTTTGGTTGGTTTAAAACAATGTCGATAACTTTATTTAATGCTAACTAGCTCATTAGCCGGGCTGGCTAAAATGACAATTGTACTCGCTGAATTAAAGGATATGGCCCAGTGTTTGACTGGAAACAACTACGAAAGTCCGTATAAATTTAATGACGCTTTATATTAATGTAGTTAAATGCATATTAGATATATAACAAAAGTGCGTGTTCATAGCTGAGAAATTAAAAGACAATGCATGGGCTTCTGTCAAATGATGTCACACACCCTCATTCCCTTTAAACTACGTAGAAAATTAAAGAGTAAATAACGAGACAAAACCACAGTGAACAAAAACACGTAGTAAAAACTGTGGTAATAATTAAAAATCTCAAAAGTAAGCCCCAGAAAATCGCTTTCTAAAAGAAAGTCAGATAATGCTAGCTGGAGTGGTGCCACAAGGCTCAGTTCCCGCAACCACCCTATTGTCTCCAGTCTTGTACGAGGGACAACTAATACATTTTAAGCCTACAGGATCTTTAGTAAGAAGCTGAGATAAATAGTCTCGAACTTCTCCATTTAGTGCTCTGTATGCAACTGAGACTTTTCGAGACGAGTTTCGAAGTCAACTGGGTGCCAATGGAGAAACTATAAAAGTGGTAATGTGAGAGTAATGTGAGCTTGCTTACTTGGATGTGTTAAGAGGTCTGGCTGCAGTATCTTCTATTGTTTGGAGGTGTGATAGAGTTGATTTATATAAGATGGTAAGCAGGGCATTACAGTATATGCATGATGAATCAAATGGATGAAAAATTTTCTCCTGTTTGGCTGTAGAGATGATTTCGAAATGTTACTTTAAATGAAAGAAACAAGACCATAAAATAGATTAGACATGCAAATGAAAGTCCAGAGAATAATCAAATATAACATCTAGATTATGAACACGGAGCTTAGCAGATGAGCAAAAGGAAGTAAGCACTTCACTGATGCAGATTTTTGATGTGTTTATGTTTATGCATTTTCCTACATTACTCCCTTAAGAAGGCTACTACTTTTCTCCAGGTTTTGAGAGTTGTTAGCTCTCAGATATCAGAGTGCATTGCCAGAACAATAAATGGGGCACTGTAAATATAATTTTGCTTTTCTTTGTCATCCTGATTCTTAAATCAGAAGCAATCTGTAGGTTCATACTATCAAGACATGTTAGAATAATACTACCATTAAACTGATCTTTCCAATTGTATATGTAGTCTGATATTACTCATTTGTCTTAGCCATTTAAGGTGCTGTTCGGTGTTACTGTCACCACCTTTAGAAAAAATAAAGAAACAATGAACATTCAATAATTAAAATGTAACAGTTCATTGCCTAATCCACGGATATCCATGTGTGACTTTGTATTTTGTATTGTTCTAGGAAGAGATGTCAGGAGAGAGCGTGGTGAGCTCGCCAGTGCCGGCAGCTACAACCCGGACTACGTCCTTCAAAAGCTCCAGCCCCAGCTCAAAATATGTGAAGTTGAATGTGGGTGGTGCACTGTACTACACTACAATGCAGACACTAACTAAACAGGACACAATGCTCAAAGCAATGTTCAGTGGGAGAATGGAGGTCCTCACAGATAGTGAAGGTGAGCTGTTAGTAAAACCTTGATCATATGCAGCAATTATTCCATCACTGCAGTTAAACTGTTACTGATGTTTTGGCATTTGATACATATAGGTTGGATCCTGATTGATCGGTGTGGGAAACATTTTGGAACAATCCTTAACTACCTTAGAGATGGCGCAGTCCCACTCCCAGACAGTCGACGGGAAACCGAGGAGCTCCTTGCTGAGGCCAAGTATTATCTTGTCCAAGGCCTTGCTGATGAATGCACAGCTGCCTTGCAGGTACAATCATTACAAAGTTGCTTACCTTTGGAGTAAATGTTAAGTAACTAAGTTTCAGCAAAGTCATTGATACATTTAAAATTACTAAATTTACATTTTGGATTCTACATTCTCTTTATGTTAAACATGCTATGTTCCCACCATAATCTTCATTAGCTCCCTTTTCCCATGAATGTTCTGTTGTCTTTTTTTGCTTTTTAATGCAGTCATAAATGTGACTAGTATTAGTCTGTGTATTTTAAAGAATGAAATTAAGTGTTATAAACAAAAACCCAATTAACCAAACAAAAATTACAAGTCAAAATCTGTTTTCATTTTTATCTGGAAACGGCAGCAGAAATATTTATTAAAATGCTTTTTGACAGCAGCTTTTTTGGTATCTAATAACAGGTGTCCACAGGCATCACTAATGATATTATTAAAGGTGCAGAGGCTCATTTTGTAGGATTAGTAACACTTGTGGTTGATTTAAAAATATAGACCTTTTGCAGTAATTAATTTTTTAAAATAATTTATTGGTTATCTTTGGTAACTTATCATAATCAGAATACTTTAATAATCCCCAGAGGAAATTATGTGGTCACAGTGGCTCCAAGACAGTAATAACAGTAACTAATTAAATTAAATTAAATAATACAATATAATACAAAGTTATAAAATATAACAAAATAGCTCTAATAAATACACATAGTTCTAATTATAAATATTACAGTATATCACACAAGATTAAAAATTTATAGTTGGCAGTGAGGTTCCCTTCTTATAATATTAAGTGTAATTTTCTCTGTAGAGGATGTTATAATAAGAGTGTGGAACTATTGTAGTTTGTACTGTACTTTTCATGGAGGAATTGTATAGAAAGAGTCACAGGCAGGAATGATTTCCTGTTTCATTCAGTGGTGCATTTGTCCGTCTCCCACGGAACGTGCTCCCGTGACTGGCCATCACGTCATGCAGTGGGTGGGAGGCATTGCCCAGCATTGTCCTTATCTTGAACAACATCTGCCTCTGACACCACCTTTAGAGAGTCCAGCTCCACGTGAAAAAAATACATTTAATAAAAGTTTTCATCCTTTTTTTGTTTTTTTGTTTCTCTTTTTTTCCACATGTAAGTCTGTACCAACAGAATGGGATCCTGTGAAATTAACAATATGCAGCAGTTTTGTGTGTTTGTGTAATGTTTTCAGTGGAAAAATGTCTTTTTTCCAGAACAAGGAAACATATGAACCCCTTTGTAAAGTGCCTCTGATGACATCCTCCAAAGAGGAGCAGAGGCTGATTGCTACCTCAAATAAGGTATGCTATGTCTGTAATATAATGTGCAGCAACTCATTTAGAATCAAGACATTTTTCATTTAGATTTTTCTTTTTTTAAAAGACTAACTTGGTTGTCTTCACAGCCAACAGTCAAACTGCTGTATAACAGAAGCAACAACAAGTATTCATACACCAGGTGAGCCCGATCATGGGGTCAAGTTTGTCTAGATTAAAAAAAAAAAAATCAAGTCGTTACATACACTCAAGTCAGTTATCATAATAAGTGACCTCTCTTTTAACTTTCTTTCCTCCACAGCAATTCTGATGACAACATGCTAAAAAATATTGAGCTTTTTGACAAACTGTCGTTGCGGTTCAATGGGCGAGTGCTCTTCATCAAAGACGTGATTGGGGATGAGATCTGTTGCTGGTCTTTTTATGGGCAGGGGCGTAAAATTGCTGAAGTGTGTTGCACTTCCATTGTTTATGCCACTGAAAAGAAGCAGACAAAGGTAAATATTCTTTGAGTACTTTGCAGTTTCATAAGCATAGAGCTATGTTATTTTGGCTAAATAAATCTGTCTCTTGAGTAACATTTTACTTTTTTCCTAGGTTGAATTCCCAGAGGCTCGAATCTATGAGGAGACCCTCAACATCCTTTTGTATGAGTCTCATGATGGCAGAGGTCCAGACAATGCTCTGTTAGAGGCCACAGGGGGTCCTGCATGGCGATCTAACCACCTGGATGAGGATGAGGAGCGAGAACGAATTGAGCGCGTCCGTAGGATTCATATCAAACGACCTGATGACCGTACACACCACCACCAGTGATTCTCAACTTGGACCAGTCAACCTGTGATCCCAGACAGTATTTGCACTATGTTTGTGCCTTACAGCACCCAGCGCCTCCTTCATTTACTTCCCTCATATTTTACCAGCATTCCCCAGAGGATTATTATGACACAAGTGTCATACAGCGGTGTGTAGTGGTGAAGTGATTGTGTGCAGTCCTCTTCTCCAGTTTCCTCTTTGTCATCTTGTGTTTGTTTTTTTTTTTTGTCTCTTTTTGTTGGTCATGATAACTTGTATCACTGTTTTCTGCTACTGTGTAGAAGCTCATAAACATGGATGCTTGCATTCATCACTGAGTGCAGGAAGAAGGAGGTCCTAATTAAATTACATGCAGAAGACGAGTTATATCATGGAAGCAGCTAGTAATGTAGATAGTTTTTTTTTCTTTGCCGTGGTCCCAAAAGGTACATTTTAAAGTCTCAAGTGGATGAACCGGGTGTTGTACTTAATGAAGTCACACGGTGGCACTGTTTTACTCTTAGACGATATTAACCAAGGCTATAATGTAGCCTGTCTATAATTCCAAAACCTGAATATTTTCTTGATATCATTAGACAATAAAAAAATTACAGGTGGATGAAGCAATATTCCCTGTAATACTTCTGCCGTATTTAGTTCTAACATTGACGCAGTTCCCTTCACTCCACTAAACAAACCATTATTTTCAGTGGAGGGAACTTGAGCTGTGACCTGAGGTGTTAAATGTACTGGGCTGATTGAATGATGGATACTGAGGTTGATGTGAATGACTGTAACTAGATATCACTCTAGCAGGAAGAGAACCCTGTCTACAAGCTTATAACAGGGATAGAAATTAGACCTGTCTTTCATCATCGCCTTCATCGCAGAATGTACCGTTTGCACACTATAGGTTTAAGTTGTTATATGTTTAACAATCACAGTACTTGTAGGTCTGCTGTACAGAAGTAAACATAAATGTATGTTTTATATTTATACACACTTTATCACAAATAAATTTCTACAGACATTCTTTTGTGCTGCTTTTAATTTACAACATCAGTGAACGTACAAATTTATTATACATATGGCTTCATTGTTCAAAATTAGAATTGCATCAGTTTTTGGTACCTTAAGAGTTTTGTCATTTTAAGTGTTCTTCAGACACAAACAATTGTGAAATGATAGCATCTTCTTTCTTTTCTTAATAACGAAGTGAAGAATTTTTGATTATGACTAGTGTGAAATTCTGTCCAGCAAACAACCTCATCCAAGATTCCTCAGGTTCATCTCTTTCTGGGCAGATGTGTTTTCTGCAGACATGGTGATCATCTCCTTAGTGGTCTCCTGATGAAATATGTAGAGGCATCTTATGTGTCTCCTCCTCAGCCTCACACGTTACCGTGTCCTTGCCCGAGTGGCAACCTGCAGTAGCAAACAATGATGCTGTGTCAGCATTTGTAACTTCATTGTAGCCCTTAATTGTAGCCTTAAAATGACACGTCTGGTCATTGAGTTTCCATGTCAAGTTTATGTATAGAGATACAACCGAAAGCAGCAAATACTAACTAAGGTGCTGTATAACTTGTAGGAAACACAAAAGTGGATGAAATAAAAAGGACAGTATAAAACAGCAACAATATAAATGAGTCTAAACCTAAGCTTGATTAAAAGTCATGTTGGGGAATAAACATGGACTAAAATTGGACAATCTAACACTTAAGGCGAGTCTGTTCCAAACCTTAGAAAATACATGGTACAAACACCTTTTGTAAATATGGATTTAGGAACCATTAAGAGTTTTTTGACACATGAGCAAACGGATCTGGCTGTGACACAAAATTGCAGGATTTTGGCAAGCTGGGACTGAGCATTTAAGGATTTTAAAACAAATAATAAATGTTCAAATATAATCTGAAAAATAAAAGGTCTGCAGAGAAACATGAGATAAAAGAGATAAGGCCCAACTCACCACCATCAGGTGACCATTCTTGGCCTTGTATACCATGGACTCAGGCCCAGTGCTAAAGTCCACTGCTCCTCCTTTTCCAGCCTGGATTTCAAAGTCGATGCTGTGAATTAATGCAAACACAATGCATACACAAGCAGTTTAGCTCAATGTGCATTTCAAATTAGATCTCAAAATTTTGAAACTCAGGCTCACCTGCCCTGAACCACATTGATGGCATTTTGTTTGTTAGCAATAACACAGAGTTTGGTCAAAAGCTCAAACAAGTGGTCGCACTGTACTACCAGATCCCCCTGAAACAGCCAGACAAGTTGTGTTAGAATCATCCACCTGAAAATCTTTCAAAATTTTCACTACATGCATGTTCCCCCTTCATTTTAGTTACTCTGCATTATCAGCAGAGCAAAAGCCATTCTATGGTTTAACTTGTTCCACCATATCTAATCATGTCATTTAAGCTACAAATAAACTTTATTGGTCTCACCATTAGCAAAAACAAAACAAAAAAAGGCAAGCTTGATCCATACATTTGCATACCTTTTGTTTAGGTTCTTCACGTGTTATGTGGAATACAATGGTGCTGTCAGTCAAGTTACTGACAGAAATCCCTGCAGTGAGTCAAATAATAGAAGCATGTAGCCCCACATTTGAGAATGAAGATATCTGATGGCTAATAAAATATATATTAGCACACTGGTCTGACCTTTGAGAGAGCTGTACAGCACTCTCTGCTTGATCTTGGCTTCCTCTACAACATAGACAGCTGTCTGGGTGAGGATGAGCTGTCGCTGCCTTGGTTTGAAGCCATTCCTGTCATACTTAATTACTGGAACGCAGTACTGCAGAAACACAGCATATATCAGTGCATCTTTGGTGTGAACTGCCCATAGAAGTATACAGACATTTTATTACCTTTATACGCTCGTTGCGAATCATCTGGATGACCCTTGTGTTTATGTCTTCCTCACCTATTAAGTGAGATGTTAAATGACATATGAATGATGGTTCTAAAATAAACAGCCATTGTGTGAGGGTGTCTGATATTTACTGATTCTGGTGTCCGCAAATGGATGGGCAACACTCTGTGGATAACTGTCCTTTTTCCCCTTGAAGACGGACCTGGTGATCAGCTTCATTTGAAACTGAAGGGGCAAAAAGGGAATGGAAAATTTAACTGTGATGACTACAAAGAGAACAAGACTGCCCTTTAATGTGGCTTACCTGTGCTTTCTTCTGCGGTGTGATTCCTCGCACATATTTTCGCACCATAAGACGGTAGTGAAGCTTACGCAGCATCTCTGATGTCTAATGAAGAACGAAATCAGTTCTTCACCACAAAGTCAAGATAAAACCTGTATTCAGTCAGTTTTGCATTTAGGTTGATTAGTTGTTATTACTATATATTGCTATGTGGAAATAAAAAAGAGCATACACTCACTGGCCACTTTATTAAGTGCACCTTATACAACTCAATGCATTTAGTCATGCAGACACGGTGAAGACTACCTGCTGAAGTTCAAACTGAGCATGACAGTGAGGGAGGAAGATGATTTAAGTGTCTTTCAGTGTAACATGGTGTATGAGCATTTCAGAAACTGATGATCTACTGGGATTTTGTTAATAACCATCCATAGCGTTTACAGAGAGAGACCAGAAAAAGAGGAATAACCAGTGGGTGGCAGTTCTCTGGGTGAAAATGTCTCATTGATACTAGAGGTCAGAGGAAAATGACCAGACTGCTTTGAGCGGATAGGAAGGCAACAGTAATCCAAATAACCACTTGTTACAATCAAGATATGCACAACATATCAAATCTTAAAGCAGTTGGGTTAAAGCAGCAGAAGTCCGCAGTGGGTGCCACCCAGTCAGCTAAGAACAGAAAGCTGAGGTGGCAGTATTCATCGGTGTTAAACGTTAGACAATAAAAACTGACAAAAAGCTGCCTGTTCTGATTAACCTAAATTTCTGATGCTACATTCACATAAAGAAATTTGCATAAACAACATGAAAGCGTGGATCCATTTTGCCTCGTATCAACAGTTCGGGCTGGTGGTGGCGTCATGGTGTGGGGAACTTTGGGTCCGTCAGACACAGTTAATCATCTTATTGTTGTTGCTGATCATGCCCATCCCTTTATGACCAACATGTACCAATCTCCTGAAAGATCATCTCAGACTGGACCAAAATCTCAGAGAAACTTTTGAATCTGTGCCACGATGAAGGCAGTTTCAAAGGCAACAGGGCAAGCAAGATGTATATAATAAAGTGGCCACTGAGTGTATTCTCACATGGAAATAGATGCAAAAAATTATAGGAACATATAAGACACACATATCTCATTCTATAAAATACTTGTGACATTTTTTGTTATGTAACTCAATGTTTACTTGATTCAAATACAGTGTGAAAAATTAAAAAGGACCACAGTTATGAATGCATTAGTATTAGAAACAGTTGCTTGATTTTGTTTCTCTGTTTCATTGTTATATGACTTATAGCACCTCTGTGAGCACAGCTGGTGGAGTTAGCCAGGGGGTTTTATCCAAAACGGTCTTTGGCAGGTTGTTTCTAAGTCTGTTCAGGTAATTTTGCCTCACGAAGGCCAGGTACTCTGAGTTATCTGTGCTTTTTGCCTGCCCTCTGGTCATGTAGCCTTTGATAAATCTGAAATGTGTGGCAAAGAACAGGATCAGTTCAAATGTAACAGGGACACTGATGGGGGCATTTTTTATTTATGATATTTACGTGTTTTACTTACTTCTTGATGACTTTTACCGCCCAGGCTCTCTTCTCCTTCTCCTTCCTAGCCTGTGTTCCTCTCCAACAAGATTCAATCTTAGTGGCTGAGGAGATTAAAAATAGACATTATCTAATATTTTTTATTGCTAACAAAAAATGTTTTCTATCATTCTGGATGTTGTGACATTTACCAGCTTCTTTCTGTTTTCTGTATTCTCCCTTTGCCCTGTAGCCTTTGTATTTTGCCTGGATGCGTGTTGCTGCAAATCCAGAGCAAAAAATATAAATCAGCTTGATTGTGAGACGGGATGACTGAAGGTCTACGGCAGTTGACACTCACCCAGTTCATGTTTGCATTTCTCATAAGCATCCTCTGTGGCGAACAGTGTCCTGGGGTGACGGATGAAAATTTTGGTCCTGCAATAAACAAATCAGCAACTTGTACTTTTGTGATTCCTCGCATAAGCTGGATTTGTTGAGATAACGAGAAAGACTTCCTCACCGTCCCATTTTGTACTCATCTGGCAGGTAGCCCAGATGTTGAGCCAGCACTTCCACTCCATCGGCGGCTACTCCTCTCCAGTGTGGCCAGGTGGCTGGGCACAATGGTTTATATCTGTAAGATGAGCCAAACAAACTGTGCTCGAAAGAAGCCGCTCAGTTCACCTACAGCTTACATTTAAAACCTAAACATAAATTTCTCTGAAATTGAGAAACTCTACAGTCCTTTATACCTCTTCAAAAAAACGTCGTATTTACGTCTGTAAGCAAAACCAGCTCGTCTGACTCTGAGGTGCTCCATCAGACCCAGGTACTTCACCTGATGCCTGATCAGTGCTTCATCAAACTGACCTGTGATGTAACGATAAATACACGATTGTTTTGGTCTTATTCAAACATTTCTGTGTCATTAACATCTACCTTGTGGTAGTTAAGGTACCTGACTGCTTGGACTCGTTAGATTTCAGGCAGCGTATGTACCAGGCCTCTTTAGCCACGAGGATCTCTGTCAGCTTCTGCAGACTGCTCTTAAACTGAGTCACCACCTGCAAACACAACACAAGGGTCACAATGTCCTTTCCACCTGACTCCCCTCAGCAGTTAAGTTAGATGTTATGGATGAAGGATGTGGAGGGTCAAACATGGGCGAACGTACTGTTTCTGGTCTTCTCCTGCTGTCTGGATCCATGGATGAGAAGCACTCTTTGACTATGTCATTTTTAGACTGACACATAAGCTTTGAGAAGGTGGAGCGACACACAAGCACACATTAACACACAGATTTAGGCAGTTACTTTAACCACAATTAATCAAATACTAAGAAAATACCCCCATCTTTTGCTATTTACAGCAAAGTCTAAAACACGTCTTTATCTGACATAATATCAGCTGTAGACTTACATCTTTTATGTTTCTATATAGTAGGTCGTTGTTTTTGTCCAGGAAACCTAGATTAACATAAAAAAAATTATCAGTGTCTTAGGGATGTCAGTTCAAAGCAAAAAGGTTTAAATGGTTGAGTCACAGGGGATGAGACTGTGGTTTTCTTTACCCACAACACAGTAGGTGACCTCCCCGGCATAATGCAAGAGACGGAAATCTCCCCTCTCCAGAGTCTTACGTGTCATTTTGTCAGCTAGTTTGTGCCTGGAGTCAAAGAGGTGGAGAGAGACAGAGGGATGAAGAGTGAGAGGCTTTATAGTCGAATCCTAATCCTCCGTCTCTATCGGCTCACTGTCGACTCCCTCACAGGCCACCAGTCAACAGAACACCAATGAAAGGAGTCAGACTTTAGAGCCGAGGAAAAGCTTTGAATTGTACAGTAGATAGGCAGTGTATTTAATTACAGGTAAATTAATTACAGGTAAAAGCAGGTAAATGTTGTTATTTTTGAAGTCACAAATCAACATTATCAAAACAAAGAAAAACTTTATTGTGACTTTGGAATAACCAGCAGTCCTTGTTTATAGGATGGGATGCATGGGGCTGATTCAGTGCGTAAGACTGTTCATTTCTCTTAGAGTCAGTCAGGATCAGAGCAGGAGCATTCAAGATCTCTTGGAGTCAGAGTATGCAGCACACTGGTGCTGCATACAGTGTCGATGTCAATTCTCTTTATGTTGTACATTTCATGTACTCTGTGTGTGTGTGTGTGTGTGTGTGTGTGTGTGTGTGTGTGTGTGTGTGTGTGTGTGTGTGTGTGTGTGCGTGCGTGCATGCACGTGTGTGTGTGTGTTTTAGGTCATTACTCACGTGACAAAGTGGGGGTGATTCCCCATCTTTTCTTCCAGTCTCTCCAGGAAGGTCAGATCTGTGGCATCTCCTGGCCTTAGACACTCCTCATCCTGCAAAATAATCATTGTGAATAATCTTGAGCAGTATTTTTAAAACAGTTATAAATGGCCATCCCAGTGTGAACATACACACCAGTAACGATATAATTCCTCTGTGTTTTTCCTCGATTAGATCACAGATGATCTTATTGTTGAAGAACTGAACTGGCTCCCACTGGTGGAAAAAGAGATGAGAAATACACGGTTATAAACACGTGAAAAAAAGCAGCCGCTTATATGTTTTCTGCATGTCCGTCTGTTTGCTTGTTTGTTTGCTGGGGAGAGGGGGGTTTACCTCAATGCCCTCTGCTTCATATTCTTCCTGCTCCGATTTTAGTGTCAGCTCAATGAAAAGCTGCTGCAGCTTCTCGTTGCAATAGTTTATACAGAACTGCTCAAAACTGAGGGAAGGGATCAAGAAAGAGGTGAAAGGTAAGTTTGCAGGTTTCATAAAGATTATAAGGGAAATAAAACAGCTATCATTTTGCGAAAGCAGCTGAAATTAAAAATAAAAAAAACCAGAAAGATTACACCTACCTGTTTACGTAGAAAACCTCAAATCCATATATGTCCAAAAGCCCTATAACAGTCTTTCGTGAAGGGTCCTAGTGAAAGAAAAAAAACGTATAAAAACACATCCTGGCAGGTGATATTTGTCATTTGAAACACATCCTTATAGTCACTTTGTTCTCCATTGACTCGTTGATCCTGTTGACCAGCCAGGTGAAGGTCTGCCCATAGATAGCTTTGGCTAAGGCATCTCTGGCATAGATGGCGTGATCAGTTGTGAAAGGACTGAGGACCTTTTAGAGTAACAAAGCATCATACCTGAGTTTATAGTTTAAACAGAAACACAAGTCTGTTATTGTTAAAACTAAAGAATGTTTTAGCAAATGTGAACCTGATCTTTTTTGGCTTCAATCTTCCTGAATGTTAGGCCCTCTTGAAGTCTGTGTGCATCCACTCCTAGCAGCTGTGAAGAAAACTAAACATTAAAAAGCTTATTGATATGCTTAATGAATATCTAAAGAATTAATATTTTCTGCTTTCTTACATTTGAGACCCAGTGCAGCTCTGTGTTGTTGTTCAGGAGGGCGTGACCTTTACTATCAGAGTCAAACCGCACATTCCCCAGGTGGAGAACGCTTGCAATGACCTCAAACAAGTGCTGCACAAAATTATAATTTATAAGCAAGACCGACTGCTGTGAATGAAGCCATCTGCAACAGCATCCAACTCACATTGGTGGCAGTCTCATCAAAGCTGATGATTTGAAGTGCATTTTTTACTGTTTTCCAGTCGTTTTTGTCATTAATGGAGGGCACAATGGGACACTGCCCCTGTTAGAAACAATGAACATAGAAAAAAACACTGTTTCTGAAAGTGTTCTACTTTCTTATCAGATTCTATGTTAACGACAAAGCCCACTGACTTATGCGTACCTGTGTTAGATAATTATAATGCTGGCAACCTCTCTCCAAGCCCAGCTGATGCAGCAAGTCGTCTGATCCTCCCTCTACCAGCTGATAAAAGATGTGAAAGTTTCTCTCCCCGTGGTTCTGATGCACAACCCTTGATTTCTCCAGCAGGTAGTTCAGGATATGGCCTCCAACAGCATCCCCCTATGGGCATCATGATCCTAAAGACAGCAGCTCTACAACTTGCAGAAAAAACACAGCCTATGGTCCAGTGGCCAGATTGAAAACTGGTTAGGATAAAGAATCTCCTTCTGTTTCAGTAAAGTTGACTTTTGTTAAGCAGTCGTCATTTTTTTTACATAAATTAAATAAATCTGGAACCAACTTGATGTTTTTCAGGCTTCATGTAATGTTGTTTGTACTCATGCTACAACTTTTTTTGTCTTGTATAGCAAAAATAATCACACCACAGCCAACTACACTCAAGGCACCAAACAACAGTAAGCTAAGTTTTTTTTTTCCTTTTCTGTGAATCCAGCATCTGATCCTTACCTGGCTGTCAAACTGGATGTCCATATATTTCCCAAATCGGCTTGAGTTGTCATTTTTTAGTGTTTTGGCATTTCCAAAAGCCTGTGGGGGGAAAAAAAAGTCAATTCATTCACAGTAATTGATGATCTGTCCCTCTTCACTATATGTCAATGCACTTCTACAGCATGTAGTAACCATCAAACCTCCAGGACGGGGTTGGACATGAGCATTTTGTCTCTGACTGTGTTTAGCAGAGTGGTGCTTGGACAGCTGACAGCATAATACTGCAAAATCTTCTTGGAGGCCTCTGTTTTTCCTGCTCCGCTCTCACCAGAGATGAGGATGAAGTGATTGTTGAACTCTGTCAGCATGGTGTGGTACGCATTATCCGCCAAGGCATAACTGTTGGGTTGCAGAGCAGTTACAGTATTTCAGTAGTAAACTTTGAACTGCACTCAGAGTTATTTCAGTTGAAAGAACACAGGAGTGGGCTCATTTCCTTATGGATGCTTTCAGCAGGATAACACACCATGTCACAAAGTTCAAATCATCTCACGCTGATTTATTAAACACTGCAATAAATGACCTCCACAGTCACCAGGTCTCAATCCCATACAGCACATTTAAGATGTGGTGGAACGTGAGTTTCACATCATGGACGTGCTGCCGACAATTTTGCAGGAACTGAGTGATGCTGTTGATTTTATTTTGAATATGCAAATATAACTAGAATAACAAGAGAAAAGAAAAATTAAAAACAGGTTTTCGTGATTATCTCCATGTCTACACAGTGTTTATGCTGGAAAAGGAGTAGGTTGAAGTTTAGACTTACTGGTGTAAACAGGTGCACCAAAAAAAGCAGGAGTGTGTATGCAAACTCACATGTGGGGCGGCAGCTCAAAAAAGTTGACACCCATGTAGATATCCATCTGCTTCTTGTTATAGATGTCCAGCTCTTTATATGGATTGACAGAGACTAACAACGTTCCAATGTAAGTCTAAAAGAACGGGTTAAAAATCATCACATTTTTTTGCAAAAAAAATGCCAAGTGTGAACGTAAGGTTTAAATTGTACTCACATAGATGAGATCCTTGCTGAAGCGTTTCTTGAGGTTGCTCAGAAAGGCAGCTTCCGTGGTTTCATCCAGCAGTACAAAATCCTGGATTCCCACACGGTCCCTGGCAGTCAGGGCACCCTCCATGTCTAGCTGACCCTGTGCAACAAGTTGTAGCAACAACATAGCAGCTGAATGCACTAGGAAAAGTGACATTTCTAGTGTTTACCTCCAAAAATGTATATGTCTAAAACAAATTTGCAACACAGCCGCATATTCTGTGCTTCACAGGGACAGTTTTACTTTATTTATTATTTTTCCCCATATTAATGAGATGAGCAAAGTTTAGAGCAAAAGTAACATTTTCATGTTGTGCATATACAACATTATATCAGAATTTTCAGTCATGTGTTTTGACAACTGCAGCTGGATGTTTGAATGTTTGGATTAATGGCTCCAAGCGGGAGGACGACACAAAAAAAAGTGCCATAAAAAGAACAAACATGGTGTCCTTTAGTTCTATTGAAGCAAGAGGTCCAGAGGTCCTGTGTGTCTTTGAAGCTAAGGTCTGTGATTGTGCAGATGAACAGACAGAAGATAATGATCGCTACACGGCGCACAGGGACCTTGGCTGGCAGCCCATGGTTCACTTGAGCTGACGCACCAACCAAACACAACACACTGTGCAAATGGACTTGGGGAGCCCGAAACAGCGGCACATTTAAGAAGCGTAGTGGGAAAAAAATTCCACCAATCTGTTTTGCATTCGCAGCACCAACACTCGGACCAAAGGTTTTCACAGCTTTTGTTGGTTTTGTGTTTTTTTTTCTCTGTCTCTCTCTCTCCTTTGGAAGCAGAAGTCCTTTGATTCTCAGCTCTCTCTGTAAAACATTAAAAAAGATAATCCATTGGATCTAATTGACACAAAGTCCTCCTTCTCTTCCCCACCAACCCACTCTCCTCCCCTGCCTCTATCCTCCGCCTATGGCCCTCGTTTCTTCTGAGAAAGGCCAAGTGTTTTTGTCCTGTAAATACCACGGAGCAGAGACAAAAAAGACGTCTTTAAAATGCAGTCTACAATCCATTACACATATTCCCCCTGCATAACCATTCAGTAATTATTCATTAGAAAACATTTAACGTCACAGTGAATTTCACACTAGGCAGTCGAAACACAATAGAGGAGATTTGGCCTACTTTGGGGTGAGGAGTTGGGGAGGGGTTCGCTGTACAGAGGAAGGGCGAAGGCAAAAGGAGTGCGGGAGGAGGGGAGCAGTATTTGTCTGATCTGAGAACCTCTGAAACGGGGCTGTCTTGAGACAACGGGACAGACTAAATAGTGCACTAACGGTCTGTGCCCCGCTGCTTGCTGTGACACTCATTTAGTGTGCTTTAGTGTGCTTTAGTGTGCCCCGAGGCCAAACAATAGAGGCTTGTTCTTAGCAATCTTGTGCTGTAATTTGGACTTCATTACTTTGCTCATACGGGGCCTCAAAGAAGGATAGAGGAGGCTAGTCAGATGAGAGTGGGGTTTTTTTGTTGTTGTTTTTTTTTTTTCCACCTGTCAGCCCCGACCCCCAGTGCTCTCACCCCTCTCGGCAACAATACCCCTCACCCCGTGTCCCCACCAATAACCCTCACCCGGCCCCCCTCACCCACCTCCCACCCACCCACTTTAAGCCAATGAGACAGGTGAACAATATCATTGAAGGAACTCTTTTTTGGACGTCAGAATCAATCTGGCACTGTGATGGTAGTGGTGCTGCCGTGGGGTATCTTTGACACCCCCTTCTTTCATGGGAACAAACTTCTCTCAGGGCAGCACAAGCAGACAATGTGCTGGGACAGCGTGACTTAGAGATCTGCCATACAGTATTACAAGTAATAACATGAACAGATAAGCTCCTGTCAAGAGAAGGATTATTGCATTCAGCCATGATAATAATGCTAATGTTTTAGATTTTTGGACTAAATCTAAAGGTCTACTGGTTTCCATTCAGGCTTCCTTTGGTGTTCTGCAGGTATTTCTTTTTAAGAAAGCTGTCTGCAGCAAGCGGGAGCGTTCCTAATGACACTGTGCAAGAAAGGCTAAATCCTTAGAGTCTGAGCTGAAAGAAGCGCCTAATTATTGAAAGCATTCCCCTCATCCTTGTGTTATTTGTAACTCTGTTTTTCCACATATATATGGAGAGGGGGGGGGGGAAACAGTTTAGAAACAGAACTAGATACTTATAATTAAACAATAGATGGCACAATCTGACGCACAGTGGAAAGAAGGATTATGTAATGAATCCCTAAACTCGCTGTCAGATCAGGTGAATTGCTTTGCTACCTCAGAGCGCAACCAATTGTATTTTAATTAAGAGATGGTTCCTCATCTTGGTCTAGAGTGTCAGTGGTGCCTGAGACAGTGACCTCATCGGTGAGATGAGGAAAGGAGCAGCTGCTAGGACAATTTATGAACTTACAAGAAAAAGTTATCTCCCCTTTAAAGAGGGTTGCAGTTGAAAATTTCACATCCAGTAAAGAATAGCTCCACTTAATCACAATAATACTTCCTGTTAGCTTAGCACAGTTTTATCTCACAATGGCTCTTTTTCTCCCAAACCATCATTTAGCAAGACTTTCCTTTCTGACCAGACTTAGATGAGATGAGTAAGACCGCTTTTAGACCTGCACGCTGAATATCAAGCTACCAAATCTTTCTACCACCCCCTCTTAACATGAATCCCTTTGCTCATGAAAAGAAATGAAAACTGATATTTTACACCTTTTTGCTAAGAAGAATATATCTTGTTACCTCCAAACTCACTGAATTGATTATCTTAGCTTTTAGGTGACTGTGAGAAATAAAGGCCAGGCCTCAACACCACTCACAACACACAGGGTTACTTTAAAACTCCTTGTGATGAAGAGAACACACAGCAATGGTTACAGCATAAGAGAAAAGCCAAACCTGCATTCTGAAGCTGTATTATTGCTGCAGCCAGGTGCAGAAACTCGGTGAGGATCCAAAGTCAAACAAGGCCCCCCCTCCTACTGAAGTGAGACAAAAATAGTGTATCCTCCTGTGTCTGCTTGCATTGAAGTAATCAGTGAAGGACTGGCTTCTTGAAAGTTAGTTGCCAAAGGTCAGGACTCTATAATGTAAATAGGAAAAAACACCCTTAGCTAGTAGCTCACTGGTGCAGCATGCTGTGGTAGTACTATGCTGGTGATGCTGTATGGAAGCTGGTGCATATATATGTTTCTCCACATCATGCTGAACCAGGCTCAGGCAAAGAGCTCTGTGGGCTGAGTAGTTAATCATTCATGTTGTGGTAGGTGGAGGGACAGAGAGATCTTATTCAGCGTTTACCTGGGTATCTACTGCTCTACTGAGTGTAACATAACAATACAGAAACAAGATCCAAGATCCAAACTACTCCATCTAAACTCCATTACATCACTACCAACAGTAAAAAAGGCCCCATTCTTCTAACTGGCACATTCCAGGTCTGGTTACTGATCTTTGATTAGGTGGGAACGTTTACAGACTAATCACCACTTCTTTAGTATTCATTATAACAATGTTACTCAGGGGAGCACCACTGATACTGAGCTACCGCCTGAGCTGCTGGTGTTAATTGTGCTTTTGTAAAATTCTACTAGGCTGGTGCCCAAATGCAATTAACACACTTTTTGTCTCAGTGAAAACAATTATCAGCACCTTTAATTAAAGACGATAGAATTCAAATGACTGCATTGTTTTGCCTGTGTCGGAGAGCTGAAAGACTTGAAGTGACAGGAAATGAGTGACAACACAAACAACGGTAGGGCAACAATGAGCTGACCTGTGAGAACTTCAATTGGTAGTCTAAACCCAAAGGTCACCGGGTGGCTTAAAAGTCAAATTACACTTCATCCAGTTGTTTTGGAGACTACCAAAACACAACATTACTTGTCTGTACTAAATGAAATCATCAGATCTGTGCACATCCAATAAAATATTACCATCCAACCAAGGTTATTACGGTTAACTGAAACCAAACCTAAACTTAAACTAGATGTGGAAAAACACTTTGGTTAAATAAAATCAATAAAGACCTTTGAACTGAAATGATTGTTTAAACTTAAAAAACTAATTATTAACACATTTAAAACATGGAGGAAATATCCTTAGTTGTAGTGTACGTCAGTTTGGTAAAAAAAAGAAAAAAAAAATCTTTTATCTAAATTTATTTTACATGGCTTTGATAGACATATTTATTGACACTTGAATGTCTGCTTTTAAAAAATATCTGTTTTTATTGTAATGTGTTTTATTGTATTGAAACTAAAATGAATTGGAAGCAAAAAGTTGAAATGAAATAAAATGAAGGCTATAAGGGCGAATTATATATTACAAAACTAGACTAACTCTGCATCTGACCACATTTGCTATCTCAAGAACACTGCAGCTCACCTGACTATAAATATAACTGGCACAAATGTACAAAAGAAACTGGATTAAGTTTTTTCAATTATCACCTGGTGACAGTGGATAGGGAGAAAGTAATGGATAGCCACACTTAAGGGAAATTCTAATTCACTGTGAATACTAAGTAAATGAAATAAAATTGTCATGCCTTAAAGTAGTGGTTGCATATGTGGCCAGAGCAGGTGTGAATTATACCGGGTTTACCTCTGTAACCTAGTAACCAGTGTTAGAAAAACATGCCCCTTCCAAGGAAACACAGGTGTCCATTTTCTCTGCTGCGACGACCTAAATGTGAAAAAGCTCAGGTTTCACCACATTTATGAACTGATTAATGTTTGGAAAGCTTTCAGTCAGTCGGCTGTAATGTGTGACCAGTTGAGTGTTCAGCATATTGAATTATTCACTCTCCACCACAGAAAAGTTGTCAAGGTTACCTCTGCCGTCGCCCCACCTTTCCTCAGCCCAGCAATGCTTGTCCAATCTTAACAAGCTTTGTGCTACCCACTGGGCTCTGATTCAGCACGAGATGCGGCAAATCCAATTACACAGGAGTCAGAGAGGTTGATTTTCCCATTATAGATTCCATGCTGAGAATGAGAGCTGATGATAACACCACTGCTGCCCCCCTCTCTCTCTCCTCTTCTTCTTCTTATTTTCTGTCCATTTCACTGTTCTCCTCTCTTTTTTCTTTCTCTCTCTGTCTTCCTATTCCTCTTTCCCCAAATACCTTCTTTCTTCCCCCATCCTTTTCTTTGGATTCCTCTTTCTTTCATAGTCCATTATTCTAATTTTTCAGAGCACCGTAACGAACACTGGGCCCCGTCATTACTTTAGTCCCAAAATTCTGGGTCAGTGAGGTTATTTCATACCCTGCATTGCATTTTCTCAAATGACTGTTTTTGTCTCTGTTAAAAACCAAGCAGAATAGATGGCATCGTTATAACTCTCTATTATCTATCTATTATAATTGTGACTTCTTATTCTTTCCTCGATTTTTATGCACCTGTAGATATCTAATTGCATTACACTTGACACATTACATGTTTCCACTTAGAAAGGTCACCACAAGGGCTAATTGCAATTCATAAAACTTGACTTATGGGTGTCTAACTGTTATCCACAGTGGTTACATCATGTACTGGCTGTGCAACATAAAAACTAAATAAAAGCTCTTTTGGAAATGAAGCTCTTTTGCACTCAATCAGCTATGAAAAACAAGAAGGCTTTTGCTCAATCTTTAGCCCTTTAGGAAATGAAAAAGGCTTGACCTCAACTCAGACCAGAGGCTTTGGGGGTGACACAGGTCACTAGAGGTCAATAAAAAAGGTGATCCTCGAGGACTCGGGCGGGGGGTTCAGCAGTCTGTCCAGAGAGGTCACCTGCTGAGTAGAAGAGAAGAAGATGGTGTGATCTCAGCTGCAGGGGGATTTGTGATTGACCAGTATTCACCATTACTCTGTCAAACCACTGCAACTTCACCTTTCCTCTGTTCACGCCAATAGAAACAGATGGTTGATATTAAAAACTTGGTAACACTTTATAATATGAGGATGTTAAACCCCTGTAATTAAATGGAATTGGATCATATTTTATTAGAAATTACAACAGAAATATGTTTATATACAAGTACTTACAGGCAAGTAAACTATTACAGGCGCGTAACAAGTCAGGTTTAGACTGACACTGTAAGTCATTTTAACTACTGCAGAATTTCTCTGTAATTTGGTGCTGGTATGCTATATTTTGGGGTGCATGTCATAAAGTGGCTTAACCTTGCCTAACTTGCAGGTATTTCACAGGAAAGGAGACACAAATTATACTGTCAGTAATTTTAAATCTGGGTAATTTCCTGAAAATATAGCAGAAAAGCTTTATTATGAAGAGGATTTTTTAAACATTTTTATTTAATATTCATTATGAATTTTCCGTTATTCAATTGTCTTTTTTTGTTACATTGTACTTAAAATTACAGTTTAATTAGTGTCTTCTTTCCTGTAAAACACCTAGAAGATGGTCAAGGTTAAGCCACTCTATAACATGGCCTGCACCACAAAGGTATAGTGTTCTAGTGTTAAATAACAGAGAAATTACGCACTATTTAAATTTACTTACAGTAAAATTATGTCTTTGATTCTTGTAACCTGACTTATTACCCCCTTATTTTAGTGTACCTACGTTTAACTATTTGAAAGTAAATATAATTACGTCATAATTTCAAATAAAATACATTGAACTCCATCCCATTATAGGTAAATTACAGCCTTAGTCACAAGCCGTATTATAGAGTCTAACCAAAAACTCATAGTATCTCGCATTGAAAATAATTCACTCACTAAACTATCATTAGTGAGTATTTTAAAAAAAATCATCAGAAAAAGTGTCCACAAAGCCAAAAAAGTGTGCAGTCACTTTTACTTCAATGTTTTCATATAGGTCATAATTTTAATACTTTCATATATATTGTTCTATGGTATAAAGTGCAACCATACATTGTCATAGTTTAAAAACTAATTCTACAATAGGTAGAATACCTTAAACTCTAAAAGACTGTCTTAAATTAGTGTGTTCTAGACTCTATCTTAATTAGAGTTTGTGTCTTCCATCTTCAGGCACTGACATCACACAGAAATCATCCAATAATTAGCTGGTATGATCATCTGCTTGAGAGAAAAATGCCTTTTTTTAATTGTGTACCTATTGTAAAAAATGACATTTCTATAGTGGAAAATCAAGAGCCTTTCTGTCATTTCATTTTTCATCTAGTACTTGTAGGATAATTGGCTGTGTGGGATGGGTTTTTTTTTTATATATGTAGCCAAAGCAGAAAATATAGTTATACATACAGTTTCACATTTTTCACCAGATTGAAGTCTTTGTCAGGCCACTTCTGGCCCCTGGGAGTTATGTTTGACATCCCTGTATTAAGTGTTTGTTAAAGAAAAAAAATCATTTATAGGGATATTATCCAAGCTAATAGTTACAGGGTGATTGTGGGGGTATAGGTATGAGTGTAGTGCGCATGATGTGTAAAGAACATTCCCTCAATTTTCTCATCATTTGCTATATATGTGTATTTTATATAAGTTTTGTATAAAAGCACAACAACACAATAGTCAAGTTAGGCATATACTAGTACCACATGGAGATTAACCTCTGAGTCTTGATTGGCTGAACCATTTCCTCCTGTCTCTTCGCCCTGTTTCCTCTCTCCTCTGCGTTCTCAAACAAAGGCATAAAATGTCCCCAAAGGTTATCTTTAAAAACAAACAAAATTTTTTTTTTTTATCTCTAACTGATGATCTTTGACAAGACAACTCACAGCTTGGCAACCTGGGCACTCCTGCTCCATTTAGGTGGAGGTTTTAGTGGGAAAACAAAGTGTTTGGCAGGACACTGATGTTGCTCTTTGGCTAAGTGTGGCTGACAGCCGCTTCCTCTGTATGGCCAGAGGGTCACTCTGGGTAACATGCTCTTCTGGGGGACACTGAGTCTCTGCCTGTGGAGGCGATTAGAGGGGTGAGCTGACCTCGTTCTCAGAGAGGCTGGTGTGTTTTGAGTAAACACTTGATGCAAGACAAAAACACGGGTTACAAACAAGGCCAACCTTCAGGCCGTGATCCCATTGTTTCCCCATTACTCCTGAACAGGCATGAGAAAGGAAAGCATTTACTCTGAGTCCCTGAGCTGCAGGGAGTCCTTGTGCAGTTAGCAGCACTGTGTCTGTATGTATCTCACAGAGCCAGGTCACAGCCTCCCAGGTGCCCACAGGTCACTGCCATTAGCTAAAAAGCCACATTTTGCTAAAATCAGCATTAAAAGGCATGCACACGTGAATGGGGAGGAATAGAAAAATGCCTTGTTTTTATACAGCAAACAGAGAACACAAAAAACACAACACCAGCTGAGGAACAGCTGAAATAAGTCAAAACCTTAAATGAAAAAAGAAATTCTGCACCTGAAATGGTAGAACCACAAACTTGAAAAGCAATACTGCCATAGCATGGGATGATGGGGATACTGTGGGGATATTGCTAAATAAATTGCATTTCTAAGACTGATCAGTGTGTGGAATTAGATTAAAGAATAAGAAGTGGATTTGGGCGGGTGTACATGAAGTTAAACTAATGTCAGTTTAGAAACCACTAACGTTACCAGCCAAGGCTTTATCTGCAGAGCTCAGAAAATCACTTCCTGAACACCAGGCTCTGCAGAGCTGCATAAACACTAATAATATAACGAACATAAAATGTGTCTCCATAGTGAAGACATAACCCTGCTTGCTTAGCAAACTTAAACAAAAGCATAAAATCTTCACGTCCGAGAATTTCTTTGGCATTTTTGGTGAAGTAAAAACACTGAAATTATTAACTGGCTGTCACACTTCCAGAGGTGATGAGGTGTTTGTGTTGTATAATCCAACAGCGCTCTTGGACGCTGATTCCAAAGGTCAAACTATAATCTAGTGTCAGTTTTTAAGCATCACCACACCAACAACACTAACCTGGTAGTATTCACACAGTTTGAGCACACCTTGCTCTGTGGACGTCCCCCTGGTTCCACATAATAAACCCACGGGCTTTAGGACCTACAAGGTCTGCCCTATGAGGACGGTCTTGTTTTTGTCCGTTACGTTCATGCATGTAATCATTGATTGTGCCTATTGTGACAGGCAGATTTACCATCTGTAGAGTCCCATGGGGCTGATAGGCCTACTGCTGTCTCCCTGCAGACTTTAAGGAATTCCCCTTTAATTTCCTGCAGAAGTTTAATCTCAGCCTGGTTTCAAATGTGATCCTGGTATAAAGAACCATACCTGACAGAGAAAGATTAAGAAGTTAGAAAAAGTCATAAATATTTTCTCATAATATGCAAAGTTATACAGTTTTCAGCTTTTTTTGTTTGTGTGTTTGTTTTTTTATTAATTGTATTTTCCATTATTCCATTACAGAATTGTGCATGCCGCAGTTTTTTGTGTGTGTGTTGTGTGGGGTTGTGTTTTTTTTGTTTTTTTTAGACTTGGTCTCCAGACAAGTGTAAGCGTTTGCCGCCTCCTGCTGCAGCCCCTGTCCTCCTTACCCGCCTCCCCGGGTCTTTTTCCCACTGCCGAGGGGAGCAGGACGCGGCCACAGCAGCGGGAAGCAAATTATCTACAAGTACTTCCCTAAAAAAAAAAAAAAAAAAAGTTCACACTCACATACACAGATACCACCACAAGCAGCCACTCACAACGTCTTAAGACCCGCACGAAGGAGTTACTGGGAATGACCTCGCAGGAGGACAGGTGGAGCAAAATGGATCGTTGATGATTTCATTTTTATTCTTTGTTATTTTTTGTTTTCAGTTGGTTTTATTTTGCTCAGCTGGAATCAAAAATACTTTTAAACACTAACTGAACAGGTTTCAGGCCTGAACTTGTGTGTTTTGTTTTACTGAGACGCTCTTAGCGCACCTGTGTACCCCTGGACAAAAAAGTGCACAGGGGCTCGTCTGTTCAATAATCATTCAATGAGAAGACTGCGGTGTATGGATCGAGTATGGCCTGACTTTTGACGCAACAAACGTGTGTTTGACTACTGGATATATTAAGAAGCGCACCACGAGCGCACAAAATCCACAGAAACAGAAAATAAACTCTCCACGTTGCTACTTAAGCACTTGCTGTTGGAAGTGTGAATGTTACAAGGGTTTACGAGAGAAACTGCATTAACAACAGCTGTCAAACTCATGGGATCCTGCCCCCTGCACCAGTGGGAGCGCCGCTGAGGTCTCCACTGCGCATGTCAGAGCGCTGGACAGCTCCAGAGAGGGAAATTTAAAAACGGTTTTTCGAGAATCAAGTGCAATACAGTACAGCGGCTCAGCAGCGGCTCTCACATTCTTCAGTATCAACCAAAAACAGGTGATTCTTTTCCTGATTTCTCTCTTTCAGCAGCACAGTCTTTGTCGGGTTGTTAGTTGTGTGAAGCCAGCTGTCATGCAAACGATTTTTAGTGTGTAACTGTAATTTCTATAGCTGGATTTATAATTAACCAGTCAAATCTAGACTGAAACTAACATTTGTACCTTTACTAAGTACCGTGTACTTAGTAAAGTACACGGTACAAAAGCACAGGGGCTTTTTCTTTTATTTAAAAAAATATATAAACTTCTTAATCTACATATTTTTGACTCTGTAATCTAATTACTGAGAAACAGTAAACTGAGCTTCAGATGCATGCAGGTGACCAACGCTAATTTTATGCTTTCGTTTATTATTATATTAGCTGCTTATCAAACCTTTAATCAATCTTCAAAACATGGAGCAACTTTCTATTTTCTGCAATTGCACGTGCTCATGTTCATTTACTTGTATTTTAAGCAATATTATCTATATTAAAAATGTTATTTCTGTATAGCTTGTTTATTGACACTTTTTTCACTAAATCACAAACTAAATTGAAGGCTGTTTTTGTTTAGCGTATTTTACTGCAGAGATACTACACATCCCAGGAAATGATAGAAGGAGGAATAACTTCCAGGATGTCAGGAATAACTGAGAATGCTGGACATCATCCGTCTCCACAGGATTACAGGTAGGACAAAACCATTTTCAGCCATATTAGAACAAGAGTTTGCAAAATTTTAGCCTTAAATAATGTGTTTTTTTTTCTTGTTATATAAAACACTACGAGAGCCCCTAATAGATCAAATCCATATTTTTTTGACTTTATGATTTTGAAATGGTTCTGCAGCAAACTTTATAGTCCACTGTGTTTAATCTAATGGTAGATGGACAGCTCTTTTTGTGCATGGGGGGGTTGCATGAAGAAGGACAGAGGGACAAAATCCCAAAGAATAAATGATTTTCAGTCTGAATGGATCTGTCAGAAACCATCAGCTCTGTTTACACTCCCGCTGTCGGCGCACGGAGAGCCTGAACCTCTTGGTTTGCCAGCTCAGGGGGAGATGGGGCGCTCTGGGTCACCAGTGTGCACAAGTGGCTCCCAATTAGAAAAGGAGGGATGGGGGAGGAAGGAAAGGAGGGGGGAGGCACAGTGTTGATGTTGAATTTCTGCAAAGACATGGATGATAGATGGAAACACCAGCTCAACATGTTTTGCATCAGCGAGCATTTTCTATGCTTGACTAGTGAGGAAAGAAGGGAAGTGGGAATGTCCTAAGTGTGTCATCTATTCATTGTTTTTTATCAGTAGTTGTTCTCCACAGATGATGGATGATTGCAGGAAATATTTTTTTTCTTCAAGCAAAAGTGTAATAGGCCAGCTCTGGAAAACCTACAAAATTGCTGATGCATCTTTTGTTGCTTCTGAATTTGTACTTGAAGATTTGTTTTTCAGCCTTCAACAAAAACAAACAAACAAAAGGGACAAAGAAAGGTTAACTAGCTTCAACCTTTGTGGATGTGGATGCAAGGTGTTTGACAACGTGCGCTGCTGATTCTTGGCCGTAATGATGTCACTCATTCAGATGGCCGACATAGAACCCTGACCTCAAACTACACTTGCAGCCCCCCCTTTTGGCCCGAGGCTCCGTTGATTTCCCCGATAAGGGCTGGGGGGTGATGGAGGGGGTTGGGGGGCTGTGGGGATAGAGGCTGGAAAGGGACAGGGAAGCAGATGGCATCCTATTTGTCCCTCTTATGTGAGGGCTGTCATTCCAACAGATTAATGCAAGGGCGGGTAAAGAAAAGAAATGACAGAGACAATCAAGGAAGGGTCTGGAGAAGACAATGGAGCCACGTGCCACTGGGCAGATTTGTCGTTTAGGACACAATAGGTGATCATTTTTCAATAGACAAGGCCAACTGTTGCAGGCAACATGTGCTGCTGTCCCATGTTTGAAACGATCTCTTGCGTTGTTTACTTATGATTCAGCCAATGGCTAAGGCGAGACCGTGGTCACCTGACACAGGGTTGATTTTTTTTATTAGGAGATTTGGTGTGTGTCAATGGAGGGATTGGGGGGGGGGGGGGGGGGTTCCTGCACTGTCCACAGACACACAAAGTAACTGAATAGCATGTGTTGTCATAGCGACCCCAATTACTGAACCCTTGCACAGTAAGCGTGTGTGCAGAGAAGACTGGAGAGGATTCAAGAGGATTCCTCTCTTTTCTTTCCTTCTCTTCAGGGCTCGCCATAATAAAAGACACAATAACTGAAAGTTGATTGATACTGGTAGTGCTCTGGGCAAACAGAAAGCCTGAATTAATCCAGTTTCTAAGTTTAAATGTATTAAATGATTGACTGAAAACTGTTCTTTGATGAGAAGTAATGTGTATGAAATGATTTTTTGTTTGTTTGTTTGTTTTTTAAATTTGCATAGCAGAAGAATCCAGAATTAAAAGGCAAGAGGGAAACAAAGATCATTGCACCACTCGAGTAAAACAACAAAACCAAAAAATCCACGATAATGTAAACAGATGATTTGCTCTGAATGAAAAGCGTATTTAACTCCCTCTTTGTTGATTAAAACTGTCACTGTTAAATAACACTTGTAGGTAATCTTCTTATGGTAAATCCTCAATGGTTAATACGCATTCACCAAGCAGCTTTCATCGCTGTGTACCCCACATTCAGACTCATTATAGAGGTTTTGTCTGAAGGACAGGATGTTGCATCGAGTGTTTAGATTTAAATTCCACTTGTGGTCTGTGTGTGTCTGGGCTGACAGCCGTGTTAACCCTGCAAACCTCCCCCTCTTCCCTCCCCTCCTGAAGGCTTCTGACCACGGACCCCTCCCAACTGAGGGAGGAGGACCTCCCTGGGGACCTGCAGTCTCTGTCATGGCTCACCTCTGTGGATGTGCCCCGGCTGCAGCAGATGGCTGATAGCAGAGGCCACAGCAATGGGCCCTCCCAGGGCAGCTTGCTGGAGCAACAGACAGGTAAGGTGACAGGGAGGGGACAGTGCAACATTCAAAATCTGATAAAACTCTCTGATTGGATAGATCAGGGCTACTGGATTCTTCTAGTTCGTTTTTTTCTTTGCAAAAGTTATAGAGGACCCCCTCAAAAGATCAAGGTTGCTTTGGTGCCACTGGGGATTGCCCATCTATAAATCTACAATCACAGAAATAGTTAATCTTAGAGATTACAATGTTTTGATACCTATGGTGATCAGGTCTAAACTCTCAGTTTTTCCTCAGCCCTGTATAAACTTGTTGACTAAACAAGACCAGCCACTATGTCAAAGTAAAGTTGTTTCTTTTTGTAAAGGCCTATAAATGACATATGTAGCACTAAATTCTGTTTTAAAGCCTTCTGTTAGGCTCATATTCTGGAAACTGACTAGAGTAGTTTTGCATGGTTGATATTTCAGCTGATATCTGATTTAGACTTGATCTCTTCTTCAAGAGATCAAGTCCAGTTTCTCCTTATTGGCTGCCCCTCGCCTGCTTCTACAAACAGAACCCAGTGCTTGTAAGCCCAGCCTCCTTCTCTATCATATGAGGATAAAATCCATCAACTCCACACCAGGGTCCAGATTAAAGTAGTCTGAGGTCTTCATGTAAAACTTTGGTCTTTTTATAAAAATAAAAAAAAAAACCACCAGAGAAAGGTTCACCAACTTCCTTTTATAATGTCAGTGTAAAGAAAAATCAGAGCTTTGCTTCTGAACACTTACCTTGATATGTGAGCTTCATATGTATGGTATAAATACTACTGAGCTTCATTTTACCATCACTGGTTGCAGAAAATGTCTTCCAAATAATTCATGAGCACAACATCTGCATGAAAAACAGGGAATTCTGAAATCTGTTTGTCATTACAGCTCAGATGAACAACATGACTATGACCACAAGTCAGGGCTCCATGCTCCACCTCCAGAGTAATATGCAGCACAGCCCTCTGGGAATCAGTATCATCAACACCCACAGTGGAAATGTAAGTTTTCACGGGACAGTAAGAAAGTGTGTTTTATGTTAGTGCTTACTTTAATATAAAATGACCTGTCTCCATGTTCATCTCCCAGATGTCTCCGTTCTCAATGAATGGGCTGCCTTCTCCAGGATACCAGTGCCCTACCTCAGTCTACCAACCCACATCCCAGCAGGTGTACTCTTTAAGCCAAACTGGACAGCAGGTATTATACGTTAAGCTAATGAAAATACTTGTTTTTATGGTTAAAAAAATAAGTCATCAGGTCCTCAGTATTCACACCTCTCTCACTCTCTCAGTGTACAACTGGTGGACTCTATAGCAATGTCTCATTCAACAACCAAAGTCTATTCACACAACCTCGCCTGGCTCCACAAGAACAGGAGCTGCAGTCGAAGTCTTTCCCCAAGCCAATCTACTCTTACAGGTCAGTGCTCAAAACCTTACTTAAAATAAAAATATTCACATCCAACTTTGTATTTGAGCTGTTGGCACAAAATCTATGACTTATGAATTGCAAAGTGTGCAAGTGTCCATATTTCTACCTCAGTTCGCTTGGAAATGTGTTTTTGTCCCCTCCCTCAGCTGTTTGATTGCCATGGCTCTGAAGAACAGCAAAACTGGCAGCCTCCCAGTCAGTGAGATCTATAGCTTTATGAAGGAACACTTTCCTTATTTCAAGGTACAGTACTCTGAATGTTATCAAAGAAGGCTAAAACTAGAACTTGCCTGTAAATAAGAAGCGGCTCTACCTCTTTGCTTGCAGACTGCACCTGATGGATGGAAGAATTCAGTCAGACACAACCTCTCCTTAAACAAATGCTTCGAGAAGGTGGAGAACAAGACGAGCAGCTCATCCCGTAAGGGCTGCTTATGGGCATTGAACCCTGCCAAAATTGACAAGATGGAAGAAGAGATGCAGAAGTGGAAACGCAAGGACCTCCCAGCCATTCGGCGCAGCATGGCTAACCCTGGTCAGAAATGTATTTTGTTAAATGTAAAAGACCAAACAGTTAATGAGGAAACAGGTCTGTCACAAATCTGACCAGGCCACACTTTTGCTTGACCTGACAGCCTGTCTTTGTCCTTACAGATGAGCTGGACAAGCTGATCACAGATCGCCCAGAGAACTGCAGACGAAAGCCTTTAGAGCCAGGCATGACCCGGCTGAACAGCTGTCCAAATGCCCTCCCACTGCCAGTCCCAGCCCAAATGCAACCTCAACCTATAGTCACGCTGTCCCTGCCGTGTTTACCCATGCACCAGCACCACCAGCTTCAGGCCCAGCTTCAGGCTCAGGCTCGACTGGCCCCCATGTCCCCTGCCCCAGCCCAGACTCCCCCTCTCCACACAATCCCCGACCTGTCCCACAGTCCGCTCACCCAACAGCCCAGCAAACCCCCTGATGATTTCTACAACATGCAAGGGGACGCTCACACAGAGGTGGACGCTCTGGACCCGAGCATCATGGACTTTGCCCTGCAAGGTAACAACTTCTTCTAAGATTAAGGCTTGGTATTTGTTTCCATGATAACTATGGTGTCATTACATGCTTACACCAACCTCTCCATCCATGTGCTCAGGTAATCTGTGGGAAGAAATGAAGGACGACAGCTTTAACCTGGATGCTTTAGGCACCTTCAGTAACTCGCCTCTCCGACTATCAGACTGTGACTTGGGAGCAGCCAATCTCCCTCCCATCTCCAGTGGCGCAAACCTGTCGCTGTCAGACGTGCAGGTGACGGGGCTCTACACCTCCTACGCTTCCCAAGATGCCCTGTCTTCCCAATACATGGGAGCACCATCTAACAGCAAGCCTATTGCCCTGCTCTGAACCAGCCAAACTGTTTCTAATAGATTCCACTGTCTGGATACTTTTAAAGGAGGCCTGAAATCAAAGCCTAAATGTTGGTTTCTTCTGTCCGACTGAAAGTATCAGAGCTGGAGAACCACCTGGAGTCCGCAGAAAAACTCACTAAGAAGTGAAAAAGAGACGACTGTAAGAAAGACAAAGCAAGACTGCAAGTATCTGGTTTTGCCAAGCAAAGACTGAAAGCCTGTATGAGAACATGAGTGTTAGTACACACCAGTTTTTCTACTGTTCACACTGCATTTTAAAGCCTTTCCATAAATGTAGCTCCCTTTCTCTTTCCCGTTGTATTGTGCTAGACATTTTTGCTGTGATGTTTTATTTATATTTATAAAAAGACAGCTGGAGAAAGTAATGACTCTATCAATGTTTTGCTGTATATATTTGAATGTTTCAAATTGCTTTAGTTTGTGGGAATAGGTTAATTGGATAATCCAAATTGCCACTAGGTGTGAATGTGCGAGTGAATGTGAGTGCGAATGGTTGTCTGTCCCTGTGTGTTGGCCCTGCGACAGACTGGCGACCTGTCCAGGGTGTACCCCGCCTCTCGCCCTATGACAGCTGGGATAGGCTCCAGCGCCCCCCGCGACCCTGAAAAGGAGAAGCGGAAGCGAATGGATGGATGGATGGATGGATGGATGTTTCAAATTGCTATCACCACAGAAAAGCTTTCTGACTTCATTCTCAAATGTGAAGGTCTGCCAACACTTCCTGTTCACACATTATCATTTTCCACATGGATTAACATTTCTGAAGGTCTGGTACATCTTACATTCACTAACTTGATCATAATAAAAGTCAAATGGGTAAATAAAAGAAGCTTCTTCATATTTAAACACATCGATGATATTTATTAAAGTACAGCCTTTGGTAAAATACAAGTCATAGCAAAGATCGTATATACATTCAAATGAAACGTCACGGCTTGTGTTTCTGGTGTTTTAATCACAGGTAAGGCTTTTTTGACCTTTTTGGCAATTACCATCTATTTTTCACAAAACCTGAGTTTTACAAATGAGGTGCTGAGAACACAGTGTCACACCATCGTTCATAATACTGTGCAAATCCACCAAAACATACCACAAACAGAATAGATGGACTGAAGTCAAACGTCAGGAGTAAAATCATAACCTGCTTGATAAAATAAGCTATTTTAATATTTAATATTCTTGATCGCAATAATAGTCAAACTTTTATCTATTGACTCAAAGTACAAGTAAGACAGAACTGACGGTTAACGGTTTTCTCTTTTGGTTTTATTCGAATAATTATCAAATTACTAATAGGCAGTTTAAAGCTTATTTTTAGATGGACTACATTCAAAAGTGAAAGCTCATTCCTGGTGTAATATTTTTAACTAACAACGATAACTAGCACTGACATATTAAGTCTTCCATTTCATGAAGCCTGAATAACTTCAGGCTCATTAGACTGGAAATAGTTGAGTAAGGCAAATTCAACACTCAAACTTGTGCAGAAATACAGCAAAGTGAAATGTGCATCACAGTGATAGCCTGGGGGCTGGGAAACTGTGTTCCTGGACTGAGTGAGTGAGTGCATAAATGAACAATGTGAAAGACTAACATTTTCAAATGGGAAGGCACTCAGTAGAACAAAAGTTTAGGACACGCTCTCCTTGTGCATTCTTTTTTTAAATACCTGAACTGTAATCTTAAACGCAAGATTCACCGAGTTTTGTTTTAATTCATCCCGATAAGAAATCATAGGTTAACTGTCGCTGGTGCTGTCCATAGTCGCCAGTAGATGTGACAGCTTGGCCCTCTGAGACGGAGTGATGATGTGGCTCATTTGGATGATGCAGTCCATGGCTACGTCAGGGTTGGCCTGGACCAGACTAGACACAAGGGGAAGTTGTCTTTTAAACATGTTCTCACACTGATGACTACAAGAAATGACAATAAAGCTTGTCTAAGAGAGTTCAGGCTGTGTGACTAATACTAATGTGTAATAGTAGTGAAACTATATTTGCATGTGACTGGAGAAAAAATTGTTTTCAGTGGCATCAATTATAATCAAGAAAGTCCGTTTGATCGTCTATCACCACCATCACTCCACAGGCATTAAATTACTTTGCCAAACCCAGAATGTAAGCGAGGCTTTCACAGAGTTTCCGGAAAAATACTGGGAACTGATTCAGTTTCCCTTAAAAATAATGCAACTCTGCAGGTAATTTTACTCAAACATGATCAAATGTGATAAGTCATTCTGACCAAAACACTTAATTATGTACACAGTCCAGCTTCTTTTATGAATTTATTGAGATTAATAAACTAATGTTCTGTGTGTGTCTCCATACCTGCAAATGTGTTTCAAAGTGTTTTCTCTTTTCAAGTATTTGATGTTCTCTCGAACAGCTGACCTGATGCCATCCTCTTGGGACAAATGCCTCTCAAGCCACTCAACTACTGCTTGATTATTATCCCAAAGGTAAGCCTGGAAAAGCATGAGAACATGTCTTTAAACCTATGAACAGTGATGCATGGAATATATAATGACTTGCTCATGGTCTGTGATCCACAGCCAAAAAAAAAAAAAAAAAACTTTACTAGACATGACTCGGATGAGCAGTACATAAGTCTCATAATTTCAGTTTGATGATTTAAAATCTTTGACAATTCAAAAATGTTAATGTAAATAAAGTAAACTACTCTCTAATACCTGCATTTTTCAAAAAACAAAAACAAAAATCGAACAGAGCAAATTGAATTTTGTGCAGTAACTGCTGTTCTCACATACCTTCACTGTTCCCTCGGTTTCAACAAACCAGCGACGCAGCATGGACTGCATGTGCCCGTCGCTGAGATCCTTGTTGGCTTGTAGAATCTCACTCTTTACCACCTGCTCCAATAGGAGGCGACGTAGGCGCCAGTAGAAGAAGCTGCGAGCATTCTTCCAGTCCAAAATATCCTGTTAAGAGGATCAAAAGGGAGCAGTAGCATAAGTTTGAAAAGCTTGGATTGCATTGTAATTCCTGGTCTCTCTCACACACACACGCATACACACGCACACACACCTGATACCAAATTGTTCATGAAGTGCTGAAGTGCACACTCACATTAATGACCCCCTTCTCTTGCATCCGGCCTGGGGTGTCATGGAGATCAACAAACTGCACTGCCACCTGGTGGTAGATGGGCAACAGAAACTCCTCCCTTGCTTTGAGTTTTGCCTCCAACTCTTTGCACTCTTTGTCAGACAGGTCTGAGGAAGCTTTTAAACAGAAGAGCTTTGAGTCAGCTCTCTTTAACGTTGTAATGGAAAAGAAAGTTCAAATATTTAGACCGTTTGATGACTTGAGACAGAAAGAGGCTTTACCGAGTTGCTCAGCCAGACTAGCATAGACCGAATCCAGCCTTTTCATGGTTTTCAGGAGGTCTTTCCTTCTGTATTTGATCTCCACTGTACCCTCAGCCTCCAACACGCCCCCTCTGAATAGAAAAAGCATACCCAGAAGCATAAACGTCAAACTTACCCTCAAAATCCATCCATTTCTAAGATTTGAAGCGTTACTTTTCTGCATGTACCTGCTCTCCCTGTCAGCATAGAGCTCCATACACAGTGGGTTGATAGTAGGGTCTATCACCACCCAGGAACCCCCTCTCAGTTCAGCCTGTGGTGGAATGTACACCAGCACTGGTTGGCGGAAATCACGCAGAGCATCAACAATGTAGGCCCCAAACTTTAATATCTGGTCATACATGTCTGGAGAAAGGAAGACTTGATTAACACAACAGCGTTTGATAGTCCAGAATGCAAATATTTTGGCAGTTACACAGCTCTTTTTTTTAAATGAAATGCAATAATGAATACTGCATTAAAAGTGCAGAGCTTCAGCTGTGGTTTATCAGATCATAATGAGACATGAACCATCTCAGCCTTGCTCTCTAACTGTGTCTCTAAATCAGTCAACCTGAGCTGTCCCTCTAATGTTCTCATTTCTAATCTTGACCATCTCGGTCTCTCTCAATTAAAGTCTGAATATTTCCAGCTAGGCCTCGTGCCTTTTTGTTAATGTCACCATCTCCAAACCCATCTATCCTTCGAGGTGCACACCTCAACACTGTGTCACTGTCCTCATATATGTCCTGCACCACATGTATGAGACACTTCTCTCTAAACTTTTAAGCTTTGCTGTAAATATAACTTTATTATGAGATCCATAATTTTAATTTAAAAGTGCCTAAACAATGAAAAATATCCGACTGTGCAAATGTCATCAGTGTGGACTGCATGTCATGCTATCTGTTTGCAGAATTTAGCATATTCATGGTGTACCCTTCATCCCCCCAGAGAAGCCCCTCCAGTTGGCAAACACTATGAGAGGCAGACGTTCACGGTTGAAGTCACAAATCGCCTGAGCCGTCTTAAAAGCTGAATCTGGAAACCACACCTGGCCCGCCTGCTGCAGAACCTAACATGAACACACAGAATATGGAGTTTAAATGCTCTTCAAATAAGAGTGATGGCTTTATAGGTCTTTATTATACGGCAAAAATGCAAAGAGACATTCACTCACTTTAGATTCTGAATCCAAGTTGGCTGGATCTGCTGGCACAGTGAACTCAACCGTGCGAGTTTCAACAGCGATGACGCCGAGGGGGATTCCTCCTAACCTGTGTTCATTCAATTTGTGGTTAAGGTCTAGTTGCAATTTAGCATACATATAAAGTACGTTTCAAGTGCACAGATTTACCGTGCTCTCCCAACCACCACTGTTTGAGCCCAAGAACTCAGGATCTCCATGAAAGAGCCATGGTCAAAGAATCCACTCTGCCAGGCACCTCTCACCACTAACAACACAAATGAAAAAAGGAAATAGTTTCATCTACTACTGACATAAAGAAGTTTTAGAGTTTAGATCTTGCAGCTTACGCGGGTGAGGTCTGCCAGCTAGCATCCAGCGGGGGTCATACGGTGCTTTAGTGGGAGTAAATTCTATCTCTCTGTCCACTGGATCTGTAGTTGCTATAATGGGCACAGGTGAGTGTTTGTCCTGTGAAGACAGAAGAACTATATGAGATGGTCTGAAGGACTGCCTGAGTTATTGTATGATTATATTTAGACCACAAAATGTGCGAAATTCACTCATTCAGCAGAACCTTTGGCATGTAAGAGAGCCACTGCAGGATAGTAAAGACACCCTCAAAGTCATCTGGCACACTGGTGTGTGTGACTCCATTATTGTACATGATCTGAACTCCGCCAAGCTGGTTGTTGGAAGTATACACCTCTCTGCCCAAAACCTGGAAAGAAACAGGAACTGACACTTTTTTTTCTTCTTCTTGGGGACAGATGGACAGACAGCACACCATGCATGAGCCCATTGGTCCCTTAGCTGGATGAGCGAAAGACTGATTAGACTTACTAACCTTGTTTAGAGCACCTGACCCCGTCAGGATAATGTGTGAGTTCTCTACTTGAATCACTCGCTGCCCCAAACGGACCAGATAGGCTCCAATTCCAATAGCACGACATGTCACCTGCAAGAGCACCAACAGGCTTACATGAAAATCTCAGGGACTCTGGCATGCTGCTGCTGCTTAAAATCAGATCCATGTTCTCACCAGACTGATTGTAACGATCTCTTCATAGGCCCGAGAAGATTCTCCAGCAATGGTGCCTGAGCCTCGCAGATTCTCAACACCAAGACCATCGTCCTTCCCAATAACGTCAGTGATGATGTACCTGAAACAGGTGAAAAATCTCTATCATTCAAATCAGTTCAGATTAGTTAGATTTCAGTTAAATATTTTAGATTTCAATGAACAAGCCTTTTATTCCCACTCTTGCCTGTTATTAACAAACTGTAGTTTGTGATTTGTCTTGCTTGTCGTCTGTCTCTCTATGCTCGTTGAATATTTCTTTAATAAAACTGTAATGTTGTAACGTCTTTACCTTAAAATGTAAGTCCAAGAAAAAAACAAGGGGCCACAACATAAGAAATGAATGTGTAAAATACTTTACAAGCATCCAAAAAGTAAAGGATGTCAAATACTTTGCAACTTCCTGTGAGCACAGATCGTACCTGGACTCTCCACCTTCTTCTACATGCTGACAGTGAACAGAATTGGTGGCGCTGATACGGGTGTAGTCCTGAGGTGTCAGATAAAGGTATTTGAAACCCTGCAGGAAGAAAAAACAACCCACTATAAATGTAAAATAAGAGCTGCAATAATCAGTGGTTATTTCATCTGCTTTCACAAAGTGAACACGTGTAGAGACCTTGTAGGGGTCAGCGGGGTCAATCCAGGCCACGTGGAACATGTGTTTGACTTCTTCAGCGAGGCCAATGCGCGCCCCACTGTTGGCTGCAAGGTAAATTCGGGGGATGCCTTCTGTGCGAGCCAGCTCTGAGGCTCTGACGAACAGCTCGTCCTCTTGAGGGCCGAATGAGCCAATCATGTGAGTGATGTCATTACAGATGACAATAATGTCTCGGCCCTCTGGGTACTCCGGAGTTTTCATTCTCATCCTGAAAGCAACCATTCCCACCTGGAGGAGAATCATTATAATCGGTGAAAGCGTCGCTAAAGAAACATCCTTTGACGAAAATGATCTTTAAAAACAAAACAAACAAAATAATAATAATTCCTACATCGTTGTCTCCAGGCAGGCGGTTCATCTGCGCCAGTCGGCCTTGAGGGTCCAGGACGAGCTCAGTGCACATCAGCACATCCTTTGGGCATTTGTCCCCTGGACCCCAAAGTTTCAATAACGCCTACGAGAAGAGTTTCACAGTGAGCTTAGACAACATCAGAACATCAAAGACTGAAATAAGTAAATCAGTGAGCTAACAGTACCTGTCTGAACATCTCAGGGAAATCATAGACATATGTAGTACCCAGAGTTTGAGCCTGGAAGCGTTTGGCCTGCAGCAGGTCTTTTGTCACATAGGGGGTGTTGATTAACATCCCGTGCAAGGGGCCCTGCTTATCCCCATATGACTGAAACATGATCTGAGAAGGGAAAATTGGCAAGTTGATTTTTTACATTTGTATGACAGTGAAAAATAAAATATGAACGTCTGGTGGTTTAAAAAAAAAAAAAAAAAAGTTAAACACACTGTCCTCACCTGTCCAGAACTTCGGTCAGTGACTTCTTTATACAAGCTGATATCCAAATAATAGCCAGATTCATTAGTAAGGAACAGGCGAATGGGAATGGCATTCCCAGTCGGTGTAAGGCGGATGTTGATCTTCAGCTCTGCCTGAAGGACGCGCAGCTTCCAAAGGCGACTGCCATATCGCATCACCATGGAGCGGACAGACTCCTCGATCTGATAAATCAAAGATCAGGACAAGCAAGCATGTTACATGTGAAGTCTGAAGACTTTACAGGTCACGGTTTAGGTATCGAATCTGTGAATGTGGACTACTGATACAACAAAATATTAGTAACAAACAAGTAGGAAAATATTAACAGCAGTAAAACATTTATGAAAAAAGAGAATCATACCTGAAAGACTGATAAAACACTAATATTATGTAGCGTATATTTAAAAAAAAGTCATAGCACAATTTATTCACCAAAATAAAATATACTATAATCTCGAGAACTTTATGCATATTTTTGTCTTAATAACTTATTGTGAAGATATACTGAAATAGAGATTGCAGAACACTGACTTTAGATAGGTCCATGATAACAGTAGGGACGAAGTTGAGGAAGATGTGATTGCAGTCTGTGCGAACACTGGTGTTACTGAAGGCCACCTCCAGCTCATCCATGGCTTCCAACAGCAGACGTTCTCCCTCATTTTGAAGGTATTCAAATGAAGCTTCCTGGTTATTAATAAACATGTAGTGGCTTTAAGTTCTTTGAGTGCAAAAATCTTTTTCAAACAACAAAATAACACATGCTACAAGCACATTTCTCATCTTGTTGGACATATAAAACAAAAGTCAAAATTTGTTCTGTTTACTTACCTTTGTAATGAGATCTGAATGGCGGATAATTGCTCGGATGAAGAAGCGGTAGTCCGTAACTTCAGCACCCTCCTGAACACGAGCAGCTCCCAGGTAGAGGTGCATCTTGTGGTTGGCGCAGGGAACAGCTGTCAGGTCAAAGTTCCTCATTCGGTTGAGCTCCAGCTGAAAGGCCAAAGCTGGCTCCAGATTCCGGTAAATACGATCTTCCTGAAACTGAAGAGAAGCACAGATTCAGTCATCGTTTCCTTAGAAATGACATGTCAGCTCTGTAAATGCAGGTTGTTTAAAAACACTTACCCCGTCTCTAGCTCTGAATGTGAAGAACTTGGGGAATTCTCTCTGTTTAAATGAAAATTTAAAACAATAATTAGACTGCAGCCTTTCAAAGTAAAAGTAGCCAGCAAGGACTTTCCAAATGGAAAATGAAATAAAAATGGAAAAACACGAACAATAGGATTTAGCCAAGGTAAGTATCCCCCCAAATCTTGATTTTATGAAAAGTGATATGTGAATGAAATTAAAGCCATCTATGATCATGATGCACTGCACATAAGATACACAATTACCTTCTGTACAATCAGAAAGGTGATTCTCCTTATTCCATACTCGAAGAGAATAGCTTTCTGTAAAAAATAAAATAAAATAAAAAGTCAAAATCACTAAAAAATTTTAAAAAAAGGAAAACTGTGATCTGCTATTTAAAAGAAGAATGCTTTATTTTAGATTTGGTTGGTAACCTTTGACTGTCCAAAAGCAGTAAAGGCTCGGACCAAGGCATCGTCATCTTCTGTGTCTGCTGTTTTTATGGACACATTAATGATGTGGATTGGGTTCTCCCTGGCACTCTGCAGGAGATAAAAGAGAAATCAGAGCGTGCATATATAGATTAAAACAGTCTAATTATTGTTAAGCCCCGTCCTCCTTATACAGTCACAGCCGCTCACCTTGAAGTGCTCCTCATCGTAGAAGCTGGAGCAGGACTCAGAGAAAGGAGTATTCTCCATAAGTGGCTCAGCAAAACTGGAAAGAACTTCATCAAAATTCCTGCAAAAACAAAAGAAAGACATTAACATTTGATTAATTTCACTTTGAGATAATTCATCAAATTTCAAATTTCAAAAAAAAAAAAAAAAGAAAAAAAAGACCTTTTGAAGTCATCAAAACACTGGAAAGCCACCATGGCCCCCATTCGCTGGCATGGTGGAGACAAGGCTCCATCCAGGAGGAGCTCACTGCCCTGCCTTCTCAATTTAAATTGGCCTGATCCACTGACTGGCACAGGAAGCCTAAAAGAATATATACATTTAAAAATAAGTCAAAACCACTGGACAATGAGGTGAGACATGTTCTTCAATAAAACTAACAAACAAGATGCCCATAAATTCATAAAGAGAGCAATTAAAGCAAGAGTGGATAACTCGTCTTGTCTACTTAAAAACAGATTACAGAGTGTCACCACCATCAGATCATATTGGAATTACATACAGGCGATAGCAGAGGCAGCTTAAAGGATTTTTTAAGGTTACAAGTCCTAAACATAAACTTCTCAGTCAAGTCCAGTAAGGGTGGGTAACAGGTTATATATACACACAACTGACAGAACCTGTTAGTATCAGATTTTGTACAGTGATGAAGTCTTAAACTGCCACTCATTTCTTCATATTTTGCTGAAACGGAAAAAACAGTATATAAGGCAAAAACTGAGTCTGCACAATTCTGACAAGCTTGAAAGTAAAGGTGAGACCACCTTTATTTATCAACACTGTCTGAACTCTCTCAGGCAACTTTCTTCTAATATCTTTATGTAGTCTACAGGAATAGTTCTCCAGGCTTCTTAAAGGACATTCAAAGCTCTTCTTTGGATGTTGGCTGCCTTTTGTTCTGTTCTCTGTGAAGATGACCCCGCATTGCTTCAATTATGTTGAGGTCTGGGTTCCTGGGAGGCCAATCCGTTACTGATAGTACTCCACTGTGGTGTTTTTTTTAATCCAGGTCTGCTTTTACTGCACTGACAGTGTGTTTGGGATACTTGTCATGCAAGTAGGACTATTTTGACAAGATTCCAAACACCACTGATGGAAATATAGCCCTAAATCACAACTGTGCCTCCACCCACAGAGGGCTGTATACACTCACTGTTCCTCTCTCCTGACTTCCTCTGTACACATTGATGATGATTTGAAGCAAAAATGTCAAATATGGGTTCATCACTCAAAAAAAAGATCTGTTGCTGTTGCTGTGTAATTTAGCGAACATCAGCCTTTTCTCCCTGTTCCCCTTTCCTAAGAATGTATCCTTTACAGTCACAGTCTTTGACAGTCTTGGGTGGATTTTTTTTTCCTGACAAAGACTTAACCAGCTGCAGCTTTTTGTTTGTTATTTTAAGGCCTGAAACTTCTTTTTCCAGTTTACTCTTTTCTTTTTAAGGACACACTGCATAGCATGGCAAGATATGCCAAGTTTTTAGCTAATAGATCCTTTGGCAATCACCTTTGAAAATAATCAGATATTAGGATTGAACTGAAAATAAATGGAAAAAGCCGCCAATTTCAAAGAAAAACTTTGAAAGTCCTCCAGAAAGCCAGAATAACTGATGACCAAGACCACTTTGGAAAAGAAAAAAAAAGCACAATAAAATGAAGTCTGGCTCCTTGGAAACAAAATATGACAAAACAAGGGGTGGCTCAAGACTTTTGCACAATACTCGGTCATTTAAATTATGGAATATAGACATTGTAATTCTGATTACCAAAACGTTTTACTGCCTGAATTTTATTATGTGCCTATGTGCATGCACCTTTGTCTCCTGCTTACGTGGCCCGATTATCTGCTGTCTGGCTGATTAGCTAAATAATGTATTTTTATCTCGGAGTATAGGGAGGATCGCCAAGTCAAGTCATCAGCTAAAGTCCAAGTGGTGTCAGTAGATGCATGACTCAAGTCCGGCTCAGTTCAAAGCTGATTCCTCACCAGGAAGTGAGCTGAAAGGGATTATGAGCCGTTGTAATCCAGAGCAACTGTTACTATATCGGGTTTTAGATTTGCAAATTAAAAGTTGGAGAATGCAGGCTGGCCATTAGGTAACAACTAATGTAATTTCAGGCCTGAGGTTTTTAAGAGGAACATGAAAAAAAAGCTGAAAATGTGCCTCTTAAAAAGCCCAGCTATGCTTTACATGTTGAAAGAAGCAGAAAAAAAAATCAGATGGCCCAGTTCAGCATAAAAGTGAATTTAAAAGGACAAATCAGTCCTTAAGCAAATGTATCTGGGCAGAAGGAAAAAGCAACATGATGCATCCAACATGCATTTCTGTGAGACAAACAGACGATACGGTGGTTTGGTTGTTTGGGAGGAGCTTTACTCTACCTGTTCAGAGTAGGGCTGCTCCCTCTGAAATAAGATTATTAACAGGTGAATATTAGCAGTGCATTTTCAAACTGTATGTCTACTACGTCTGGTAATATGATTAGACTGAAGCAATTTTAAAGAGACTAAGCACATTCACATGAAAGTCAAGTATGGCAAAACTGCATTCAGGGTTAGCCATATGTTACTTCACAGCACCAGGGTGGCACTGCACCTGTACCCCATGGGGACAGGTGAACATTTCTTTTCTGGATTACCGGTAATCGATTAGGCCACCATTGTACAGAGGACACCTAAATTATGTTTTTAAGGCCTGGATTTCATATGAGAAGCCTCTTTAAAGAATCCCCATCAATACAAGTGAACGATCTCCGCAGAGAAAGAGAAAGCTTACAGCATCGGATGCTACAAAGAGGAAATATGTGGTCAAATTTGGAGGTGGTAGTGACTCAGAAATTAGAGAATATCATTTGATTCGTCCGTGGCTCGGTGTGAAGGAAAAGTGTCACCTGTTTGGATGTGATGATGGCAACATAAACTGAAAGTCTACAGCGCATGTTCCATCCTGCAGCTGGTGATGCTGGATGCTGTTTAGCTCATAGGCGATGTAACCTCTGCGGACGTACACCTGAAAGTCAAGACAGAACAACAGAATGATCATTTAATAAAAACGCATAAGACAGAAAATTCCTGTGTGAATGCACTAACCATACCTCCAAAGCAGCCATGCATACAACTTGATTGGAGTGATAGAAGAAGTTGGGCAAAACGTCAAAAATTGAGGTTTCAGAGAGAATGAGTTTCTGTGGCAAATAAAAAATTATTAAAAAATTATTCACGGTATAAATGTGCTGCTCTAAAGTGATGTAACAAAAACGTTGTTGTTTTTTTTTAAATACAAAACACAAAGCCAACCTTCAAATTCTCTGGACAGAACTGGTGACCATACATATCAATGGCTGACAGGAAGATGGACTCCACCTGGTTATGTCTCAGTTCATATGATGGTAAATGAGAAGCAATCAGGACCTATGAGATATTTGCAAATACTATAACAACATAGTCAAATAAAATAACTTTAAAGCAGATGCATGATTATTCAAACTTCAACAAAACATATGCAGTTAGATCTGTAATTTGTTGGACAAAGACAGAATCATGTAGTTTTGCTTCTGTCAATCACCACAGTGGATTTCAAATCAAAAAACCTTGACACAATTGAAGTGACAACTTTCAGCTTTAATTCTATGGGTTTACTACTAATTATAGTAGTTTTTATGCACAGTCCACCATTTTCAGAGGCTCAAAATAACTGGACAAACTAACATAATTTTATATATAAGAACTGTTTTTAATCCTTGGATGAAAATCCTTAGAAGTCAGTGGCTGCCTGAAAGTCTAGAACTCATGAACAAAAGGCTTTGTTTCCTCCCTTAAAATGCTCTGCCAGGCTTATACCACAGACACCTTCAGCTTAATAACTGAAAAGCTGCTTTGTTGGGTTGAGATCAGGTGACAGACTTGGCCAATGAAAGATTTCTGGGGGGGAAAGGAAAACAAAACTTTTTTCTTCTTCGGAAGAATATCCCATTTATTTGCCTTTGACAAACTCTTGGGTTGTGTTTGCAGTACGCTTTGGATCATTACCAGTTTGCAGAGAGTACAGGCCTGTACACTTCAGAATTCATCCTGCCGTGTCTATCAGCAGTCACATCATCAATAAACACTAGATACCCAGTTCTACTGGAAGCCATACATGCCCGTGCCATAGCTTTGTCTCCACCATGTTTACAGATAATGCTTTGGATCCTCCTCCATATTTTTCCTTTTCCCATCAGTCTGGTACAAGTTCATTCAGGTTTCATCTGTTCAAAGAATTTTCTGCCACAAAGGTGCAGCATCTGTCAGATCTTTTCTGGCCAATTCAAATCTGGCCTCCGTGTTCCTGAGTGTAACCAGCGGTTTGCACCTTGTTGTTCTTGAGGGGTTTTTTTTGAGACATTATTTTCTTAACCACAGAAAAAAATTCTGTCACCATCCAATTTATTTGTCTCCTGTGGTCTTTCAGGCCTTTTGGTGTTGCTGGGCTGGTCAGTGCAGACCTTCTTTTTAAGAATGAGACAGAATGTTGACTTGGACATTCCTATAGCTTTTGCTTCTCTCTCTCTAGAAAGTTTACTATATTAAAAATAAATAGCAAAACTCAATGCAAGCTCTCTTACCTGTCTAGCTCTCAAGGCTACCTTTGAGTTCTCCATCTTGTTAAGCTGTGTGAGTTCATTCAAAATAGCCATGAGCTCATCTGCCAGAGTGGGATCCCGTCCACACAACTGATCCTATACAAAGTTAAAGACAAACCTTCATCACTGTCCATCCACGTGACTTTGTGTAGGATGAACGGTTATCAGGTTTGCTTCAGTGAAAAACAATGAGAGCCTTACAATGAGTATTGTGACCAGGACGTTCTTCTTGGATACTTGAGCATGAGAGAAGATGTAGTCGAGCACAGGACTCATGTCAGGTTTGTGCTTCTCTCTCAGGTTGATGACACACTTATCATAGTGAGCTGTTAAGGACCCAAAAAAAAAAAGTGTTTCCATCATAACGGAGCTGCAATTGCAATAAAGAAGAGGTGACATAAAACCTGAAGGGGTGCTGATGTTACCTTGCTGAAACTGCATCTCTACCTGCAGGTAGCGCTTCAACAGATCGAGAACCACAGATTTCATGTAGCCACGGATTCCACTCCGATATCTGAACAGAAAAAATTCAGGTGTGTCAACAATTACAACAGTAACATAATTCAAAGATATTACTGCTACTACCACTACACAATATGCATCTGACCAAATGGAAAAAAAAAAGACCTCTGCACCAGCTGTACAATGCTCTGAGTGTTCATGAAGAAAACCTCTCGGTCAGCTTTCCTCTGCAAGGTTGCTGCATGGCTGTCTAAAATGTTTGCAATCTGGAATCAGATAAGCCAAACGTCATCTTATCACACTGGTAAAAGCGATTTATTTAAAAAGCTCACAAGCAGCCTTTGCATAGCATTTTACCCTTTGACTGGGGAACTGGCAGAGGACGGAGGTGATGTTGCTCGCATACTGAGCCATGACTTTGCGGATATCTTTCTCAACAGTAGGTGGAATACGGCCAGCCACGCTGGTCATGATCTCTTGAAGTTCCAAAAGCGGTAGTGAGGGGTCCCTTAGAGTCTTCATCAGGGTAGCAACCCACTCTTTCAGCTGTAGGTTTACATGCAAACATGCTCGTATACGTCAATAAAACGCTTTTGTGTCTTGTAATGAGAAATCTGCAGTGGCAGAAGTGCTGATATATACCTTGGTGCTAAAGTAGGGTTCTTCGAGGCAGTACCCATCCATGACATTAACCAGGTTTTCAAGAACACTGTGGAACACCTGGTGAAGCTTTTCCCCAGCCATGGGAAGTGGCTGCTGAGGCGGTAGCACCGCTGTGTTGAGTTCCACCTGTAAAGGAAGTGGAAAGAAAATGAGAGTAGGTTTTGACAGCAATTTCAATAACAGGAAGAACTTACACTGAAGTAAAAGAAAATAAAATGAATAGATACAGACCAAATATGTAAACAGGTAAGTATTGCTAGAATTTTTTGCAAAAAATTCAAAATGAAGATTTTGATGTGCTCTGGAATAACCCACCCTGTGTATACTGCTGGGATCATCCAGATCCATACGTGCCACCACACAGCCAGGCTCCAGAACCGCTCCCGGTCGCTTGACAAAGTGGATACAGCCAGACTGCTGCGCAGTCAACGTCATCACCATCTTCATCACCTGAATAATAAGGACAAGTAAGCAAAACGAACCAGCACAAATGGCATAAGTCACAAAATCCTATCCACCGTATATTCTGTTACCTCAATCTCTGCATAAGTTTCCCCTGCAAAAATATGATCTCCATCCTCAACCATGTATTGCAGCAGTTTGCCAGCAGAGGGCGAGCGTAGGACTGTGGGGTCATTCTCCTTCTCAAAAACACAGGTCTTGTTGCCAACGGTGATGCGAAACCTGAAAGGTTAAAATAGTACCGGTAATGAGTAATCAGTTAAACCAGAAGTAAATAATCAAACTGAAAAGAAAAAAAACCCAAAAACCCCGCAGTGGTAGCCTTGCCTGTCCACTTCTTCCTTCATGTAGGTTATATGGCTGCTGCCATTGTAGCACAGCAGGAGGCCGCCATCGTTCAAACGGTGGACATCTATTTCGATGTGCGAGCCATTCATAATAACGACATATGTTGTTGGGGACTGGCGAGCCACCTGCAGGAAACAGCAGTGATAATCTATTCATTAAAAAAGGTAAGAGGCTGAATTTAAAAATAAATAAATAAATAAAACAGGAAAGGAACAAAACAGATACCTTCAGACAGAATTTGACTCCTTCATATATTAGGTCCACATTGACAGAGTTGAGCAGACTGTTTGCAGGCAGTACCTGACCTCTACAGATGCAGCAGATAATGTTTATAAGAGTCAATTACATAAAGACACAGGAAGAGCGCTGCAGTGAAACATTAACGACAAGTGCCTACTGACCTTTCCAGGGAATGTAGATAGTCAGACATGCTCTTTCTGAAGATAGCATCTGCAACAAGCAAAGCCCCACAGACAACACCAAGCAGGGTATTTGGTCTCTCTGCCTGCAGAAAGAACATGTGGCTTTGTGAATTAAAGGAATTATGCACAAGTTTAATGGTCCATATGTGTCTTCAGTCTCTTACCTGCACTTTCTCTGCAATGAGATGATCCAGCCATCCGGTATCAATGTCATTGTTTCTGAAGCTTTCGGTTTCAAGTAATTTAATGAGGTATTCGACCGTCGTCCGAAAGTCACCTCTGATGGACAGCTCTTTCATAGCCACCACCATGTTTCTGGAAAATACAGAAAACCCAAATACATACACTAACAATCTAACACCAATTAAGGCTGACAAATTTAAGACAACTGTACTGCTGGCAAAAGCATGCTGCATCTTCTAACAGAGTACCGCTTTATAACACCATGGGCGCTTGCAGATACTGGGTTACTGGCCATTGCCACACAGCCTACTAGTAGCTGATAATAGGAAAAAATGCAATTAAAATAAAGGAGCTTACGAAATGGCTTCTTCACGGTTCTCGCCCCATGAAAAACAGTGTCCAAACTGGGAATCTGCAAATTCATGTAGGCCACCAGTCGCGCCCACACTGAAATAACCCCAGACGTTCTTACTGCTGCGGAAGTTCAGCTCCTGCACGGTGCCCGAACTGGGCTTGAACCCCTGTGAGTGAGTGAGTGTGAATCAGTGGTTTAAAAAACATGAACAGTACATAACACAGTGTTATGTTTTCTGGTTAATGAAGCTGAAGTCCACCTCATCTGGGTTCTCACTGGTGATCCGTGCAGCTATGACGTGGCCTCTCGGACGAGGGACGCAATCTGGAGACTCAAAGTTAATAATGGTGTCACCCCAGGGACTTTCTCCAAAAAGCACACGTATGTCCTTAATTCTGTGAAGTGGGATGCCCATCGCAATCTGTGAGAGATTAAGCAAATATTTAGATGGGAGAATCTGATCAGCATCTGTAGGATCAGTAAAAACAAATTTCTCATTTTGTTCCTTGGGTATAATTATGTGTCTGAACCTCCTAACTGAAGTTTACCTGAAGTTGAGCAGCTGGCAAGTTTACATCTGCGATCATCTCTGTACAAGGATGTTCCACCTGCAGGCGAGGATTCAGCTCCAGAAAATGGAAACTTCCATCTTCAGAGTAGAGATATTCCACAGTACCTGCGCTCACATAGCCTACGATCTTGGCCAGTTGCACAGCACACTAGGCCACAAAGAAATAATGAGGAGACAATATGTCTCTCAGAGCAGACGTTAGGGTGTTAGCATTAGAATACAAAGACATAAACTTACCCGCTCCATTTGCTCTAATGTAGAAGCGGGAGCGATGGTGGCAGGAGCCTCTTCGATGATCTTCTGGTGCCTCCTCTGGATGGAGCAGTCTCGTCCAAACAGTGAGATGGCATTTCCATACATGTCCCCCAGTATCTGGACCTCCAGGTGTCTCGCATGCTGAGCCAGCTGCATGATGAAGATGGGTGAGCCGGGCACCTCCGTCTGGACCTGCACTCAGAATAACACATGAAGTGTAAAGTCTTCTTGTTCCTCGACAATCACAGCCTATCCAATCACTGTTTATATAGTATAGAGCTGTAATCTGGAAGTCTATCAAACTGAGTACTGTGCCATTTTATTTTATTTTGTCACCATGCAAATTAACAACTGAGTGTGGACATCCTGGCTACTAAGAAAATTAAAAGAAACTGGGTATATTAGACATTAGTTTGTAAAATGTAACTGCACAAACCTGTCTAAAGAAACCTGGGAAATCATCAGAGCACTCAACTTTCCGAATACCCTTTCCACCTCCACCCTCAGAGGCCTTGATTACAACCGGATAACCAATTTTCTCAGCTTCCTGAAGAGAAAAGAAAAATGCGCACCAGACACAACTTATAACCGAAAGTATCTACTAAAGATTTCGATTAAAACAAATTAATTTGTAGATATTAATATTGTTGATTTGTTACTATACTTACTGCTATCCCCTCATCTACATCGTGAACACAGCCCTGTTTGTAGACCTCTGGAGGAACATTGATGACATTGCCCTCTCTTTGGTCCTCTTCAGCCCAGTCCAGTCTCAGATCTGGAGCACAAGCACACACTAGGTAAGAACAAAGTGGTCCCAACTGAGTATGTACTACATAATAGAGTCTACGCCATGTGCAAAATAGCACATTACAAGCATGTAACAGTCATGCGACCCACTGTTTTTGTTTTTTTTAACAATCAGTTCTTCAAGGTTTGTGGGCATTCGTTCACATTTTTCTTTTAAGGACCCGCCACAGTATATCAGTTGGGCTAAGGTCTGGACTTTGATTCTGACTCTGGTATACAAAGTAGTTCATGACAGACTGAGTGACTGCAATGTGCACAGGTCTGTGCCACCACTGTGCTTTACAGTTGTTATTAGGTGTTTATGCCGATATGCTGTGTTTGGATTTCACCAATCACAACGCGCTGCATCAGGGTCAAACATTCCACTTTGTTCTCATCTGTCTGAAGGACATTTTGTTTGTTCGGTAGCAACTCTGCAAACCTATGCCGTGCTGCCACGTTTTGTTTTGTTTTTTCACAGGGGAGGGGCTTTTTCCTGGTAACTCTTTCAGGCAGGCCATGCCTGTTCAGTCTTTTTCTACTTCCACTGTCAAGAACGTGCCAACTGAGGCCTGTGGAGTTTGTGTAACTACATCTTAATCTGGTGCGCAATCAAATTTCAGTCTACTCCAGAGAAGATTGAACAATGTTTTAAATGTTTCCTACTTATGATTAATCACTGTAATATGATGGACTTTAACTTGTGTGAAAACTGATTTATAACCACTCTCAGATTTATGGGCAACAACAATCGCTTCTCTGAGATCATTGCTGATCTCTTTACTCCTCAGCATTGTGTTGCTGAACTTCTGCTTTTGTAAAGATGTTCATATCTGCTGATTACCAGTTAATCAAGCACATTCAATTAGCAGCACCTGGCTACTACTTACCCTCTTAATTCCTATTGAAGTAGTAAAGGTGTACATAGCTTTCACAGGACTGCACAGAGCACAGTGATAACTCTCTCACACCTGCTTAGAGCTGCTTTGTTTATGGCGGAGTTAGTGCAGAGAGGAAAAGCATCACCTGATCCACTCCACGGTAGTGTGGGAATGTCGGCACTCTGGGCCACAATGGAAGAAGCCACTTTATCCCCCAAAGCCCACATTGCTTTACTGGATGGCCCTGAGAGAAACAGCAGAGGTCAATTTATCATGAGAAGCAGCACAGAGCTTTCTAGCTAAATGAAAGTAATAAAATGAAAGAAACTGCTCTTTTACCCAAAAATGAAATGCCCGCTTTGCTCAGGAGCTCAGGCAGTTTGGGATTTTCAGATGCATGACCCCAACCAGCCCAGACAGCCTGTAAAGAGCAATGTGCACAGAAACAGACTGTTGTTTATTTACAGGCAGAGAAAGTAACAACTGAATACAGCACGGTGGGCCCGTGCTAAAAAGAACCGCTGTTTAAATAAACGGTGAGTAGCACCTCCACTTGAATCCTTTTTGCAATGTCAACTATCAGCTCCACGTTGGCATAGTTGTTATTGTTGGTGCCACCAGGTACAGGCACATAGTGGTCGGCCATTTTAATGTATTCTGCAGGGAAACAGGCAGCAAGGCTCAGAGCTCACACACAGTAAGAAAAGCATTTCTACTGGTTCATCACAAACGTTTTAGGCGATGACTGATAACAATTACCTGCATTAGCTTTTAAGTCTTCAGGGGTTACCATGACAACAAAGCGGATGGTCCTCTCATTGCGAAACATTTCATAGGACCAGCGGCGGATAGAGCGCATACATTTAACTGCAGCGATGCCATTATTAGCGATCAGCACCTGTAAGAGGACCCAACATAAATATCGCTCAGAAAAATGTAGATAAATTAGAAATTCAAGAAGGGTTTCGTTCTTACTTTTTCTATGACACGGCTGCCACCGAATCTTGTGACAAACTCTGCAGGAGAGGCCACGGTAAAGTCCCTGTGCAGATCCATCTTTCTGTGTTCACGTCCTTTTTTCACCAAGTGAGGACCAGACATGCTAGGCCTGCATTGGAAAGTTCACAGTTAGTCTTGACCCCCCCAAAAAAAGTGAACTGCATGAAGACAACAAGCAACTGAATTTAAACTGAAAATCAAAACCCAAAGTCTAGAATCAGTCTCTCTGCAACAGGCAAGGGCAGCCTGTGGAGCAGCCCAGTTTTTATACCCTTAAATCCAAGAGTCTACGCACTAAACTCAGAACAGTGCAACCTGAACACAGTAATAGCTGCAGATATTGCATTGAATCTACCACTCTTGACGGCCCCTTTTATCAGATGTTCACCACAGCTAAGCCAATAAATGTACATGTGTTGTTATCATGGTGTAATCATGCACACTTTACCTTTAGTCCAATTTCCTGCTCATTATATACACACAGCATAATTCCTATCGCCTGGATGACTGAGAACCTACCTACAGTGACATGTTAAAGTGTAGTGTGCTTAAAATGTTTTTGTTTGTTTTTCTCCTTTATACCCCGTGAACAGTAGTGAAAACACCCCCGATGACTACAATCTGGAACAGTACTGGAGAGATGAAGCACCGTTCTTCTAAAAACTGCCCTTTATTTGGCGTTTTGATTTTGGCAGTGCACCGTCTCACATGTCAGAGCAGTGCAGACATTCAGCTGGAGGTAATGACTCAGAATAATCATGACCCAAAATAATCAGTCATTCATAAATAAATAGTCAAATCAAACACAGACTCTTGACAATCTTGGCTAATAAACATTGTGTAATTTGTTGAAAACAAAATGTCTTAAGGGTCGGTGGAAACCAAAATCATCAATCTTTTGAGGCCCGGCTTCAAAAATCAGAGTTAAGAGAACAGTTAAGTTGTTTTTTTTAGCGGTATGAGTCATTTTGAACAAGTGCAGCCGTGGACCCTTCACCTCTGCCCACAGACTACCATGCAGTAGTGGTGTAAGGACAATGAAATGTTTGTCTCTGTTATCACTTTTAACATAACAATAATAAATCAACTACAGATAAATATGAAATAAATGCAAATAAGTTCAACTGAGCTGTACTTATTTTAAGTGATATCACACCACATCAATCCCAACACACACACACACACACACACCGAGCAACGATAAGAAACAGGCGAAGCTTTTTCCCCATGTTTGGAAATACATAACTGGACTGCACAGCACCAGAACATTTGAACATTTCACGCACATACCATCGTTATCGTCATCTGTCCGCCGGGGTGCCGTTCAATCCGGGGTTTCGCCGTTTCTTTTTAAACCACCCCCAGGGAGAGACGCCCTTGCCCCATCAGTGAAGCCACACAGTAAAGCTGCAGCGCGGCAGCAGTTTGTGCGCCTGTGCTGATATGTGAACTTTACACTTCACTCCTGTTCACTCAGGGAAATACAGTCTGTTATTGTGCTGCTTTCTGGTAACGCTTTCCATTTCGGTATCAACCACTTGCTGACTTTTTTTCCGGGACAAGAGGGTTTAGTTTAACCCGATACGCCTACTGCGTTGCACAAACAGTGATAATCTAATCATAACCACGACTTGGGGATTACTAGAAAAATCGGTGGCTTGTCGCAGTGACAGGCTTGCGGCAATAATGACTGCTTGATTATTACCGTTTCCTTATATGCGTGCAAGCTGTGCACAGCCCGTAAACTACAGCGGCCCTTCCTGTTCACAAACAAGCCTACAAAAGGTGCTGCAGCGGCACTAGTTTCAACACAGAGTAACTACTAGTTCTGCGTTTAGTTTCCACATACCAAAGTATCGCATTACCGAAAACTGCAGCAGCCCTCTGCATTATCGGACTTACCTGTGGAGATACGGGAATAAGCTGATACTCGGGTAGTCGTTTCCCTCCATGATACATCGCGCTGTGTTACTACTAGGATAAAAAAAGAGTTTTTAAAACCTAAAACCAAAACAAAGGAGACTTCCACAAAGTGCTTCCTCTTGTCCGCTTCCTCCCTTCTCCCCTCCCACATGTGCAGCCGCATATCTGCAAGTAAAGTCCCCTGAGCCAAAGCGCTGGCTGCTCTTTGGAAACAAAGCGAGCAGTGCTCCACTAAATCCATTACTGGAAATGTTTATTATTGGGCATCAAAGGGCTAAAAACGGTCGCGCACGACACGAGCAGACTTGATTTTGTTTGTTTGTTTGTTTTTAAGTGCAGTAACAACAAAGTATAGGAAGACGCTTCGAAACATCTCACTTTTCTCTTCTTCGCCGTGTAAACCACAACATACCCACTAACACGCATAAATCCAGGCCGATGGAGCTCTAGTAGCTTTTTCTTGGCTCAAGTGTTTTCCATCTAACGTTCATACACATTCACGCTCCAGTGGGCGCATCAGAGAATAACTTAACCAAAGATATTTAGTATTGACTGCTCTACCTGTTGAGCTTATGCCAGTCTAATAAATATCCATGTATTTATTGTTTTTATGCAATAAATACATGGATAAATAAACAAAAATAAACAAAACAGTTTTCTAATTGAACAAAAATAACAAAATCTTTGTCAGCTAGTGGCTATCTCGTGTCTAGAACTTATGGATATTCATCAAGAAACGGTTTCTAACTTTGAGATTTGCTGCAGCTTGTTTACTCTTCAAACTCCTGGGTTGGCTTCAGGGTTTGTTTTGGGTCATTGCCTATCTGTGCTGGGAACATGAAGTTCAGTGGCATTCATAGCCACCCATTTACACACCTTTTATTTATTACTCACACTCTAGTGGTGATGGATAGATTCTAATTTGGGGTTCAGTGTCTTGCCCAACGACACGCATGGGCTGAAAGGAGGCAGAGATTGAACCACCGACCTTCCAATTGGAAAATGACTTGCTCTATTTCCTGAGCCGCATTTTTCCCATCCCTCGGATATTTATATTGATTAATCTGTGTAAGGAATAATCATCCAGAGACTGAAGATATTTGGCAAAGATTAATCTGACCTTTCTATTCACCAGGCGGATGTATGGTTTGCACCCTATGGTGGGTCTCTACATCTCTGTTTGCTCAAGTCTTCTTCTGAAAGTAGACTTGAATAAGTATCACTTGGATGTCATTTTCCAATTTCGAAAGAGAGGAGGCTACAGATTAGACACCTTTGACAGTTAAACCCTTCATTTAATATGCATATGAATACCCTCAAACTAAAGCTGAGGGTCTGCAGTTTAAGCCCATGTTTATTATAGAGTATAAGCGTAACCCGAATATGCTTTTGGTAAATGTTATAATAAAAACTGTTTAAACAGCAAAGAAAGAAAGAAAGAAAGAAAATTAATAATAAAAAGAAGAATATTTAAACTACAATAAAGACCATAAGTCAATTCAGCTGCTCGTGTCAAGCTAATTACTTACCTGTGTGCACTGAAGGAATCCTTGTACCCTCCATGATATCACAAACCACCCGTTGGTATGAAAGTAATTCTTAATTCACCGATATATCGCAGAGGAACAAGAAGAAAACTAACATTTGTTGATAATTTCAAAGCGCTTGCTGTGCTCTGACCTCGACTAACGCCACCACCGCTTGTCAAAGTCATTGGCTGAGGCTCTTGTTCCATTAATAGAGCCAAGATATTTGGCACGTGACAATAACACAGGTCAGCTCGTGCAGCTTGTGGAGACAGGGCACGAAGGAGCATGCTACCGATGCGATAATGTGTGCCCAATTTTTTTGGGAATGTTCATCTAGACCTAAAAAACAATCCAGTTTATGTTATGCCCTCATTATAGTGGGAATGTATAAATGGTGTAAGTGAACAGCTTGCTGGTTTATAACATGACAGAGCAGTAAAAACACGCCCCAACCTATATAGCTGACATTCATTTATTTAAAGCCCTTACTTGATGACCGTTGAGCTGGGCTGTGGTACTACAGAAGGTGCCTGTGGAGGGGAAGATTTGATGGTGGAGGTCGGTGGCTGAGATGCACCGCTTGGAGGTTTCGTGACCAGAGGTTCCTCGTCCGAAGAGTTATCCTCTGATGCTCCAAGAATAAACTTCAGGCGCTCCCTCGCCTTAGGTCCTGAGCTCAGCATTGGTGGGACGCTCTTAGAAGGTTTTTGGGTGGTCGGCAGCACCGTTGGTTGTTTTGAATTTGCCTCCATGGAGCCCTGCAGGGCATTAGAGTCCACTGTCCTGCCATAAAGACCCGCAGATGCACTGGCAGCCTGAGGCACGTCATGTTCAGCATGTTGTGAGGCAGCTGCAACTGTTGACAGAGGATCCATGCCTGCATTAGGGCTGCGTGCAGTGGGCACGTCCTCCTCGGCTGCAGAAGGAAGTTCCTCCCCTTTCACGGGCATTGTTACGGTCTTACTATTTATCCTCCACAGCAGCAGAACCCACAGAATAAATCCCCAAAGTGCAAACTCCAGCATTCACAGACATCCTCCTGAAACTGCAACAGGAACAAGGCGGATGTCAAAACTAATTCGAGAGAACAGAAACATTTTTTCATCAAATGTGAGCCAAGTTAACAGTATACCAACTGTCTTTTTGACACTTGGAATGGATTTTCTGTAAGTGCATTAAAAACTGGAGTCTGAACTATGAATGTGAAAAATAGTTTAGTGTCAGACACCACCTGGTGGCTGAAAGCTGCAGCTGTAGTTTTGGTCTAAACCAGGGGTCGGCAACCTGCGGCTCCAGAGCCGCATGCGGCTCTTTAGTCCTTATACTGCGGCTCCGTGTGGTTTGGGAAAATAAATTAGTATTTAGCTGAAGTGTATTTTATTTATGTTAGTTCTTTTTAACTTGTAGTTCTAAATTGGAAGACTATTGTGATATTGAAATATAAAAATAAAATTATATTCTATTATTTTTTCATCGCTCAAAATAAGAGTCACACTCGCGGTCGCGGAAGCCGGTGTACCCGCCGAAACGCCGTGCATTTATCGAGACTTTCAACCCCAGGCAGGCCAATTATAGATCTTCGGATCCACATTATGTCAGCAGCTATTCTCCACCGTGAACTATGTTAAAGACAAACACCGCTCACGCCTGGCAGATGACAGCTTACAGTCCTGCGTAAACTGACTTCGTACAGCCCCGATTAGCAGACGCTGTGCGCAGAGGTTCAGGAGCAGAAGTTCCATTGTAAACATATCACGGCAGACCGACGAAGTTTGCATGAACACGCTTTTCAGCATCTCTTTATTGACCACTTTTCACACACGGTTGCTGTACGCATACAGCCGGCTGTAGCTTTTCACCTCACAGCCCGACATACACTACCAACAACACAACAGCACAGATAGCGCAGACGTAAAGGCAGCGAGGCATGATTGCGGGTGTCGCTCAGGTGCGTCCGCCTCCCCTGCAGCGGCGCTGCAGACCACGCCCCGCCGCACGCATTAACCTGGTAAAATACATATTTAGGCAGAATTTTGCAAATATCTATTTTTAATTTTTCAGCAGCATAGTGCTTTTTTACCAATTATTTTTTAAAAGTCAGGTCAAGGCTCCAACAGCCCAGAGGCGATATAAGGGTGGTGGCTGACAACAGTTTTTGTTTTCTACATGGATCATTTTAGTTCAGCTGGGTGTCTTTCCTTTTGTTATATTTCTTTAAGAGTTCAAAATGTGTTGATTGCATAAATAAAATGTTATTTTCTCTGTAGCACTTCATGGATTTCATAAGCAACACACCTTAGTTGTTCACACAAAGCATAAAGGTAAAAAACAATATATACAGTGTTATCTTCATTTTAGATGTCAAAAAGTATTTGCGGCTCCCAGTGTTTTCTTTTGCGTGGAAACCGAGTCCAAATGGCTCTTTGGGTGTAAAAGGTTGCAGACCCCTGGTCTAAACAAAAGGGTCATTCCATCTCAAATCATCTCATTTCTTGATCATGATCCATCTTTGAGTTGCTGGAAATCTTGAACATGTATGATAATTGCCTGTGAATTCCTATCCTAGATTTTTTTAAAGCCCATCTTTCAGGCCTTGTTTGGCCCCACACTGTAATTAAAGCCTTCAGTGAAGTCCCATATTTGAATATACATTAATAAAACAAACTTAACTCTGCAAAAGACAACTAAAGACAATGTCTGAATGGTCTATAGCTGTATTTGACAATAATGAAAAATAAAATATGCAAATGCTGGAGTTGGTACATTAACTCTTATCTGAGATAATAATTTTGATAAATATGTGCAGGATTTTAATTATCAAAAACCACGTGCACTTTGTCCTGGACGAGTCTGATAATTCATGTTAAGAATAAAATTTATTAAGACGCATTAAAAAAGACAACAAGTACTCATATAATCTTCTCTGAACATGCAAATAAATGCAGCAAATCAATTAAGATTCATTAAGAGGAATGAAAAATGAATTCTCGGTTCTTATGAAACATTGTTGCATTTTTTTAAAGGGCTGCTTTCATGTTTTATTTTTTTTTTCGATTTTTCCCAATTTTTCAGTGTAACTTTCCCAAATTACAGATCCTGACTAATTTTTAATGGTAGAAAAGGCCACAGTCAGGGTATAAAGGTTTGTGATACATAATGCAAAATTTTGAATTTGCAATTGTTTTTTGGAAAATATGGTCAAGTAAAAGGTGATTTGAGATGAAAGGACCCCAAAGAAATATGGAAAAAAAAGACATTTCTAGATTTTTAAAATGGCATAGACTGTTTTAACTTGGCATTTCAGGGCAAATGATGACTATAAAAACAACTAGAAAACAACGAAGTAATTGCTTTTTTCCAGCCATTATTATGTTTTAATTGTTCAACTGTTCATATACTTAATGTTTAAGACTATTTTTTAAAAGATCACTATTAAATATTTGTCTTTCTCCTTGTTGGAAAAAAGCACAATTCTTTTGATGTCCAAACTTAATGAATCCCCATAAAAAATAAACTCCTCTTTAAAGCATATTAAAATACATCATGACTATAAGAAAAACTGAAATACTAAGTAGTGTTTGTCTCTGTGTACTGTTTAAGTTACTGATTTGAAGGTCAGAGGTCAGATACTCTCTCAGGACAGCAACACTGACGTTCTTACTTTCATATATTAAGAAAATTATTCAGTAAATTCAGTCAAACAGAAGCAAGAGAAGTAATTACAATCTACACAGTCACGTGTATACTTCAGGTGACTAAGTCCTATGTATACACACATGAGTGTGTTATCTATGACAGCTGGACCTGGCTGCAGGCTACATTTCCCAGCGAGAGTCCTGTAAACAGCCTGCCTGTAACAGCTGACATGGAGAGCATGCGCTGCTTCATGTGGGGTAAAGGTCAGCACTGAGGGAATGAAAGGAAGGGAAGTTCAGGTGAAGGAGGATGGAAAGAAAAAAAACATCCATAAAAAACAGCAGCAATAGCAGGAACACTTGAACACATCCAAATACAGAATATACATTACACACACGTGTTCTTTGTCCCATTGAAAGATATCATTGTTTTTTTGTTTTGTTTTTTAAATTAACAACAATTATAAGGATTTATTAGCATTCATTTTGTATAATAGAAGCACAAAATTTGTGAATTTATCCTTTGGAGCAAATTTAAAGCTGACATAAAAAAAAAAAAAAAGGAAAAGGCTAAACCGTCACTTTCCTCAAGAACAACAAGATCTGAATGCATTAATGCATCCAACTTTTGGCGTGAACATTTTACCTCGTAAACATACAAATATTTGTGAACTCTAACAGAAAGGTTGAACTAAGCACAACAACTGATTCTGCCTGACATAAAGGTTAAATCAGCACACTGATCGCATCTTTTCCAGAGTTCAGTCTGGAGAAAAACGAGACTGTCTTTTAAATTAAAGTTAACGCGTAAATCAAAAATTGCCATTTTTACTCACCTGCACAAACTCAGAAACCGGGCAGCTATGCTCCCGGGTTGTTGATGGCGTTGTTTCACACAGCCAGAGAGCTACAGTACCAGGCTAACCGATTGAAACCCACTGATTATTTCCCACACCTCCACACCACTCGGAACTTATTATGAATTAAAACACATCCGTCATTATCTTATTAATGTGACACAGACCCCAGAATCCCTCCAAACGCTACCGCTGCCAGTGTCTTTATGATTATAGACAGTGCCTCGCCAGCAGCTACAAATGTCAAAGTCACCTACCACTACCTCCACTGCTCAGCGGATTGTGCGTGGGGAGGGGGTCCCAGAGTTAAGGGTTCCTCCAAAGATCGTGTACACTCGAGATGTTCCTGCTCGATAGAAAAGCAGTAAGCATCTATATTTCCGATCAGCGGAAAAATGTTTGGTTCCTCGGTCTTCTGTTAAGTTCATGAACAATGGGGAAAAGGTGTACTTGAACTTTAAGACCGTTCAGCTCATATTAAAATCAATGTATCAACAAGCACCTTTTTTTCAAATTAATGGAATTTGATTGATATGATGCCCACCTTTGTTTTCATTTCCTGTTAATTCTGTATTATGTGTGTGATGAACTTTTCCAAGAGTTGTCATCCTCCCAAACTGACTCCAAGAGCATGCAGAACAGTTAAGGTCAGTGATCATGATTCAATAATAAGAAAGAGACTAGGCAAAAAATGGCACCCATGAGAGACTCCCAGGGCAAAAACCACTTCTGAACAAAAAGGACACAAAGATTCGTCTCACATTTGCCAACAAAAACACAGCTTCCCTTCCCAGATCCCTGAGATTTTTGTGGACTGATGAGACAAAAGCTGAACTTTTTGAGTCCCATTAAACCTGCTGTAAAACTAACACAGCATTTCATAAAAAGAATACACTCAACAGTCAAACGTGCTGGTGGCAGTATGAACAGCTTTTTTGCTTCAGGTCCTGGAAGACTTGCAGTGATTGGTGAATCCATGAATTTTATTCTCTACCAGAAAGTCCTGCAGGAGAATGTCTGGTCATCAGATCGTGCCCTGAAGCTCAGGGTGGACTTGGATTATGCAGCAGGACAATAATAGAAAACACATCAGCAAGTACACAACTGAATGGTTAGAAACAAAGAAACAAATTTTTTTAAACTAAATGAAGTCTTTGGAGAGACCTTGCCAAAGTCCAGACTCAAATCTGATTGAGATCCTTTCGCACAAATGATTCATGCTCAAAAACCCTCAGGGTTTGTTTGGTTTTTTTTAAAGTAATGTCATATATGATATCATATGTAATATCTGACAGGGAAGGCTGAATTTTACCAGCAAGCAGTAGTGACTTACATTTGTTGCAAATCACCCAAAAAACCTTTACTTTTTAAGCAGTTCCATATTGCATAATGTAACTTAAAATATTCTGAATTACACAAAATCACGTAAACACTTTGCTTTCTAACGTATTGTTTTTATTTTGTTGTTGTTTTGTTTTTTAAAGGCAGATGATCTATGAGCACCTAACCCTAACACGACATTCAACCTAATTAGATACGTCTCAACACCACCGTGAGGGGTTCATCTCTTCTATTAACGATCTTTGTACTTCCGGTTCTCAGCTCCGTCCTCTCGCGGCAACTGCACGAACGCGCCAAAATAGGAAAACAGCAGGCGAGTCTGTGACAGGCGCAGACAAATCCAGCAGACAAAACTTTCTATTAAAGCGGCGTGTCTTCAAATGCGGCTTCACGCACACGTTTAGCTGTTTTCTTTTAGTGTTTTGTACCCGGAACATCGCGATAGAAGATGGTTCTGCAGAACAGTGGACGCTACAAAGCGGACCGAGGACCGAGTGGGGATCCGGAAAACCAGTAAGTCCCAGCAGCTTTAACAGATCAAATGCTTCATAACACTTTCTTATTCAGAATATTAATGGATGACCGAGGACTGTCAGAATTTAGTGTCACTGTTGTGTGCGTTTGAACCAGGGATGATGGATCCTCATTATCGGCCCTCAAGCGGCTGGAGCGCAGTCAGTTCACCGACGAGATGGACGCTCGCTTCGGATTCGACAGGATGAAGGAGCCGGGAGAGAAAACGGGCTGGCTGATCAACATGCACCCCGTGAGTCCTCGCAGTGCGCCAGTTTTTCCTTTCTGTCTGCTGCAAAATAAACACTTAACATTTATTTTTGATGCTCTGCATTTGTAGGCAGAGATCCTGGATGAAGACAAGAGGATGATCAGCGCGGTGGACTATTATTTCATACAGGAGGATGGAAGCAGGTTCAAGGTGTGTTTGGGGGGGAAAGCAGAGCGCTGTAACGCAGCTTATTAAATGTCCTGCATTTTACATTTTCTCTCATGTATTCTGTCTGTGCTGTAGGTGTCTCTGCCCTTCAAGCCATACTTTTACATTGCGACGAAAAAGGTAAGTTAGTGACTGTGATTATGCCAAGTGAACATTTTTTTAAGTAATAAATAACAAAATGTGTATGTCCAGAACTGCGAGAGAGAAGTCATCTCATATTTATCTAAGAAGTTCCAAGGAAAGGTGGCAAAGCTCGAAATTCTCCCAAAAGAGGACCTGGACCTGGTGAGAGTTTCAACTGACTTTAAGTTATCTAATAAATAAATAGTGAGTAAATAAATAAGTCAAATAAATGTAGATAAATAAATATTTTCTATATTTATTTACACAGAATTAATGAAGGAATAGTTGGCAGTTAATTAATGGATGATTTTTGACAAGAGCACCACCACAACACATTTTCACTCATTTAAAAATCGAATCTGTTTATGTATGCTCACCAGACACTTCATTAGATATGCCTCACTAGTACTGGGTTGGAAGGCTGGATGGATCCATGCTTTCATTTTGCTTATGTCAGATTCTGACTGAACCATCCAAATGTGGCATCAACGAGGTGTACTGCCACTTACTGGATATTTTTCCCTTTTTTTTGGACTATTCTGTGTAAACTCTAGAGATGTTTGTGAAGGAAAAACTCAGCAGATCAGCAGTTTGTGAAATACTCAGACCAGCCCGTCAGGCATGCCACGTTCAGAGCCAGTTAAATCGTCTTTCCTCCACATTCTGATGCTCAGTTTGAACTTTTTTTTATGCATTAAGATGCTGCCATGTGATTGGCTGAGGTGTTACAGTGAACAGTTGAATACCTGTACCTAAGAAAGTGGCCAAGTGAGTGTACGCATTTAAGAAAAATCTAAAATATATATCCCCTTTACCACTGTGGCACTTTTGTCCTTAGTATTTAAAAAAAAAAAAAAAAACGACTCTTGAATATCAGCGTTTTTGAAGGTATCGTGAACAGGTTGCAGTATACTACCCTATTGGCTGCTAGTGTTGACTTTGTACAGCCACTCATGTGCTGATTCTGCTGATCTGGTGTCTCCAGCCAAACCACCTTGTCGGACTGAAGAGAAACTACATCAAGCTGGCGTTCAACACCGTGGACGACCTCGTGAAGGTCAAGCGTGAGATTGCCCCGGCGGTACGTAAAAACAGAGAGAGGGAGCAGTCCAACGATGCCTACACCTCAATGTTGTCAAGGTATCACCGAACCTTCGTTAGATTCCTTTGATGTTCCGCCTGACGTTTCCAGCTTTGTAATAACCCCTGGACACCTATTTGTCCTCTTAGTGCGCTATCAGGTGGCAACGTGACCTCAGTGGATGAAGACGGGATGTCAAAGAGTATTTCAGATCAGTTAGACAACATAGTGGACATGAGAGAGTATGACGTGCCTTACCATGTGCGTGTGTCCATTGACCTCAAGATCCACGTGGTAAGATCAACTATGTCTGGTTCCAGTGTTTTCCAGTGAGGTGTTCCTCTACACCTGTACACCTGTGCGTGCTCTTCTTATCTTAACTGTCTTTATTTTTCAGGCTCACTGGTACAATGTTCGATACAGAGGCAGCGCTTACCCGCCAGAGATTGTACGGAGAGACGATCTTGTGGAGCGACCGGTATCAGGATTTTGTTGTTTTAAGCCTTCCATCATTCATTCGGACTTATACTGAAGTTTTGATTTATGTCGGGGCTTTTCTGTGAAACGTTGTTTCCCTGCAGGACCCTGTCATTTTGGCGTTTGACATCGAGACCACCAAGCTTCCGCTGAAATTCCCAGACGCAGAGACGGATCAAATTATGATGATCTCCTACATGATAGATGGACAGGTAAGGTTCATTTGCGTTTGATTTTTCAAGTTTTTGTTACGTTCCTGTTTGTAATATCATCTAACAGTCCTTGTGTTTTCACGTAGGGGTTTCTGATCACAAACCGAGAGATCGTCTCTGAGAACATTGAGGATTTTGAGTTTACCCCCAAACCTGAGTATGAAGGGCCATTCACTGTTTTTAATGAGGACAATGAGGTATGTAGTCACTAACAATAAAGCATTGATGAATAATAGGCTGCTGTGTGTTTCTGTCAGTTTAATAACGCGCTGTAACGGTTGCAGGCAGCTCTCATTCAGAGGTGGTTTGATCACGTTCAAGAAACAAAGCCAAACATCTTTGTGACCTACAACGGAGACTTCTTTGATTGGTAAGCCTATTTTCTGTTTCTGTAAAAGCCAGTTACTTACTTTAAAGGTGAAGTGGGTAGAATACATTACAGGCAGTGGCTGCAGTGAACACTTTTTATTATTTTTAAGTCCTTGGTTTCACTTCAGCTTGAGCAAAAGTGGCCCAAGCACCAGTTCTTTGTGACAATAAGCAGCTACGACATAATGATGAAGCTGTTAATAATGAATTATTTAAACTGTTAAAAAGCTGATTATATTAGATATTTATTCTTATTATGTTTGTTATACTGATTACTTTTCCTGATCCTCCACATCTCCTCATACTGTTTCTCTCTAGGCCTTTCATTGAGGTTCGGGCTGCCCTCCATGGACTGAGCATGCACAGGGAGATCGGTTTCCAGAAAGATAACCAGGGGGAGTACAAGGCCAGTCAGGCCATCCACATGGATTGTTTAAGGTGTGCAAAAGTTATACACTCTTAAAATGATAAGCATACACTTTACCTCCACCAAGGAGGTTATGTTCTTGGTAACATTTGCATGCATCTCTTTCTGTCCGTAGCTTTATAACTTGGATACTATGATTCTTGTGTAATGTCTATTGTCAACACATAGAAAGCATTTTATAAAGATTTAAAATCTCATGTTTAACCACATTTTAACACGTATAATCAAAGTAAATGTTATATGTAATATTGGTTTTTCATATATCCAACTTCAAACCTCCTTATCCTGTATCAGGTGGGTAAAGAGAGACAGCTACTTGCCGGTGGGAAGCCACAATCTGAAGGCAGCGGCGAAGGCCAAACTGGGTTATGACCCCGTGGAGCTCGACCCAGAAGAAATGTGCCGCATGGCAACTGAGGAGCCGCAGGTGCAGAACTAAACTCCCGTCTTTATAAAATAAAAACCGGAATCATTTTTAACGGGATGTTAACTTTCCACTTACTGTCTTTTCTCTTTCTTCCTGTCAGACTCTAGCAACCTATTCTGTGTCAGATGCCGTGGCCACATATTACCTGTACATGAAGTATGTCCACCCCTTCATCTTCGCTCTGTGTACCATCATCCCCATGGAGCCCGATGAGGTTCGTCTGTGGCGTGCTTTGCAAAAGATTAAGTTAAGTTCTCTTTCTTTTCTTTTTTTTTTAAAGTGCATTTTACTAATTACCAGTCTCTCTTTTCTTGCGTTGTTCACCTGTTTCAGGTGCTGCGTAAAGGTTCGGGAACGCTGTGTGAAGCTTTACTTATGGTGCAGGCCTTCCACGCCAACATCATCTTCCCCAACAAGCAGGAGCAGATCTTCAACAAACTGACAGACGACGGCCACGTCCTGGACTCCGAGACTTACGTGGGTGGTCACGTGGAGGCGCTGGAGTCTGGAGTGTTTCGGAGTGACATCCCCTGCCGTTTCAAAATGGTACAGTCTGCTCACTTCTCAGAGCTCACTCTTCATCGGCACTTGTTTGTTTTTGTTTTGTTTTTTGTTTTTAAACGTTGCTCTCATTTTTGATGTTGCAACAGAACCCGGCTGCATTTGACTTCCTGCTGCAAAGAGTTGAGAGAACGATGCGTCACGCCATCGAGGAAGAGGAGAAAATCCCTCTGGAGCAAGTCACTAACTTTAATGAGGTTTGTGGAGGAGGGGAGTTGCCTCTGTCTGTCTTTTTTAATAAGTTACTCAACTTTTTTTCTGAGCTTGAAATTGCAGAATTAACGCCGGTATTTTCTCAGGTTTGTGACGAAATTAAGAAAAAGCTGACGTCCCTCAAGGAGGTTCCAAACAGGATTGAATGTCCCCTGATCTACCATCTGGACGTTGGGGCGATGTACCCCAATATTATTCTCACCAACCGTCTTCAGGTTATTACTTTATTAATCAAAAAATGCTTACAATCACATCTAGAAAAGCATTAAATTCAGTCTTTATCTTCTAATTTTGTAGCCATCTGCTATGGTTGATGAGGCCACGTGTGCTGCCTGTGACTTCAACAAGCCTGGTGCCACGTGTCAGAGGAGGATGACCTGGCAATGGAGAGGCGAAATCAGTAAGTTATCTTTGGATATTTGTACTCTGCTTTTAAGCGATTTGGGGGGAAAAACGAAACCTTTGTCTCTCGCTGTCTCTCTCTGCAGTGCCCGCCAGCCGCAGTGAGTTTCACCGCATCCAGCAGCAACTTGAGTCTGAGAAGTTCCCGCCACTGTTCCCCAACGGTCCTCCTCGGGCTTTCCACACGCTCACCAGGGAGGAGCAGGCCAAGCATGAGAAGAAACGTCTCGCAGGTTCCTCTTTTCTTTTGCTCCTTATAGTAGACTTTGACTATAAGTAATAGTGGGTACTATAAATAGTGGGTTATTAGGGCTAAAGTTAGTCCTGTCTTTATTTTTTTAAATCAGACTATTGTAAGAAGGCCTATAAAAAGACACACGTCACCAAGCTGGAGGAGCGAGTTACCACCATCTGTCAGAGGGAGAACTCCTTCTATGTGGATACTGTAAGAGCTTTCAGAGATCGCCGTTATGATTTCAAAGGACTTCACAAGGTATTGTAGCTATTTGATCAAATTATACCTGATCTGTCTCATTTATATATTTATTTTTGTATAATTACATGCGGTAAAGGTTTTCTTTTCGGTGCTACCTTTGCTTTAGGTGTGGAAGAAGAAACTTTCGTCAGCTCAGGACAGTGGAGACGCCGCTGAGGTGAAGCGCTGCAAAAACATGGAGATCCTGTACGAATCCCTTCAGCTCGCTCACAAGTGCATTCTCAACTCTTTCTACGGCTACGTCATGAGGAAGGGGTAGGAGCCGGCTGCGGTTTTCATCAATCATCACAGATCCACTTGCGCTGTTACCTGAGCTTTTCGCTGCAGTCAGTACTGAGTGCTGTTGACTTGATGCTCTCTGTGTTTTTTTTGTTTGTTTTTTAATATGTTTCCATCAGGGCCCGATGGTACTCTATGGAGATGGCCGGCATTGTGTGTTTCACTGGAGCCAATATTATTACTCAGGCCAGAGAGCTCATTGAGCAAATAGGGTGAGTTGCATAATTCTTGCCAGCATGTTGGCTTTAATTGAGCTCACGCACTTTACAGTATATATTTTATGCTGCGGGTCAGTTTATTCAACTATAAAAATGCTGCAATAAATCTCCGTCTCTGTGACACAGGAGGCCTCTTGAGTTGGACACTGATGGTATCTGGTGTGTCCTCCCCAATACCTTCCCGGAGAACTTTGTGGTGAAGACCAGTAACGAGAAGAAGCCCAAGGTGACTATCTCCTACCCGGGTGCCATGTTGAACATCATGGTAAAAGAGGGATTTACCAACGATCAATACCACGAGCTGGTCGACCCCGCGTCCGTCACTTACAACATCAGGGCAGAGAACAGCATCTTCTTTGAGGTGGACGGACCGTATCTGGCAATGATCCTGCCAGCCTCCAAAGAGGAGGGCAAGAAGCTGAAAAAGAGGTAAGGTGATAATTTTGTGAAATGATTTGTGGCCTTCTTACAGGGTGTAATTAACAAAGGGAGTCGCCTTTCTTTTTAGGTACGCTGTGTTTAATGAGGATGGTTCTTTAGCCGAGCTGAAGGGTTTTGAAGTGAAGAGAAGAGGAGAGCTCCAGCTCATCAAGATTTTTCAGTCGTCTGTGTTCGAGGCTTTCCTCAAAGGAACTACTCTAGAGGAGGTCTACACTTCAGTGGCCAAAGTGGCCGACTACTGGCTGGATGTACTTTACAGCAAGGTGCATATCTCTGATCAGGTTCTGATAAACTAGGGTCTCCTGTAACAAGGTGTTTTTGACATATTTCTGAATTGTATTGTTCAGCGGTCGTTTATTGCATAAGAATAATTTTTATAGAAAATGCATAACAAAAAAACTCACTGGATCATTTCATGTGTGATGCAGGCTGCCAACATGCCAGATGCAGAGCTTTTTGACCTGATTTCAGAGAATCGGTCAATGTCTAGAAAGCTCGAAGATTACGGTGAGCAGAAGTCCACGTCCATCAGCACAGCTAAGAGGCTGGCAGAGTTCCTGGGGGATCAAATGGTGAAAGATGCCGGTCTGAGCTGTCGCTATGTCATCTCCCGAAAACCTGAGGGTTCCCCTGTCACAGAAAGGTTCGACAGTTGCCGCGAAAGTAAACTTATCGTACCATACTGAATATGTTAGATGGTAAAGCAGGGAAACCTTTAGGCTGTAGCTACACTATAATTGGTAAGTTGCTACTGTGTGAGTGTGCGGTGCCTCGGTTGTCAGGTCTGGTTTAAAAAACCAAAACAAAAATGAAAAGATGATAACGTCCACAATTCTAATATTGAGACTTCAAACTTCAAAATCTGTCACATCAGACTATTGCAGCAATACCGTATTTAAAAACTAGGCTACTGATTCGATAGGTTTCCTGGTGTTACACAGCACCAAAGACTTTTCTTGAGCTCGCTTTCCCATTTTTGAATATCCTTAGGAAACTAGCGATCTCTAATATGATCAGAAGTTAAAGCCATCGGCTCATTTTTGCTTCTGTGCATCAGGGCCATTCCTCTAGCCATCTTTCAGGCCGAGCCGAGCGTCAAGAAACATTTCCTTCGCAAGTGGTTGAAGATGCCCAGCTTGCATGACATGGACATCCGCTCTGTGAGTTTTAAGGGTAAAATTAAATGCGAATAACAAAGACAAAAATGTTCAAGTACTTTCATGTCATATGTGTTTTTTTCCAGATCCTTGATTGGAGCTATTACATAGAGAGGTTGGGTAGTGCAGTCCAGAAAATCATCACCATTCCTGCTGCTCTGCAACAGGTAAAATGTTAAAAATAAAAATAAACAAAACTTAAAACTAAATAATTAATTTAATTCATTAAGAAAATAATAATGGCACCTTCCACTTTTTATTTCCATAAGGTGAAGAATCCTGTTCCCAGAGTGAGGCATCCTGACTGGCTACACAAGAAACTCCTGGAGAAAAATGACATATACAAGCAGAAGAAAATTAGTGAGCTGTTTACCAGCGAAGGCAAGAGACAGGTAAGGTTAACCTCACAGTAAAGTGTCAACCACTAAGCCTTATTGTTGCACTCTAAATGTCTTTCTCGCTCTCAGATTGCCCATCAGCCTCTTGAAGCAGGCCCTGCTGCTGACATAGAGGATTTTGGGATGCCACCCAAACCCCTGCAGCCAGCTATCCTTATCAGCACTAAGCGGAAGCGGGCGTCACGGGGAGACGACAGCCAGGTGGAGTCTCAGGATTTAGAGCTTACGCAGTCCTGGCGAGAGATCCTAGGACCGCCCCCTCCCACGGGAAAAACACGGGTAGGAAAGCAGAGGTTTCAGTATATTAAGCTTGAGACATTTTCATGCAATTCCAAATGCACTTGTAGTGCATTTGGAATCCAAGACGTTCCAGTGGTGAATGTTAAAAGGTTCAAACAACTTTTTCTGTGTGCAGGAGGAACGTCAAGTTTGGCTGCGCTACCATAAGAAAAAGTGGGAGCTACAGCTGAAGCAGAGAAAGGAGAGGAAAAAGAGGAGGAGGCTGCTGGATGGGGAGGCTCAACCAGTGGGCGGAGGAGTGATCAGAGGTGGTCCCATCACAGGCCTGGGGAGCTTCCTCCGCAGAACAGCTCGCAGCATCCTCGATATGCCGTGGCAAATTGTCCAGGTAGTGCAGACCGATCCTGTTATCATCCACAAATAATTTCATAATATAAAGATATTGATCTTCTCTATTTTTACATTTGTTTTTCTCAGATTGCAGAAACTAGTCACCCTGGTCTGTATAAGCTTTGGGCTGTGATTGGAAATGACCTCCACTGCATGAAACTCAACATCCCGCGTGTCTTCTACGTCAATCAAAAAGTCCCAAAACAGGAGGAGGGTGCGACGTACAAAAAGGCACGCTACAAAAAAATACATTAAATAATGCAATGACATCACTGTGACTATAGAAGGTGTTACCCAAAATAACTATCAGAGCTGTGTGATTACAGGTGAACCGCATGCTGCCTCGCTCCAACATGGTTTACTACCTCTATGAGTACTCTGTGCCAGAGGACATGTACCAAGAGCACATCAATGAGATCAACGCAGACCTCTCTGCACCTGACATCGAAGGAGTCTATGAAACACAGGTCAGTGTAATTTTTTACACTGCATAGTGTCCATGTTATAACTGTATAGTACTGGAAACAGAACGCAGCGAGTCGTTTGTTTCAGGTTCCTTTGCTGTTTCGAGCTTTGGTGCAGCTAGGATGTGTGTGCATGGTCAACAAACATGTTGTGAGAGATATGGCCGGAAGGGAGGCCGACACGTTTGATCTGGAGCATCTGGAGATGAGGTCGCTGGCCCAGTTTAGCTACCTGGAACCTGGTAAGAGTCATTCAGACACTTTAGATTTAAAAGTTTTGACAGCAGACTTTAGATGGTCATAAATGTCACAATTTAATATTTACTAAATTATTACTTTTCCCTTTAGTGAAAAAGAAAACTGTTTCACTGCAATTACTTGTGAATTTTGATCTGCAACTACTATGTTTGCTTCTCAGGGAGTGTTCGCCACATGTATTTGTATCATCACAGCCAAGGCCACAAGGCTCTGTTTGGCCTCTTCATCCCCTCTCAGCGCAAATGTAGCATCTTCGTCCTGGACACGGTAAGAATAATGGGCTTTCTTTGAGTTTCCTCTTTGTTTTAATACCAGAGAAGATGTCTGTTTTCCTCTCAGTACCATTATGACATTTAATTGCATTGAGAATAAAGTTCAGTTGTTGGCTTGCGTTTTTTAGGTTCGAAGCAACCAGATGCCCAACTTGAGTAACCTCTACACAGCTGAACGCACGGCCCTCCTGGAGAAAACGACGGAGGAGCTTCTGCCTCCAGAGAAACACACCTTTGAGGTGCGGGCTGAAAATGACATGAAGGCGATCTCACGTGCACTCCAACGAATACTCCTAAACTACAAGGTAAAATAATCTGGTTATATTTAACATTTTTATTACTTTTTAATCTTTAAGTTTCATGCGACTAAATTTGCAAATGCCTGCTTTGTTTGTTGCTGTTGACAGGAGGAGCGCCGTGGGCCCACCCTCATCGCAGTGCAGTCAAACTGGGAGTTGCGTCGATTGACGGCCGGGATGCCGGTGCTCGAGGAGTTCCCGGTCGTTCCGGTTCATGTGGTTGATGAGATCAGCTATAATGTGTTGGACTGGCAACGGCTCGGTGCCCGGCGCATGATCCGCCACTACCTCAACCTGGACAGCTGTCTGTCACAGGCTTTTGACATGGCCAGGTATGATCTCCATGTTTCTCTTCACACATGAGGTTGCTCCAGACAGAAAGGAAGACATTTTATTTTTATTTAAACCATTTTTTTTAGTAAGAGGACACTATAAACGTCTTACATGCTAACTTTGTGGTTGTAGCCTCTAATAAAAGATTTATCCAGGCAGCAGAAATTGTTTTAAAACATTTTCAAGCACTTTTGAATTGTTTTTTTACTTTCAGATATTACCACTTACCTGTGGGGAACTTGCCACAGGATGTGTCCATCTTTGGCTCAGACTTGTTTTTGGCAAGACATCTACGGAAGCACAACCACCTGCTATGGCTTTCACCCACATCCAGGCCTGACCTGGGAGGAAAAGAGGCTGATGACAGCCGTCTGGTGATGGAAAATGATGACAGAGGCTCTGTGGAGATCAATGCTCAGGGATGTTATTCAACAGGTACAAAAAAAAAGAAAAGGAAATCACTAGAGGGATTTTTGAAGTCTGTCTTAATCGTCATTTTTCGTGCAGCATGTGTGGAGTTGGACCTGCAGAGCCTGGCGGTGAACACCATCCTCCAGTCTCAGCATGTAAACGACATGGAGGGCGGAGCCAGCCTGGGCGTCAGTTTTGATGTGATCCAGCAGGCATCTTTGGAGGACATGATGTCAGGAAACCAGGGAGCAAGCGCTCTGGCTAGCTACGATGAGACGGCTCTCTGCTCCAACACCTTCAGGTGTGTAAACTTCTGTGTTTGAGCGCAAGTTTTGTGTTTTGCTCAAACCACAATTTTCATTGATTAATTTTTCTGGGTTCTCTGAGCAGGATCTTAAAGAGCATGGTGGTGGGATGGGTCAGGGAGATCACACAGTACCACAATGTGTATGCAGACAACCAGGTGATGCATTTCTACCGCTGGCTGCGTTCCCCAAGCTCGCTGCTGTATGACCCCGCCCTGCACCGCACCCTGCATAACATGATGAAGAAAGTGTTTCTGCAGTGAGTGCCAAATCCTTTTATACTTCAAAAATAAAAAATTTCTTTTGAAATAATCGTAAACTCTACATCAGACTGATGATATTCAGTTTCCATATATCCAGACCTCATTCTCTCATTCTGGCCTTAGGTTGGTTGCAGAGTTCAAACGTCTCGGCTCGACTGTGGTGTACGGAAACTTTAACAGGATCATTCTGTGTACTAAAAAACGCAGGATTGATGATGCCATTGGCTATGTTGAGTATATCACCAACAGGTCAGTGTTTCTTAAATTCTCCAGTCTGATCTAGGATGACCAGAGTTTTACTTTTCACATGTTTTTATTTTCGAAATCAGAATTAATCTCAGTGAGAAATGATTTTGTTACAAACACAATGTGTATAAAAAAATATATACAACTGAGGCCCTAAAAGTGCCATCTTAAATTTAAATTAAATATTCTAAAGTTAAAACAATACTTTAACTGTATAGACAAGATGTAAGTGAAAATAGTGTCACAACACTTAATTAGAACATTTGATGGCAACAGGTAAGAATTATGTCTTTATTTGCAACCTCGCAGAATAAACTCCAGCTGTAACATTAGTGCATCACATCACTGGAAATTGAATGTATTTTCTTGATGATGCAGAAAATGTAATTATGTTACATTTGATCTTAATCTGCTGCTAAGTTTGTTTGATTTTTAGCTGATAGAAAACTGATAATAAAATTGATCGGTTCCATTTTGTAGGCTGTTTAACATCATTTATCAATAAAATTCACTCCCCTCTGATTGGATCACAAACTAAAGTGATTTTGCACGTCTCGTTTAGTAAACTACTGGAGAAAATCAGATCCAATCAGATGTAAAAATGCATGCATGTGTTCACAGCTGTTGGCTATTTTGACATATTAACTAGAGCTGGGCGATATATCGAGTTTTTAAAAAATATCAATATATTTTTATACGAGATATAAGATGTGACAATATCCTTTATATCGATATAGTCTATGTTACGTTATAACTAGGGCTGGGTATCGTCACTGATTTCTAGAATCGATTCAATTCCGATTCACAAGGTCCAGAATCGATTCGATCCACGATTCGATTTAATTCGATTGATTCGATTCACTTCGATTTGAATATGGGAAATTTTGACAGTCAGAAATATTATAATTCAGATTAGTACATTTACATATTTTTGTATCTATAAAAAGGAAGCTGACACACGCAAGACTTTATCAAAGGTGTGAGCGTCACAGCAGATGCCTTTGTGTCAAAGTAGCTGAAGATAAAACACAGAAACACATGAAGGTGATTTTTCCTGGCCTGGGATTTTATAAAAATATTCTGCAGTACATCAAAAACGAAAGAAAACCATTAATCAACATATGAACATTACCTCTGAAGTTACAGCGGTTTTATTAGAGACACGGCTTAGCGTTTTGCATTTTGCATAATTTTAAAAAGTTTAAATTTGTTCAGCATTGAACGGCAGAAATTAGGTTTTCTTTTCGGAAGTATATAAAACGGAAAGAAAAAAAAAGTCGGCCGATAGCGCTGTAAACAAAGGTAGACTTGTGCGTAACAAGCAAGCGAATAATGCAGAAAACCATACAGGGAGAGAGGGGGGGAGAGAGAGAGAGAGCTGTGCCTCATGGTAGAAGCAAAACAGTAAAAGTAAGAGTGAATACATGACGATGTTTATGTGAAGCGTAGTTTGGCTCTTCTTTTGCTGCTGGTTCGGTCAATATTGTTTGGAGAGACATCAAACTAACAGCTTTACAATCAGCGCATAAAGGGCGTGAACACAAAGCGCGGACCCGCCGACAGATCAGAATCAGCGGGCTGTCGGCTTTCAGCCCCGACTGTGAGAAATTCGACATCTAACTGATTCTGATCCGCGGGTCGCGCTGTGTGTTTAAGTCTTTGTGCAGAATCCATGTTCCTGCTCTCATTTACTGTTTTAGCTGTTTGGTGGTTGTTGAAATTTTGTGAGATTTCACCAGAGATCCTGGCATTTCGGGCAAAATAAATTTGTATTAAAAAATCGATTCAGGATTTTAATGAATCGATTTTACGTAATCCAAGCCAGAATCGATTTTAATCGATAAATCGATTATAAAAACCCACCCCTAGTTATAACTATACTTGTGGAGCCGCAAGTTTGCCTCTCTTTCGTCCACTTTTGTCTTTACGCAACATTACTCGGCCTCGCCCCTCCTTCACTGAACACAAATCCCCCTCCTCCCCCATCGCTTCACCTGCAGGAAGCGACAAGATGGACACGGCAAATCTCCGTTAACGAGTTACTGCGCATCGCCCCGTGCGTGGGGCTGGACGTCGTCAACGTGTTAGCTAGCTAACCACGCTAACGAGCTAACCACGCTAACGCCATGCAGCCCAGAGGCGCTGCACAGCCTAAAATCCTTTCATTTTCTCAAAAGTTGACAGCGCGCCTTATGTATGAATTCTGGTTGTGCTTGATGGCCGCGAACCGATTTTATGTGGTACACAGCGGTCAGCAATCTGTCAAAAAATGTTTTAATACGACTTTGGTAAGCTACGGAGCTGCACCGGTTGATGGATTGTCAGAGCATTACGGCGACCGAGGAGCCTCGCGGAGTGATACGTACTGTGCTTCAACGTAATATTACCCTACTGTGTATAAGGACCATAAATGGCACCTGTTAAGAGACATGGTTACGAAGAGGATTTCAAACTCAATGCTGTCAGTCACACAGTAGAAGTTGGGAACAGAGCAGCTGTGAAATCTGTCTTTGTTATTATGCTCTGCGTCTTTTAGTTTACATTTTGACTGCACAATTGTGAGCTTTTTGTTATGCACAAAAACAACATTGTTTTCTTTTATTTATGCAACATTATTATTTAATAAATGCTCATAATTTATTTTTGAGTAAATTTTATGTACATCTATGCTCTATGTTAATAAAAGTGCCTGTGTGACATCTGGGACACAGCTTTGACTAAGAACTCTCTTTTTGTTCTTACTTTATGGCTTAAAATGGCTTAAAAAATATCGAGATATATATCTTATATCGCCGTCCAGGTAAAAAATATCAAGATATGAATTTTGGGTCATATCGCCCAGCCCTAATATTAACAATAGTATATTAGTAAAATGATGCAAAGCAAGAGCCAGAACACTAAAATCAGAAAAACAAAAATAATCCATTAGAAGAGCAAGACAGCAGGGATTGTTGTGGTTTCCATCAGCTGAAGTGATTTCTGTAAATTAAACCCAAAATGGGAGAACTGCCCATTAAAATAATGGATGTGATATTTAAATATTGACTTTATGACAAAATATGAATATAAAATCAATATTGCTACTCAGAGAAACATACCACATACAACATTTTGGTTCTTGAAATATTTTTGTGGGTTTTTTTCCTGGTTTTCTGAAAGTATGTGACTAAAATAAGCACCAATACCTTTTAAATGTTTGACTTTTATTGTTTGCAACTTTTGAAAGTCTAATTTCCTGTTTCCAGTCTTTTACGTGTAACCCCAACATCTCACATTTCTAACCATTTCTCTTCTAGCATCCATTCCAAAGAAATTTTCCACTCTTTGTCCATCTCCTTCTCGCGGTGCTGGGAGTTCCTGCTGTGGATGGACCCTGCCAACTATGGTGGCGTGAAGGGCAAACTGCCCTCCAGCGTCATGTATGGAGAGGTACTGCCAGATACTGGAGGCTTCTTCCTGTTAAAAGCGAGCTTTTTCTTCCTACTGTCGCCAAGTGCTTGCTCATAGAGGGATGTCTGATTGCTGGGGGTTTGGGGGTCTTTATCTTACAAACTAAAGCACCTTGAGGCGACTCTTTTTGCGATTAGGCCCTGAACTGAATTCATCTCCAATGTTGTTGTTTTTTTGTTTTTTTTTGTAGGAAGGAGCCCAACAGAAGAAAACCAGACAAGAGGAGGGGGATGAGGATAGCAGTGAGGATGAAGATGAAGAAAATGCTGAGGAGGAGGACGGAGATGGAGAGACGGATGAAGTAGAGGATTTGATTGAGAGTAACTGGAATATCATGCAGTATCTTCCTCAAACCGCCTCCTGTCAGAAGTACTTCCTCATGATCGTCTCAGGTAAAAGAAGGAAAATCTCCCAACCTTTTTTTTTTTCTTTGCTTTCTAAGTTACTAACTCTCAAAAACCTTTACCTTGCCAGCGTACATTGCGGCAGTCTATCACAGCATGAAAGAGGAGCTGAGACGTAACGGCCCAGGAGCAACACCAGTAAAGAGACGTGGCAACAGCCAGGCTTCCCAGCAGGCCATTGGGGATCTGAGTGCACTTCCTGGTAAGAAGCTGATCAGGAAGCTGTTGTATGTGCTAAAGACTTCTGTTGTATTTCTCTGGAACTGCAGATTACGCTCAGCCGAGTGTTTAATGTTTACGGCTTCCACAGGAATGATCTCCTTCTCCCAGGAGTACGTGTCCAGCGAGCTGACACAGAACATTTTCACCATCACTCAGAAAATCCAGAAGAAGGTCACTGGTACCAGGAGTGTTACCCACACCTCAGAGATGTTCCCCATCCTGCCTGGGTCACACCTTCCACTCAACAACCCAGCACTGGAGTTTATCAAATATGTCTGCCAGGTAAAAAAAAAAAAAAGAAGAAATCTGCTCCTTTTTTTTCTGCAGCGGTTATTTATATTTCCCCCATCCTTCCCTTGTTTAGGTTCTTACACTAGACGCCAACATTGTAAATCAGGTGAACAAGCTGAAGAGAGACCTCCTACGTCTTGTGGATGTTGGAGAGTTTTCAGAGGAAGCCCAGTTCCGTGACCCGTGTAACTCCTACATCCTGCCAGAGGTTATCTGTCACCACTGCAATTTCTGTCGGGACCTTGACCTCTGCAAGGACCCGTCAGTGGCACAGGTAAGAGTACAATAACTCCTGATAATCACATTTGAAACTGTGAAAGTCAGAAATCTAAATGAGATAAACTTGTTATCTTTTCCTCAGGATGGTTCGGTTTTGCCTCAGTGGTTCTGCTCCAACTGTCAGGCGCAGTATGACACCGAGTCTATTGAGATGGCTCTGGTAGAAGCTCTGCAGAAGAAACTGATGAGCTATACGCTGCAGGATCTGGTGGGTAAAATAATGCTCAGTATATCAAAACACCTGGCAAAATTTAAGCAATGAAATGATAAGAAAAATGCACTCACTACTTCTGGTTGTTTGTTTGTTTTTTCTTAAAAAAAGCAAAGTTTTCCTGGCAGTAAAATCTAACTTGCATGCTTTTTGGCAGCCCATTTTCCAGAAGGTGCCTCACAGGTTTTGTTCAATTTCAGGTGTGTAACAAATGTAAGGGAGTGAAGGAAACCAACATGCCCCTCTACTGCAAATGTGCTGGAGACTTTGACCTCACCTTCCCAGCCAAGGTTCGTACTTTGAAGCACACGGCATCATTCTATTCAGCGATGAACGCATATTATTGACACTGCTGTTTTTGGTCTGTTTACAGAGCTTCTCTGAGCAGATCATGGTGTTTAGGAACATAGCATCCCACTACAACATGAGCTTCCTGGAGGAGACCATAGGCTGGCTGCTCGTTATGAGCCCTCAGATCAACCAGGGTGTTCACTGAATATGAACTTCACTGACACTTCCTTCGCTCCATCCAAATCAGGAAACAGTGCTGAAATTCATTTTTGAGTTTTAGCAAACTTCAGCAGCATTGGTCTCTGCTTCTTGCTGTGTGATTGTGTAACCAAGATGATTCCCCTGTAAATATGTTTAGATTGTATTAGTTATGCATGTGTATGAAGATTTTCACTGATAATAAATGTGTTTTTTATGTGTCTTGGTCTGCTTGTGATTGCTGCAGTTCTGTATTTTTCCTAGAAAACTGAGACAGCGTAACGACAGAGTAGATGTCTCTGTCATTACGCTGTCTCAGTTTTCTCCTCCCTCCCTCGGCTGCTAATGTGTCTGCTGTAAATTGCGCACAGCTTCAATTACATGACCTGCATCCACTCTAATTTCTTCTGCTGTGAAACTTGACTAATGCTGCCTCATTGCATGTTGCGTAATCTTTCATTGTTTTTTTGGTTTGGCGACAGTGAAGATGACTTCTTTTTTTTTATTGAGCAAATTTGAACCTTGCAGACTGAAAAAGATTAATTTCTGGCTGGTTGGAAATTGTTTTTTTTGTCGTTATCCCAAATGGGAAATATGTATCTGGTAGTGAACGTTATGTCTGCTTTAGAATTGCCTTAATCCACACATCCCCTTCACTTTAAGTTCATTGTTTCACAGATGACTCACGTTACCTCCTGGTGGGTGTCTCCCAGACAAGTAATCACATTTCAGACTTAACTGCTGTACAATCAGATTCACTTCTTTGAGGTTCTCATAGACATGTTCTGCGTGTATGTTGATAAAATGAAATGATGAGAGCAATTTTGTGCTCTTAAATGACTTATTTGCATCAGGATCTCAGCAAATGTTACATTTAGTTAGTATGGTTTGTCAGACAAATTACAAAAAACTATTTAAGCTGTATGCTGTGAATCTTCACAATTTTTTTTATATGGTGCAAGTCTACAGTTTCCAAAATTAAGTGACTTTCTGCCAACCTTCATAGCAGATATTGATCATTTGACTTGAGTCTTAAATTTTTGTGGTTTTTTTGTTGTTTTTTTTAAACCACTGACATCTGTATTGCTCCTTGGCAACCAGATGGATTCACACTTCCCCACAATCTTGTTACAGGAACCATTTTATGGGAAATGTCTGCATTATTCGATTACTGTTCATAGCCCTCCTTGTGTTTCTCCTGGTAGTTTCCTCCCATGTGCTGAGCACATCAGACTGAAAGAAGGAAATGAATCAGAGCCTTCAGATGCTTCAGTTTTGTCTTTGTCACAATTTCATGATTTTGTTTTTCCTTTTTAAAAAGTCCCACCAGTCCTCATGTTTGAACCAAGTTAAAGGTTATTTATTGTTGGATTGAATGTCTACAATACATCGACATATGCTGTATGGTTTTTATTTTTTGGTAGCACTTTAGAATAATGCCATACTATCAAACATTATTAAGGTATTAGCAAGTGCCCAAATTCATCATTTATATAGCATTACTCCTCCTTAGTATGACATTTATAAATGCTGATATATTATTATGACTATGATTATTACTAGCAGTGATGTGGTAGCAGTGATAGCTGTACATGATGGATAAACATCTGTATTTATAAACGGCATGCTAAGGAGAAGTAATGACATACAAATGATGAATTAAGCACTTACTAATGTTTCCTAGTGTGGCGTTGTTATAAAGTGCTGCCAGTCTTTTTCTCATGACAGTGTACTAAAATGGTTTGCTGTTTTCAAAATAAACACATTCTCTATATGCTGTTAATATATTCTGAGGTCGTGTCAAGTTAAAGAGAACTAACTGTCTTATGCAAAGATTTCCACAGGGATCTCTTTCTTTTCCCAGTTTTTATCCCCACTAACATCAGCACAGTGTCAAAGTGAGCTGTCACTGACACCTGAGATGCAGTTGCTGTTTGCCACAGTTGGTGTTGGGGAGTCCGTGCACTTGGCCAGCGAGGACTTTGGTCACAGCGGTACGCCGTCTGACAGGTCAGAATGGTTTGAGCCGAAGCTGTTGATGTAGCTGAGCTCTGTGGGTATGGGATTTGTGGGCTCCTTGGTCACCTGTGAAAGGCAGAAGATGTTATTAGACAAACATATCTCACGAAATAGTCCCTAAAAATAAGAAAACAGTCTTATTTTATCTTATTTTAAGTTGTATGATTTGTGCCTGGAGCAAAGTAATGAAGCCAGTGAGCTTCACAACGCGTGTTAGTCTCATGATTATTGTCCATAAAATGACAAACGTAGCCCTGACTTTGACCACAGTTTAAGTGAAGACCCATTAGCTGACCATTATGTCTATGCTTAATTAAATCTTGAACAATACTGTAGGAGCAGCGATTCTTGTGAATTGTGAAAAGATAGACAACAGACACTTCCCCATGACCTCAGCTCATCAGTCCTTCAGGCTGATGAGCTAATAATTGACAGCATTCTCCACAAGACCTGGAGACAAACTAGATTTCTTCTCTGGATGGACAATTTAATTCTATTTATAAAAGTCTTCTACTGGATATAGAAGCAGATTCACAAAAATTCACAAAAACAAATGAAACTGAGTTGCGTTGAATGAATAACGCTTTTTTTTTGCTCACTTCATCAAACTTTCTCTCACTGTAGACTTCATTCTTGTCGATAAATGTCAGCATGATCCAGTCGCAGATTATTGTACACTACAGAGAGGGGAGATGAAGCAGAATAACAGTTACACTAATTGAACAGTGCCGCTTTAATGTCTCAGGATAAAAACAAATTAGTCAATACTCACAATCCCAACAGAAGTCATAGCAGTCACTGTGCTGATGATGGTTGGAATAGGACTAAATTTACCAGCCTGCACAAAAATGACACACAGTTGTTATGGAGTTGTACAGAAAATATTAAAAATGGAAAAACTGACATATTGAGACTTTAAAAACACAGACAGACAGATAGATAGATAGATAGATCTTAATCATATTTTAATGTATTCTCCTCGACGGTGCTCTCTCAGCTTGGTTGTAAACAGTTTAGCTTACAGCACGTTGAGGTGACTGTTGTTGTGATTTGGCACAAATTGAATTGAAATATTGGGGGGGAAAATCGTAGAAAATTGAAAATGTTTGTAACACTAAAGAGTTAATTCCTAATAATTAAAAAAACATAACATAAAAAAATAATATAACGATAGATACAACAATAAGCAGGTCTAAAGTAGAATCTACTCACATGTCCATGAACTATGATGTCTAGACGGATACCATAGGCCTTGATTAGTGTCCGAGTTTCTTCCCCATCCTTACTGTAGTATTTGGCAAACCTGTAGAATTACACATAAATTATTACAACAAGAAAAAAAAACAGGTGAGCATAGCACAAGAGCGTTTTAAAGACTGTTTTAAAAATAAAGTATAAAAGTCAGTGTTGGACGCCGGTGCTAACCTGTAATAATAACCAGCGTCGGGCAGATCCTTTCGGAGATCAAGGCGACGGAACGAGTATGTGGGTTTACAGTGTGAGGGATCCAGATCCAAGTTACACTTCCAGTTGATGAAAACACCGATCACTCCTCCCTGAACTCAGACAGCATGACAGTAGTCATTTTTAACCCTCGTGGGTGCCATTCTTAAGACATCATGTAAACAGCAATATCCCAGGAGAAGAATATAAAGTATTCAAACTTTATCAGTAACACAAATGAAATACGTGCCTGAGTACTTTCTGGGCAAATCCTAAAAGTAATCTTGGGAAAATTCAAACACCAAGACACCAATCAGATTAGAATTAACTAATGAGAAATTTGGATAGAGACGGCACAAACCATAATGATATTACCACATAAGAATCTGCAAAACTGTAAAATAAGTTTCATATTTACTGAAGTGTTACAATAGCTGATTTGGGACAAATCGCAAGAATGGCCTTTCTGTCTAAGTTTTATATGTCTATTTTATGTCTATGTGAATGTTATTTATAGAGACATAAATTTATTCTAATTTCTATTGTAATGTTAAGATTTGTTCTAATTTTAGATTGCTGGCTGGGGCTTGATGTTGATCCACACATTTTAAAATGAGAAACACTCTCCACAAATGAAATATTGTGAACACTATGCAGTGCAGTGCAGGCATCATACTCACGGTGTTGCAGAGCTCACTAAAATTCTCCCTCGCTTGTGCTGCGATGTATCCCAAGCGGAAGATGGGACAGTAGGGGTCATGCTCCTCATCATAGTGACACTTATTCAGGTATCTCTTACTGTCTCGCTTGTTTCGGGCATCCTTAATATTTCCCCTGCCAAAGACAAGAACATCAGTATCTGCAGCTTAAATGTCCAGAAGTATTAACTTCTATGTGACCCTACCTCAGCACTTTAAATTTGGGGAAGTGGATAGAGTTCCTGATGAACACTGTGAAATTGATGGCCTCCTCTAATGGTGGTTCTCTGTTGAAGACAGCAAATATTTAACATTTCCTTAAAGTGACCTTGAAGTGGTTTTTGCATCTGGTTCAGGTTACACAATTTGTTTGACTGGTTTGGTCATCATTTGTTCAAAGTAGTGACCGAGAAACTGATAATATCCATCTTGTCTCCAAGGAAGCACAGTGGATCTGTTTTCTCACATAGAGAAGGTTCTTGGTTCTTTCAAAAACCCCAAAATATGTGAACTTTATTGTGTTTTACTCATGTGGATGTGTTTTGATGACTAGTTTTTTTTTTTCCAAGCTGTATTTAATGATGACTTAATATTTAATGCTTTACTAATTTTACTAGTTATTACACAAGAGATATCTTTTGGGGATGGAAGCTCCAGTATTTCCCATTTTTGTAACATAATATAAAGAATTCAAGCTTAAGACTGCCACTGCATAACCAAACAGAAATCTACTCCCTTTAGAGATCACCACAGCAGACTATCTGGCCCCATCTCAACTTCCCTCTCTCAAAACTGCTGTATGCTGTATGTACTCGTTTCTAATCTTGCACATCCTGGTCAATTTCAGAGAAAATCTTAACATTTTCTGCTTTGCCACCTGTCTTTTTGTCAAAATCATGCATCAAGCCAAATCTCTTGTAAATTTTACTTTTCACTCTTGCTGCTATCATAGTCACAAATCACCTCTGACACCCTCCACCCTGCCTGCACTCTCCTCTTCACCTCTCTTGTGCACTGTGGATTTAAATGTTTTTAAACAGGTTTTTAAACTCATCTTACTTCACTACCTCTCCTCCTCGCAGCTTCACTGTAACATCTGTTTCCCTCATTTACACACACATTCTGTTTGCTTCCACTGACTTTAATATCTTTTTTTCTCCAGAGCATACCTCCACCTCTTCAGGCTCTTTTCCACCTGCTGCCTACTCTGAGCGCAGATCACAATGCCTTCTGTGAACATTACAGTCCACAGAGACTCGTGCCTTACCCTATCTGTCGGCCTGTCCACCACTGCAAACAAGAAAGGGCTCAGAGCCAATCCCTGATGTAATCCCACCTCCACTTTAAAAACATCTGTCACTCCTACCACACAACTCATCCTACATATTCTTCACCGGCCTCTCAATTCCTGAAGACTACTTAAAGAAATTACAAGAAAGCTTGGCTGAGTGTGTTCAGTAAATATTGACTTTCAAGCTTGTTAGGACTGTACCATTTTGTTTTTGCCTTCATTTCCATGTATGTTTGCACATGTTTTAATAAATCGCTGCACCAATTCATATTTTATTTCATGTTAGTTTCCCATGTTTTTGGATATTTAGGCTCAGTTTGAGTCTGTTTAGAACTTGTATGGATTTTTAGAGCAATGCATATATACCTGACATGATGCTGATGATTCTGTAGCACCCATCTTACCGTACTACAGCGTATTCCTCAATCGGACACCAGCTTTGTACCTCACAGGTTTTAAAGGTGTGGTTGTAGTACTGAACACATCTGCCCGTCCTTCTGCCTGTAGGAAAGTGTTTGAAACAAACGGTGGCAAATACAAATCAAAAAAGGCATGAAGAAAAATTAGATGAGAAGTGAAAACATTACCGTGGCCACTGAAGTTGACTTCCCCTTCAACGCAGTCAGAATCAGTGGTGCAGTTGGCATCGGCAACATTAAAATGCTAAAGTGAATAGAGACAGATGTCAGTGATGGGAGGGAAAATGTGTCTTTGTTACTCAGTAGATTTTAGATGACCTCTCACCTCAGCACAGGTGCCTTGTCTCTGATTGAACGTGAATTCTCGTCTCAGTATTGTGCTAATCACATCGCCACCCTAAACAAAAAGGGGGAAAAAAAGACTTAAAGTGGTTAACTCAAGCATGAGCTATGCTGCACAAGTTTAATGAAGAAATCACCTCTGAGGGTCTGGCATACTCCACAGTGTCCAGGATCTCATCTCCGTGAATTGCTGAGCCTTTCATGAGAGTATAAACAGAGCTCTCTGGACGGGTTTCGCTCTCTTGGTATGCTTTCTGACTTATAAAGACATACCTTCAGGATGATAGAAGAGACAGCGGTAATATCACATTTTCTACCATGATGTCAGTTTTTATTGGAGGTGTCATGTTACGCTGGATCTGCTCAGCCCTCTTTGCTGAAGCCAAGAAAAGGTGATGATGTACTTTAATTCAGGGCATTTAGTTTATTTCAAATCTGAAACACTTTACATCTGTTCTCCTTGGATAGCATTTAAATCTCTGATAATATAGAGAGGGGATGAGCCACACTCAGTTGGATTGTTGAATTTTATGCTGTTAATTGCAAATGGGATGCATTTCCTCCCCACAAAACTGCACTACATGAGTTCAAATTTAAAGCCGTAGTGTATTTATTTTATCTGCATGAATATTATTCATTAAAAATAATTTTACTATAATTAAATTTAAAAGAAAACACATTTAGACCAACAGATCTAGCAGAAAAAATGTAGAAAAGACAAAATAAACCTTTGAATTTCATATATTGTTCACACACCTGGTCATTAGACATGCAAAAGTACAAACATGAAGCTTACCATATGAAATAAGTGATCACAAGAAACTGAACACCCCTGTAAATCACGCCAAGAGTTCTGTTCTTAACCACCATCACCTTGGGGGTCTCATAGTCCCAAAAGCCATGAATATACTCCTTCAGGAAGTTATGTAGCCCCATGATGATTTTATGGCACGTTTCCGTCATATCCTCAGATGTTCTTGTGAAGTCTTATGATTGAATCTGTATATTTAGCTTTAAATATCTGTCATTATGTCTTTTTCTCCGCTCCAGCCTGCATTTCTCTCAAGCATCCCTGGCACCAGTGAGTGAACGAGAGAGTAGGGGGTGGGTCCTGATGTGGTTGAAGGCAGGCTTCATTTTTTTTTTATGCCACTCTATTCTGATAAATCAGCTTTATGCCTGGATCAGCTTCTCCCTGTACAAGACTCTTTTAACTTTCATTTTCTTGTTATTAGTTTTTTTATCTTTCTTTTTTTTTTTTACATAATGGCTTACTTTGCACATAAACTGTTTTTAAATTGTCGATTTTAAATTGAAATGACTGGTTTTGACCCCTGTGTGTTGGTCTGGATGTTTATGGTCAACTGTCAAGCCTGCAGAAAGGTGTGATGAAAAAGGGGATGCCAAATAAGCACAATAACCTGTCCATACCTGAGGTCTTGGAAACTGCCAAGCAAAGACTCGCAGCCTTGGGTAGCTGCTTGGAAAGGTATACCAGAAAGACTGAAGCCAGGAGAATAAACCATCTAAGGTACTCTTAGTGGCAGGGAAACAATATGAGAACAACAGCCCCACTAATGCTGGAGACCTAGCAATGCTGGAAGACCATGTGGGGGGTGGATGCAACCTATAGCAATAATGCTCAGTGGCTAGTGGCTCTAAGAGCAGACCACAGCAACCTCCCTGGACAAGATCCAGTAACCATCATAGTAGTAGACATCTGAGAAAGGGTCTTAAGCATGAAGATTTGGACAGCACCAGGCCTTGACAGGATACACAGATACTGACTAAAGGAGCTAACTGCCCTCCATGAATCTCTGGTAGCACAAATTAACCACCTGCTAATGGATGAGACACGACGAGAATGGCTAACTGAAGGCCGGACAGTCCTGATTCCAAAGGATGCCCAGAAGGGACTGGTCCTATCCAACTACTAGCCAATAACTTGCTGCATTACATGGAAGCTTCTGTCAGGCATCATAGCAAATGGAACAGGCACATGGCTCAATACATGAGCGGGGCACAGAAAGGAATTGGCGGAAAAACCCAGTGAGGGGGAAACATTAGCTACTGGTAAAGCAGTAACGGTAAGACCAGACCGACCAATCTACGCACTGCCTGGACTGACTTCAAGAAAGCCTCTGACTCAATGACTCACATGTGGATCCTGGAATGCCTAGAACTGTACAAGTACTTTTTCTACTCAATCAGAGCATTCAGAGTGCTTTATACAGCATCCCTCATTCACCCATACACACCCATTCATACAAGCCCTTTTTCTATGCTTAAGTGTTTTCTATCTAACATTCACACTTGGATGGATGCATTGGAGAGCAACAAGGTGTTAATATCTTGCACAAGAATATTTGGTATGCAGTCTGGAGCAGCCAGGGATCAAACCACCAAGAATCCAATTAGTAGGTACTCTTACACTTCTGAACTACAGCCAACCCTGTACATCAGGAACATGCCAACAAATGACCATGTGCTTAGCAAATATTTCAGGCATCAGAAACATGAGAAAGAAGAAGAGCAAGTAGGGGAACCATCATGGAAGGTCAGGCCCCCGTACGGTATGTACCACCGGCAGATAGAAGAAGTGTCTGTTATCAAGAAATCCAACCAATGGCTGGATAAAGCTGTACTGAAAGACAGCACAGAGGCACAAATCATGGCAGCGCAGGAACAAGCTGCAAGTACAAGATCCATAGAGGCCATGGTGTACCACACCAGCCAAGACCCCAGGTGCAAGCTGTGCAAAGATGTCCCTGAGACAATCCAACACATAACACCAGGGTGCAAGATGGTAGCAAGTAGAGCATGCATGGAATGCCATAACTAGGAAGCTGATACATACAGAAATATCTGTGTCATTTATGGTCTGAAAGTAGTGGTGAACAAAAAGAGGAAGACGGCCATAGTGATAGATGTGGCTTTGCACCTGCAACTTTTTTTTTACGTGCGCTCAGAATAGTGGCACAAAAATAACGCCATAATTTTGAGCTTTTAAAGATGAAACAAGAACTGGGTGCACAAGTTTGAATTTATTTTGGATTTTCTCTAATCCACACAGGTTCAAAATTATACATACAGGCTTAAACATATACGTACACTCGGTTAAATATTTTAATAAATGACGCTGACAGTTCTATGATGACCTATGAACTTATTTTTAGTGATAATGATTGGCTACAAGTGGTAGTTTCTCTTTCCAGCATAAAAATTATTTTTTTGTTTTGTTTTAAAGCGCTTATTCTATTGACCAATGCTCAGAGTAATGGAAAAGTCCAATAGTGACCATTATAAGTCAGGTGTGTGCTGGGAAACAAAACAAAATAACTGAACTCTATCAAGTGAGAGGCTGAGGTGTAACTTGCTAAGTGACATTGAACCAATTATAAGTGGGGCTATATGTATTTATTTAAACCAGTATGTACAATTTTGTATAATCTACTGTTTGGATTAGAGAAAATCCAAAAGAAAATAAAACTTCTGTACCCAGCTGTTGGTTTTTAAAGTCATTAACGATGTGTGCTTAACGATGTGTGCTGTACAATTATTCCACTCAGGAAAAAGAACAGTTCAAAGAAATCATTAAAAGCACACCATTGATGAGTGTATGTAAACCTTTACTCCTGGCACGACATTATTTCTTTAGATGACTGCGGATTTAATAAAGAAGGTGCTTTTCATCATGTTGGCTATATGCTGTTTGTTGTGGACAACAAAATCCCAAAGATGAGTATAAGTTTTATATGTACGTATGTTTCATGCGCAAACACTGCTTTGTAAACAGGCAAATAAACGGCCCACCCCTGGGTCCTACTGCTTGGGCCTCTCTTTCGCGCATGTCAAGCCACACGTGCATCTCCTGCGTGTTGTGTCGGTCGTTGTTGTGTACCCTTGCGAATTGTGTAATTTGTACACAACTACATTTGGATAAAACTCTGTGGAGGGTTAGAAACGGTCTCTAAATGGGAGGTCTTCAAAAGAAAAAGGTCGGTGTGGGTGTTCGTGTAATGTCGGGCGTTTTATTACCAAAAATCTGACTGTCCCGTTAGCTAACAGCTAGCTGAAGTTTGTTTTTCTCAAACAGTAGATTCTTCTGGACGCGGATGAGCTTATGTGCCTTGTTAACACATACCGTTTGAGTTGAATATGAGCATCTTCCTATGTTTTTCAGTTTGAGAGGGGCTCTGCCACCAACTACATCACAAGAAACAGAGCTCGAAAGAAGTTGCAGCTCAGCCTCCCAGACTTCAGGTAACGTTGCAGTTAGCAATTGTACACGTGTGTGTGTTTGTGTTTTAAATCACGATTTAGTCATACTTTAGTTATACTGTATTAGTTATTTTATAGTAACGCTTTCTGGGTGAGAAAAGGTGCGAGGGCCCATTTACGCAAAGTCTTTAAAACTCAGTGAGTGAGTTTGTTTATTTTTGTTGGGTGCTGTAAAACTCATGCGTTTGTATTGAACAAGGTAGACAATTGTGCAGGGTCAAACAAAAGTGCATTTCTTTTCGGCTCCTGGCTTTTGAGGTCACAACAGTAGATTCCAGTCCCTAGCACATCCTCCTTTCACATCAACGCTCTGCATGTCCTTCACTACATCCATGAATCTTCTCTGTGGTCTTCCTCCTTTCCACCTGACAGGCAGCTCCTTCATCAATATCCTTTGTCCAGTAATTATCCACTGTCCCTCCTCTACACATGTCCAAACCATCCCAGCCTTGTTTCTATTTCTAACTTTGTCTCTGCTCAGTCTTAGCTGTCCCTTTGATGTACTCAATTCTTACATTCCCACTGTAAATTTGAAAGTCTCAGCATCTACAGCTCTACCAGCTTGGCCTCCCATCCAAATTATACTTCACAGCACGTCTCACTACCATCTTGCAATACTTAGCTGTCATTCTTGCTGCTATCCATCTGCCACAAATCACCCCTGACTCTCATTTCCATCTTTTCCACCCTCCCTGAACTCTCTTCTTCACTTCTCTTGTGCACTGTTGATTTGGACGGTTGACCCCAGCAATAAAACGCATCTTCCTTCACTGCCTCTGCTCCTAGTTAGTGAAATGCAAAAAGTATTAATGCAGCCTCGAAAGTGAAGCAAAATTTAATTAGCACATCAGTAAAAACTTTACCATCAACAAGAAAAAATGTATTGACGCCAAAGTTAGTCAGACAAAGTTATGTTAGTAGTTAGTAATGAATCTGCACCTAGTTATATTCTTTATGATCAACACTATATCCATAAATCGCATCGGACATATATTGTGCATTAATTAATTTAACAAAAAATTATGAGGTGTCTTAAATTTTCAGTGAATGTGATCAGAATATTTAGCAGTGGTTGGTAATTTCAAAATAAATCCATGGCTCTGAAAGTGTTACTCTCCATGCCAATATTACTTTTTGGGGGGTTTGTTTTTTGTAAAACCAGCAATTCAAATGTAACAATATTTACATTTTCAAAAATGGACCGGTCAACTATTATTATTTTTTTTTTTCCGCCTAATAAGATTTCTTTTTATAAACACCATCACGTGCCATCACAGCAACTTACTTTTCTCCAAGTTTGTTCCAAATCTCGATTTCCAGCCTTTCTCAGAAAGGAGCCTTGTTGCAGGCAAATAATTTCTCTTCTCTGATTTTCAGGCGACTTTGCATTCTCAAAGGCATATATCCTCATGAGCCAAAGCACAAGAAGAAGGTGAACAAGGGCTCTACAGCCCCAAGGACCTTCTACCTGCTCAAAGACATCCGCTTTCTGCTCCATGAGCCAATTGTTGGAAAGTTCAGAGAGTATAAGGTATATTACATAAGAAACCAGTACCTTAGTGTGCTTTACCTCTATAAAAGGATATTTAAATCACTTTGCTTGAATCAGTTTTTCCTCAGCATGTCATTGGTTTATAGTTTGATTTAAATTTGGTTGACAATCTTTTTGGTACCTGTGTTATTTTCAACATTTATTTTTGTTTTGTAGATATTTGTGCGTAAGCTTAAGAAGGCTTATGGAAAAACAGAGTGGTCTGCAGTGGAAAGACTGAGAGAGAACAAGCCGACCTATAAATTGGATCACATCATCAAAGAAAGGTGGGGTGGTTATTCTTCACACTGAACATAAGAGGGCATAGTTGATCTCTTCTTTTTTTTTTCTCTGCCACTATATGAATTAAATTGAAATTGTAGGGTAACAGTAGGACAGAGTCTTTAGGAGTCTGTCAGTATTTTTTTACAGCTTTTAATATGCAAGTTATCTTGGTTTTTTTTATTTCAAAGGTAAGATGTTTTTGTCAAAACAAAACCTCATAAATATTGCTTGTGCTTCTTTGTTTGGCAGGTATCCAACCTTCATTGATGCCCTCCGTGATATCGACGATGCCCTCTGCATGTGCTTCCTCTTCTCCACTTTTGCTCGAACAGGAAAATGTCATGTGCAGACAATCCAGCTGTGCAGACGCCTCACTGTGGAGTGGATGAACTATGTGATCGCATCACGTTCTCTCCGAAAGGTGCAAGTTCACCAGCCTGTTATTGATATGACTCTGTGAGAGTTGGTTGACCTGTGTTCTGTAATGTGCTAAACGTTTGTCTGTTTTGATAGGTTTTCCTCTCCATCAAGGGAATATATTATCAGGCTGAGGTGATGGGACAGCTCATTACATGGGTGGTGCCATATCAATTCTCCCATGATGTAAGTGCAGTTTGGCAAATTGCAGTCAACAGGGACAGTGCTAATAATAAGCAGTCACTTTATTACTGTTGGGTTATAATGTAGGTTGCCAGGCCAACATTGTAAATAAAAAAATTGTCCTTAATGTCTTGCCTGCTTATTAAGAATCAGAAAATGTGTGGCACCTATGAACAAGAAAACTGACTTTGCTGATGGCTTTAACTTGTGAGCAGCTTATGTTTTAAAATTAGAATATACTAAAAATTATGTTGGAAGTGACTCTGATTGAGCTCACACTTATAAATGTATCACTGAAACTTGGTCAAACTGATATTTGTTTCCCTTTCAGCACCCCGTTGATGTTGATTACAGAGTAATGGCAACATTCACAGAGTTGTACACCACTCTGCTGGGCTTTGTCAGTTTCAGGCTCTACAGTTCCCTCAACTTGGTCTACCCACCAAAGGTATCGTGGACTGTAATATAAAAAAGGATTTATGATAAATTGATCATATGTAACCCGACCTGTCCTCAGTTAATATTGCCTCTCATTTTGCAGCTGGACAGTAATACAGAGTCAGAGCCTAAGGAAGAGAGTGAGGATGACTATGCCATGAATTCAGAAAGTTACTTAGAGGTGAGTCACTTTGTTTTAAACAGTGTAAAAGACCTCTGATGTCTTTTGTTCATGGTGCTCATTACATTGAAAGGAGGCTTGTTGGTTATCCAGAGTGACAGAATAAATTCACTTAAACCATCCAGCATAAAGCAGCGTTGGAGTTTTGTTAAAACTATATCACCACTTCAGTGGCAGAGAGAACTTGGTCACACAATTTCTCCAATAGCAAAAGCATTGTTGATGCTTTTTGGGAAAAAAAGTGTCTCAGGTGACCTCTAAAACAAGCTTTTAAAGCACAGGGTACGTTATTTTCCTGGCTTCACCAATCTGTAAAGACAATGCGTTCTGTTACTCAAGCAGGAGTCGTCTTTATTTTCCCTCAGCTTTACTGAAACATAAAACTGGGATATGTGCTAATGTGCATTTATAAAGTTTAGACTTGTACTCTGCTGAATATGATCCATATTCCTTACTAGGTTATATCCAGTGGGGTTGTCAGGGGGAGCTCTTTATTGAATAGTTCGCTGTACTATGCAGTGCTTCAGAGGTTCAATAACCCCCTACATGAACTCACCCACTCAGTCAGCCAATTCATTTACACTGTAGCATTAACAGGAACAGTTAAGAGTCACGTAACAATAACAGATGTAAATAACACAAGTTTCCTCGCTTAAACGGCAACACATGTTCCCAAGGCATGATTGGAGATAACTAGTCACTCCCAACACGCCATGATACCACGTTCTGATTGATTAAATTAAAACGTACAGCTCTGCTATCACTTCTGACATAAACGAAGACAGAAAACTAAACAGCAGTGGCTTTGTAGGGTTGCTGAAGTTGGGCTAGCTGTAGGGCTGGGCGCTATATCGAGGTTTTTTTTTTTGTTTTTTTTTTAAATATCGATATATTTTTATACGAGATATAAGATGTGACAATATCCTTTATATCGATATAGTCTATGTTACGTAATAATTATACTTGTGGAGACGCAGGTTTGCCTCTCTTGCGTCCACTTTTGTCTCTACGCAACGTTACTCGGCCTCGCCTCTCTCCTTCACTGAATTCTACTCCCCCTCCCCCATCGCTTCACCTGCAGGCAACGACAAGATGGACATGGCAAATCTCCATTAACGAGTTACTGCGCATCGCCCCGCGCGTGGGGCTGCACGGCATCAACGTGTTAGCGAGCTAACCGTGCTAACAAGCTAACCACGCTAACGCCTAAAATCCTTTCATTTTCTCAAAAGTTGACAGCGCGCCTTATGTATGAATTCTGGTTGTGTTTGATGACCGCAAACCGATTTTATGTGGTACACAGCGCTCAGCAATCTGTCAAAAAATGTTTTAGTATGACTTTGGTAGAGCTACGGAGCTGCACCGATTGATGGATTGTCGGAGCATTACGGCTACCGTAGTCTGGAGCCTCGCAGAGTAATACGTACTGTGCTTCAATGTAGTATAGACCCTGTGCACAAGAAAATGCTAACTTCTTGGTTTGAGACTGGATGTAGGGTTGTGAATTTCCGGTAGCTTTACTTTGCGGTCAATCGCTACTGCGAAGATATACTCCAAAATCATGTCCAAAACTCGAAAAAGGAAAGATCGCGTTAAGTTACAAAGAGGAGAAGGTGGGAACACTCACCACTGTTGTGTCATAAAAAAAATCTAATGATCAATTTTGACGTTTAAAGAGTTTAGATCGATCAGTTGTTTACATCACTCAACACAAGCAGAACTGCATTACTGCAGCAGAAGACACATCGTCCACATTCAGAAGCACATCTCTGTATAGTGACTGGTCTTATGATTTAATAGGCAAATGTTCAGCATTCAAACTACAGGTGAAGAATAGTCAAACCAGATGTTTCCCCGTTATGTCGATATCAGCTAGTCAAGTACACACCCACACAGCATGTTAACAAACCGTGAAAAAAGCCACACAAAAAATGAATGATTGCTGGTAAGGGTTTCTATACATTACTATTTACGAAGGGTATGTTGTGACTTACCTTCAAAATTACAGTGGTCCCTCGTTATAACGCGGTTCACCTTTCACCTCGCTGTTTCACAGATTTTTGTAGTGCAAGTTTGCATGCTTTTTTTTTTTACATCACATTGTGTCCTGCGTCCTGATCGCTGCAGACGATCTCCTCCGTGACGTCTCTCCTGTACAGTACAGAATCGCTGCATCGATCGCTAGCAGTGTGACTCTGAAGTGCAGTGCTGTATGCCCACGATGTCGACAAAACGTTTTGCACCGTCAAAAAATAAAATTTGCTACTTGATTTCACGTATCGCTGGTTATTTTCAGAACATAACACCTGCGATAAATGAGGGACAGCTGAGAAATATAACATTTGAATCCCTTTTCTCTTTTGCTCTGAGGCGCGGGGGAAAAAATATTGTCAAGTCAATGAACATCATTTACAGATATATTGGGTAAATGCCCAAGACATCTATAGCAATGTAAATCGCTGCTTGATTCATTCATTTGCTTAACTTGTTTTGGACCGTAAACAAGGCGCGAATAGGACACCGGAAACAAAGCTCCCCACAGGAGTTTCTGCACCGGAAGTAGCATATGCTAACGTGCACATAGTCTTTTACCGTATTGTGTGTATAAGGACCATAAATGGCATGAAGCGGATTTCAAACTCAAGGCTGTCAGTCATGCAGTAGAAGTTGGGAACAGAGCAGCTGCGAAATCTGTCTCTTTGTTATTATGCTCAGCCTCGTTTAGTTTACATTTTGACTGCACAATTGTGAGCTTTTTGTAATGCACAACAACAACATTGTTTTCTTTTATTTATCAAGCATTATTATTTAATAATGTATTTATTTATTTTTGAGTAATTTTTTAATGTACATATATGCTGTATGTTAACAAAAGTGCCTGTGTAACATCTGGGACACAGCTTTGACTAACAACTCTCTTTTCTTACTTTATGACTTTAAAAAAAAAAATTGAGATATATATCGTATATCGCCATCCAGCTAAAAAATATCGAGATATGAATTTGGGGTCATATTGCCCAGTCCTAGCTAGCTGGTATATAATGATGTACTATGTGGTGGCCAGCTACACAGCTATGTTTAGCATAATATAAACACAGTGAAGCTGGAGGATGAATGCTAACATTTTCCCACTCGCTACAAGCTAATGTGAGGGTTCCTGATGGTTAGGGACAAATGTAACCGCACGGCAGGATGCTGTAAACCAGGGGTCCCCAATCCCAGTCCGTGAGGGCCGGTGTCCCTGCAGGTTTTAGATCTCACCCTGGGTCAACACACCTGAATCACATGATTAGTTCTTTACCAGGCTTCTGGAGAACTTCAAGACATGTTGAGAGGGTAATTTATCCATTTAAATCAGCTGTGTTGGATCAAGGACACATGTCCTTCAGGGACACTGGTCCTCGTTGACTGGGATTGGGGACCCCTGCTGTAAACGGACCAAACTTCAGTCAGGAGAACAACTGAGATAATCCATCCACAATGCGAGGTAAGTCATTAATATATTGCTGCATGGGCTCGACTGTAGTTACATCGTAAGGTTATAAAAACTGGGCTTTAAAATGACTAGTGGTAATAAAAACCGAGACAGGCGGACGGTGATCGCTGACTTTTTTAGGGGCTTGTTCAAATGAAATTGAATAAAATACAAAGCAGTAAAACATGTTAAAAACCCAATAGCCTTAATAAATGCAGAGTACCCAGAAGCAGGGTTCATGCGGCATCACTTAAAGATTGGATACCCTACCTGCTGTGAATGTTTTAATGCAGTACAGTTGTTGTTATTATTATCACTTGTCACATTCTGTTTGTGACAGTTAAAATAAATAACATTCATATAAGAAATTAAATTGTTTTGTGTAAACTGTATATGGTGTTAAGTAGGCCTATACTACTGTACTTTAATGTCAGTCATAGGGGTGGTACTTCAAGAGCCATATATTTTATGAGGTGGTACTTGTTGTGAAAAGTTTGAGAACCACTGCGTTTCGCCTGGGTTGGACCTCCTTTTTGCTTCAGAGTTGCCTGCATTTTTTGTGCCATAGATTCAACAAGGTGGTGGAAACATTCCTCAGAGATTTTAGTGCATTTGTCTGCTGCTCAGACCTGGTGCAAATCTCCCGAACCACCACATCCCAGTGGAGCTCTATTGGATTGAGATCTGCTGACTTTTATAAGCTATTTAAGTGCAGTGAACTCATGGTCATGCTCAGGTTGAAAACAGTTTTAGATGATCTGAGCTTTGTTTCATGGTGTGTTATCCTGGTGGAAGCAACCATCAGAAGATTGTTACACTGGTCATAAAGGGATGGGCATGGTCAGCAGCAATACTCGGGTAGGTTGTGGGGTTTAAATGATGACCAGTTAGAGCTGGGCGATATAAGATTTTTTTTCATTTCAGGCGATAACGATATATATCACGATATAAGCCAAATAACTATATTTGTAAGATTTAAATGTGCCGTTGCTCACAAGTAAAATGTGAAATAATCAGCAGCTTGTTTTGATTTAAATATTTATTTCCCATAATAAGTTCAACAGGGTAGATGTACTTAAGGAACATGAGACTTTTTCAGATAAATAAAGGCAAATATTGCAAACTACACAAAAGGCAGCCGCTAAAGCGTTTAAGTTTCAAAATAGAACAAACAAAACAGACTACTAAATTGTCAATTCCACTTAGAAACAAAATATTAATTCTAAAAATAAATCTTAGTTTGTTTTACAGAAGAACAGACAAAATTGACTAACAGCTTAGATTTTCAAACAGTTTTAACAGTTACTTTAGTCTGACAAAAGCCGAATGACGAATTAGCGCTTTCAGTCAGAGGTTGAGCATACACCGGTTTATTGTATTTCCAAACTTGCTTTCGGCACAATTTACAGTGTGCGCTACTCTGTTTTTTGTCAGACTTGAAATAGCCGAAATACCTCCACACTACGGAACTTCTACGTCTCTTCCGTTCGACAATCTCTCCGGCATTGGAACCATCATCTGTTTTCTCTTCGGTAACCTTTGGTCACGCTCTCGGTTGATTTTTCTCTAGTCAGCACACTCATTTCCTCCATTACCTGGGCGGCACGGCGGCTGGCTGCTTCCCAAACAAACACACATGTACGGCTGCACGATCTGATATGTGCGGCTTGGCACTTGTGCTGTACGTAACAAGTCACGTGACGTGACGCTGCGGCTGTGATTGGTTCGGCTCTGCGCTAGTTAATTTGGATTGGCTGTCCTTTTTTTTTTTTTTTTTTTAAAGAGGACAAGCGAGATGAGGTCTATCGCAATAGTTTAACTTTTCTATCGAGAAAAAGTTACTTCGCAATACATATCGTTATCGTTCTATCGCCCAGCTCTATGACCAGTTAAGGGGCCCACATTATTTCGCCACTGAGCTATTGATACAAAGAAGCATGGAGCCATGCTTTCATGTTGTTTGCACAAAATTGATGTGATGCTCTTCTGCCATGGTTGTAATAAGTGGTTATTCAAGTTTCTATTGCCTTGCCATCACCAGCCTGGCCAGAAAGAAAGGTTGCTGCCATGTGATTGGCAGATTAGGTATTTGCATAAATAAACAGTTGAACAGGTGTCTGTAATAAAGTGACTCGTAAGTGTATTAATTTAACTTACACATACAGTACACTTAACATGAGGTCTTGCCCTATATCATTTCAGACACTTTAATTAGAGCTCAACATGTAGTCTACCTAAAAGCATTCAGTATGCTAATAGAGAAATTGTGTAAACTCATGTTTTTAAAGAAACAAGCCTCATATGCTTAAATTAAACTGTTGACCAAACTAACTAAATCTATTAAGCACGCACACATTGAGGTGTAAATGCTAACACTTGTGCTTACCTTGTTTTTGATTTTGCAGAAACTGTCAGCTCTGAGTGCCAGTCTGGCACGCGTGGTTTCTTCTGCAGAGGAGGAGGAGGCTCAACTGGACCAGTTTCCCAGTGAAGGGGTAAGAAAGCTAACTTGCAAAACATGACACATCACATGTATCTTTTGATTTACTCAGGCAAGGCACAACTATTTGTTATTGAGAAATATAATCAAAATACACAGATCACCACTTCATGCATAATGCCTCTTATAAATCTATGGATATGTGTGCACGAAACTCTACTTTTGTCCATGACGCGCTTATCATCAGGGTCATGCTTCACATGACAACCAAAATAGTTCCAAACGCCAGATCTGAATGAGGGTGGGGGAGGTTCAATTTGCCATGGTGCAACGAGCTTAACTTCTGTCTTGCTAGCTTGCGCTTGCTCAGTGGATCTGCGCTCGACAGTGCAGCCTAGGCGGAGTAGTCAAATGCAGATCCACTGAACGCTCAACACAGACAGCATCGTCAGAAGAAAAGTTGATAAAATAAATTTTGTATTGTTCGATACATATGCGTACCGAATCATCTACACATCCGTGTAGATGCTAAAAATGACAGCCTCAACATGGCATTTAATCTGTTGTTAGATTCAATTGGTTTCTCTCAAAATGTAAAAGAACCCACCCACCACTTTAATCACACTCTAGATCTTGTTTTAACATATGGCATAGAAACTGAACATTTAACAGTGTTTCCTGAAAACCCTCTCCTGTCTGATCATTTCTTGATAACATTTACATTTACAATAATTGATTACGCAGCAGTGGAGAGTGGACTTTATCAAAGTAGATGTCTTTCTGAAAGCGCTGTAACTAAGTTTAAGAATATAATCCAGCCACTGTTATCATCGTCAATGCCCTGTACCAACACAGAGCAGAGCAGCTATCTGAACGCTACCCCAACAGAGGTCGATTATCTTGTTAATAATTTCACCTCCTCACTACGTACGACTCTGGATACTGTAGCTCCAGTGAAAACTAAGGTCTCTAATCAGAAGTACCTGACCCCGTGGTATAATTCTCAAACACGTACCCTAAAGCAGATGACTCGTAATCTGGAGAGGAAATGGCGTGTCACAAATTTAGAGGATCATCATTTAGCCTGGAGAAATAGTTTGTTGCTTTATAAGAAAGCCCTCCGCAAAGCCAGAACAGCTTACTACTCATCACTGATTGAAGAAAATAAGAACAACCCCAGGTTTCTCTTCAGCACTGTAGCCAGGCTGACAAAAAGTCAGAGCTCTTTTGAGCCAACCATCCCTTTAACGTTAACTAGTGATGACTTCATGAACTTCTTCACAAATAAAATTTTTATCATTAGAGAAAAAATTACCAATAATCATCCCACAGATGTAATATTATCTACAGCTACTCTTAGTTTCATTGATGTTAAGTTAGACTCTTTTTTTCCAATCGATCTTTCTGAGTTAACTTCAATAATTACTTCCTCCAAACCATCAACGTGTCTTTTAGACCCCATTCCTACAAAACTGCTCAAAGAAGTCCTGCCATTGATTAATTCTTCGATCTTATATATGATCAACCTATCTCTAATAATCGGCTATGTACCACAGGCCTTCAAGGTGGCTGCAGTTAAACCTTTACTCAAAAAGCCATCTCTAGACCCAGCAGTCTTAGCTAATTATAGGCCAATCTCCAACCTTCCTTTCATATCAAAAATCCTTGAAAGAGTAGTTGTCAAACAGCTAACAGATCATCTGCAGAGGAATGGTTTATTTGAAGAGTTTCAGTCAGGTTTCAGAGTTCATCACAGCACAGAAACAGCTTTATTGAAGGTTACAAATGATCTTCTTATGGCCTCTGACAGTGGACTCATCTCTGTGCTTGTCCTTCTTGACCTTAGTGCAGCATTCGATACTGTTGACCATAATATTCTATTAGAGCGATTAGAACATGCTGTAGGTATTACAGGTATTGCACTGCAGTGGTTTGTATCATATCTATCTAATAGACTCCAATTTGTGCATGTAAATGGAGAGTCCTCTTCACACACTGAGGTTAATTATGGAGTTCCACAGGGTTCGGTGCTAGGACCAATTCTGTTTACATTATACATGCTTCCCCTAGGCAGCATCATTAGAAGACATAGCATACATTTTCACTGCTATGCAGATGACACCCAGCTCTATCTGTCCATGAAGCCAGATAACACACACCAATTAGTTAAACTGCAGGAATGTCTTAAAGACATAAAGACTTGGATGGCCACTAACTTTCTGCTTCTTAACTCAGATAAAACTGAGGTCATTGTACTCGGCGCTGAAAAGCTTAGAAATATGGTATCTAACCAGATTCTTACTCTGGATGGCATTACCTTGGCCTCCAGTAACACTGTGAGGAACCTTGGAGTCATTTTTGACCAGGATATGTCCTTCAACGCACATATTAAACAAATATGTAAGACTGCGTTCTTCCATTTGCGCAACATCTCTAAAATTAGAAATATCCTGTCTCAGAGTGACGCTGAAAAACTAGTTCATGCATTTATTACTTCCAGGCTAGACTACTGCAATTCATTATTATCAGGATGTCCAAAAAACTCACTGAAAAGCCTTCAGTTAATCCAAAATGCTGCAGCAAGAGTACTGACAGGGACTAGAAGGAGAGAGCATATTTCTCCTGTTTTGGCTTCCCTTCATTGGCTTCCTGTTAAATCCAGAATTGAATTCAAAATCCTGCTCCTCACATACAAGGTCTTAAATAATCAGGCCCCATCTTATCTTAATGACCTTGTAGTACCATATCACCCTATTAGAGCACTTCGCTCTCGCTCTGCAGGCCTACTTGTTGTTCCTAGAGTATTTAAAAGTAGAATGGGAGGGAGAGCCTTCAGTTTTCAGGCCCCTCTTCTGTGGAACCAGCTTCCAGTTTGGATTCAGGAGACAGACACTATCTCTACTTTTAAGATTAGGCTTAAAACCTTCCTTTTTGCTAAAGCATATAGTTAGGGCTGGACCAGGTGACCCTGAATCCTCCCTTAGTTATGCTGCAATAGATGTAGGCTGCCGGGGGATTCCCATGATGCATTGAGTCTTTCCTTTCCAGTCACCTTTCTCACTCACTATGTATTAACAGACCTCTCTGTATTGAATCGTATCTGTTATTAATCTTTGTCTCTCTTCCACAGCATGTCTTTATCCTGTCTTCCTTCTCTCACCCCAACCGGTCGCAGCAGATGGCCGCCCCTCCCTGAGCCTGGTTCTGCCGGAGGTTTCTTCCTGTTAAAAGGGAGTTTTTCCTTCCCACTGTCGCCAAAGTGCTTGCTCATAGGGGGTCATATGATTGTTGGGCTTTTCTCTGTATCTATGAAGCGCCTTGAGGCGACATTTGTTGTGATTTGGCGCTATATAAATAAAATTGAATTGAAATTGAATTGAAAAGCACTGTATCGAACGGTTCAATATCGATACGAGTATTGTTGCACTCCTATAAAAAAGATATATATATATATATATATATATATATATATTTTTTTTTTTTTTTTTATTTGGTTTTTTTTTTTTCATGTGTACGTGTGTGTGCATGTACATGTCCATACTTACAGGTACTTATAGATATGTTACTTACATAGGGATAGTAGTAGTAGAATAGTTGAATTTATAACTTGCATATTTCCACAACCCTCTATCCATAACACATACTGTGTATGAGTATACATAGAACCTCAGCTACCGTTGTATAATAACGCACAAACACCCCCCCCCCCCCCCCCGCCCTCCGATCAATAAAGTCTTATCATATCTTATCTTAGAAAATACTTTCATTCTTTCTTTTTGCTCTAATTGGTCTCTAAGGTTAAACATTAATGGTTACATCATTTGATCTTTTGAAGGTGTGATACAAGGGATTTACAGCTTTGTTTGGTTGCTACTGACGATATGTTTCTCATCCTGGGAAGCTTGTTGTCACTGACTGGTTTGAAGTTAACAATTGTTTTTGTCAATTCATTCTGCTTTTTTTTTTTTTATATATAATTATAGGTAGTAGTAGTAGGTAGTTCAAACTCTGCTTTAATTTATTTATTTAAATTTTCTGTTTTGTGTGTAAAAATACAATCTGTTATTCTAAAGTTTTCAAGTCAACTCACCAGAATGATCTTTCAACATTACAGCTTTCAGACTAAAGTGCTTTATTAACCCTTTAAGACCTACCATAGAGCCAAGTTTGCCAGAGCTTATCTTTATATTTTTACATGCTGTAGAGCCATTTTTGGGATTGTTTCAAGTTGCTATACGTCAATACAACCCTTATAGCCCAAATTTTTTATAATATATATGCATTAAGTGCATAGTAACTACATAAATTGCAAAAAATGTGCAATAAACTACAAAATGAAAATCATTTGGGGTTTTTTTAACATATATTACTAGTTATGGAAATTTAAGAAGTTTATCCCTCAAAACTAAATACACAAAAGTTGCACAAAATAGTTTCCAACCACAGGAAATTTATTGTGAGTGTCTTCATAGTTTTTTTTTTTTGTTTGTTTGTTTGTTTTTTGTTTGTTTTTTGTTTTTTTTAGATACACCCATTTTTATACACTGCTGGAAAAACGAAAATAAATACAATGCAAATTTACCCCCCAAAAAAAACAGCATGTGCATCAAAATAAACTATTTCCAGCAGTGTAATTTTTGTTCTAAGCATCCCAGAAACGATACGGAAAAGTCAAACATGACTTTTAAAAATAAGGCCCTGAAGGTAAAAAACAAACAAACTACATTTTCTGCGAAAATGACGTCACTTCCGGTTTCGGACAGGTAATGGCGGACATGCGATAGTTCATGCTGACGTCTATTCCAACATAGGAAGTGTTATGAACAGCTGATCGGATCAGCAAAACATGTTTCTGGAATATTATGTTGTTGTTGCTGCAAATGCTTTTTATTAAATTTATTTTCAAAGCTATATGTGGAAGGAAACCGTGTCATAGGACAAGCTGAATGCATAAGATGCAAGTACAACTCCTCCGGTTTCATATGCAAAAAAATGATTGCGCTAGCTTATGTGATTTCAGTTCTACAGGAATTTAAAAATAGCTGCGCAAAACAGAGCGTGCCCGCTCCGACCGGTCTTAAGGGGTTAAGGCATTAACAGATCAACTGTGTAAACTGTGGCTGATCTCATAGATATGTCTTCTTTTCAAACTTTTTACATGCCTGATGAGCACATCTTTTTATTTAACTTTTTTGTTGGACTATTTCTCTTCTGCTGTGCAGTTAGGTTGAAAAATGTTAGTGCTTCTGAGACATTAGCTTTACTACAAAGCAGGGAACTTCAGGACTTAATTGTTACTTAGACATGAGGTGTAACTTCCTGGTGTATTAATTTTACCTGAGCTTTGGAATCTTATCCGGTCTATTCCTGTGTGTTCTGAGAACGTATCAGATAAGATCTGCACATTATTAAAGCGGCCTACTAACCTGTCACTTTTCCTGGAAAGTTACACCCATTGGTCCTTTGGGGCTTGGTGTTTTGTTTTGTTTTTTTGTTTTTTTTTATTTTAGAGACAATCTAAATCCTCTGTTTTTCCCTGATGAGTCTCGATCACAGACATATAATCTCAGAGGAAGGAACTGTAATCCCTTGATGAGTGGTTTTCTACTGGCTGCATAAAATTTCAAAGATGTTTGTTGGTTCATTTATGATACTGTAGCTGTAGTCTATAGTTAGAAAGTTGGTGCACAAGCAGTGATGGTATTACTCTCTAGTCGGAGTCAGTGAGGCTGTCGTAATCCTTGAGGACACCCCTTTCAAGCCAATGACACGAATTTAACTTGGAACAGATGGTATTGCTTTTATGTGGTTAGTGTTCAGGCTGAGCAGAATAAAGGAACCTGTACTTCCTATTGATGAAGTACAGGTTGCACTGTTGTTCACAAAGACCAGCTCCGTCTACAAGATGATCTAGTTCCTTTGCTTCCAGAGTGGAGCATCTCACTGGGGCTTGCCCACTGGCTAGGTTAATATTTGAAGGTGTGTCAGGGTCCCATAGACTTTATTCCTGGGTTGTCAGGAGTAAGGTCACAATGAGTCTACCCATCTACCCTTCAAGATATAGGTGTAGTATGCTCAAGGTCTTTTGTGGGTGAAAAAGCCAATTCAATTCTCCTAACCTGGAATTAGTGAGCAAACTGGCTGCAAACTTCCATGGTTGCATTTCAGAGCTGGGGGGTCCACGGGGATGCAACATAAACTGCATTCCTTTAAAATCAGCCTCTGCCATCCATGATTCTAAGTAGACCCAAGGGCAAGCTGTCGTAGCTTACTGCTTATCAGTGGCATCTGATTGGTGATTTTAGGATAACACAGTGCATCTCACCACTAGGACTTTGTCTGTTAGTTGTGGACCATTGAACTCCATTTGTTACTGGCACATGGCAAGCCAGGTCATCCACTCCATATGCATGCAATTAGTGTTGCCACCCATATGAATAGGCAGTGGTGCTGTGTGCCACATCTTCAGGCAAGCAAAGCCATGTCTAGGCTCTGAAGGAGCTGGTTATGGAGATGTTAATGTTTTTGCTGTCTTAAGATAGCCAGTCAGCAGAGGCATAGCAGTAGCTTGGTAATACTGCAAGCAACAAACACCAGAAGCTAAGCTGGTGGAAAAAGATGCAAGAAAATCAGAATACTTAAATAATCCCTAAGGAAATTATGTGATGAAGCCTGCACTATAAAGTGCTTTAAAGCTGGTTATCCAACATCTGAGTAGTCGTTTCTATTAGACTTCAATGCATGCATAGTCAGTGTGATATAAACTGTCACAACACAACAGTTTCTGCTTTGAGCCTTGATTATTTAATTAAATGTCACATGTTTTTATTGGTTTTAAATTACTTTTCATATGTTAAATTTCAGTCTTCAGACAGGTCTGGGATTGGTCATCAGATGCCACCAACAACTGTTTTATGTATAAGTGCATCAGCTCCAGCTGAGATAACAAAGAGTCTACTAATCACCATTGCTGACCAATTTAACACCGGTTCAGACAGTTTGTTGAACTTGACTGTGATTCTTTAGTTAAATCTGAGCAGCTTAAATTCAGAGATAAGTAAATGTATTAATTGTCGAGTTGTACTTTTTACATAGCTTTTTTACATTTGCGTTTTGAAATTCTTTTAGGGTTGTTATCCCAATAAATCTAGCTGCACTTGCTCTGTCATGGATCAGACACCATAATACATCAACAAGTTGGAAGTTGTTTAAAAAAAATAATCATCTTTTAGTTGTTGGCTTGTTTTTAAAGCAATGACTTTAAACTTTTCTGATTTCATTGTAAATAGAAATTCCCTGAAGAATAATTAATGTTTTCCCTTTATTTCTTTGCTACAGGAGGACATGGAGAAGATGGAGGCTAGGGAAAAGGAACTGAAACAGCAAGAAGCTCAGAAGAAGCTTTTTGAGGGACTCAAGTTTTACCTCAACAGAGAAGTTCCCAGAGAGTCTCTGGCATTCGTCATCAGGTGAGCGAGAGATGCTACAGTGAAGCAAAGAAACGTCCACGGAAGCCTGAAGCTGACTTTTTCGCTTTTGTGTATTTCTGTTGCCTTTCAGGTGTTTTGGAGGTCAGGTATCCTGGGACAAGTCTGTGTCCATTGGTAGCACATACGATGTGACAGATGAGACCATCACCCATCAAATTATTGACAGGCCCAGTGTTGGCAAACAGTATATCAACAGGTAGAGAAATGCTGTGCTTTTCATCATGTATGGGAAGGCTTTTTTTTTTCTTATAGAGGTATTTGATTTTGTCATAGAATTCTTAATCCTAGAGACAGGAAGTGTGTCATTCATGTACATTACCCACTTTTACAATGACTCCTTTCACTGGAATATTTCCCATCCCATCCCCCCACCCCCTGATCCTGCAGCAGAAAAAAATCCTCACCAAAGAGCAAGATTGTATTCTCATTATTACATAGTAGACGCATGAAAATATGCACTTATTTGCCATCATAACAGATGATTTTCAAAACCTTTGCTTGTTTTAGATACTACATCCAACCCCAGTGGCTATACGACTGTGTCAATGCCAAAATGCTCTTGCCTGTGGAGGATTATTTCCTTGGGGTGACTCTACCCCCTCACCTGTCTCCGTTTGTGGAGGAGAAGGAAGGTGACTATGTGCCTCCAGAGAAACTGAAGATGATGGCCTTACAGCGAGGAGAAAAATCAGGTGTGGTTCAGTTGTATCTCAGTGTGTATGCAGGTCACGTCCACAATTCACTAACTTTTTCCCTCTGATCAGAGTCCTAGTTTTAAAAACAACAAACAAAAAATACTTTCAGATCTGAATGAACAACAGATGCATAGGAGGGAAAATTATAAGATAACCATAACCTCTAACCATGGTCTCTTTGTTACATCATAAAATTATGAGTATTGTACATAATCGAGTAGTTAAGCCAACTTTATTTATAAAGAACAACCACTGAGCAAAGTGTTGGACGTAGGAAGAAAAACACACTTGAATTAAACTTTTTTTAAAGAGGCCTGTTTAATGTGAAATGGGAGCAAATTCCACAATTTGGGAGCTTCTACACCAAAGTCCTGTCCCCTGTGAGCCTGCACTGTGTCCTCGGCATATACAAGGAGTTGGTCAGCTGATCTGAGCGACTAGGAAAGCGGAGTGCAAGTGCAGCAGCTCAGAGAGGTTGTTTGGAGCGAGGCCATGTAACAACCTGAAAACAGATAAAAGAATTTTTAAAATGTCATGTGGAGAGTTAAATAGACATTCACGGCCTCTCTTCATCTGAATGGATGTAATTGATATTTGTGATTGATTTAAAAAGTTTAATGATTTGCTTCCTTTTTTGGGTTGTTTTGGAGACTTAAACACAAAACTGTTCTGATGGTCTGATTATGTGATTAATTACTGCCAGCATTCCTTAATTGGATGATTACATTTTTCCTGGTGGCTGGATCGAAATGTTGTGATTTACTAAAAGAACTGTAAGCGAGACAGCTTGTGGAGGTTATAGTTTATCTGATCAGAGTCCTAAATAGCCACTTTGGCATCACACAGTAATGAGAATAAAAGATGAATATTCACAGCGTGAATATTTAATATAGGCACACAGGATTCAAATGTCAGCAGCACTAATTTTAAATAATTTATTTTTCTTCCTTTTATAGGCAATGAACAAGAGGAGGATGAGGAAGAAGAGGAGGAGGAAGGAGAACAAGAAGAGGAAGAAGAACAAGAAGAGGATGACAATGGTGATGAAGAGGATGATGAAGAGGAAGTAGCAGAAGAGAAAAACCTTAAGAAAATGGAAGAACAAAGATCCCAGGGCAAGGTGATATGTCAGATCCTGTTTTCTTTGTCATTGTGATTTTATTTTTTAGTAATCTTTTGGAATCTTTATTGACTCGTCTCGTTGCCTTTTAGTCTCTACATGTCAAAGTGACACCTGGAAAGCTGAAGGTAGAAAATAAGGCACGCTTGGAGCAGGAGGAGAAAGCAGAGGAGAAGCGTCTGGCCATCATGATGATGAAGAAAAAGGAAAAGTACCTCTATGACAAAATCATGTTTGGAAAGAAAAGAAAAGTCCGTGAGGTGCGTACATTGCCGCTTTGCTAAGAATATTTGTTCAACCTAAAAGCTTTAACATTGAATATTTTAGTGTTGATACTGAGCATTTTATCTCAGGCCACAGTATTTACCAGTATTATGTAGCCGCTGCGGAGAGAACGGCGCAGCCCAGCGTTGACCCCTGCTGAGTTCACTGAGCTTAAAAATGGTTGCGTAACAGGTGTTGAGTATCTTCCATTAATTGGGCTCCTTCTCTTTTTACAGGCTAACAAGCTTGCTGCCAAGAGGAAGGCTCACGATGATGCAGAAAAAGCAAAAAAGAAAAAGGCCCGAAAATAACTGGTGCCTTCTTCAGACTGACTTTCTTTTTAACTTTGAGGCTCAGTGCATTGCAGGTTTACATACCATATAAAACCTGAAAGTGTAGTAGAGCTCTGCGTGCTACATGCACTCTAATGACCTCTGCAGAACTTCAAACAGCGCAGGTTGTCACAAATGCTAGTTGTGTGATTATTATTGTAAAAGTAACTGTTTGATCTGTGTTCCACTTTTCTGTATTGTACAATACAACTTCCTTTTTATTTTAAAATCTGTAACCGAAACATTTTACAGTTAAACGGACTGAATTAAACCTGTTACTTGTGATATTGCATCTCTAAGAAGAAATGATTCTCTTAGTCTTGGCGCCATATTGAAAAATGATTATTTATCCTTGAGGCTGTAGCTTTAGGGCAGCTGACTCTTTTCAAAGCTGTGCATGGGTCAGACAAGATGGCAAAAGGTCGGAATATAATCTGGAATGCAAGGCTTAAGATTTCGCATCTGCAGAGGCTCAGGTCACGCTGCTGCCGAACCTCTTTGCTGATTGGTTAACACTTAAGTAGTGGGTGGTAATGACGAAGAACCACAAGACCAAAGCACCATCTCAGAGGGCAAAGGCTACACCCATCATACCCCTCCGCTCCTTGGTTTCCTCACACAGTTTGACACTCGCTGCAGCCTCTCATCCCTCGCTTAGGACCCAAATCTACATTCCTCACAAGCCCACCCAGTTCAAGTCTCAGCCTGGCACTCTGTTTGCCTACAGGCAGAACCACTCCCCGCTGAACAAAAACGGTGTTGTGCCTGAGCTTGATGAATGTGGGTTGACCAGCACAGATCAAGTCTGCCTTCCAAGAATCGAGAAATCAGTTTAGAGGAAGATGGAGCTCATGTGTAGTGTGGTTTGTTTTTTTGTTTCGTTTTGTTTTTTGGCCGGTATCTTGACAGCGTATTGCAACATCTGTACACAAAGCCAGATAGACTTGTCGCTCCAGTAATGTTCACTTTCTGCTAAAATGGTTGCCTGGGATGGCAGTTTCACATCAGAAGGTACCATGTGGTATAACTTGTATGTAGAGTTAAAATATTGATAGCCTTTAGTTAATGAATTGCAGATAAAGATAAGGGAGATTTAAAAGATCAATCCTTTGTAAATACAAGCTGGAGAAACTTATGTGCAGGTTTGTTGTGAAATATCAAATATCTGATCTGTGGTGTAAAATTTAACAACACATACTCGGTAGCCTTGATCAACTAGTACACTTGGTCTTTGTGCTCTGGATTTCTACATTTGTTTCTCTTATGCTGTTTTCTACCCCTCCTATCAGCTTGCAGCTCAGACTCCAGTGTCTACACTCAATGGTCTTTTGTATGTAGACACTGAATAGGCACTGTACAGTCTCACTCCTCCCTCACCAGTTCAACCTCCCTCCCTCTCACCCCTCCTCATTTACGCTTCCTAGCAAGTGCTTGTCCCTTGACACAATTACTGACGTCACAGGTGGCTTGATGAGCTTCCCTGCAGTGCTTTGTTCAACGTGATCAGTTTTGGAATCAAAAGTTGAGGGGGGAGGCAGCTGGCTGCCTGAAAGCATCAGGTGTGCGTACAGAGGCAGGGGGAGAAAGGAGAAGAGGAACAGCAATCAGATGAATGAGCTGCGCAGCACAGGACATGTGATAGGACAGCAGGACCGTGCTGGGTCAATAGCGGCATGTTTTTGTCACGATCAAGATACAAGGACAGCCGTTAGAGGGAGATGAACTTGTATTCATTTTTTGGGAACTGGGCGGACTAAATGATTCTGTCAATAAATTACCATTACCACTAGTTTGTCTTTGGACTTGCGCATAAGGGTAAGAATTTCTTCTCCGCTCTTTTCACAATAATCTTTTAGTAAGTCTCAATTCTAAGCATGTTGTACTTTTCCAACACCTTTTCTCCAGTGTTTTTGCACGAAATGCAGCGATTCAACTAAATCTAGTCATTGTTACCCTTAATGTTTACTCTTAAAACAATGTTATGCTCTGTCTTTTCAATTCCTTCTCATATAAATGGGGGAAAGAAAAAAAAAACAAACTTTGTAGTCCAGCTATGCAAAGCTCAAGATCCATGATAGATGAGGAAACATTCAGGAAAGTAAGTGAAGTATTGCTAATGTTGATCCTACCCAGGCGTGCATTTTTTATAAATCAAACTTTAGTGAAAATCTAAACATTACCCTCACAACTGAGTTTTTATTTATCCAGGCTGGTGTTTTGATATTATTGTGGGAAATGTTTTCACTGCACCTTTGCAGGCGAACAATCTATTCCCAACTTCAAACACAGTTACTTTTCTCTTCATGGACTTTTTACTAGATCTGCTTTAAACCTCAATCGAAAGCTGGCCTCAGTTCAAAAAAGAGATGAATACTTGACATAGTGGATACCAAGAAGCAATGACGTACTTCACAGTCAGGATTCTCTAAAGGAGCAAAAACACTGTCAGATTCAGTTCAGCACAGACAAACGCACACTGCCATGTGTGACTTACAATCATGACTAAAAGAAAAAATATTTAAGGAGTTATCCTTTGATCAGAAAAAGAGTGGACGCAGATGATCATTTTCTAATGGTAACCTAATTTAAAGCTGTTATTAGAAGGGTCACTGTAATAGGTTTATCTTTCTACATTATGCATAAAAATATAATTTTTAACAACTTTTGCTGTTACTTCATGAAGACACGAAATTATTGTGTGGGACCGTGTTTAATTGCCGCCGTGATGGTAGAGGAACCAGTAATCCAAGAATGTAAACGGCAACTCAAACAGAGTTGCACAGTGATGACATGTCTATGAAGCAGCAGCAGCACATAACAAGCAATTTAGTTCTCACAACACAGAGCTGTCCTATGCTGGCAACATGCCTCCCTGTATCACTGACTGGAACATTTACAGGCCAGGCCATAACACTCCTACAACTCTGAAACATTCGAGAATCTCTCCAGTTGGAGAGCTCCAAACATTCGGAATGCTTCTGTCCGTAAGGAGGTCAGCTCTGTATAATTCATATGTACAACTGTTACCAAAAGTACATGTACTTCTTGTAAGTCCTTGTACTTCTATATTTCTAATTCTTCTCCTGCTCTCTTTCACTATATAAGTCTGAAAATTTGACTAAACTGCAAAACTGTATTTAAACCTTTTGAGGATTGGGGGTGGAAAGGGGTAGTTTAATTTGGTAATTTTCTCTCTAAGCAATCTTATTCCACTAGTGGTTGACAAGTTGATACCAAAGAATACTATGTTTTGCTAAGCTGTGGTTAATTTTTAATTAAAAGAATGTATATGCATTGGGTTCACACTGGTTCAGATAATGTCACAAATTCCAGGTGGTGAGTTTCAACTCGTTACTTATGTAGCTGAGTGAGCAGATGGCTCACCTTACCGCAGGCTGCAGGAGGGAATGCAATATCACTTTCTGTGTTGATGCATTATTTATTTTACAGGAAGCTGAGAAACAAATATGTTGTTTTGTCATTCCTCATACAGTTCAAATTCTTTCTGTTTAAAATATTCATCAAATACACTTACATTATATACAGTATGTAGTATGTTACCGCTTATTCACACTCAACTTGGAAAAGGTGGAAATGCTTTGCTGCTTATGTATTTGAACAAGCTGGAACAAATTGTGAAACTACATTCACTGACTTCATTCACTTCACTGAGCATTTTGAAAGATTGTACTTATTGATCTGTACCTGCCTGCTCTTCGACAGGTCTCTGTTGAAAAAGAGATCTTAATCTCAGTAAAACTCTGTCTAAATAAACTAGACAGCCAAGGTTAACTATGTAAGTGTAACCTTTCCCTGTGGGTTCATATTCTTTAGCACCTTAAATTATAGGCCACACTATAGCACTGCTGTCCATGTAAAATTACTGGTTTGTAAACCTGCTATTAGTGAGCTTCTTTAATTTTTCATTTATTTATTTATTTTTACCAAAATAGCTGTTCTTCCTGCCCTCTGTCAGAGTGTTCCCATTGAGCAATACATGTACCAAAACCAGCGTTAAAGCTACGCATTTAGTGCTGCCTTTCCTAAATGACAAATGCAACTTTCACCTGCCTTTGTGGTGCATTTTTTTCCACTTTGCTCTTGTGTGCACTTCTGCACACACAACCGAATAAAGATTATAATCCCTGTAATCAAATTACAATTAAATAACCAAGAAACTATCTAAATCAATCATTTCAAGTGTTCTTGTAATGCTGTGTCAGCGACACACCCGCTGAGGAACAAACTCTGCTTGGTGATTCTGTTTTGAGACGTGAAGCTAGAGACACCAGCAACCATAGATAATTGTCTTCCAGGGTCCAGAGCAGGCAACATTGAGGGAACCCTAAAACTCCTGGCTAAAGATAAACGTAAATTTGTAAAATTATAATTCACATCAACAGTAAAGACACTTGGTTAAGTCAATCGAAGGTCACTAAAATTAATATTAAATCAATGTGTAACTTTGCCAAAAGAATATCGAACTCTGTAGTTTTCTCTGGTCCCCAATCGCACCAGTAGTGATGTGTTTAGCTGCATGTTTTTCTTAATTTGCCTACTGTCTGAGTGGTGTCCAAAATAATTATGTATGTTTTACAGATAACTGGGAAACTTTCTAGGGCAAACCTGGTCTTGTTAAGACAGATGACACTAGGGCTGCCACAAACGATTATTTTGATAGTCGGCTAATCACCGATTATTTTTGCGATTAGTCGACTAATCAGATCATGCATCCATTGGACATAAAATGTACAGCTTACTGCACAAGCATACATCTGCTCTTATATAACTATCATTAGCTTGCTAACTAAAAATAAAGACAACATGATAGTTTATTAAATTTTAATGAAATTTGCAGATTGTTTCAGGGAAGTTTAATAAACTCCTTGCTATCTAAAATATAACGGGACACCGGAGTTTATTCTCCAGCATCTCACACTTTTGATAATCAGTTGCCTGCTTGACATTTGTTCAGCTGTGTAAAAACTATAACTTTAATCTCAGCCAAACCGATTTACTCAGGAACAAATAAAATACTAAAAAAAAAGCCAAACAATAACATTTTTAAGTTATCTAAATGACTTATATATATTTAACCTGTGTAGTGAAAGACGGCGGTGGGTTTGAAAATGATTTGCAGGGAGTCCGGTGTTCTCACGGGCTCTAGTGAGCCTTGCCCCCGGCTAGCTATCGAGCTGGTGGGTAACAGACGTCTCCGAAAACGTCGGAGCGCTTTTGAAAATATGTGGTGTCGTGATAAACTGAGCAAATATTTGAGGTTTACACAGTTACATTCTCGCCTGAAAATATGTTAAACGTTTATTTTGTGACCCAGAAACAATAAGAGTAATATTAAAACTAACTAGCTGCCGCCATTGTTGGAAACTGAGCTGGGCTGCGCTATGAATTCTGGGACACAGCTCCTTCTTCTTCGGGGTTTGAAGAAGATGCAGTGCTGCCATCTTCTGTTTTAGTCCCTTATTACACTCTTAAATCCTACTACTTATTCCTGCGTCTTTTGTGATCTTACAAAGCTTCAAACGACGTGTTGACTATTAAATCAGTCGTCGACGATTTTGATAGTCGACATAATCGTGACTAGTCGACTAATCGTGGCAGCCCTAGATGACACACATCCCACTTTGGATAAACCAGCTCTCATTTTTATGAATCTGGCCAAATTGATTAAACTCCCCAAAACATGACTATCCAGAGTTGAGACCAGGAAGCAAAGTTGCAGGCTTACATTTCTCCCTGCAGCTTCTTTCTTCCTGCTATACCCCTGTGAGACTGTGTCTGCTCCCCCCCCCCCCCCCCCCCCCCCCAAAAAAAAAACAAATGGTAAATCAGCAAAAAACAATTTAAACATAAAAAAAAATCACAAAGGAGGAACAATATATCACATACAACTGTACCAAAGAGTAAACAGTGAGTTGTGAGTTAATAAACGTTAGGTCTCTCTCTTCTAAGTCCCTGTTAGTACATGCATTAATCATTTGTCAACAAATGGTTTCCCATGCCTTACAGAAACCTGGTTACAGCAGGATGATTATGTTAGTTTAAATCAATACTAACTTTTTATTTGTTGTTATCTATCATCCACCTGAGCCTGAGTTTCCATTTGATTACTCAGACTTTTTATCTGATTTAGTGCTCAAATAAAATATTTATTGTGAGTGATTTTAACATACATGTAGATACTGAACTTAACCTCTTCTCTCAAAATGTAAAAGAACCCATCCACCACTTTAACCACACTCTAGGTCTTCTTCTAACTTATTCTACAGAAACTGAACATTTAACAATATTTCCCCAAAACCCTCTATTGTCGGATATTTTCCAACATTTAAATTTACAATAAAGGATCACACAGAATTGGGGAATACATTTCATCACAGTACATGTCTTTTTGAAGGTGCTGTAACTAAATTTAAAGATACAATTCCCCCAGTTTTATCTTCTTCAGTGCCTTGTGCCTGCAGAGTGCAGAGCAGGTACCTGATCTTTAATCCCACAGAATTGATTATCTTGTTAATAATTTTACATCTTCAATGCATTTGAATCTGGATACTATAGAACCTCTGAAAAGAGAATCTCAAATTAGAAAAACTTGACTCCGTTGTATAACTCTCAAATGCACACCTTAAAACAGATAACTTGTAAGCTGGAGAGGAAATGTTGTCTCGCTAATTTAGAAGATCATGATTTAGCCTGGAAAGTAGTTTGTTGCTCAAAAGCCCTCCACAAAGCTAGAACATCTTACTCGTCTTCACTGATGAAGAAAATAAGAGCTCTAGATTTCTCTTCATCATTGTGGCCAGGCTGACAAAAAGTCAGAGCTCTGTTGAGTCAAGCATTCTTTTAATCTTAACTACTTCATGAATTTCTTTACAAATAAAATCCATCCATCCATTCTTTCACTTGGCAAATTCAGGGTTACAGGGGTGCTGGAGCCTGTCCCAGCTACCGTAGGATGAGAGGTGTTTGTTGCAGGGTGAACACAAAGAGACAGACAACCATTTGCATTCACATTCAAATCTATGGGAAAGTACCCTGAGGTAACTCACACAGACACGGGGAGAACATGCAAACTCCACACAGAAAGACCCTGGCAGAAGATGGTGGAACCCAGGACCTTCTCACCGTGAGGCAACAGGGCTAACCACCCTGCTATTGTGCTGCCTAAAAATGTATCCATTAGAGAAAAAATTACTCATGACCATTTTAAAAACATTACATTGTGTACAGCTTCTTTCAATACCATTGATATTTATCTAGAGTCTTTTTCTCCAGTTGATCTTTCTGAATCAACTCCAGCTCATCACAGTACTGAAAAAGCATTAGTGAAAGTTCCAAATGATCTTCTTATGGCCTCTGATAGCGGACTCATCATGCTGGATCTCAGGGCAACATTAGATACTGTTGATCATAATATTTTATTACAGCAATCAGAGCATGTTGTCATTACTGTAAAAATTTTTTTTTTTTTTACAGTGATTAGAGCATGCCATAGGCATTAAAGGCCCTGCACTGCAGTGGTTTGAATCATATCTAGCTAACAGACTTTTTTGATGTAAATTTAGAGTCCTCTTAAGGCTAATTATGGAGTTCCACAGGGTTTTGTGTTAGTTCCACTTCTGTTTATGCATGCTTCCCTTAGGCAGTATCAATAGAAGACATAGCATACATTTTCACTGCTATGCAGATGATACCCAACTTTATCTATCCATGATGCTGTATTGTACAATGCGCAAAAAATCTTATATAGATGGTTAGACGTTGTCTAACTAGATGCTTACTCTGGATGGCATTGCCTTGGTCTCCAGTAACGCTGTGAGGAATCTTGGAGTTGTTTTTGAACAGAATATGTAGCTTGATGTGCATATTAAACAAATATGTAGACGCTTTCTCCCATTTGCACAATATCTCTCAAATTAAAAATATCCTGTCTCAGAGTGGTGATGAGAAACAAGTTGATTATTACTATAGACTACTGTCATTATTTTAATTGCAATTTTAATTGTAATTAATTATCATCAGGGTGTCTTAAAAACTCCCGGAAAAGCCTTCAGTTGATCCAAAATGCTGCAGCAGGAGTATTGACCGGGTTTAGAAAGAGAGAGCATATTTCTCCTTTACTGGATTCTCTTGATTGGCTTTTTGTCAAATCCAGAATCGAATGATCCTACAAGATTTTGAATAATCAGGCCCCATTTCATCTTACAGACCTCATATTATGAGGATGAAGAAGAGATTTGTTCTGCGTTTCAGGTGAGCTGTTCTTCTGCTGGACCATGACTGGCAAGCAAAGAATCCAATGGAGGTCCATGTGCAAAAGCCTGGTCCTGGGTACATTTCTGACAAGCTGCATGATCCTTGTTTACTGCCTCTCCACCCCACAAGTCCACTTCAGTCTGCCTGAGTAAGATGGTGTGGATGTGTTCTGTAGAAACCCTCATGTAAAATTTGCATTTGTCTGCAAGGAATATATTTCACATTCAATTATTTAAGTGTTTAAAAAATGCAAAACTGAAGTTGTTTTTAAAAACAAATATTTTCTTTCTAGTTTCACAAGTGCGATGGGTTGGTGCTTTTGTTTATTTTGTGTCATATCATATTTAGAGATAATTTCCACAAAACCCCATATGTCTTTATAGTTTGTTCTCCTTTTCCTCTATATAGAGTTCCGGTGCCCTATTCCTGCGCCCACCGTCCAACACAGTCCCACCACAAACCAACCATCAACAATTCAGACACTGCCTACACCTGTGCTCCTAAAGTTGATATCATGTTCATGAAGACCCACAAAACAGCCAGCAGCACCTTCCTTAACATCCTTTTCCGATTTGGAGAGAAACACCAGCTGAAATTTGCTTTTCCCGACAGCAGAAATGACTTCTTCTACCCATCTGTTTTCCAGCGCTCCCATGTTAAAGACTACAGACCGGGAATGTGTTTCAATATTATCTGTAATCACATGCGCTTCAATGCACCTGAAGTGTCCAAGTTGCTGCCTGTGGACACATCCTACATCACCATTCTGCGAGACCCTGCAGAGCTTTTTGAATCCTCCTTCCACTACTTTGGCCGCCTGGTGCCTTTTACTTGGAAGATACCAGGTGACAACAAGCTGACTGAGTTCCTACGTGATCCCCACAAGTACTTTGATCCAGAGAGTTTCAACTCTTACTACCTCAAGAATCTGCTGTTTTTTGACTTTGGACTGGACAACTCTCTGGATGTGAATGATCCGCGAGTGGAAGAAGGAATCAAATTCATCAGTGACCGTTTTCAGCTGGTCATGTTAGTGGAACACTTTGAGGAATCACTCATCCTGCTAAAGGATGCCCTCTGCTGGGAGATGGATGATTTGCTCTTCTTTAAGCTCAATATCCGTAAGGGATCCACTGTGTCTAAATTTACTCCTGAGCTGAGAGCTAGGGCCCTTGAGTGGAATGCTATTGATTGGAAGCTATACCAGCATTTTAATCAAACTTTCTGGAAGAAAGTAGATATGTACGGGCGGAAGCGTATGGCTGCGGATGTGGCAGAGCTCAAGAAGAGGAACAAAGAGATGACATCTATCTGCATTGAGGGTGGCCATGCTGTAGATGCTGGCAGCATCCAAGAGACAGACATGCAGCCCTGGCAGCCAATCGGAGAGAAGTCTATCATGGGCTATAATTTAAAAAAGAATATAGACAAAGCACATCGGAAGCTGTGTCGCAAGATGTTAATGCCTGAGATTCAGTACTTAACAGAGCTTGGGGTGAACCTTTGGATTACCAAGTTGTGGGGCCATGTCCGAGATATAATTAACTGGTAACTGAGTGTGTGAGCAACAGGGGCCAATTTAAATCTGAAACACTGTATTAAGAAGTACTGCATGGCTGACAGAATGGGAGGTTAATGACGTATCATATTTCCTGTCTCTTTGCCTGTTTGAATTGTACATGATTGTGCACTGTGATGTACATCATGAGAGCTTGAGAAAAAAAAAAGTTATGCTCTACAAATAGTGAATCAGTTTACTACATGCAGCCGAGGCTTAGTATTCTCCACTATGAGTCCGTTTAATTGTTCTTACTCTCAGATGTCAGCTTGTTCTAATGGAGCACTTGACGTAACTATGAAGTTCACAATGACGTTCTAAAGCACGTTGATGGATTGATAAGAAATATTTATTTTGAAAACATGGCAGGAGTATCAGTTGGTTTGAAGTAAATGAAGTCTTTGACGTTCATCTGAAAAAGTCAAAACATTTCACTCCTAAGTGACTGATTCCCCACTAAGGACTGAAATATATGTGAAAATATGCAACTACTTTACTATCTGTGGAGGACAAAATCAGTCATGATTTTAAAAAGTATGTGAATCTCTCTCTCATTCATATATATGTATGTATGTATGTATGTATGTATGTGTGTGTGTGTGTGTGTGTGTGTGTGTGTGTATATATATACACAGTGGGGCAAAAAAGTATTTAGTCAGCCACCGATTGTTGCCAAGTTCCCCCACTTAAAATGATGACAGAGGTCAGTAATTTGCACCAGAGGTACACTTCAACTGTGAGAGACAGAATGTGAAAAAAAAAAAAATCCATGAATTCACATGGTAGGATTTGTAAAGAATTTATTCGTAAATCAGGGTGAAAAATAAGTATTTGGTCAATAACAAAAATACAACTCAATACTTTGTAACATAACCTTTGTTGGCAATAACAGAGGTCAAACGTTTACTATAGGTCTTTACCAGGTTTGCACACACAGTAGCTGGTATTTTGGCCCATTCTTCCATGCAGATCTTCTCAAGAGCAGTGATGTTTTGGGGCTGTCGCCGAGCAACACGGACTTTCAACTCCCGCCACAGATTTTCTATGGCGTTGAGGTCTGGAGACTGGCTAGGCCACTCCAGGACTTTCAAATGCTTCTTACGGAGCCACTCCTTTGTTGCCCGGGCGGTGTGTTTTGGATCATTGTCATGTTGGAAGACCCAGCCTCGTTTCATCTTCAAAGTTCTCACTGATGGAAGGAGGTTTTGGCTCAAAATCTCACGATACTTGGCCCCATTCATTCTGTCCTTAACACGGATCAGTCGTCCTGTCCCCTTGGCAGAAAAACAGCCCCATAGCATGGTGTTTCCACCCCCATGCTTCACAGTAGGTATGGTGTTCTTGGGATGCAACTCAGTATTCTTCTTCCTCCAAACACGACGAGTTGAGTTTATACCAAAAAGTTCTACTTTGGTTTCATCTGACCACATGACATTCTCCCAATCCTCTGCTGTATCATCCATGTGCTCTCTGGCAAACTTCAGACGGGCCTGGACATGCACTGGCTTCAGCAGCGGAACACGTCTGGCACTGCGGGATTTGATTCACTGCCGTTGTAGTGTGTTACTGATGGTGACCTTTGTTACTTTGGTCCCAGCTCTCTGCAGGTCATTCACCAGGTCCCCCCGTGTGGTTCTGGGATCTTTGCTCACCGTTCTCATGATCATTTTGACCCCACGGGATGAGATCTTGCGTGGAGCCCCAGATCGAGGGAGATTATCAGTGGTCTTGTATGTCTTCCATTTTCTGATGATTGCTCCCACAGTTGATTTTTTCACACCAAGCTGCTTGCCTATTGTAGATTCACTCTTCCCAGTCTGGTGCAGGTCTACAATTCTTTTCCTGGTGTCCTTCGAAAGCTCTTTGGTCTTGGCCATGGCGGAGTTTGGAGTCTGACTGGTTGAGGCTGTGGACAGGTGTCTTTTATACAGATGATGAGGTCAAACAGGTGCCATTCATACAGGTAACGAGTGGGGGACAGAAAAGCTTCTTACAGAAGACGTTACAGGTCTGTGAGAGCCAGGGATTTTCCTTGTTTGAGGTGACCAAATACTTATTTTCCACCCTGATTTACGAATAAATTCTTTACAAATCCTACCATGTGAATTCATGGATTTTTTTTTTCACATTCTGTCTCTCACAGTTGAAGTGTACCTCTGGTGCAAATTACTGACCTCTGTCATCATTTTAAGTGGGGGAACGTGCACAATCGGTGGCTGACTAAATACTTTTTTGCCCCACTGTATATATATATATATATATATATATATATATTTTTTTTTTTTTAAACGAATGGCATTAGCTATCAGTCTACTTGAGAGTCCTATCACTACAAATTCTATATCAAATCATCATTAATGTTATCAACTATAAACGTGCTTCTCCATGTCTGTCATGTAATATGTTTAATAAATAACAACAGAGGAATCAATAAATGAAAGAGCCATTAAAAATGATGGAATTAGCAGTAAAAATACCTTAATTTTATAGGATAAATGTTGCATTTTCTTCATGTGAGAACTTTACTGTTCCGTTTTTGTTTGCTGCTTATATCTCAGTGATAATCAACAATAATGTGTTGCTCTTGCCAGTTGTTTTGGGAGGTAAAGTGACAATGTGATGTGACTTGTGTAGAGAGCAGGCAAATAACCTAAAACATATGTCTGTCAAGTAAGGTCTTACCTAAATGTACAATGACCAAGAGTGTCAAACACCACTCGCATGTCTACACGGCCTTATTATCAGAACCACTTATAAGAAATGCAATTTCATTTCATTAATTTATGTTTTGTTAATGCTCTTCATCATTTGTTTAACTCTTTAGTTTTGTAAATTCACCTATAATATTTAGGCAGTATTTCTTTCCATTCAGTATTGCTTATTCTTAGTGTTTTGTATTATTAATGATTTGATTTTAGCTAATGTGCAATTTCCTGATTTTGTCCTCCATACAATAATCCATTGTTACTAGCAATATATGATAAGCTAAGTCTCAGAATAAAATGAAATGTAATATTGTTTATTTAAAACAACCATTTAATTTTGTTGAATGCCCTGGGATTATTCTGAATGAATGTACACGAAGTCTCAACATCTCTGAAAATAAATGAGAAATATCTGTTCCTAAAAATGGTGGGTTAAGATAGATGGCCATATTGTATCAGCCTATGGATGGGTGAATAATATTTCAACAAGTTTCCTGTTAAAATGAGCATTTGGTGCAGATAATGCCTCAAAATTGTAGTGGTTCCAAACTGACCTAATAAAGCATTTATTTTGAAGATCAGTGTTAGAAAATTGTAATTAAATCCAATGCGATTTGCTGTTGTAAAATAAAAAATAAAACATGACAAGTTCAATGAGGATGGTTATGTTTTTAACAAAAACTGCATGATCACAATATGTTTTCATTGCTTGGAGATGTCCTTAACATTTGTGTTAAGACAGTTATAGACTTACAAACACTGTTAAGTCTACGGTTTTACATACCAGGATGTACTGTAATGGAAAAAAATATGTAACCCTTGACAGGAATTAAAATTTGACAAATAAAACCTGAAATGAACGACATTTGACATATTACACTGTGCCATTATTGATAATTAAAAGATTACACCTTTCATTTCTGACTTTATTGGAATTGAGAGGTTTATTAGCAGCAGTGAAGCTAATCAAACCCACTTGATTAATTGAATGGAGTGCGTCTGCGGAGGGTGAAAACCTCTCTCCCTGTCCAAATAGAAACACACATGCTGACCGACATATTGGCGGGAGAATAAAGTATGCTTAAAGTTACATTATAACTTAGTAGACTACAGATTGCACTCAACTGAGGCCTTTTTCTTGAGCTTGATTTAGACTTCTGTGGGAAATCTAAATTCTAATTTACAATTTAACCCAAAGCCCATCTTAACCCCACACCCCAACTTTCCACGCCTTTCAAGTCACTGCAGACTGTGTTGCCCTGACCTGTAGTTATATTTCTCGGGACTCGCAAATCAGGTTATGTGGAAAGTTACAGCACAGATTAAAAGGAGTTTCCGGTTACAATGTAAGTTATAATGTAGATTTCCAGCTAGAGCATTAACCTTCCCAGCTAAACTGCATATTCGCTAGCTACGGTGGCTGCTATAGGACAAACATGTTTTAGGCAAGAGCGATAAAGCGGGCATGAAACACTGCATTTGTTGAGACAAATTTACACCATGGAGCCCTGCTCTAAACTTTTTAGAGAATGTTTGTTTTATTTTATCACAACAAAGACGGTCACTGCGTTGTTTGGTTGGTTGCTGTTAATAGATTGTTAGTTTATGTTAGCTAACTCGTGATCAAGTGGGAACCAATAACTTACTAAAGTTTTAGTTTCCTTGAAAGAGAGCCTGTTTAAGTTCGGTGTATAAAAAAAAAAATCCACGTTAGTCTTCTTCTTTTGTAAAATAATAATTTCCAAGCCAAAACAATATTTTTTTCTTTTGTCTGTTGCATACATCAATCTCATACAGACATGCTTATGGATGTCAGGATTCCCGATCATGCTTTTGTGGTGTGATGCGCATGTGGTAACCCTGTATGTTGTAAATTCAAACATGATATGCTTGGGAAAAGAGAATATTTTAATGCATATAATACTGCATTAAAATTATCTCTATAATAATTGCTGCTACCAGGGGCAGCAATGAGTGACTGCTGCTTTTTTAGTTTTAGTTTACTTATTTTCTTTCTTTGCTTAACGTGCTTTAAAATCTTTAATTTCAAAGACTCTTTAACAAATTCCAGCTTTGAAGACGGTGCTAAATCTATGACAGGTTTTTAGAGTAGGACTCCAAAGTGTAAATTTGTATAGTGTTTCATGTCAACTTCAAATGTGCACATACTACTCAAGATTACAGGACTGAAAGCATTTTGACTCCGCCTTTTTAACATTACAGGAAGTGAAGTACCCGCAGCATACAGGGTTGTGGGGGGCGTGGATTTACCACTGCTTTTGATTTCTTGGTGTTGTTTTTTTGTCTGTGTAATATCATGACATCGTAGGTATCGAACCGGTTGGCCAGATGTTTTAGCGCAATGTTAGCGTTGTTCGTTAACTTGTCGTTTTCGTCTTCATGTTGCTAGTTTTGGGGCGTAGCACTAGCTAGAGGCTAGCTAGCTAGCCAGGTTTAGCTGAGCTTTTTTGTAGCTAACAGTTCTCTGGAGGACAACAGCCTTAATCTTTAACAAAGAAGACTTGGGTAAGAGTAGTACCAATGTCACTCCAGATTTACATGTAGTGACAGAAGTATTAGCACTTGTGCTGGGGCATTAACAGCGTCGTTAACCGTTCACGTCCCTGCAGATGAGTGGCCCTGACATCTAATTGAGCCGGGGAGTTAGCAAAAACATGTCCTGTAAGTCAACTAAAGTGGCTCCGAGTGTTGATTTCGACCACAGCTGCTCTGACAGCGTGGAATATTTGACACTTAATTTCGGCCCATTTGAGACTGTTCATCGCTGGAGAAGACTCCCTCCATGCGATGAGTTTGTTGGTGCAAGGTAAGATGTGGACAGATGAGCAGCAGCAGCATCTTCACTCAAACTGAATACCTGTGGTCTTACTGAACTTCATGCGGCTTCACGCAGGCGCAGCAAGCACACTGTGGTGGCTTACAGAGATGCAATATATGTGTTCGGGGGAGATAATGGGTAAGGGCTACAAGACTTCTGCAGACATTTTTCAGATATATGTATTATTATATGTATGTGAGAATTCTGTGTCACCCAACAGCAAAAACATGCTGAATGATCTGCTTCGCTTTGATGTGAAGGACTGTTCCTGGTGTCGGTAAGGCTATAGCCTCACAGCCACAGTTGATTTGATTTTACTTCGTTGCAATACATATCACAATCCACGGAATAACCTAGACTAACACATACTTATGACTGATGACTGAATGTAGTGTAAAGCGCTTTGGGGTCCATAGGGACTAAGTAAAGCGTTATACAAATACAGGCCATTTACCATTTTACCATTTACATTTTAAGACCATCATAGTGTGCATGCAGTGAGTATCAGAACAAGGAGCACTAAAAAGTAATCATAAAGATCAGCTTATTTCAGACACTTTTTGAAAGTATTACAATACAAGACACCAAATCAGCCAGAGTATATATAGAACATACACAATCCTAACCGTATAATAAAATAAAAGTTGACACATGTCTATAATTCACAGAGCTTTCACCACTGGAACGCCACCTGCCCCCAGATACCACCACTCAGCTGTGGTCTATGGCAGCAGCATGTTTGTATTTGGTAAATCCTTCATTATCTATAAAAATCCTTTATTTTATCCATTTTAAACTCTGGTGGCATTTCTGTAATGTTCAACTTTGATATTTTCTAGGGGGCTACACTGGAGACATTTACTCAAATTCAAACCTGAAAAATAAAAATGACCTTTTTGAGTACAAGTTTGCTACAGGACAGTGGACTGAATGGAAAGTGGAGGGAAGGTAATGTATTAACTCGTTTCTTTTTAATAATGACCAAACATTGTCATTGTTATTGTGTGCCATGATATTATTGTATCTTGCCTCCGTGGTTCCCACCCTTAATACTTTAGGGTCAGGTGTGTCGAACTCCAGGCCTCGAGGGCCGGTGTCCTGCAGGTTTTAGATCTCACTCTGGGTCAACACATCTGAATCAAATTATTAGTTCATTACCAGGCCTCTGGAGAACGTCAAGACATGTTGAGGTCATTTAGCCATTTAAATCAGCTGTGTTGGACACATCTAAAACTTCCAGGACACCGACCCTCGGGGCCTGGGGTTCAACACCCGTGCTTTAGGTTGTCTGGAGGATAAAATATGTTGGAAAAACTGTGGGCTGGTTTCGCATGTGCCTTTATGTTTACTGGCTAAACTAAAACTTTGGAGGACCTCACACTGTGCACAGTTGCCTTCTACTATGTCCTAGCATGAAAGCCCCCCCAATTCCAAAATCCTCTATTCTTTGCAAAATTGCTGATAAAAGTTAAGCCCACCTCCTTCAAAAATTAATTTAAGGTTCAAATTAATCCCATAGTATCGCTAATCCTCAGTCTTGCAGTCTGCTTAGTTTAATCCAGGACAAGCAAAATCTACAACTGTTTTAAGTCTTTGCAAGGCCCTTTGAGGTACAGAGGCAAATAAAAATTTAGTCTGGGACTATACTTAAGTGTTGTCTGTGAAACTAGTCCTAAAAATCCTGCATCTCTGTTCTAGCTTGCCAGTGGCCAGATCTGCACATGGGGCCACAGTCTACAGTGATAAACTCTGGATATTTGCCGGTTATGATGGAAATGCCAGGTATGTATGAATTTTTTATTTCATTTTCTGCAGATGTATTTGTTTTTGTGCATAACCTTGGTGACTATTTCGCCCACGTATAGGTTGAACGACATGTGGACCATCAGTCTGCAGGACCGAGAGCACGCGTGCTGGGAAGAGGCATGTTTCATTCATTTTCACAACAAAAGAGAACAACATTTAAAGTTAAAGACTCAGAAACTCTTGGTAATTGTTCACGTCTGTCTTTGTGTCTTTGTGTCCATCAGATCGATCAGAGTGGTGAAATTCCCCCGTCTTGCTGCAACTTCCCTGTCGCCGTATGCAGGGACAAGATGTTTGTGTTTTCTGGACAGAGTGGAGCCAAAATTACTAACAACCTCTTTCAGTTTGAGTTCCAAGGCCACATGTAAGCAGCACCCTTTTTTATATCATTCAGCTACTTATACTATATTTACCAGCATTACCCGACACTCATAACTCCCATGTTCTCAGGTGGACACGTATACCAACCGAACATTTGCTGCGGGGCTCCCCTCCACCTCCGCAGAGGCGCTATGGACACACTATGGTTGCCTTTGACCGGCACCTGTATGTATTTGGAGGTGCTGCTGACAACACCCTGCCCAATGAGCTGCACTGCTATGATGTTGACTCTCAGACCTGGGAGGTGATCCAACCCAGCCATGACAGTGAGGTATGAAAAAATTTGGAAAATGTTCATTGTGTTTGTGATATCATTCATTTGTTGACACAAAGAACTATGTTAGTAGATATGGAGGTGGATGAATGATATCACAAATATTATTTATTAGTACAGTAAATTATTAAACGAGAACACTTTGTTCCTGTACGCTCCATTCCTATCTATTATACTATTTCTTTATGTAATGCAAACACAATATGTTTGGAAAGGCTGTTGAGTGATGAGCCATTTTGAGTTTACTTACTTTACATTCTTTTCGTTGCTGTAGACAGTCTGCATTTTGTTGCTGAAATTTGTGCAAGACAATTTATATTATTGTAAATCATAGTGGTATGGTGTTCCTTTTGTGTCACCCCAGATAGGAATATAAAACACATTTAGGTGGATTTTACAGATATGTAATTAAACTATCTTTTTTTGTTTTTGTTTTTTCTCAGATGCCCAGTGGGAGGCTCTTCCATGCTGCTGCTGTGATTCTGGATGCCATGTACATCTTTGGCGGGACTGTGGACAACAATGTCCGCAGTGGGGAGATGTACAGATTCCAGGTTGGTGTCAAATCACCTCATTGCTGAGATATACCACCATAGTTAAAAAGTCTGTCCTGCCTTAAGATTGATTGCTAAAACTTTCACTTTTGTAGTTTTCATGCTACCCAAAGTGTACCCTCCATGAGGATTATGGCAAACTGTGGGAGAACCGTCAGTTCTGTGATGTGGAGTTTATTCTGGGCGAGGTGAGTTTTCATTGCTGTAAAACTGGAAGCCAAGCCTCTAAAGTGCTGATTAAAATTTCAAGGTGGGGTGCCGGTTTAACTACATGGGTTGAGTAGGTTACCAGTATGCTCTGAGGTTGTTGCATGGGCCTAGGTTCAAATCTGTCCCAGGCACCTTTGCTGCATGGCTTCCCCCTGCCCTCTTCCCCAGCTTTCTCAACTGTCTTCTTGTAATAAAAATGGTAAATGGCCTGTATTTGTATAGCGCTTTACTAGTCCCTAAGGACCCCAAAGCGCTTTACACATCCAGTCATCCACCCATTCACACACTGGTGATGGCAAGCTACATAAAGGCTCACAAACCCAAAGGCAATTCTTGAAATTCATGGTGACTCGCACATGATCTGCCAAACTTTTTTTTTGTTGTTGTTGTTGTTTTTTTCCACTTGTCTGACTCATTGTTGTCTTGTTTGCAGAGTGAAGAGAGAGTCTTGGGGCATATCGCCATAGTGACTGCAAGATGTCAGTGGTTGCGGAAGAAAATCCTGCAGGCTCGAGATAGGCAGCGACAGGTTAGGACAATGCACCAAGTGCATCTCCTCTGACACTGTGTTAGAGGAGTCAGTGATCTCAGAAGATATTTATAAATATGAAAAATCAGGCTGATTCCACATCTTGGAAATCAGAAACACGGTGAAATGGTGACACAACTTCGAGCACCTGTGTCACAATTCAAATATTAAATGGCTCAAAACTGCACAAAAAGCTGAAAAGTTTAGAATTGAATCCACATCCTCCAACCTGCACTCTTCAAGCTGTGCGGCATCATGAAATGAAACACCTTTTTAAAACAATGAACACCGCAAGAGGAGAAACAATTAGTCGTGATCACATCATGATTGGTTGGTTTCCATCTCCACTGAAATAGGTTAGAGTTATAGAGGTTATTGTCATAAAGAAAGAGTAATGATTTGGTAATTATCTGTAATAAAAGGCTAGTGTTTGGTATTTGTCCAACAATAGTGTTGAAGGGGAAAATCAAGGAGTTATTGCTCGTATTTTTTCAGACACTCATATTTATAGAAAATTAACTCAGTTCAGACTTAATGCGTAAAGTGAAGCTGCAAATGTAATCATTTTAGTTCATTTTCAGCTCATCCGCCATGGCGAGGCGTCTGTCGTCAGTCCACAGTTCACAAGAATATCTAGTCCTACAGTATTCGTCAGAACTGAATCAAATTTAAAGGTTGACCTAATTGGGTCTTCACCCAAATTGTGCACAAAGTCAAGGTCCCAGTTACCATTTTATGGGCAGTAACCCGTGAAATGTAATGGACTGGATGATGAGCTACATTCTCTAAATTTCAGTTTTATGAAAAGTCAGTGAGGCTTTCACTACAGAAAAGGTGCGGCAGCATAAATATTGCACATTTAATGCTTTAATGAACATATTTATCTAAGCTTGTAGGTCTGAGGCATCAAGATATATAATGTAAGCATTTGTAAGAGTAATGGGTCACTGGTGTATTCACTGAGCCAGAATGATAATTGCATACTTTACTGTCTTACAGAAGACAAAACAGGAGAGCAGTGAGGATGAAGGAGCAGCTGGAGGCCCAAAGGATATGCCAGCAGGCAACAGGCCATCGGGCACACAGCCGCTGCTGGAGGTATCCATCAGAGAAGCGGAGGCTCAGCCTTTTGAAGTCTTAATGCAGTTTCTCTACACAGACAAGATCCAGTACCCTCGCAGAGGTACCACTCTGCTCATGCTTCTCACGCTTGGTTGTTACCAGTCTTGCTGCAAAAGAGAGGGAAAATGTTTATTCTTGTGTGTATCTGTCTACACAGGTCATGTGCAGGATGTTCTCCTGATTATGGATGTGTACAAACTGGCCCTTAGCTTTAAGCTTTCCCGGCTGGAGCAGCTCTGTGTGCAGTACATTGAAGCATCAGTCGACCTGCAGAATGTTCTCAGTGTCTGTGAAAATGCCAACAAACTGCAGCTCGACCAGCTCAAGGTACGTCCAGATTAAATGTTAACAGATGAAAAACGTCTTATACTGACCTCTAGTGGTTAAAGTTTCTAAATTTTACTGATTTTCAAACTGTTGGGCTGGAACATGGACGACCATGGTAAAAAGATGGAGTGAGGCCAAGTTAAATGAATATGACTTTAGTCTGGAAAATAAACAAACAAGAGTTTACGGATGCTGTCCTGCTAACATGACTGTAGCTCAGGTGGCAGAGCAGGTCAGCCACTAATCAGAAGGTCGGTGGTTCGATCCCAGGCTGCCTCCTGGCTGCATGTCAAACATCCTTGGGCAAGACACTAACCCCATGTTTGCCTACTGGTGGTGGTCAGAGGGCCCGGTGGCGCCAGTGTCCGGCAGCCTCGCCTCTGTCAGTGCGCCCCAGGGCAACTGTGGCTACAATGTAGCTTGCCATTGCCAGTGTGTGAATGGGTGAATGACTGAATGTAGTGCTTTGGGGTCCTTAGGGACTGAGTAAAGCGCTATACAAATGCAGGCCATTTACCATTTTACCATTTACATTTTGTTCATTAAAACTCAAAAAAAGTTGTTTCTGATTGTTTAAAACTTATATATCTTCCAAATTGAGTTGATTGGTTCAGCTGCCCGTCACTACCAGATCTACTGCCCATTTGCGCATGTGCGAAGGTAACTCTATTTGGACAAACTGCCCGAAATGCGTTGACAGAAACATTTCAGGGATTTTGAGTCATTCTGTGCTCCAGATGCGTTAATTTTTTTTTTATCGTGTTAGTCGTGATGACGGCTTGATCTGCGTTAACGCTTTAATTTTGACAGTACTAGTTATTATGACACTAATACCAACATCTTTTGTCTTTCTTCAGGAACATTGCCTTAATTTTGTGGTTAAGGAGTCACACTTTAACCAGGTTATCATGACAAAAGAGTTCGAGCATCTCTCCACTCCCCTGATAGTGGAGATTGTGCGACGAAAGCAGCAGCCTCCTCCTAGGGTGTACTCTGACCAGCCTGTGGACATCGGGACCTCCCTGGTGCAGGACATGAAGGCCTACCTGGAGGGAAGCGGCTTTGAGTTTTGTGACATTATTCTGCTGTTAGATGGTCACCCACGGCCTGCACACAAAGCCATACTAGCAGCTCGGTCCAGGTAGATCAGCGTAGATTTTATGGATGGGTTGTTTTGTTTTGTATTTTTGGTATCTTACTTAAGATGAATTTGATTTAATGTGGATTTTATGCTCCTGTGCCGATAGTTGCCTCTAGGTCTACTACTACTAGAGTCTAGAGTAGATTTGATTGCTTTCTGTAATGGCTTGATGTTGTATCACAGTTGGTCATGGTCCATTTCAGCTTATCCTTTTGATACTGTTACTCCTCAGTTACTTTGAGGCAATGTTCCGCTCCTTCATGCCCGTGGACGGTCAAGTAAATATATCCATTGGTGAGATGGTCCCGAGTAAGCAGGCCTTTGAGTCGATGCTGCGTTATATCTACTATGGTGACGTGAACATGCCTCCAGAGGATTCCCTGTATCCTTCTCAATTGTAGAGTTTTTTGGTTTTGTTTTTTTTTAACGTTAACATTAACGTCTGCAAATATAAATAAAAATGAAATGAGTAACTTAATTGAAGGCAAAGATAGCCTGTGAAATAATAATAATTCGTTAATGAATTTCTGTCTAAAAAGAGACCTCAATACTTTTCTTCTGTTCAGATCCTTAAAAAAAACAACATATTCCTACAGAGACATGTGTATCGAGTACAGTTTGTATCACTAACAGTAAAACTGCTGGCTCGTCACAAAAGAACTCAATATTTAACATAAAAAAAAGGTGTGAACTTTTTATCTGTAAGTTAGAAGATGGCGATGTTTAAGTTAAGAGTTAGTGTTGGTTAATGTTTAGAAATGGTTTATAAGTAAATAAGATCAGGGAAACAATGAAATAATTCATAAATGTGTCAATGCCAGAAACAAAATAAGGCCTAAAATGTTTCTGTTATGAAGTTGTTAAATTTGCAGTTTCATATAGTGAGTTTCTAAATCACACTGAAGCTTTTTTGAAAATTAAGCCACATGGGTTGTCGAAGCACCTGGGCTTACTTTTGGTTAACGTGAGTTTCATTGCGGTAAACTTGGTTTACATCCTTGACCCTAGATTAACAGCTATCTGTTTGCTGCACCATATTACTATGGGTTTTCTAACAACAGACTGCAGGCTTACTGCAAGCAGAATCTCGAGATGAACGTCACTGTGGAGAATGTCTTGCAGGTATTGTGCTTTCTCCCAGGGGGAGCAGTGACCTAATTGGACAATGCAGTCTCTCACTTTTGTACAAAATAAATCATTTCTTCACTCACTTCTCTCTCGCTATCCTCCCTCAGATTCTTGAGGCAGCTGATAAGACCCAGGCTCTGGACATGAAGAAGCACTGTCTCCACATTATTGTCCACCAGTTCATCAAGGTGGGTGGGCTTGTATCCGAAGCCCTGGGGGTTTGCTGCCCACTCACTGCAGCTGAGCTAACCCTCTAGTCCCCTCTTCTTTGCGGGAGACTGACACCTTTGGCCTCTTAGTGGATCACCCTCCATCTTCTGCGTGAAGAGGAGACTGTTTACAGGCTGGCCGGCTGTACAAGCACCTCATCGCAATGAGATGAGGTGTCGCTCTGATTATTGTTTGTTATCCAAAGGAACAAAGAAGCACTCAGTTTTCACTTTACTTCACTGGAGTGTTAGCTCTGCTGTATTTCTGTTAAGCTTTTATCTTCTTTTTATCTTTTATCTTCATTTTGTTGTGCATGAGCAATCAAGTGCTGCTTATTCCCCATTTTTGACTCATTGTCTTATCTTAATTTGCTGTTCTTTTTTTCATTTTTTTTGTTCTCCTCCCCTCCCAAAGGTATCCAAGCTCCCCAACCTGAGGTCTCTCAGCCAGCTGCTGTTGTTGGACATCATTGAGTCGCTAGCCACACACATATCAGACAAACAGTGTGCCGAGATGTGCTCCGATATTTAGGACGGCTCTTTTCTACTCTTGCAGAAGCCATACATCCCTGCTCCACCTAATCATTCCTTGCATGTGTCATACCCCATTCAACTGATGCCTTTTATCCACACTGTATCGAGTTGCTGTTGTTGTTGTTGTTGTTGTTTGTCCCTCTGCATCTCAGCGAGGAATGAAATCAGTGAAGGAACCAGATTGTACCTAGAATTGTTAAATAGTGTAAAATGATCTTTTCATGTATAACTCTGCTTTTATTTATTTTGTACAGACAGACCTTTTTTGCAAAGAGATTATTCTGCTCACTGTTGCTTTTGCTTTTTTTTTTTTTTTTTGATAAATATACAGGTTACTGTAACATTTCATAATTGTGACAATAGAAATGGATTCAATTTCATCAGATGTATCATCTCAATAAAACATCATCTATTAAAGTCAAATGGGTTATTTATCTAAATCTCTATTCATTTAAGTTTGTATTATTTACATATGTCTTTTGTGGTAAAGTAAAGAATCCAAATCATATGAAAATAATTATACTATATCTCTGTGTTAAGTACTGTTGCTGGTACATGTCTTTGTGATAATTCTTACCATTAACAAAATCTGTGTATCCTACAATACTGAACTTAGTATTTAGTGATATTATTCTGTTATCATGCACTTGAAGCCTTAATAAATCTCTTACAGAATGAGTCATGTGTTCTGTGTCTGTGCTCTGATTCACCAGTATACCAACATGATCGAAGTTTGTGCTCAACCATTTTGTCAGTTAATCAATAAACACAAAGGAATGTGTCAAAAAACTGAAGTTTTTCTGAAACCACAGAATTGATTGATTTAACCTCTCTTTAGAAGCTATTGTCACGTTGTGTTATCACGAATCTTCTGGGCTCTAGATTCGTGATAACACTACACAAAAAGAATAAAGTCATCTGTTAGAGACTCTAACAGATGACTTTATTCTTGAGCCCAAACCTAATTTTTAAACTGCTTTTAAATCCTACAGCCATCTGTGCAAAGAGCCGATAACTCCATTATGTCAGCTTTCCCTAAAACTACAGCATTGGCCTTCCTCACTGGCTTTATGCAGGGACCATACTAGACTGGATCAGCCGGCAGGTTGTTTTGCTGTTTTTAGTGTTTGGGGTTAAAGTGGGGCAGCAGTCCTCATCCAGTCCAGCAGTATAATTTTTAATTTTTAACTTTTAAACAGCTGATGTTTAAAGTAAAATATTCAAAGACATTTTTGTTGGCCTTACTGGTGCTAATCTAAAATTCAGACTACTGTTGCAAACTAAAGCCAGTGCAACTTAAACACAGTGTGAAAAAGCTGAAGGTCAGACCTTGACCTTTAATTAAATTAGCATGTCCGTCAGGGGTCTCAGTTTCCACAGATCTATGCATGATAAATTCAGACAACACTCCCTGGTTTGAGCGGATGAATTCCTTTTGAATCTGCAAGGTTTTGCACTGCAGCGATTTTGGTTTACTCACGTGATCTAAATTAAATTAAGTGGTTCAATTTTAATTATTAATTTGATATGTGTTATAGGTTCTTATATATGTACTGAGGTCACCCTTAATAATCCCAGTATGAGATCAATAAAACTAAAAGAAAAGTATTTTCTGAACGTTTATAGTAAATTTTGTTCATGGGACTAAGACAAAATGTTTGTCCTAAATGCAGAGGCATTATATTGGTTTTCTACAAGCTGTCAGTTGTACTGCAGGATCTGTAACAACCCACAGAGGAATTCCCAAAGTGCTGGACTCTTTTGGACTTTTGTATTGCTGCAGTGAGCACAAAGTGCTATTCATAGTAGAGATACTTGAGAAATTTTGCAAATCAAAATAAATATCTTAAACAAATAATATATAATAAAAAAATGAAAGACCATACCTCACTTAATTTTGCTGAAACGTTTAAAGTTGTACTGAAGTTCACAGTCACGTGAAACAGTAACTTTTATGTCTTTCTTTTTTATGTGTCCCTCATGCACAGGTTGCTCATGTTTCATTCAAGTTGACTTGTGCAAACACACGGCCCAGAATCCCTCTGCTCCTATCTGGTTTCATTTAAATACAGAGTTCGTTGTTCGCTGGGATGACATTGAACACTGAAACCAAACAGTATGGCCGTTGTTATGCAGTGGTACGAGATTATCTCCTACTTATCAGGTGCATTTTCTTAAAGAAGTAAGAAGTGGGCCGTCCAGGTCTGTCCAGCAGGTGGGACGAGCTACAGAGCCACTTGGATGGCTTACCTAACTTTACTTAGATTTGGACACAGAATCACAGCACAGACTTCACTGCACAAAGGCAGAAGATGGTTTTTCTAACAGCTAAAATGATGCAAAGGACCGCGCTCTTTGTGACAGTTGGAGGCTTGGTGACATCTCTGATCACCACCTTCCTTCCACATTGGAAAACAATGAACTCTGATCTCAATGAAGTGGAGAACTGGTTCTCTGGGCTGTGGCACACCTGCCTCTACACCGAGGAAGTGGGAATTCAGTGTAAGGCCTACGATTCCATCATGGGACTGCCGATGGACCTACAGATCTCCAGGGTGCTCATGTCAGTTTCTATTGGTACTGGTGCTTCAGCTGTACTGGCTGCTTTTCCGGGTCTAGAGGGGGTTGAGATGTGTATAGAGCCGCCTGGTGTGAAGAGAAGGCTCCTCATCTTTAGTGGGGTGCTGTCCTGGGTGTCTGGGCTCACTACTCTGGCTCCTGTGTCTGTTGTGGCCTATACAACTGTGGTGGACTTCTGGGATGAAGGTTTTCCTGATGTGATGCCACGATGGGAGTATGGGGAGGCGATGTTCTCCGGATGGTTCGGAGGCCTGGCACTGGTCATCGGAGGGACTTTGTTCTTTGTAGCTGTGTGCATGGGCGACTACGACCGGCAGACATCGAGTGTACCAAACAGCCCACAGGTGAAGCAAAAGACACAGCACTACCTAAAGACAGAGGTTTTATAACTTGCATATTCCCATATGTGTAATATCTGCGTGTTCATGTACGTTATATAAAAGCATGACAGCCTGTGAAAGATTACAGTAGTTCTACCGAGAAGCACAGAAGTGTTTTTGGAGCCCTTTTGTTTTTTTTTTACTGATTTCAAACTGGAAATAAAACTTTTTTTTCTGTGATCTCTGTTTAGAAGAAAAAAAATCTGAAGCAACTGTGTGCGACACATTTTATTAAAACAATGCAAGACAGTAGATGACTGCTGTAGTTTTTATTCTTGTTAAAGCACTGGAGGACAATTTATTTAGTAGAACATACACACCATTGGAACCTCACTTAATTGTTTGGTAATAGCTAGTCAAAATAACGTTTTGGCTGAATTACTCATGCATTAGTTATAATGTTGAGTGATGTGTGCAATAAGCGCACAAAGGTATGTCATAAAGTTTCAAAACACCAGAAAGGAACCTACTATCACCATAAAACCGATTTATTAGCTGAACTGAAAGATGAAGAAACTTAAAGAAACCTAAAATCAGCACACTAAAGGGCGCTCCATGATGAACAATAAGTAAACAGCACTCGGGTCGGTAATGAAAATGTCCCACATTAGTTGTGAGCAGAGTCTGAGTGCTCACTGCTGTGCAGGAGTGAATAAATGAGCAGGGGTTGCATTCTTGGGCTGCAGCTCCTCTGTGTTGAATTTCATTTCGTGGGGAGGGGGCTTGGTGCCATCAGCTCCTTTTAGAGCTTAATGTACTCTGTTGCTCACTGTTTTTGTCAGAACTGATGTAAACTGTTTTGTTTTATTTCACCAAAAAAGGGCACTGATGTTTCTTTGGCTGGGCGATGTACGTTATTAGCATTTACTTACTGATTGATTAAAATCTAATTAACAGGTTAAATCTACCCCTGATAACTGCTGGCATTAATATTTTGGCGGAGCATTTGTTTTATAAGCCATGAATGATTCATTCACTTCTCCCTGCTCTCTTGATCTGGCTTTTTAGATACTGGAGCTCTCTGTGACCCCTGGCAATTCAATTAAACTGAGTGATGTGTCAGTGATGTCAGATGGCCTTCCCTGCACACTGGGCAAATCTGATAGTTCATCTTGTCGTGCATATCCACACGCTCCACCCTAGCTTTCACTCAAATATGCTTTTTCCATCAAACAAGAGCAGTGCGTGTGCACCTGTCACCTGTCAAACATCAAATTAGTCCATGTGGAGAGTGGAAATGATCTAATATGATCTCTATTCTTTTATAATATGTTTTGTTTTGTGTTTTTTAAAGTGAAAGCATTAGCATTCTGAAAACACCATAAAGGTTTTGGTGCTGCATGCTGATCATCACCCGTGTCACTGCTGTCATCATCATTTCCATAGAAATGAATGTGTGGTTATCAGGTGAATGACCTTGACCCGTCTCTCCCACAGTGGGAGCATAAGGAATTGAAATAACTCAAGAGCTCATTTCTATAAGACTTAGTAGGCTATACCTTTGTAATCCTGCTCCACCCTACCCCCTCACTGAACCCAGGATTTACTGCAACAACTGCATTTTCAGGCTTTCTTCCTCTGCTGCACACACTGATAGAAGTGTAGCATTCCCGCGCGCGCGCGCGCGCGCGCACGCACACACACACAGTAAGTGCGCCTTCGTTGTTTATTTTATGTTCCCTGGTGGTCAGTGTAACTACAATAAATCCAAACACTGGTAAGTTTTAGCAGCAGATGATGCTCATGGAAGCAGCATTTACAGGGAGCAGCCAGTGCAATAGGTGGGCAGTCATTGGGGCAGTGCTTTGAGGAGGGTAGTTAAGTCTTTGATCAGGTTTAGCTGGCAAGTCAGGTCTTTGACATTTGAAGGCGAGGCTGAAAGGGTCTGAACAGAAAAGCAAGCCTGGCGCGCGCACTCACACGCAGAGAGAGAGAGAGAGAGCGTGTGTGTGTTTTTAGGAAAGAGAGAGGAGGGTTGGGTGGAGGAGAGCAGGGAACGGTGAGAATTCATGCTGTGTTAGCATCCCCTCAGCAACTCCATCAATACCGCATACAGCTGAGAAACTGGCAAAGGTCCTGCTGCGTTTTCAGGCTCGGACTGCAAAAGAGAGCAACTCCCACGACCGGTCGGCTCAGTGTGCTGCTCCTGCTGCTGCTGAGGGGGACTCTGAGAGGGGCAGAGCGCACACACACGTACGCTCACCCACACACTCACTCACTCACTGGAGCCTCTGCTGCATCAAGAGGAAGAAGAGGAGTGCGGAGGAGGGTACGGAGGGACACGCAGACTGGGAATACTCTAGCGGAGAGAGCCAATCCGGAGAGGGAGAAGACTGCGAGGAGAGCCGTGCTAATATGCTGCCGTGCTCCGCAGGGACGGCTGAGCACCAGGGACTTTGACAGGATCTCAGTGCACCTGCTCCATGCACGCGGGTAAGACCCTTCAGATTCATTTTACACCAGGGACTCAGAGTTAGAGGTAATTACTTTATATGTGTTTATGTGATGCTGCGTGTGTGTGTGTGTGTGTGTGTGTGTGTGTGTGTGTGTGTGTGTGTGTGTGTGTGTGTGTGTGTGTGTGTGCGCGAGAGAGAGATCCCACTTATTTCTTCAAGTGGGTTTTGCCTGCATTGGTGCACTGTGGTCACGTACAGTACTTCCATAAGGAAGTTGCTTGCTCTGGGGGCTCTTCTGTAGAGAAACATTCACTGTTTCTCTACAAATCAGTTTGTTAATAAAAACACACTCATGAGTGGAATAGATGAAAATCTTGGAGAAATTCTGATCTCTCCAACTTCACGCATATCAGATAATGTTTTCCAGTCCATATACACCAGTAACATTTACAAAAATGAAAACAGATCAAATATATCACAGCACATCTCCAATCTTAATTTGACAGCAGCCATGTGTATCTTTGTATGCGTCTGCGTGTGTGTGCTGAGAAACTGGTCACTCTCAGAACTGCTCTAAGGAAGTACAGCTGCCCTGTAGGGGTGTACACCCCTCTGAAGAACTCAGTTCCAGTTTTCCATGACATCATGGAGAGGTTATCGCTCAAAGTAGCAGCAAAATCACCTGATAGAGCCATGTAGTGCCATTGTTAACCAACTTAAGCTTTACAGATAAATACATACAAAACATATTGGCATCTGAGTCAACATAAAGCCACAGGAACTTGTCTACTTCATGAACTCTGTGCTGTTGGACAGTAAATAACGCTGAATGCTTATTTGGTCTTTGTTTTCTTGAACCACGTAGCAGCTGCTGTATCATGTGAAGCAGTAATGTTTTTTGAATTCCCCTTAAAAGCTTAATTAGGACTGTACCTGACTCTGTAATCAGGTAAATGTATAGTTTATTTATCACACATTATATTCCCGTTTCTGTTGGCGTCACATGGAGCTGAATTTATTTCTTCAAATCAAAGGAAACAAAAGCAAGACTATACACAAACACTGATCTGAATAATCTCAATGAAATTCAACACACACACACACACACACACACACTGGAGCCTCCTAATGGGGATTGTGGTAACTGTAATCCACACTTTTTTTCTTTCATAGTCTGTGACACGTAGGCACTGGAGTAAACAGAAGTCAATCAGAAGCTTGGCGGCATTTCAGGGAACACCTTTAACTTCAGACATGGCTTGGGACACTTGCTGCCCTTCCCTGTCCCTCCTGTCTCCTTTCACTGCAAACAATTAACACATGAACAGCAAAAAGACACCAACAAAAAAAAGATCAAGGATTAAAATGCTTTCATTTTTATACATTTGTCAGGGGCACTGAAGACTTCATTAAATTGCTAGTAAATAAAATAAATGGTCAGTAAGCTCAGCAGCAGGTTTACACAATTGCAGGATGACTCCTCAGGCTTATCTTGCATTTCACAAACCAGAAGAGCTGACTGTGAGGGAAAGAAAGAAGCGTGGTCAAATATTAAGCAGCATGAGGCCTTTTATCAGCCAAGGATCAGAGAACTCTAACTACAGGCTAACCTGTCAGGATACCTGCCAAAGCAGGTGTTTTAAAATAGTCGAGGTGTTATGAAGTGAATGAGCCAATGAAAAGCTGATCTTCTCTTAGTACATATGGAGATCGCAGCATGTTCCTCTTCTGCTAACGTTACACATGCTATCACAGTTTGCGTGGTGGTAATTTCAGTGGGTGTGTCCATCAAAGGGCTGGCATTTGTTTCACTCACGTTCACTTTATAGATCAGCCTCTTTTCCACCAACCAGTAGTTGGCATTTTGCTAATTCTCCCCTCTGACATTCCAGTAACAGGTTTTACATTTGTAGGGAAGTGAGTGAAGCTGACAGCTTGTTTGCAGGCAGGATTATTAGCACTGCTTGGGGACAGGCCCAACAGTGAGAAAGAGTGAGGGATCTGCGTCATATGTTGTGAGGACCAAATCTGCTTAACCTACTTTAGTTTTGCACAACATATCTTGGGTTTACTGGAGCTCCAGTATGGTAGCTATTTGTGATCCAATTTGTTGTTCATCAAAGTTTCAGTGGTGACGAATTATTTAAGGGACAACATGCAAGGGGCAAGTTTTCCTACATATCTTCACCCTTCAGAAAAGGACTTGATTTTTTTTCTTTTTTTGCTTTCTCTAGTTAGTGGCTTACACAGAAAGCACTTGGCAGTGCTGGCATGGATGTTAACTAAATGCAAGGAAATGTGCTTGGCATAGATATTTGAAGGAACAGCAACAAAAATACAGATTAAAAAGAGGCCAGAGCCAAGCGAGATCACTAGATTTTCATTAGATTTTTGGCTTAACAAGTCAAGTAACACCTTGTTCAGTGACATCTCAAAGAAACAGCAATTAAAATATTATCCTTATTTAAGTAAAAGTCCTAAAACAACAACGGAAAACTAGACCCTACTTAATGATTAGCAAAAAAATGTGCACAAGTGTATTTTAGTAGCCATTTCCAATATAGGGTTTACTTAAAGGGCCATGACATACATTTGAAGAGTCCTGAGATGATTAATGAAGTGAGATCTAGCCAATATTTCACAAAAAGACCATCTTTGCCTTTTGGTGAAGTATTGGGATAGTTTTACCTCTTTGGATTAGCAAACCATTTAAAAGGTTTATTGGGGATTCTGTCTCTTGTTGAAACACTTACAACTCATAAAGTGTTTGAACTCCAAATAATGTTTGTAGAATCTGCAGTTGTCCTTATATGTGGCACACAGCAGGAGATGATACACTTCACATGCGTTCTCACTACTGGCAACACTTCAGAAGGTTTAGGAAAGAGTGTTGTCTAGTCAGACCATACAGCAGGCAGGAGTGAAACATGCTGTGATTTCACTGGACAATTACCTGTGCTGTTGTTACATGGAAAGAAACAGAGCTGGCAGATTAAAAACTGCTTAATGTACAATTAACCTGCTAAGATATTTCCATTATCAGATGCAACTTCACGCTCATTCTATAGCGCCTTATGAAAGCAACTTTAGACTAAGAGCTGAGACACTGGCAAAAGGTCTTTACAAAGTGCCCTTTGTAAGAGATTGCAGGTCTGAAAGGTCAAATCATCCATCAGCTTATCCAGCCTGGTTATCTGAGCTGACAGGACAAAAGGAAAGATACACTCTGGATATAACACCTCACATTACATCAACATCTCTAGCCAGTTTAGAGTCACCAGTCAACCCAACACGTATGTTTTGGGGACAACCTGGAGCACTCACAGGGCCAGGGAAACCATACAGAGAGGGGCCCAGGAGGTTCAAACCCAGTAACTTCTTTCTATGAGGTGACAGCGTTAACCACTGTACTACTGCGCCTCCCACCTGAAATGAGTAAATTTTGGACAGAGCACTTAACATCCATTTATTTATTTTTTTAAATATTTTAATTTAAACTTTTTATGGAAATGAAGAAAAGCAGAGCATAAAATGAATATTTTTGTGTGCAGCACTAGTAGCTCAAAAATATACTTAAGTTGTCAAGTTTGGTGGTATAAACAGAGCCTGAATCCAGCATGCGAGACCAGAAGGAGGAAAATAAAAGAGAGACCTTATCGCAGTTGATATGTCCAAAATAAACAGAGCCAGGAAATAATACAAAATATATGGGAACAAACTGAGCTGCAATAGAGAGGAACATAAACAGATGCTGTAATTAATGGGAAGGCGGGTCTACACATACACACAGAGAGGGCTGAGAGGCAACAGGAGATTGGTGGGGATGAGCCACAACTGAACATAATCAGCACAGGTGAATGCAGTTAGGGCGGGGCTAAGGGGAAAACAGACCATTAAACTAAGGTTAACCTTTAAAGGAAAATAGAAAATAACACAACAATCAAACACAAGATACAAGACAGGGGAACCAGAGGGAACTAAAAATCCTAAAAAATCCAAACCTCAGAACCTAAGGACCATCCTAAGTATCATAAGTACTTGAGTAAATGTACTTTCATCCAGAGCAAATCAATACAGTGTACATATGCAACACCAACACACTGTTAGCTGCAGATTTCTGTCCAATTAGAGGAGATCTTTCCATTTCTCATTTGTCTTCAGGAACTTTCTCTAAGCAGCGCTCCATTCAGTACTGCAAAGTTTTTTTTTTCTAAAGTTCAAGGACATTAAGATGTGCTCAGAATATCAAGCAGTCCTTTTGGTTGAACCTCAATAGGATAATTTGGTGATGGATTGCACCACGTTGAGTGATACACCTGCCATCCTGTGTATGCCGAGATTCATAGCAGCCAGTGAGTAACTAGCTACAGTATGTGTGGGTGAAATACCAGAGCTGGCAGAAATGTGTGAGGGCAATGTGGAAACAAAACAAGGGGGATTTTAAAACTCAAGGGGCCCCTGCTTCCCTTTAAAGCGCAGTGTGACGTGAAAGCTAATAGGTGTCGGAGTGCTGTTAATATTTAACAGTTTCCCATGCAATATGCATGAACGAAGGCAACAGTGTGTGTGGACATGTTCCTAATTAACACAATTGCTTCCTTTTTACAAGCACTAACATGTTACATAGACAAAGATAAACAGTGGCTGGGTTAGCTCTCCTCAGGGTCTGACTTCTGCGTCCTTCACACATTTCAGAGCGACATCAGCTGCACATTAGTAACACAGACATAAAGACAAATATCAGTTTGGTAATGATAAAAACAACACAAGTACATTTTCTAATGCTTGTAGTTTTAACAGCAAGTCATCACAGTGTGACGGTGTGTGTGTTGTTTACAATTTCACTCGCTCTGTGCATTCAGATTATGTGGAGGAGCTGACGTGTGCGATGGCCAGCTTGGACCTGCAGGTTCTCAGACCTCCAGCTCTGCATTACCGTTACCTCCAAAACAAGCAGCCCAGCTCCACGATCTGACTGTACCTCCCCTCCTCTCCCCCTCTCCCCCTCTCCCTGGGTGTCCCTCAATCCTGGGCCCACCATGGGAGGATGCTTCTCCAAACCCAAACCAGGTAAACAGCATGTTTGCCCAATTCAAGCATTAGTAAATTAGTAAAATCCACAACTGCTGTATGATGTCCTTTACTTTTTTGGATAATTTTTTGTCTTTACATCTTTATAAGTCTTGAGTCACCGCTCGTTTCATTATATTTTGCTTCCAAGGAGCCAGGCTTTTAATTCTTTTAAAGTGGTCTTAAGAAATGGTTCTCCGGGTTTTCTGAAGGTCTTTCAAAAATGTATTGGATTTATTGGCTGCTTTTTCTCTCATTTCACTCCAGTCCTTGTACCTTTTAACACTGTTCAACAAGGGACCTAACTCAATGATAAACCAGTGTTCATTAGAAAAAAAATATTTTTTTTAAATAAGCACTTTGTCACTACCGTCCAAAAACACAAAATTTGTTCCAATTTCTTTAGCTGAATATATGAAAAATGCCAAAGGTAACAGACTGATGGATATAAAATTGTATTTTTGCACTAACAAGGTGATTCCCAAAAAGCTTTTAGTAAAAAAAAAACATGCCATATCACAGCATGGTGCGCAGTGTGTCCTTAAAAAATGTGACAAAACTGGACAAGTGCCAGACAGAAGAAGAAGCCTTCCTATAAACTATCTGCAGCACATGAATAGTATGTGAAAGTAACGTCCTTAAGAAATAGGAAAAAATCGAACAAGACTTGGGGCACGACCTGAGTGATGCATTTAACCCTTCAGTTGTTCACCAAAGCCTCATCAGCAATGCTCTCAATTGAAGGGTGGCTGTCAAGAAGCCAAAGTTTTCATTCAAATTGTTAATATGTGCGTCAGGGCAGGAGAGAGGTGCGATAGTGAGTGTCTACAGCCATCTGTAAAACATGATGAAATCTCTGTTGTGGTTTGGGGCTGTTTCACTCAGTGATGTTGGGAATCTTGTCAAAACTGATGGCATTATGAATGCAGAATGTTTTTTAAAGAAATACTGTTGTAAGGATAGTGAAGAAAATACAACACAATAATTATACTAAAAGCACACTATTTTAATTTTTATTCTATACAAGGTTAAAATTATGAAGCTTTTCAATGTAAATCGGGACTATTTGGTGTCTTTGTTTGTCATTTTCAGAGCTGTTGCTTCCAAATCCTGTTATACACTTCCCCTCAGCCTCCTCTGTTTGCAGTTTATTTTGTGTGTGTGTGTGTGTATGTGTGTGTGGGAGGAATTTAAATGCTCTCCCTACTGTCTTTGGTTATTAAGGACTGCATACTGAGACACAAATATCTAAAACTGACATATGTACAGTACGTGTGAGATCTGTTTATGCATCACCTCAGTGTTGGCATTGCTAAGAGGTACTCTAATAACATACTCGACTTCACATTCAGGTGCACTGAATAAGATTTCATCATCTGTTCAGAGACTCTAGTTGTATGGAAATGATGACTGTCAGGCAGCTGAACGGTAATAAGTGTTGATAACAGTGTAACCTCCAGCTACTAATGCACACTCAATGCACAACAAAGATTTACTATCTACACTGGAAAAATGTCTCAGGTCAAAGGCTGAAGTCACTTTCAAGTTCTAATAGAATGAGAAGAATAGAAAAGATTATTATTGTCACTATACACATGTACAATGAGATTTAGAGCATCTTCTACCCAGGCAGACGTGTTAAAGCATGAGATGGAAAAGAACATTATTAACATGAAACCTATAAAGTAGCTTATTCAGATACTTTATACTATGATTTATAAATAAGGATGACTCCCACTCTAAATATACAGTAAATACTGTAGAAGATAATTTATTCCCAGTTATATAGAAGTGTAAAAAGTGGGAGTAAATTTGCACCATTAGAAAGTCTATGATGGAGGGAGGCCTTTAAAGACAAACTGCTGTACCATCTTTATTTGCCTAAAAATGTGAAGAAATACAAAAAATAAATATAAAATCTGAACATTTTACATAATTATCTATGCCATGCTTGCTACTGAGTAAATGTAAAGTCTGTGCTGGGCAACTTACAAGAATTAGATCAAATATATTTATGTATGTTATAACCCTGATAACTACTTAGTCTGATCAAATGAAGCATCAGTGTGACGACGTCTTATTTAGCCTCAGATATTACAGCTGCTTCTGGAGATTCTCTTCAGCCGTGGAAAGCTTTCTCTTTCTTTTCTCCTGCAAATGCACTCACTACTATGATTTTCCATTGATTTTAATTAAGACTTGCTCAGCAGGAGAAAATTCCAGCCAGATTACTGTGTAAGAACCGGATGATCAGCACATTTTTCCAGCCGAACAGATAAAGCCTGCTGCAGTGAAAAAGGAGTTACACAACTGCTTCTTAATGTTCGCAAATACAAAGCAAACAGCAGCGCATCAGAGAAAACTGAGTGGCTCCAAAATCCATAGATTAATGTGCTCCGTGCTGCTGCAGTCTGTATTTTTTTGCTGTCACCTTGGGAGAGCTGAAGCTGCACTTAAATCTCCACCGCTCCCATGAATATCGCATTATTTAACGAGCATCATTTAAAAAGCCTCTTCAACCTGGTTAAATTGTATTTTTGAGAATGAACTGATGATTTTTTTTTAAATTTAAATGCAAATTGTTAAACTATCTCCCTATTTTGAGGATTTTTATACCACATCACCAAAGAAACAACTGTATAAGAGGTATGCACTAGAAGGGAGAGAAAAAAAGAAAACAGGGTTGCACATGCTTCCTGCTTTCATTTGTTTGAGCTTTGTGGATGTCGGAGTCAATTTGTCCTAAGGTTGTAGACATCTCTCTGGGCTGTAAGGCAAATTGCTGCTATAAAACTCTAGAGAAGGATAGAAATGAAATAACACAGAACAGGTTTATGGAATAATAAAGATAGTCCACTGGTGATCGTTAGCATCAATATCCCCTGAAATCATTTTCATTTTAAACCTTCACACCATAATTCTGCATCAACTGCATTTATTCAGCTGTGCGTTTTCGCACATTTTCTGATTGGGCCATGTCTCTGCTGTGCAGTTGAAGTAAAAGTGGAACTCTCTCTCCTGGATAAAGAAAAAGAGGTGGACGGGCTGTCGCCTAATGGCAAAGCGAGCCCCTTTGCTGAATGCAGACCTAACGGGGCCCTGGCTCACGGCTCTGATGATGACTCGACCCTGCTCCCTCTCTACCACAAACCCCGGGACTATGTGGAGGCTTCTGTGTGCCACGTTAAAGATCTGGAAAATGGACAGTAAGAACGTGATCATGCAGCTTTTTTTTATTCATTCACCTGTTGATGCACATTTTAAATATGATAAAATACTGAAGGAAAGTAAAGCTTGGGAAGTATTGAATTAAGCAAGGCCGTCTTAAATTGTGAGATCAGGATTGTGTTTCCTTTTCCATTAAGATAAGGCAAAATTTCATTTCCCAGCGTTAATGGTAGTTAAGAACTAAATTGTGAGGATGTTTGGAGGTCACCCAGAATTAATTAATTCTTTGATTTTAGTGTTTTTAGGTGACCTGCATAGATGTAGCACAGATACAGTGCCTCCTGTTTAAAGTGCAGAAATTGTTTGCTAGACGCATCCATGACCAAACACATGTAGTTATAGCCATACACACTGGGATAGTGATACAGTTGTTGTAGTTTTGTACATGAAACAATGAGTTTTAAATCAATTAATCAAAATGTGACTGAAGTGCAGACTTTCTGCTTTAACTCGAACTTTAACAGAAGTACTGTATTAACTGTTTAGGAATTAAAGACATTTATTATACATAGTGTCTCATTTTCAGAAGCTCAAAAATAGGTTGGACACTTGAGTGACAAGCAGTTTAATAACTAGGTGAGGCCAGTTCCAGACTGACTATATGAAGTCCAAAGAGATGTCACTCTGTCTCTAAAAGAGGATCTTTTTACACTCAATCATGTTACTGACCTGTTACCAATTAACCTAGTTACCTACAAAATGCTCCTCCAGCTGTATCTATTAAGTACCCCTTACTTTTCCAGCCTTTTGTTTCCCCCATCACAACTTCTATATTTTACGGTGAATAAAATCTCATAAAATATCAATTTATGTGAATTGCAAATTATTGTGCTTTATTTCTATGTTTACATTTTATACAGTGTCCCAATGTTTTTGGAATTGAGGTTGTAAAATCCTTTCAAAGTAAAGTTTACACATCAATCACATCATCAATCACATCTTAGCTGTTTGAGTTGAATTACAGAAAGCGTGTCATTGTCCAGTTACTCTGGATCTGACTATCATCTTATTTTGTGTGCTTGACAGAATGCGAGAGGTTGATTTGGGAAGCGGCAGGGCTCTGTTGATTAAAGAACATGGGGAGTTCACAGCCATGGGCCACAAGTGTCCACACTATGGAGCACCTCTGGTTAAAGGTGAGATATATATTTTGAGTTATGGAGTGACGGAGCGAGCAGGGATGGGTAAATTTGTGCCCCCCGAGTTCGATGTCTGCACATAGTGTTCCACAGTGGATGAGAAAGCTGTTTCCCTGCACCCTCAGGTGGGGGAATAGGTCCTGACCATCGTTTGTGCTGAATGACAATCAAGTGTACTGATTTTTCTTGGAGTTGGTGTGGTGCTTAAAAGTGTTCTGCTGAAGGACTTTAATACTCATATTGGCAACGACAGTGTGACCAGGAGGGGTATGACTGGGAGGGGCAGCCTGACAGATCTGAACCTGAGTGGAGCTGTGTTACTAAACTTATGTGCTAACCACAGTTTGTCCATAACAAACACAAAGTTTGAGCATGAGAATGTCAGTAAGTATAATGAACCCCAGGACACTCTATGATGATAGGTCTCGTGATTGTTTGCTCAACCAGTCTATGTGTTTTTTCCTGTGGGCAATGCTTTGAGAGTAGGGAGTAACTAAGGGCCATTCAGTCCCTGTATAACCACAGCAAGAGCTTGGTTCACATTGCCAGTAGTAAACCTGTTACCAGTAAAAGCTGGACTCAAAGACCAGGACTGTTCTTTGTCAGTGATTCTGTTCATGACTTTTATGGATTTTCTAGGTGTAGACTAGTGATGGAGGGTTTCTGATTTAGTGGCCTCAGGATGAAATCTCTGGTCCTTGCAGATATTATGATTCTTCTGTCCTCCTCATCAGGCAGTGACAGTTGAGTGTGAAGTGGATGAGAAACATTACCATTGTCCTTAACTGGAATAGGGTAGAGTGCTCACTCCAGGTCAGAGATGAGTTGCTGCCCAAGGGGAGACGTTTTAGTATCTCGGGGTCTTGGTGCAGAAGACTGACAGATGGATTGGCATGGGATCTGCAATAATACATATGCTGTACTGGTCTGTTGTGGTAAAGATGGAGCTTAGTATGAAAGCAAAGTTGCCAATTTACTGGTTAATATTGGCTCAGTAATGGCCACAATCTCTGGGAAATGATCTCTGGGAGATTACGTCTCTTTTCTTGCTTGGGAATGCCTTGATGTCCCCCCTCGATGAGCTGGAGAAGATGGCTGGGGAGAGAGATGTCTGGGTGTCGCTGCTTAGACTGCTAAACAAAATGTATGGATGGGCCATATGCTGTTATTTCAGGTGTGCTGTCCAAAGGACACGTGCGCTGTCCCTGGCACGGTGCATGTTTCAACATTGCAACAGGAGACATTGAGGACTTCCCTGGACTGGACAGCCTGCCCATCTTTCAGGTGACCTCCCACACTGGTGCTACCTCTTAACACATTTCCTGCCTAATCATCTTTTTAATGATCATCAAAAAGTGTACACATCACATAATTCTGTTTGCAGGTCAGAGTTGAAAAGGACAAGGTAATCATTCGGGCAAACAAGCAGGTAACACGAAGAAGAAGATGAAGAGTTCATGCAGGAAAGTCAGCTGACCACCTGATTGACCTAGGATCTTTCTTTAATGATTTTCAGGCTCTTCAGTCACAGAAAAGGTCAAAGCCCATGGCCCGATGTTCAGCAGTCATTAACTCCAACACAGGATTCAGCCATGTTCTCATTATTGGCTCAGGTTAGTGTGTGTGTGTGTGTGTGTGTATCCTCTTTATTGTTTTATGTCTCACAGCTGACCCTAAATAACTCCATCTTTCTTTGAGTTTCTTCCTTGCAATGTTATGTGCATCTGTTTTGGTTAACTTACTGGCAGGTCCAGCCAGTTTGGTGTGTGCAGAAACACTGAGGCAAGAGGGCTTCACAGATCGCATTGTCATGTGCACTATGGACAAACATCCTCCATATGACAGGCCTAAACTGAGTAAGGTTTGTACACAGACCCTGAACACATACAATGAGATAGACCTCACTTAGCCACCAAAGTTACATAACAGACCGCAGAGGTGCTGCTGTGGTCAGCGCTGCTAAAACAGTTCTTTGAGGAAAAGCTACACACTTCAGAACAACCAACAAAGCAAAGGAAAATGGCTTGTACATAAAAAATATATATATAAATAATTCATAATTCCAAATATGACTAAGATTTTGAGTCATATCTGGTGTAAAAACACACTTTAAAGGCTGCCTAGTCACAAAAGAGACTGTCTAATACTTCTGTGACTAGAATGACTGCAGGATCTGTTGTGTTTTTACAACAGGTTGAATATGATTAATTGTGACTTTGCAGTTTCGAGCAATAGCATGGGAATGAAAGGGTTAAATGACATTTCTAGACTTTGTTCCAACTGTTTCCTTTGCTTAGTGCTAACTTGCTACCCCTCAGTCCTTAGAGAGCACGGCAGAGCAGCTGAGACTGCGCTCCATGGACTTCTTGCAAGATCATGACATTGAACTTCTCAAAGAGAAAGAGGTGATTAATATTTAAATGTTTAATTAATCATTAATTAATGTTTAATGATATGTATATATCTTTTTTTGTTAGGACTGTTTTTAAAAAAAGAAACTGAAGAAAAACTTACACCTTCATTGTTTTTGTTTTGTGCTTTTTTAGGTGGTGGCAATAGATGTGAAAACACAATCTGTGATATTTGAAGATGGCCTGAGGATGGAGTACAGGAAACTCTTTATTGCTACAGGAAGCAAGTAAGCAAAAAATATTCTTTTCTCGTGATGCCAAAGAGCTGAGAATGTAAATGAGTAAACTGACACCCGATTGTGCTCCTGTTCCTGCTTGAAAGACCAAAACCAATGAACTACAAGGGCAAAGATGTCAGGAATGTGTTTCACCTCAGGACGCCCGAGGATGCTAACAGCATAGCGAGGCTAGCCAACAACAAGAATGCAGTGATTGTGGGAACGTCATTTGTGGGTGAGGCAAAGACACATTTATAAACATATTGTTTTCATAACATTTAAATTCGCAAAGCAAAACAAAAAAGTATCAGATATTCAAAATTCTATCTTTTATTTAATAGATAAAACGAATATATTGATACACTGTACAGTTTTTAAACATTATATTATATTCTTTCATTTATTGTTTTATTTATATATTAATTAATTCAGACATTTTTTTCACAGTACAGCTTTGCATATAAAAAAATGTCCACTCATTTCCAAAGGTGTTAACTCTTAATGTATTACTGTTTTGTGTCATCCTGCATTAACTAGTGTGTATGTTAAGTGCTGTTTATTCATTATGACGGCAGGTATGGAGGTGGCTGCAGCTCTGACTGACAAGGCCCACTCAGTCTCTGTCATCGGGATCGAGTCTGTCCCTTTTAAAAAAGCTCTCGGGGAGAAAGTAGGGAAAGCCATAATGAAGGTAGAGACGCCCTCCTGGGAAATCAAGCTTTTCAGAACATGAAGCACTTTCACAATTCTATCATCAGCATTCTCCCTGAGAGGAAACTATTAGTTAAAATGCAAATCATGTTTCGCAGGTCAATACTGCGCCACAAATGGGAGTGTAAATCTTCTCATTAGCGGCGATTGATCATGCAGACACATGAAAATTCAGCGGTGAATTTTTTCTCTCTCTGTTTTCGAGTATTCACTAGAACCGTTTTGTCTTCGCAGCTGTTTGAGGCAAACAGGGTGAAATTCTACATGCTGAACGAGGTGTCAGAGATGGTTGGCCATCATGGACAGGTATTCAGAAAGTGAGAGAAACAGCACAATGCTCGGACGCACTATTGTCTCTTGTTTGATAACGTGGCAAAACTCAGATAAGGAGATAGACATTGTGTCCACTGAACTTGGGATATTGAAGATTGCATCCATCTCTTGGGGAAATGATCTAAATAACTTTGAGAGACGCCGTGACTTTACATGTATAATCCCATTTCTCAGTAAAAAAAAACAACTGAATAAAAAGGCCAGTTTTTATATTAACATTTATTTTGTGTGAGAGTTGTTAATGTATCAATAGATACACTAGCGCATAACTGCAAGCTGTTTTTTCCCTGTTACAGTTGAAAGAGGTTGTACTGAAGAGTGGAAAAGTCCTGCGGGCAGATGTGTGTGTCATTGGAGCAGGTGATATGAAACATAATGCAGAATATGTCCTTATTGTCTGTCATTAATTATCTAAAAATTACTTTGGTGACATTAAAAGTGTGTTTTTGCACTCTTGCTCTGCTCTCTTGCAGGAAGCGTTCCTGCAACAGGGTTCCTGAAACAGAGCGGCATCCACTTAGACTCCAAGGGCTTCATTACTGTAAACAAGGTGCTGTGCAGAGCCTGGAGCCTCACTTAAACTGTTTGACTCCCATTTCGTTAAATTCTTACATCTTTCTTCCAGAATATGCAGACAAATGTTGATGGGGTCTTTGCTGGAGGAGATGTGGTGATGTTTCCTTTCCCACCACGCAACAACAAGAAGGTGAACATCCCTCACTGGCAAATGGCTCATGTACACGGTGAGTTTGTTGTAGCATGTTCTTGACTGCATTCACATTCCATAACTAAGGCTTTTATAACTCAACTATGTCAATGTTTTTGGTTTCCACTGGCACTAACAGGAAAGGTAGCAGCTCTTAGCATGATGGGCAGAGCCACTGAGGTCAAAACCGTGCCTTACTTCTGGTCAGCCATGTTTGGGAAGACCATACGCTATGCAGGTAGGCGGGCCTTCCAACCATCTTTAGTGTTTGCTTTAGCCTGAAAGTTTGTGTTAAGAGGAAGACTGACTGTAAAAAAAAGATCAGAGACTGAGAGGAAATGCGTGTGCCCTGAAATGTTGGTACTACACTGCCATCTAGTTGAACAAAAATGAAGCCCGTGACCAAGAATTAGGCCTGAGTCGGATTATTTTTTTCTGTTTGTGGAGGTTATGGTGACGGATTTGATGATGTCATTATACAAGGAGATCTGGATGAACTGCGCTTTGTAGCATTTTATACAAGGTAAGATTTCTAGAATTTTTCTGATATCTTAGTTCGTTTGTGTGTTGTTGTTTTTTAACTATTGTGAACTAATATTTATCTTTTATTGTGAAGGTACCTTCTCATTGTTTCCTCCTCTGGTCCATCTATAGGAGTGAGGAGGTGGTTTCTGTCGCCAGCATGAACTATGATCCCATTGTATCCCGAGTGGCAGAGGTCCTAGGATCCGGAAAGACGATTAAGAAGCGAGATGTGGAGTAAGTGTCCTTCCGGACCAGAATCTGGTCGTGGTTACAATAATAATTTTGGTGTCTAAGGTTTATGTTAAAGAAATACCTGACAAATGTTATCAATCTGACAGAAACCACAGTGAGACATGGAGTTTATAATCATACGAAAAGTTTTCTGTGAGCCAAATAAATGGTCTTATTTTAACACACTACAGAGCAATAATATATTTAGATATTTTACATGATTTATTGATATTTTAAAACTGTATTTTAAGGATTACAAATTTTCCCCACTAACTATATACACTCTTTTGACAATTAGTTAAACCCTGCTGGCACCAGGTTGAATCTCTCGTTCCACCACATCCCAGTGGTACCCAGTTGGTAGTAAGGAGCTCAAAGTGTGCCAAGAAAATATCCCCCACAGCATTACAGCACCCCTACCAGCCTGGACCATTGATTCAAGGCAGGATGCATCCATGTGTTCATGTTCTTTATGCCAAATTCTGGCCCTGCCATTTTAATGTTGCAGCAGAAATTGAGACTCATCAGACCAGGCAAGTTCTTTCATTCTTCTATTGCTCAATTTTGGTGAATATTGTGTCTCATGGTGAGCATGAATTGTAGTCTCAATTTCCTGGGGTTATTTGAGTCACTGTTCCCTCTCTGTCAGCTCGAAGCAGTCTGGTCATTTTCCTCTGTCCTCTGGATGTTTTTTGTGCAAACTCTAGAGATGGTTGTTTGGGAAAATCCCAGCAGATCAGCAGTTTCTGGAATACACCAGCCCATCTGGTACCAACAACCATGCCACGTTTAAAGTCACTCAAAATCACCTTAATTCCTCATTCAGATGCAGAGTTTGAACTTAAACAGGTTATCTTGTCTCCATGCCTAAATACGCTATGTTGTTGAGATGTGATTGGCTGTTTAGGCATTTGTGTAACAAGCAGTTGAACAGGTGTACCTAACAAAATATTCATTGACTGTATAGCAAATACACTGAGTACATTTGCATTTTAAGAAAGAACCAGCATAGTTATGAAGTATTTAAATAGTTTAAGCAGTTGTAATTTCCAAGTAAACTCTAAGTTTGTTTCACTTTAACCACCAATAATATTATTGATATATAATATTATACTACTATTATGTCTTTAACTGTATATAAATTCTAAAAAGAATTAATTGCTTGTGATGCTCTCTATTTTTGTTATGAGTAAACATTAACAGTAATATAATATTAAGTAAAACTAGAAAAAGACCAAACAGGTTCAGTTTCTTGACTATTATTAGGAACTGCTGGATCTGTTAAATGCAGCAGAACCATACCGTAATGATGTTGCTGGAATCCTTTGTGTCCACTTTTTTCTTGTTTTTGTGACCATACTGTTGTTGTGTCTTCTGTTTCTAATAATGCTTGCAAAAAACCTGAAGGATGTTAACACGACTTGGCAAGTATGGAAAAATATCTGCTTTTTCTCCTTTCTGCTTCACGCATTAACAGCCACTCACAGGGAGCTGTAATTTATCAACTAACGTGTGATTTTGTTGGCATGTTTTTGTTTGTATGTAATGGGATTTTATGTGTCCGTGTGTGTGTGTGTGTGTTTTAGGACTGGAGACATTTCTTGGTTGATTGACAAAGGCTCTCAATGACTTCCCATCTGAAGTTCCCAGTCCCTTTGGACACCTCCATATGGACACTCATGGTGCTGAGACACTGAGCAGCTATCAGTCTATTCACAACACACACACCCTGCTAATATGACTGTCTGTTTGGGACATGCTTACCTGAGGACATCACTCAAACTTTCTTTTTCTCCTAAGAGACACTTTAAAATAACAAAAGGAGCCACGCACGACCTGAAAACACTGAGCGACTGTGTCGGCAGGTCTTTTATTATCGATGTTGTCTTGTTTCACAACGAAGCAATACCGGTGTCAGCCTCTGTGCTGCTGCAAGATGTATCTACCTGTACACTTTGTTTATAAGAAGCCAGGGAAGGGCAATGAGTTTTTTTTTGTACAGATAATATTGTAAATAGTTATAATCCTGAATGCACTGTAACAAAATAAGAGCATACATTTCCCAGTGAATGACAGACGTGGTCGTATGCTTGCATACAGGCCGTAGATCTGCATGGTATAACTTGCTAAAACAGGAGTTAAATTAAGCCCCAAACTAGTAAAAATAATTTTAATGTAGTCACATGAGCAAAGCTTAAATCTGCAACAAAAACAAACTGTGTTACCACTTCAGCACAAGCCTGAATGCAGCTTTTAACCTACTTACCAACTCTCACTCGCAGTGTTAATTTGTGATTTATTATAATGGTTAGACTCACAGCTTACCTCTCTGTTATGGTTGCCTTGCTAGTAGAGTGCACAAATGGAATTCTTATTCTTTGATAACATACTAGTGCTTTTACTGTAGATTCGTGTATTTTCTAACAAGTAGGTATAACCCCTCGAAAATGAATAGTGAGCATTAGTAGCTTAAGGTTATTTTGGATAGCCGTCACCCCCGTAGAGACGTTGTTTGTTACTAACTCAGGGAACTGAGGATTGTGGCCTGGGTTTGCCAGTCCCTCTGCAAGCAGAAAAATTGAATTTATTGCTTAAATATTTCCTCACAGTTACTGCAGTTTCAGTGGTTCAGAGCTTGCAATGCGCTTCATGATAGAAAGCAGATATTTGATTGCATCCCGGAGTGCCGCAGATCCCGAAACACTTGAGCTCTGACACACACGTCAACAAAGCGATTAAAAAGGCATTGTTCTCCCTGCAGAGATGTCTGGAATGGCATTTTTATAACTAAACTTTGAAATAAAAGTCTTCCAACAATAACTGCTTTATGTTACATTTTATTTTTCATGTTATTCTACTTGTTATTTGCATGTCTGTTCTTGACTGTATTAACTGGGGAAAAAAAAACGTGTAACAGGTTTAAAAAAATGTTTAATGATTTCCAAAGAGGTAACAGAGCGTAGTTTTTGCATGTTTTTCTTGACAGATTTCATTCTTTGATTCATGGTTATTAAAAATATAGATGAAATCACTTGAGTCTAGATTTCATGCAGTAGCACAAACATTTCACAGAATTTATAAATGACGTTTCACAACTATATATATAAAAAATCTGAATTGTGAGCCATCTAACATTAAAAAACAAACAAACTGGGAGTGTCCACAACTATATTGCAAATAGCCTGGAGGCTTGGATAAAAGTAAGGATGCACCGATCCAACTTCTCTATTCTGATAAAAATTCCGAAATGTCAACTCAGTGCTTTTGCCACCAACTCTTTCAGTGCACCAGAGAAACGTGTATTATGAAGCAAGATTTCATCTTAGCCAGGTAACTTCAAGTTTAGGCCTGGGTTTTCTGGATTACAAAGGCAGTTCACATCTTTCTGGGATATATGACCATAGAAACTTATGCCAGACAGCTAATCTGCTCTGGAGCAGATCCCAAAAACAGTATCACCATTCCTGGAAGAGCTCTCAGACCTCTGTTCACAGACACTTAAGTCTGAAGTTTTTCTGTCATTAGCATCAATAAGGAATATAGATATAGACTCCTTCATATAGGATGCTAAAACAGGGCACACATTTGTACATGTGGACCTCATTTGCACCTAAGTTAGATCTACATTTGACCTGTTTTTCACATTTTTCCTGCAGCTGAAAGAGTAAGGCAACAATTGCCTTATACACATCTCATCCACAATTTACTGTGGCAGATCCTGCTGTTTATTCGTGATAGAGCTGTAATGCTAGTATGTCTGTTGCCTTACACAGTCAGCATTTATACCAACTTTCCTTTCTGGCTTTCAATCGGCCAGGCTTTATTAATATAGTGGTGCTTTTCCAGTCTTACTGACCAAAATTCTTCACAAAGTGCCTTTTAATATAATCTTTCTATTACGTACACACTCTGCTTTCAGCCAGTGTTGTGTGTGTTTGACTGCTTCATATTGTTCTAATATTATAGTTTTACCTCCCATTGTAAAATCAGCCTATAAAACGGACAGATCTGCTGTTACAGATTGATCAGATGCAGTTCATCTAAACACATTTGTAGCCATGTAGAAAAATTGTGAGTTAACTTATCGAGCTGATAACCATCTTCATGTGACCGATTAAGCTGCTCGCTAATGTTAGAGGTTTATTTATATCAGTCACTGCAGTTAAAAAAAAGAAAACCTCAAAAGCAGCTCTAATGGTAACGTAGAGCATTGGATCAGTGCATCTCTAGGAAAAAGCACCTCACATGTTGACATCTGTCAGCACTAATAAATACATCTACAAACAGTGTGGTGAAGGCAGTATATGGTGTCACTAGTTACATCTATCAATAACGGACCGGCAGGGTTCAGTGCTTATTAACACAAGTAAGAGGTACCTGACAGCGCACTGTACTATGGTGTCCTGAGGTGCAAAACACAACAAAAACTACAACAAAAACTAAATGAAACTTCAAACAAACAAACAAAAAACATTACAAAAAAAAATTAAACTCACTTTTCTCAGAAGCGTTGGGGCAACATTTTTTATTGTGACTGGACAGAATCAAGGTCGCCGGCTACAGTCGGGAGGGATTTCCAGCTTCTATGCTACTCTTATATAAAAACCTTACTTGAAAGCCCTGAGGCCCACTTAAAAGAAATATGGTCAAAGAGATGAGGTTGTGTTATGCTGAGAGCTACAATCCCCACCATGGGACCATTCGCAGCTAAAGCAGATCCTCAGCAAGGATTTCTAGGTGGCATTTTTATAGCCTCTATTTGATAGAAGAGTAGAGAGCGGACAGGAACGTAAGGCGGGAACAAAGGGCCAATCCAGCCTTTTGACTGGATCATGTAAATCATTACAATGGTGACACAAGGCCAAAATATACAATATCCTCTGTTGGTTTGAACAATGGGAATATTGTGTTTCTACATGCTCGTATAATGATAGAGTCAAGTCAGACTTAAGTATTTAAAATTACTTAAATACTACTTAAAAACTATTTACTGTATCATGAATTTTAATTATTAGCACCTTATTTTAGTGCATCTAACGCCAAGTATTTGTAGGTAAATATAATCACATCAAATTGCCCAAGAAAACTGCTGAGAGTAGTACAGAAATAGAAAAACTGACTTCAGCCTGTTCCCAGGAACTTGGATTTTATCCGGTCACAAACAAGAAATGTTGTCACCAACTTTCCCGTCAAATGTTTCTTTTTGCTGCTGTGTGTGGCACCTCTAGGCCACCGTACTGTGCTGTACTGAAAGTCTGTGCAACATCTAACAATGATTACACGACAACGATTTATATATAAAAATAAGTGATTGGCTCTTTGGAGGCAAGAGAAGGATTCAACGCAATAAACATGTTTTTATCAGATGTCCAACTATAATGCCCAGGCTTTAATCACAGCATTGGTTATTGTAGCTATTGCTTAAAACACATTCTGGTAACACTGCACTCAGGACAGTGCAGTGCGATATAAAGACTGATCACATGACAACAATGAGAACTACCTTTATAGAGGACACCATGAAAATGTGTTTGCTGGTAAAGGCAGCCCCAAGTTCAAAATTTGTAATTTGTAAACATTTCATATTTTTCTTGCAATAATTACCCAAAGACTATAAAAAAAAAAAAAATCCAGTCACAGTCTGGCTTTCATTAAACGACTACAATCATAGCTTCTCCAATAATTAGTAATAAAGGCACTTTTCAAATCAGCTGCTGAGATGATAATTGCTGGCAGTGATCTCAGCTGATTTAGAGCTTACACCTGCGAGCTTACAGGTACTGGTGCAAAGTGTCTTCAGCTTACCCAGGGTCAGAGGTCATATTCTGCTGCACACTGCTGGAGGTACCATTCATACAATTTACTCTGTGGAGAAAAGTTACCTGTGTGAGATTCACAATCCTGATGTTTGATAAATTGACAACACGCATGAACTGATTTTCTTTTCTTTTTGGGCCGAGCGAGGGAAGCTAAACTAGCTGAAAACACAACACTGACATAAAGTTTACTACCTTATGAAGCATTCTTGTTTTTAGTTAGCACTCAGCTCACTTAAAAAAAACCCTGATGAACACTAAAAAGCTCCATAAAATGAAGGGAAGCAGCAGAGTTGGCAGTAATTTCCTTTATACTAATAACAAATCAATAAAATACTTAATTACTGTGGCATTTAGATTTGCACAATCCAAATGAAAAAACAACTTAGTTAAGAGAGCATACGGACACAAAATGTACATCTAACCTTCTTAGTCTTGACGATATCTTGGATGTAATCATTGTACTCTGCCATCATCCTCTTCTCCTTCTTCGTCAGAGTCTTATTCCTCCGGCTGAGAATGAAGAACATGACAGCATTAAAATACTCATGTTTGTAATTGCATGTACAGTCTACACCTGTTCAACTGCTCATTACACAAAACTAACCAGCCAATTAAATGGCAGGAACTTAATGCATGTAGGCATGTAGACAAGGTCAAGTTGATATTAAAATGAAAAAGTTCAAACCAAGCATCAGAAGGGGGAAGAAATGTGATTTATATGTTTGAGCGTATCATACAGGCCGGTTCTCAGGCCTGGTTCTTTAAAGGGTTAAAGGAGTCATTTTAATGTCTTGATACGACATAAGGCCCTTGCGATCTTATAATGATCTTATTCAACCATCAAGACCATTCAAAAGGAAAGAAAAATAGAAAAAGCATTTGCAGAAAACTACAAAGAAATTGAAAATTTGAATGAACCAATCCCTGTTTAGTTTACTGCTTGATCAGGTGACATTGAACGGACACATGAACTGTGGTTGGTGCCAGTCAGGCTGGTCTGAATATTTCAAACTGCTAATCTACTGGGATTTTCCCACAAAACCATATCTAAGGTTTACAGAGAATGGTCAGAAAAGGGGGAAATATCCAGTGGGTGAATACGCCTCGTTGATGCCATAAATCAGACGAGAATGACCAGAAAGGAAGGTAACAGTGACTCAAATGACCAGTCATTACAACCAAGGTGAGCAAAAGAGCATCTCTAAATGCTCTCTAACCCATCTGCTTTTAACATTACAGGAGCAGAAGACCACACCAGGTACCATTCTTGTTGGCTAAGAACCAAAAACTGACGCTGCAATTCAGGGTGTGAAAATGATCACTACTGATCAGATCACTATCTGTTTGGGATGTGGCGGAACGGGGGATTTGCATCATTAACGTGCAGCTGACGAATCTGCAGCAACTGTGTGATGCTGTCATGTCAATATGAACAAAATCGATCTGTTTAATTAATCTCTACAAGTTAAATTGCATTTTGCCACACTTACCCTGCAAAATACTTTGCCAGGAAAAGCAGGAGGTAGCAAAAAGCCCCAAAAATGATGACAAAGACTACTTGCCCATCTTCAGGTATCCAGTCCCATAAATACATCACTATTCCCTTTCAGACACACAGTAATAGACAGTCAGAGAGCTCAGGACACTATGTTAAGTCACTAATGAAGTAATTAATGAAATATTATGAAACTGATATTCATTCAGAGCACTTACTGTAAAGATAGTGATGGTTCGAGTTGCACCTTCACCCAACAGCTCCTCCAGCTGCTCTTTGGATAAGGTGCTCACAATAAAGCTGAGGATGAAGAGTAAAGGCAGGAAAACACCCAAAGCACCGCACAGGAATGAATGAAGATGGATGCTTTTGTTGCAAGCCACATCAGCCCTGTGTACACAACCATAACAATAATGTGTTATCATACATTTTCTACAACTGATAGTATCTGGTGCTGCTTATCTGCTCAATGTACACATAATATGTTTTATCAAGGCTGCAAGAGGTCATACCTGTCCTGCTCTAGTTTGCTGCTGATAGTGGAACAAATAAGGTCAGAATCTTTCTCCAGCTGATTCAGTGTCTTCTGAACAGCCTGGTTAATGGTCTTCTCGATGGTCTGACAAACGCCATCGATCTGGTTCACACACCTGCTCGGCTACATGAGACAAACTGCTCGTAAACACATCAGATTTGGACTGAACATGAAAAACACTCTGCACATCTCAATAAAGGATGGTCTGGAAAGTTCCATGACAAATCCTGAGGGCATTCTGACTGACAGCCTTGTGGACTTGGCAGAAAGTGAAGTTGCACTCGCTCAGCAGAAATGAAGCGGAGGTCTTGAGGGATGCACAAATCTACCACGCACGCTTCGTGGTTGTAGATCATAAGATGGTGCAGCAATAACTGCACTGCCGTGGTTTATAATATTTGCACAACCAGAACTCATTTTTATACAAACACAACAGTTTAAAGTAACCAACACAGATCATTTTACCTTCTGTGGGTTTGGGATGTATATTGTTGGCATCTCAAAGCCACATTTGTTAAGACCTGGACGGCGGCACAGTTCTTGTACTATCTGCATCATCACTCTCTGATGAGAAAAAAAAAGTTCATCTCACAGGTTCAACTTTCTTTGAAACAAAAATAAATTATACAAATCAGGTAAACTAACCTGTCTGTCTGTCTCCTTTCCGGCTTCATCTGCCTTGCTGAGGTAGAACAACAGCTTGTCTGCGCATTTTTGGCTCAGCTTCTCCACGATGTTGAGCGTGCGTTTGCAAAGCGCTTGGCCCATCGGGTCAAAGAACACAAATATCAGGTCTGCCTGTTCTCCTGCTCAGAGAAAAAAAAGCATTTATTACATTCCTGCAGCTGTACATCAGCTGTACAGTAGACACAAAGGAGGAGAAGAAGAAGACAGATCACCACTGAAGAGACAAGTTTAAGCTAAAGGACACACCCAACCAAGTGATGGCGCTATTCACATCAAAAGGGTAGATCATGTCCCCGTCCACCAAACCCGGAGTGTCCACGAAAGTCACCAGGCTGAATTTCTTCTGTTTGGAGGTGGAGATCTCAGCAGATAGGTAGTCAGTAACACCTGGAAAATAGAGATGGCGTGCATGTGCAAAAAGATAAAGACACAGTAACTAAGGTAACGAGTTCAGTCCATGCAGGAAAATGTCGCCTCTAATGGCTATAATATTGTGTGCTACTGGAAGCCGCAGTGCGGTCAATACTTGGAAGCCTGAGGGAGATCAGCAACAAGATCTCAAGGCAACTTTTATGCTAAGAGCTTTGCATTTTCAGGACAGCAGCTATAATTTAACTCCAAAACGATCGTATTCTTCACAGACACAGCTGTGCACCTGTGAAAAGATACGTTCACCTCCTGTGACGATGATGCAGCAGCTGCACCCTCGCACATGAAACTTTATTTCTGTTTTTCTAATCATGAAAATATTAACGAGGCCTCTGTTTCCTCACTGCCCTCTGTGGAGAGCTTTGTTGTCATGGTTACACACAACAGCTCTTCAACTGGCAGCTTTAGTGTGGGGCGTGGGACATAAAGCTAGCCAGTGAAGAACGACTGTGAGGCAACGCACTGAGAGGTTACGATAATCCACCACAACCATCACACATAAGAACACCCCCCCTCCCCTTAAATAGAACAGGATCACTATTGAGATGCATCCCTACTAGTGACAAAGTAACCCCTCCCACGCCGACCCACACTCACACACACACCAGGGAGGCCTGGGATGACACTGAGGCCGTTTCATGCAAAGAGGCAGGTGTCAACAGCTAGCACAAATCGCATCCTTGTGCTGCAGTGAGCAGAGCCACTGCTCCTCTGGCACATTAGCATTCCCTCATGTTTCTCCCACATCAGCATGGCCACAATATCAATAGATCTGCCTCTTATCACACGCCTAAGAAAAGTCTCTGAGTACCGAGATATCCCTGCTGTGCAAATGAAACATTAAAAATATGTATGTTTGTGTTTAGGTGTGTGCGGATTTCATAAAGTAGCTTTAATTTAGAGCGCTGCTAGACCGCACTTCAGCTATTCCATATAATCCTAAATAAACAGGCACAAACGGGGACAGACACATCGATCCGTGCGGGAAAGGACAAAAGTTCTGCCAGCTGAAAATGAGAGTTATACTCGCCAATGTGCGCTAAGTTCCTGAACTGACTGTAACTGAGAAGACCGTGCAGGAGATCATGTGCACAAGGAAAAGGGCAAAGGCTGCAATAACGCTGCATCGACCAAGACTAAAAAAGAAATTGTTGAGCTGAACAGGTGAAAGCAGACATGGTGCAAATACTTCTACAGGAATCTGAGAAGCCAAAGACCTTGATTAACCAGCGGATATGATTATTTTTTAATGTGCAGCAAAAGCAGTCAGTTCCCACAAAGCATACAGGCTAAACCTATGACAACAGGTTGATAAGACAGACACATAAAGATCTAAGTATGAAGCCAAATTAAGAAGCACATCCCAAAGGAGACCAAACTGTGCAGCCAGCAGCTGCTCCCACATGTATGGATGTATGGAGCTTTTCTGATGAGTCATCCTCGGCTGCTGTGACAGGTAAACAAATGTCCCATACAGCTGGTTTCCACAGGCGGCGGCGACGATGACGATAAAGTTGAAATGAATTGAAAAAAAGAAATCCTGCTTGTATTCCAGCAGCAGATTGTTGCGAGGCTCGGGCCTGCGGAGCGAAGCTGTTGCTGCTGGAGTCTGGGCTGTGCCGTCTCTAATAGCTGTGACATTTCTCAGCAGCTCCTTCTGACTAAACTGCGCTGCTGCCGATGGGGCGTGTGACTCATACGCCATACAGTGTTCGCTCTGGTCCGCACCCAGTGAACCCTCACTCTCTACACACTGCCTGTCAACACTCAAACACACTCCCCCACCCTCCACTGCACACCCCCACTCAGCCAGCAGGCAACACCCAGACTCTGTAGACGATCACCACGATCACAGCGGCCGTCCGGTGGCGTATCCAGAGCGCTGCTGACGCACAGATCTGAGCAAAACTGTCTTAAAACAATATCAGAGCGCTGCACGTGTGTGAGAAGAAGAAAACAGGAGTCTGGACCGATTTATCATCAAGTTAATGACTCACTATTGAGTCATCAAGGTGAAGGACCTAAACCCAAACTTAAATCACAGAAGTCTGTGATAAGGATTAATAACGAGTAACCGAGCATTAAACAGGCAGACATTCTTGTGATGTTACAGATCACAACGCGTCTTTAAAACCGACTTTGATCAGCAGCATCCAGAGGTAAATATTCATTAGCCACCAGCAGAGCCTTATCTTAAACCTCAAAGGTACAGCTACCTTTCTGCAGTTTGTGATTACATTCATCTTCTGCAGTTTTAACTCTCGATTCCAATAATTTGCTAATTGTAGAGACTGATTGGTGATGATTTTCATCAATGAGCATAGAAATATCATGATCAAAGGCATAGAGATGCAAAGCCCCAAGTTTTTACTGTTGACCCGCACGTGGAATATATATCAAATCTAATGTTTCACAGAAGGAACTATCTGCACATTCACTGAGAGAGCATGAAAATGTAGTATAGTAAAGAGTTGAAGAAGTAACGTCTTACCTTTGAACTCCAGGAGCGGTCGAAAGTGAGGATAGAGATGCAGCGTTGCATTCCCCTGCGAAAGAGTTAACAGGACAGTGTTAGAAACAACCAGATGAGACAAACCTGCATTTTTTTTCCTGCAGTCTTTCCCGCCCCTCTACAACAGAGTCCTCTCTCATCTTAGTGCTTTACACGAGCTGGTGTGCTGCGGCTCAGCGTGCACGCCTTAGCTCTTCCTGCACATTGGAGATAATCCTTCTACTCTGCAGTCCTACACTCCAAATGTATTATTCATACTCCCACCCTTCACCACATCAGGATATGAACAGAGAGGCAGAGGGAAGGGATATCAGAGAGGACCGAGAGGCAGGTGTCTCCCAAGCCTGTTTTCATGCTGCAAAGATGTTTTTGTGTGTGTGTGTGTGTGTGTGTGTGTGTGTGTGTGTGTGTGTGTGTGTGTGTGTGTGTGTGTGTGTGTGTGCATACACAACAAAGCCCCTCAGTGGAGCAGCATATAGAATGAGAAATCACCACTGGCTGAGGGAGTGCCTTACATAAATGCCAACATCAAACACCCTGCTTCATCAGCCTTTATGACTGACTGCAGCTTCAGTTCATATTACTGAAGTTAAAAAATCGCATCATCTCCTTGAGTACAAAACTAAAAGGTGATAGCTAAATATAAAAACAAGCTTCTTAACAAATACTGAGAACAAAATTAAAGGATTGCACTGAAGTAAAAGAGTTAACTGTCACAATTTTCCTTTTTAAGCTCTGGCTGGGAAATCTTTTCGTGGCACAGCTGCACATGCCGGCTGTGTCCGCGCTGATCTTACCGTCAGAGATTCTCTTTTGCGTCCACTTGTGATGAAGGTAAACCCCTGCGTTTCGATGGCCACCCCTGTTTTCTGTATGTGCTCTTCAACATACCTAGAAAGATAATAACGCCATCAAAAGTGAGAAAGAGCTAAAGCAACAACGCCTCAATTCTTGCGAAAAGCTACATGTGAGAAAACGCTGCAAAATGATTCTGTTTACAATCAAAGGGAAAATAAACAAATCATAACATTTTAAGAAGCTCAAACAATGCACTGTTCGAATTTTTGCTTGGTAAATTTGATTTATCCACAAGAAACTAATTTCATTCTTTCATGTTTTAACATGTTGATTTAGAATAATTTACCTACCTACCCACCAACCCATCCATCCATCCATCCATCCATCCATCCATCCATCCATCCATCCATCCATAATAATATAGCTTGTGGCTTGTTTAAAAGGATGTAATTGTGTGATCAGTGGGATATTACAGAATTTGGACATCAAGAGACTAGAGAACAAATGTCAGGTAGAACAACACTCCTCGAACCAGTTTGCAATCTCTAAGCAGTAATAATCAAAGTGATGATCTTAAGAGCATCTTCAACATTAGCGAAGATGAGTATATAAGAATCTTGAAAGATTTAACAAATAAACAAATATTGCAATAGAAAAAAAAATGTCACCTTAACCAATTTGTCAGCAGAAAGCTCCCTCTCTCTAAAATATGTCAGATCAGTTAGAATCAGGGGCAGCGCGGTGGTGCAGTGGTTAGCTCTGCCGTTTCACAACATAAAAAGTCCCGAGTTTGAATCTATTGGCCAGCTGGGGCTTGGGTGGGTTCTCTTTGCGTACTGGGGCTTCCACCCACAGACCACAGACATGCATGTTGGGTTACTGATCATTCTAAACTGTCTGTAAAGGAAACAAGGAAGACCACAGAAGATGTACATGGTTGTGGTGAAGGCTGGAGTGACAGAGGGGGATGCTAGGGATAGGGTCGGGAAGGGAGATCATCGGCTTTGGCGACCCCTGAAGGGTCAGGAGGAGGAGAAGGAAGCAAAGGAGGAGAAGAGGAAAATAAGAAGCTTAAGAAGAAGAAGGAGGAAGAGGAAGTTTTTCCCAGATTGTGAAAGGTCCCCAGTTCAAGGGCAGGAGGAGACACAAATCCCAGGAAGGCTTGTGTCAGAAAAGACCCTCCTTCTTATGTCTGCACATATTGTTTATATTTGATTCAGTACATATGGTATTTATTAATGGTGATTTGCTGCTCTTTCTTTTAGCACAGATTTGGGACAGTACTTCAGTGTCATTGTATGCCTTGATCTGCATTTCAAATATGCAGATCCACCCAATGTGGTGACGCCCTGTGAATAAGGGAGTAGCCTAAAGGTCACTAATCTTACAGCATACATATTTCCTACCCAGCATTTATTCAAAAAAGGACAAAACTTTGATGGTGACAAAAGATTTAACTGACATACAAAATAACAAATTACACCAGTTTTTTCCCCATTTTCTTTTGTAAATCCACACTTCCTGGGGCAAAACTGGGCTGCATTCAAACCACAAAGCGCTTTCAAAAAGTCATGTGTGAACAGGATGTTTTCGACACCAGTCTCTCTTTGAAACATAGAGCAGAGCATGTGATGGTCAGGCAGCGTTATTAGATCACAACAACAATAAGAGGTATCAGTAATACCAGTTAATGAAGGAGCTCTTTCCTGCAGAGTGGTTACCCATTATCATCACGATGATCTTCTTTCTGGGAGGCAGAAGACGGACTCCCAGGCTGCTGGCAATTTTTACCAAGCCTGAAAAACACACACAACACAATCATGACACGCAATGACTAAAGTGGTACCTTTGTACTATGATGCTCTAGACTGGTTTTAAAATAAAATAATGTAGTTGTGAGTAAATAGTAAGCCTGCACAGATGCATAGTTAATCGTACATGGTTAAAGAGTAGGTAGAGGAAAATTTTACAAAGTGGCAGATGAAATGACTACCACTTGTCCTCCCTCACAACCCTTCTCAGTAGTGACAATTATCACAGTAAAAGCAAAATAAACTGATGCATGTTGCCTGTCATGACCTCCAAGACAGTTAAGCTTAAAGTACAATTCTACTATGTTAAACCTCTGAAGTCTAAGTTATCTGAACCCTAACCCTATGCGGTCACAATGTGTATGTTTGTTTTATAAATCAGCCTCCCAAGAATGAACATAAATTCTAAGGTTTTTTCCTCTTTGGAGCAAAAAATTTCTTTTAGAAATGTAATTCCAATTCCAATAATACTTGATTTTGACATACAATACAAAGGTCTAGAGGCATCTCTCATTTGTTTAGGTCATTTTTCTAAGTTATTCTTAAGGAAGGGGAAGAGAGGGCAACGGTTGACATATAACAAATTATACAAGCCTGTGTTTTTATTTAGCTATTACACTATAATAAGTTTTTTTTTTTTTAAAGGACACATGGTGATCAAGGTAACTAAAATGAGTTACAGGATTATTCGTGACACCACACCTTTCCAAATGTTTACCTTCTAGAAAACAAGCTGATATTCTTTCTGCTTTTCATGCACGCCAGAAGGGTATAATAATCTCCCATTAATAAAAAGCACACTACAGGAGGCTCCCTTATTAAATTGTTGGTTTTTTTTACTGTAATATCTTACAGCATAAGGCCGTCACTGCGGCACTTTAATTATGTTGTCTGTGAAGGTTCTCAGTCATCCAGGTCATCGTAGTCAAAGGAGCTTGCAAAGAAAAGCGTCTGGACTTCTTTAAGTTGCTTGAAGACGTTTCACCTCTCATCCGAGAGGTATGTTGTTTATTTATTGTAGACTACATTATTTTTATTCTTGATCCTGCTTCTGTAACACAATAATTCCTCTTTCTGGGATCAATGAAGTTTCTATGTATCTATGTGTATGTGATTTTGCATCAATGCATACAGTCAGATGGGGCACTGCCCTGCGAGGCTGCAGAGGAGCCTCTGAGATGTTCAACGTCACGTGTTTGACACACACTAGCAGCTGCTGCAGGCTGACACACACACACATACACTAAACAAGCAGCATTACACCTTTAAGTCCACATAAACTTCAGTCGGGGGCTTCAGCAGTGGCACAGCTCGGTTACCATAATACCACAGCCAGGGCGGGCTGGTTTCTACTTTGCGGTCCTAACTTTGCTTTAGCCTTAATCCAGATTATCGAATGTTTACCGTTTTCGCTGTCCACATACAGATTGTGGCACTCCTTCAGTATCCTCTCACTCGGTGTGGTGATCGGAGACTCCAGAGGGTTTGCCACAGACCGGGGCTTTCTACCCGACATGGTTAACGACGCCAGGGGAACCCGCTTCCCTGCCCTTTCCAACAACACACGGGGAAGGGTTTCAGGGTTGCACAACAACCGTTCTGTGCGGAAGAAGCGCTCCCCCTGCGGCCAGACGTCATCATGACATCTGAACACACAGGTGTTAGTATGCCCTGCGTGGCTTTAAATATTATTTAATGATTAGTTTGTATTACTGACCTTTGTCCATAGAAATATGACAAAATTGCTGCCATATTGAATGTCTACAATTAGCTCTCGCCCCTCCCGAACTGCTCCCAAAATGTGGGCCACGGACCCTTGGTGGGCCCCGAATGGTACTACAAGTGGGCGTTAAGAAGTCAATTATTATAAATAGGCTAAAATATAACTGACAAAACTATTATTAAAACTATTACAGTTCAAATCAGTTTTATTCGTGTAACTCCAAATTACAACAATAATTGCGTCAAGGTGCTTTAAATGTAAGGTTAGAGAGGAAAGAGCAACAATCAGATAACCCCTGATGAGGAAGCACTTGGCCAGAATGAAAAAGAAAAAACACACTTTTAGCAGGAAGAAAACTCCTGCAGAACCAGTTCAGTTTGAGGTAAAGAGAAAAGACAAAGAGGGTACGGGGAGACAGGACAAAACACAGATTATGGGGGGAAAAAGACACAATTCAATGGCATGCAGTAGTGTATGAACACCTGGGGAATGAAAAGTGAAGAAGAAATGCTCAGTGTATCAAAACTATAAGCAGTCTGACCTTATAGCAGCATAACCAAGGAATGGTTGAGGGTCACCTGATTCACCCCTATCTTTATCAAAAAGTTTAAGTCAAGTGATGAGGTTAGGGATTTCCCTCGAGTTCTATTTTGTGAAACTCTAGGAACCACAAGTAAGCCTGTAGTCTGATAGGATAAAATGATAATGGTGTGACAGGGTCTGGTTATTCAAGACTTTGTATGTGAGGAGAAACTCATTAAAGAGAAGCAAAGCTGATGTAACAAACCATGAGGTTTAAAAAAATACTTTAATCTTAAAAGTCTGACCCATTTACAATACTGAACTGGTCTTGTATTTCACCAGCAGAGGAAGAATTGAAACAAAGCAGTAGCTGATCATCAGGTACCAGAAATAAAGCTGGAAAATGAACCTCAATGTGAGCTGTTAGACTTTCTAACTAAATGTCAAAGCAGAAAAATATGGATTATAAAAGCAAGTTTCTATCCAGAGTCATACCTGTGGATAACAAACTAATTGCCAAACATACAGCATCTGTTTGAGGATGGCAGAAGCACAAAGACTATTTCCAAGATGTGGAAAGATCCCAGGCATGACCAGAAATATCAGTACCTCTCCATCCACTCAGATGGTGTACTGAAATTATGAAATGATGGCTTTAAAAATTCATGCAGTATTCCCTTTTACGAGAGAGAAGAAGATATTGTCTCCACTTTTGACAGAGACATATTATTCTATAAGTGTAATGCATCAGCTGTTTGGAAATAAGTGCTGTCAAGAGGTCAAGAGATTTATTCTAAATGACACTTCTTCAGCTGAGAGTCTAAGAGTGAAGACACACACAGACGCTGCAGTTTTAACTTGCAAGGGCGTTTCACAGAGCGCTCACATCAGAGAGTGGGGCCCTGTGATCAGCGCCCTGTTCTTGCACTTGTCTTTTATTTATACAGAAGGAAAATGAAAACATTTGTTCAGTGTAATGTTGATACGTGAGCATGTGGGTATGTGATTGTGCGTGTGTGTGTGCGAGGTCCAAACTGCTTGTTCAACTTCTTACTATCGCTGTGGGAAGATTCAGATATAAATATCAGAACACATTTTATAAAGAACAATCAGTTCTGAACAATGAAAAGGTCATCATGCAGTATTCTATCACATGTAAACTTATATCATTAAAAGCTTATACTGACTACTAAGTACAATTTTCCCTTAACAATAATTGAAGAGGATAATGACCAATGCCCCTAAATGACTGTTTTCCTTTTGTCTGTTTTCATCTTCAAAGACACAGAGGCTGATGGCTTCTGCTGCACAGATGCATATGAGAAACCCTCTCTGATATGGCTGTTTATACTTCGTCTCTGTTAGAAAACCGCACTAAAGACTTTCTTGGCCTGACGATTCCCAGTGATGTTTCAGTGATGTGTCCAATCCGATTCAATGCATTAGGTTTAAATTGTTTGCCATCTGCGGTCTAAAGAAGTCTTCAAGAGCTTATGATGTATCAACCACCTTATTGGATTAATCTGATGTTATTTACAGCAATAATGTAGAAATGTGAAATTTAATCCTCTTATTTGAAGTGGTATTTTTGAGCCATTATCTAAATTAAAGCTGCACGTGTGGACTCGCCAGTCATATGTAATAAAAACTGCACCCTTTGCTGACTTTGACTCGAATTCATGTTTTAAAACATCTTAGAAGTTATACTTTTACAATCATCTTTGCTGTTGGTGAAGTCTTCACAGTGTTCTCCTTGTGCCTGCATTGGTTCTCTCCGGGTTCTCCAGTGTCCTACACCAGTCCAAAGACATGTTAGGTCATGTAGTGAATTGTCTGTAAGTTTATGAGTGCAAATGTTTTTCTGTTTCTTTGTGTTAGCCGTGAAAGATTGGTGAAAGGTTCCCGAAGGACCTGAGCTCCCAAGTATGACCTTTTTATATCCAGTCATGTTACCAGCTTGTGATATAAGTACCAGTCCATTAAAAATTAAATTTTTATTGGACTGGTACTTATATCACACTTTTCTACCCTAACTGAGCACTCAGAGTGCTCACATTCATACACCACTTTATTCCATGCCTTGCACACATTCACACTCCAATGTGGGGACAGTTTGGGGTTCAGTAGGATACTTCAGCAAGCTGACTGAAGGACTCAGGGATCAAACATTGACCTTTTAGTTTGTAACTCTACCTGCTGCACCTCCTTGTTAAGCATCATACAAGTTTTACAATTTTTCATAAATTTTTCATAAACAGTAAAAAATTACACGTTTTTTGTGTCCTGAATAGATCAGTCTGAGGGAGAATGTGCTCTGCTGTGTCTGTAGTATAGAGTGCAATAGAATGTCCATTGAATAGTGTTACGGATTCAAATATTGAGGATGGATACAGGAGGAAAACCCAAAATAACCACACTGGTCCGGCCGGGTCAAGTCAAACGATGATTTAATGAACACACGCGTGGGAGATGGACACCATACACAGACAGCATCAGATCTCAAAATGGTGGAGCCTTGATCAAACTCTTATAGCCTCTAGTGGCCCCACCTAATCATAAAAGCCTAAACATTCACATTCTTTCTCTCACACAGCGCCTAAGCTACGACCTTGGCTCCCTGTTTATCTGCTCCTGGTGAGATGGGGCAGAATGCTCTGTTCTCTTCTAATCAGACAAGTAAGGTGATGACTTTCTGTGAACAATATTTCTTATAACTCAGCAATATAATGCATCATAAAACAATATCATCCATTCACAATAAATCAGCAGTCTAATGTAATGCAAATCAGTTTACCAAATGTAATAGTTATCACCTTCTTCTAATTCAGGAGCATAATGCAAACTAAAACTACATAATAATTCACAATCTTTAATTAGGGGTCTAACATTGCATAAAATAATATTATAATCTAACAATTCCCCCTGTTGGGCTCTTTAGACTTAAAGAGCTCACTTACACCCTGCAATCCAGTGTTGCCGGGTTCATTTCTTCTTACTCCTTAGGCCCTTTGTCCCCCTGTTGGGTGAACCATATGTGAGATGACCTCTGTGTTTGCGCAGTTCAGATACAAGAAAAACTTTTATTACAACAACAACAGTAGGTACAGATGATACTCCCATCACTCCCCAGTTCTCCCACAGCTTTATTTCGGTGCTACCTTATACCCTCCAAACGTACTCAGACTAGAACCTCTGTCCGAGGAGCTTTTAACCTTTATTTTATTGCTGTAGGCACCAATGTCTTCTAGTCGGGTGATCCTCTGCTCTTGTTTCCTTCAACCTCAGGGGTTAGACAACCCTTCAGTCGTTGCACAGATCAGGGGATTATTCTGCCCCGATTTCAAACAATGATCTGTGTATTCTGGGATCACAGCTGTGTTCCCCAGCAAAAGGAACAGAAAGGTGTTCTCCTTATGACCAACAGCCTCTCGAACGTCGTTGGTGTGGTGTTCCTGGATTTCCGTCAACCCCTTCATGGTTATTGCTGTGTTTATGGGATCCATCCTTTTGAGGTGACTAACTGGAGCCCAAAATGCCATGACACTTGAACCCAGTTGATGTTTCCGCAGTCACCGTATCTGTCTCTGCTGCCAAGGATCCTCGTATATCTGTGACCTCGTCTGGTGTCTGTTCCTTTCTCTGTAAGAGACAGAAAACCAAAACACCTCTCTTCCCAGCTCTAACAATCTAATGTTGCTGTCTACTGATCTTTTGGTGATTCAGAATTTGTTTAGAACATTCAGAATGTCCCAAGGACTTATCCTAATTTAGTGTATGTGTGTGTAAGCGTGTTTGCATTTAGCCTGCTGCACTCAAGGCATTTCCTACACTTTATCAGTCCGGACTATCGCCGAACGAAGCTTATGACCTTCAAAAGACCGAGTGCCAACTCATTATAAGCACATTTGCAAGATATGTATAAAAATGATTAAAACCACTCATTCTAATAAAAGACATAAAAAACAAATTAGCCATTTTTAATTCTAACATGTGTCCATTCAATGAAGCTAGAAAATTAAAAGAAAAGGTTAGTGACCTCATATCTTAGAAAGTATCAGACTTTCTCCTATCCAGTGTCGTTGCTCCAGTCTTGTTATTCTGTGTTAGGGAATGAAATCAATTTAATTGTCATATTAGATCTGTTCAACTCCTGGCTCCTCCCAGAGCCTGCGTCTTCACAATCGTCTACAAACAAAACCTGTATTATTATGAACTTCACTTCAACATGAACTTGTTGACTACTTTTGACACCTGTAGATAGAAGATTAACATGGGGTTATAACAATCACTGTAATACAAATGTTAATATGTCAATAGCTTCAATAAATGTTCAATGCAATGCTTGTTATATGATTCTGATGTAACAATAATGCTGATGCTAAAATAACAGTAAAACACACCCTTTTTATCCCTTACTAACCACAGCAGGGGCCTCTATGTTTTAATTCAGCCATGAATCCAGCTCACCTGATTCATCACTGAGCCCCACCGGCACTGGCATTTGACAGGGTGGCGCTGCATATTCTTCCTTTAATGTCACTATTTTCAATCTGTTAATTAGAGTGCTTAAACATGAAGTAGACTACGTCCACTACAAGTCAATATAACTGTGAATGTGGCCAATTATCAATCTATTACCAATCAATAACAAAAAATAGCTTTTATTTTATGCATGCTTTTAGTCAACCACTCACCCACAGGATCTCCAATCCCAGAAAATTCCTTCTCCTCATTTAATGAGTCTGTCCTCCTTCCATGCCCTGGTAACTGGTCCATCCAGAGCTGTATCATTATGAAATATACATACAACAAGCCAAACCACACCTTGGTCACACCAACCCTTTTCCGCCCTGAAGATGTCCAACGCCATCTTAGTCTGGACTGTCAAAGGTGATTTTAACGCTGATTGTTCCGACAATCCATTTATAACATTTCCTGGTCAGATTAGCCAATCTCTGCACACTGGAATAAACATAATCAACATGATCAACATTTTTCCTGCGTGTTTTTCACCATCTTATTGATTCCAACGCTCCATCCTTATGTGGTTTGCTACATTATGTTTATCTAGAACTCCACTCTGTCTCTAAATGTTTGAAGAATTTTTCATATTTGGGGTCAAGAATTTGACCATACGTGAAATTAATAATGTTATCACCCCCATCGGGGCTTACCTTTCCCACTTCTGATGATATTCCTCCCTATTCTTTGCAAGTACCCGCTTTTGGTGGCGAGAAACTGTTGGTGTGGTCAAGTGGGTGCTGTAAAAACAAAAGCTCAGGACAGAACAGTTATCAGTCATGTACTTCATACAAAATTAGCATATATTGAATTTCATATTGATCCTCTGAGTGTAATGGTACATTTTAATTTTAATTTATCAAAACTAAACAATAATTTTTCTTTATTTTGCTCTTGTTCTTGTGCAGCACCACATCTCAGCACATGCCCCTGTCGGTTCTATCTTACTTTTCTAAATTATTGACTATTTCAATGGAGAACCTAAATGACGTGGACCAGTGTTTGTCATTACATATCTCTATTTTGAATGTGACAAGTCTATCATTCCCCTATTATTCATAGACATCAATAGAGGGTTTTTTGCTTCTTTTTTTTTCTATCAAAATTAATTGGCTTTTTACAGTGGCCTGCTATGGTTAATAATAACATGTTCAGTCATGAATGAAATCAAAGCTTCTCTCCATTTTAGCATTTAACATTCCCAACAATATAATGTGCTGCATTAATCGAAACACAGCTAATAAAACCCAATTTTCTTAATGGAAACATCAGTAGCTCAAAATTAGCAACCAAAGGGTTAAGTCTGCAGTTCACACTCATGTGAAGCTACAGCCTCCCCCTTTAGTCTCTGTCATCCTTCTACTCCTGCAAAAACAAAACAAAGCAAGACAAAACATCCACCCTTCTTTTACAGGCGGGTGAATTGTTTGTGGACATTTACTAATCCTAAAGTCGGTACCGTTTTTGTCTCAGTGTCAAGTCAGTTAAAACTTTTAGTCGTCAGTCCCTCACAGTCCAGTCACATGCATACATTCACACACATTCATACCAGATATTGCTGATAATGGAGTCTCACACGCAACCTATTCGAGGCTCCATCACCAGCAAGATGACGTCATCATTTTAAAGGAAAAACAGTTCCTTGTTTTTTGGACTGGATTGACTCGCTGCAATCCTTTTAGGCTCAGGACTTCTCATGTGATCTATGTCCCATATAAGTGAATTTCTCCAGAGCCCATTATAATCATGGAGAAAAATACTTTGCAACTGTTTTCAGTAAGAATATTTTATAGCGCTTTAAAGTTCAATCTCTCAGGCCTGGATTAAAGAGCTGATTTGTTAAATCAGGAACTCACAAAATACCAAAATATCACCACCGGTGGATCACTCCTCTCAGATGTTCTTATTTCAGTGCACTGTAACAAAAGCAAAGACAAACGTAACCAATAAAATACTCATATAATAACAAATACTGGGGCCCGTTGGAAACATGTCCAAACATAAAACCATCTTTCTCTCTCTTAGAGAAAGAAAACAATCCAAACCTCACTGATAAAATCAACCTAGTGTTAAGCAAAACCCAAAATCAACCAAAACTTCACCAGAAAGTTTTTCTCCGTCCCGGGACAATATTGTGTAGGAATACAGGTACCGTAACTTCTTTTGCACTGACAAAAACATGTTGGACTTATTTGATTCAATAGTGGACACTAGTTGCGCACAAATGTTTTGCTTTGGTAGAAACTTAAACAACTGAGTTAAATCAACACAACCTTTTCATTTTCAGTTAACCTGTGCATTTTGGGTTCATATTACACGATTAACACATGTTCAGATGGAGTAAGTTGAGCTCCTGGAATATTTTAATCCTTCACAATTCTGTCATTTTATTTCAACCCTATTCAATAACTTTTATCCAAATTCTACTTGGTCCCTTAAATACTACATGTTGTCTTCATATTGCCTACGGTTCAACAAAGTCTAAATTCTGGTTACCATAAAAATTGAATGGGTCTACAACAACTACCATCCTCCTATCTTTATCCTAATTGCACGAGGGCTGGGAAATAACTCTAAAGTGATAGGTTACGAGGCAGGGTGCACCCCGGACAGGCCACCAGTCTATCACATAGAAACAAACAACCATTTACACTTACATTCACGGATAATTTAGAATCATCAATTAACCTAGCTCTAACAGCTGTATGACTTTTCACTGTGGCAGGAAACCAGAATACCCAGAGAAAAACCACTGCAAACTAGCCAGACTGTGGACTTGCACCCAGGACCTTCTTACTGTGGAGCAACAGCACTCACCAGCATGCCAACAATGTAGGAAATACAGGGAAGCTATGATTTCCTGTTGAATTTTGTACAGATCTTTAAAGCCTGAGGCAATTGTATTAAATACATGTGGGATGCTTACGTAAATCCAAGGGCTGGCCCCCTTTTCTTTTTTTTCTTTTTTTATATTTTATTATTTATTTATTTATTTATTTATTTATTTTTTCAGTGTGTTCCTCCTTCAATTAAATCTCAATCACAAAAATGTGGTGCTCCGAAATAAGGCTCACACCATTAATTCATCATTTTCACTCTGTACCACTGCTCCTTATCAGGCTGTGTGAAGCACAGTAAACAATTCAGTCGAGGCCTTGAGCCATAAACAGACATCACTCACAGACATTGTTTTCATAACCAAACTGCTCTAGACCCTGTCCCCTAAATCTACACAAATGCCCTCTGGGTGACATGAAATACATTTAACCAATTAACAATCAATGGCTTCTTGTTGTTGTAACAAATTCTGTATTTGGAGGTTTGTGTGCAGCATTTTGCGTATCAGCATAGCATTTGTTAGTAAAGCATTCTTCATTGCATCAGCGTGTGTGTATCACTCTTCATTACACAAACATGTATATGTATGTGTGTATGTGTGTGTGTGTGGATCACTTCTCAGTGAATTGAATCAGCATTTCGATTTGTGTGCGTGTGTGTGTCATTTCTCAGTCAATCAACGAGTGCATATGTGTTCATATGTGTGTTTCTCTTGCTTCTGAGTCAGTGTATGTAAATGTGTGTGTTTGTGTGTGTGTTTGTGTTCATCACTTTCCTGTTCTGGTGTTCTGGGTAAACCATGGCCTGAAGCCCGTGCCCTGGGGTCCTGCCCTCCCCCTTTTCAGTCCGTTTGGGTCCATTGGTGCTGCTGCCCAAAGTTCTCTCCATACTGGTTCTGGCCCCAATTGAGGCAGTCCTTTTCTCCAGTGTCCTGCATCTTCTCCTTGTCCAGCTCCTCCTTAACTTGACCCTTTTTGCTTCTGTAAGTCCTTCAGGGTTTGCTCCTGTGTTGGAGCTTCTCATCAGGTTTGGCAACCTCCTGCTCCAGCAAGCTCCGGCCTGATTTTAAGTCCTGTATGTGGGACTCCAAGCCTGACTGATGGGTTCGATTAGCAGCCAGCTCCTCCTGAGGCATGCTCAGTTTCTGCTCTGATGTCTTGAGCTCTCACTGAGGGCAGAAACCTCAGAGTCTTTTCCGTACACGTCAGATTAAAGTTTATTGATGTTTTCTTTGCTTTGTTCCACGGCCTTCTGCAGCCCTGCTGTCCGGCTCTTCTCAGAGGTCAGCTCCTGGCTGAGCCCCGACACCTGTGCCTTCAGCTTATGTTCTTCTGCTGCTTTTGTCCAATCTGAGGTGCCTTCTGACCTCAGTTACTCCTCGTGTCTCTGGCACGCCCTTTTTGCTGCCCGATCCTCCGTGTTGGTCCATCACTGTCCTGCACAGTTTTAATGCAGAGTTGTTAAGGTCAGCATTCTTTTGCTCGGCCTCACTTTTCATCCGGGCTTAATAGGCGTCTCGTCACAGCTCTGTCAGCTGAAGCTGTCTGGAAATCTCCCCCGTGTAGTGAAACGGGCCTTGGATTTAACATTCTCCGTCTCCGCTGCATGAGATCGTTTTCCTGCAGCACTGTTGACATTTTCAGGTTGTTGTTGTGGGTCCAGCTGCTGTAGCATTTGGTCAGGGTCACATCAAAGATGGTAGAGGGGAGAGCAGGAGTCCAGGTCAGCCTCGGCTTTCCGGGCCGACAAAGCAGCCTGTAATTAAGCATAAAGAGAAAAAACAAAAACAAAACAAAAACAGACGAACAGGAAAATGATGTTGTTTTGGCTGTGTTATTCAGAGAGGGGCCAGGCCCTGTGTCAGCCTTCTCCCCCCCTTTTTTTTGTTTTTTCTCACTATATAATCAACTCCTAACCCACCAAGTTGACAGGACAACACAGGTACATGTTAAAATTCTCAAGATCATGTTTAATAATTCAAAAAAGGAATTTTATTTCATTCAGTAATCACTTATATTAATCAATCAGAAAAAAACATGTCACAATTCGACTCTTTTAACCACTAAATTTATTATTTCATCACTGGTTTATCATACCAGTGTCTGTCATTTTGAAGTCAAGTTGTTGTCCTGCAACCCAGAGAGTTTAATTGTTAGTAGTGGATAGACTTTATCATTTAACATCAGGTGTATGTTAAGTTTCGCTGCTTTAAACTTGCTGGAAAATCTTCACGTGTTCATGAATGTAAGCTGTTTCTTCATTGCGTGTATGTGCATTTGTGGGTGGGTTATTTTAACTTTTTTCTCAAACAAGGCATTTCTCTAATTGTGTATGTTTTTAATTTTGTTTCCCAAATTTTGATTTCCCACCTTAAATAACAGCATTCCATGTCTTCAGCCAGGAATTAGAGCTTGCTTGTGAGATTCAGGGACACATGGTGCCAAAAACAATTCAGTGAAAAACTTGCCTGAAAATTTCCAGTGATGGTAACCGATAACTGGAGGAGAAGATGTCCTTTAAGCTTCTTTTTCGGGTGGGGACAAAGTGAGAGGTCACACTGTAAAATTTTGAGCCAGAGCTTGGCCTGTGTGTCGTCCCAATTTTATTAATCTATCCTTTTGCCGCTGTACTCAGGTCTCCAGGTTGAGAGAAATCCACCTGTATTAAGAGACTAAAACATTCATTTACTATTTTTCTTAAAACATCCATTTGGTTCATCTGCCTAGATTTTACTCTCTCTCTTGGTGCATAGTTCACACAGTCAGGCAGCTGCCTTTTATGGGCATGCAAATTTCCGGTCACTCACCCCCAGCAGCTGCAACGCCGTCTCTCCTATATCAAAACCCAGCCAAACATTAAACATTCACCGTAGTCATTCAAAACTTTATTTGTAATATTATAATCAGCAAAATCAGCGTTTTAATTACAGGCATGTATCATTGTTTGCAAATCATACTTATAAAACTCAATAACACGCTAAACAGGAAGTCCTCTGTGGGGTTCACAGCAGCCACCTCATTTGCATGTTCACACACTATCTAAAAATAGCTCGCAGCGCTGCAGCGCGCTGTCGTCACACACAGCCTCGTTTCACACTCAACTCTCTATGTTATTTTACAAAGACGTCTTATATTTACAATCACTCTCAGGCCTGAAAGTTTTAGCGCCTACACAATTTTGACAAATTTAAGATAACGGGTCCAACCGAAGAAAGTCCAACTTTTTTGTAATCAATTAACCAGTATCAGCCTCTAACTGTATCTGGCCTCATCTCTAAAGTCCCTAATTCAATTTAAAGTGTCCAAAAAAGCGCAGATAAGGAGCCTCTAACTCCTAGCTTGTTCCAGGATGCCCTGTACCCCAGAGTCAAGCCAACTGAACTAACCCTGTTCGCCGACAGGTCAAGGTCGCGCGTCCGCGGCCAGGAGGGAGCGTAACCTCCGGGCTATGCGCCTCTTAGTGGCCTCTAACCACCGTTCTCACAAAATTTATAATACTTTTAAACCGCCGTCAACCCTCTAAAACAAGAGTATGACTGACGCAGATGCAACGTTATGGACAATGGAGCCTCTAACTCTCAACATGGCCAACACAGATGCAATCCTTTAGACCAATGGAGCCTCTAACTCACAAAATGACCAATTCCCTATCAAACTACCTGAGCCTCTAACTCAGTATTATTTTCCTTTACCTTGAGCCTCTAACTCAGTATTATTTTCCTTTATCTTGAGCCTCTAACTCAGTATTATTTTCCTTTACCTTGAGCCTCTAACTCAGTATTATTTTCCTTTATCTTGAGCCTCTAACTCAGTATTGTAACTTATAAGCTTATTTCAAGTTTCAAAACTCATGAGATTTTTCATCAAAATCAAAACAGGCCTTCACCAGTAATTTCAGTGAGTAGACTTTTAATTTATACAGTCCAATTTGGCACAGTTTGGATTTACATTCAACAGGTTGTGCCTCACCTTTAAATGTGCCGGCTTGCCCACTCACGTCAGACCACTGGCTCGTGCCTGCCCGTTCAACCACCTCGGACCGTCCAAACCTCCAAAACTTCCATCCCAATACCACAGGACGAGCCCCCAAAACTGTTACGGATTCAAATATTGAGGATGGATACAGGAGGAAAACCCAAAATAACCACACTGGTCCGGCCGGGTCAAGTCAAACGATGATTTAATGAACACACGCGTGGGAGATGGACACCATACACAGACAGCATCAGATCTCAAAATGGTGGAGCCTTGATCAAACTCTTATAGCCTCTAGTGGCCCCACCTAATCATAAAAGCCTAAACATTCACATTCTTTCTCACACAGCGCCTAAGCTACGACCTTGGCTCCCTGTTTATCTGCTCCTGGTGAGATGGGGCAGAATGCTCTGTTCTCTTCTAATCAGACAAGTAAGGTGATGACTTTCTGTGAACAATATTTCTTATAACTCAGCAATATAATGCATCATAAAACAATATCATCCATTCACAATAAATCAGCAGTCTAATGTAATGCAAATCAGTTTACCAAATGTAATAGTTATCACCTTCTTCTAATTCAGGAGCATAATGCAAACTAAAACTACATAATAATTCACAATCTTTAATTAGGGTCGAACATTGCATAAAGTAATAATCATATCCGACAATAGATAGAATAGAATCGCCCTTTATTGTCATTGTACATGTACAACGAAATTGTAAAAACTTTGTGGAAACAGCTCTGTCACAGCATCAGCTGAATGAATGATCTTTGCGTTATTGTTTGATAAATGTGGTCATTATACTGACCACATTTATCAAAGGTCAAACATTTTTTTATTTGTTTTGTACTACAAGTAACTTCAGTGGGTTTTATTTGAATAAGCTTTAAGCTGTGTCACATGAGAGTATTCCTTTTTTTCTGTCTCTGTTTTAACGTTGATCAACAAATCATCACTACAGACTGAAACTAAAGCTGAGCTGTACATTTTGAAAAAAAAAAATCCACTGTTAACTCTGTTTGAGATTTCCATTTTAAGAGTCTCAGAAGTTATCACGGGATTAAAACGTTTTTTGTTTTTTTGTTTTTTTCTGGTAAGCTACAGAACTCTTTGAATGATTTACAAATTTAAGAGCGCAGCGACCTTGGAAATAAAATCAGTGTCAAAGTTTTAGAAATTATTTGTTTTATCACTTTTATCCAAAGTAATTCAAACCCAAATATGTCTTTACCAAGGAGGCAGTCATCCATGGAAAATAGAATCCAATTTTATGGAACTACAAATTAGCAGATGACATCTGCTACCTGAACAATAAATTTGTGTTATCGTCTTTGAATATAGTGAGAACTTATTGTACTAGTTTTTTGTTTTTTTTTCTCGTGACCACAATACATGAACCAAACTTAAAAAAAAAAAGTCACATGACAGTTGAAACAAGCTGCAAGTGTGAAGTGTGTAACACAAAGTGAATATTATTTTAATATTTGGGTTAACAAGCCCTCTTTTACCCGAGAGCAAGCTTCACCATGCAGCAGGAATGTGCCTCAACCTCTTAATCAGCCCTCTACGCTGAGCCGAGGTCATGTGCTGCACCTTACAGTAGGCTGCTACTTTGTCAGAACTTGGATTCAAGTGCAAAATTTAGTCTTTGTAAATGTTTTCTGCGAGCGTAATTTTACGGCAGCTTTCAAAATGAACGCGGATGAGGGACGTGCGGAATCAAAGAAAGAGGTGAGTCATACATGGGTTTGGAACCAATGAGGGCTGTTAGAAAGAAAAAAACGAAAAAAGAAAGAAAGAAAAGAAATTATTTTAGAATATTTGCAGGGTTTTTTGTTTCTTTTTGTTTTTCATGTTTTTTGTTCGTTTTGGGTTTTTTTTTAAAATAATTCCTGGGTTCAGACGTCTTTCCTCAAATGACTAAAGAGAGCCAGTCACGAGTCAAAGTCATGAAGAAAAACGTTAAATTCACATGAAATAAAACGTAGCTAGTGTCTGTGGAGGATGCGAGCTGTAATCCGTAGTTTAATAATTTTAATCCTAAATAAATGTCATTTATATTTTAAATCCTAAAATAAATCCTAAATAAATATTTAAATTCTAAAAGCGCGTGGTTTTGGGTTGCCAGATTGACAAAAATCCGTTTAAAGTACTTGGTATTGATATGTATTATAACTGCAGTTCGGATTATTGTATACAGAATGTCTTAAATTATGAATATTTATTATCAGCTTTATTAAACTGCTAATGAATTGCTCTTTATAAACATTTCCGGGCATCCCTCCTCTGACGGAGACTGGAGTCCTTATGATGGAAAAGACAGCAGCCACAAAAACTTTGCACCATGGCCGGCCCAGATTGCTCTCCACAGTTAATCCATCCAGTTATTCAAAAAACTTCACCAACTGCTTTTCTATACTTGAACTATAGGGGGAGTCCGCACATAGCCTCTTTATGGCCTAGGACATATGTTATGGCTAATTAAGGATTTTTTTTCTCAGCCTTTTAAAATGTGAATGTGGTACTGCATACTGCCTGTAGGCATGCATCACACTTCTATGGCATCAAACCTGTGAGCTATGCAAGTCTTTAAAAACAGAAAAAAGAAAAGAAACCAAAATATATTAAAATAGGTGCACATTGTGCTACTCTTTGTGAAACATGTTTTCAGTAGACCAAAATCATAATGCTATGTAACTGCCCTATGTGTGGATCCTGAAATACTTTTCTTCTTTTATGTGAAAGTAATTAAACTACACTGAATGCTGTGTTTGGATTCAACTTTGAATAAACATGGAATAATTTAGCCAATTCCCCACACCCTAAGGGCACTTTCTGACAACAGATCAATTGTATTATCCCCGGCATAAACTCATCCCCCCATCCGCTTTAAGTTTCTTGTTGGACGCAAGCTCCTGCGAGAAGGATACTCTATTCTGCTCTCCCTCAAAGAATCCAGGACTTTAAGCAAAATATCAAAAATGCCAAAAGAATACAAGAATGAATATCAGCCTCTTCTAGCTAAAGCAACCAAAGATAGAAGGCGGCCAAAGGTAAGTGGAATGTAATGGATTAAGGGTTTTGAAAAACAAAAGTACGTTTGGCAGCATGGTGGGACGCAGCTTTCTGTCCAGGATGATACTGAAACCCTTTTGTTTGTGGGTCTGTTTTTCTGTTTGCAGCTTCCAAACAAATCACTTCTGCTGGCTGTGTGTGCTGCTGGCATCGGGGGGACCTTTCAGTATGGATATAATATATCTGTCATCAATGCACCCACAGTGGTAATAATTCTGCTGTCTCTCACTGGACTTTTTCCATAACTATTGATCTAAATGATCAAAACACGGTCTGAGGGCAAACTTAGTAACACGTGGACTACAGTCACTGTGTTTGTTATTCTGATATTAGAGAACACGCACACACAAACACATAGAGGAAAGCCTCCTGTAACCCTCAAATAATTCTTTCTAACAAGCACAGGCAGTCTAATGATCGCCAAGTACAGTGATGTTAATCAGTGACAAAAAAGTAGACTGATAATAGGAGTAGTGGCAGTATTTAGACATTGCTTTGCACTCGTGTTGATAAAAAACAGTGTTTGTGTTCAATTTTCTTCTTTTCTCTCCAGTATGTGCAAGATTTCATCAACCAAACCTGGAGCAAGCGTTACCAAACTCAAATATCAGATGATGGTCTCACCCTCCTCTGGTCCACTATCGTGTCCATATTCACTTTAGGAGGACTTATAGGGGCAATGATTGGTGGAACATTGTCTGTGAGGGTCGGAAGGTATGGACATGTTTTTTTAATTTTTAATGAAAAATTGTCTTCTCTTTTATAAATAATGGGATTCATTTTTTCTTTCTAGAAAAGGGACACTGCTGACCAATAACATATTTGCACTCCTGGCTGCTTTGCTGATGGGTCTGAGTCATCCTACAGGGTTATTTGAATTACTCATCATCGGACGTTTCATCTCTGGATTAAATGCAGGTGAGTACATCAGGAACACTTAAATGTTTTGTTTCTAAATCTTGGAGAAACACAGATACATGAATTAGATGTCCAGTTAATAATGGCTAATAATGATGCTGCATGAAAACCTTCTGAAATGTCTTTTAAATATTTTTTATAGGCATTGCCATTTGTGTTCAACCTCTATATTTGGGAGAAATAGCTCCGACTTCACTGCGTGGTGCTATGGGAATGGGAACCTCAATTTTCATTACTGGGGGCATCTTTACCGGACAAGTGATTGGCCTCAGGTGATTAATAAACACATTAAGAAGAAGAACTTTTCACACAGTTCCAATGCTACATCCCTTCAAAGAAAAATATCAAGCTGAAGTCCTTGTACAATTATACAGAGAGCTCCTGGGGAAAGAGGAGTACTGGCCAATCCTGCTCTCCACCACCTGTATCCCAGCTTTTCTGCAGCTCCTGATCCTGCCCTGGTTCCCTGAGAGCCCACGCTATCTGCTCATCGACAAAGGGGATGAAGAGGGTTGTAAGAAAGGTAAAACAGCTGCACCGTTCCTTCCATTTCAGATCGCTGGGAATTGTGTTCTGCCAGGAAAGACGACTTAGTGCATGTGACAGCGTAAATAAAAAAATGTATAAAGACTACCCTTTGGCAGAAATAACCAGAGGCAGGGACATTTATGTTTTCATTTCAGGCATGTGATGAATTTCTGACAGTGGAAACCTTCTGACAGGACACCCCCACCCCCCCAAACAGCCACCGCAGATTAGTCAGATATGAAGGAAGCGCAATAACTTGAAGTCCTGTGTGTCTTATGTGTCTGCAGCCCTGAAGCAGCTGCACGGTATAGCTGATTGTGACAGTGAACAAGAGGATATTGAGAAGGAGAGGAATAACTTATCAGGTTTACAGGCCAAGAAACCCTGGGAGCTCTTTGCTGATCGCTCTTTACGCTGGCAGGTTCTCACCATCATGGTGCTCAACGCTGCACAACAGCTGAACGGCATCAATGCTGTACGTACGACCACTTTAAAAAGTTCACACAAAGATGAAAAAGGAGTTTCCAAAGAACTGAAAGTTATGGTTTTGTGTTTGTTTCTTTATTTGTTTACTACACTCCCTTTAGATTTACTTCTACGCAGGTTACGTGTTCAAACAGTCTGGTATTCCCAGTGATAAGATACCATACGCCACTGTCGGCACTGGTGCCTGTGAATGCATCACCGCTTTAACATGTGTAAGTATGAGTTTCTCGTCATGTATTTTCAAGTATTGTTTTTAGTATTTGGATGAAAATCCACTGCAACTGCTTGAAGTTTAGAACCCACAGACATCACCAGATCTCCTCCCTTGAGATGTCCCCCTGGCTTTTACTGCATCCATCTTCAGTCGCTGCTAGTTTGTGGGTCTTCCTGCATTCAGTTTTTTATTTAAGAACTAAAAAATCATGCTTTGGTGGATTGAAATCAGGTGACTGGCTTGGTCTTTGAAGGATATCAAATTTATTTGCCTCAGACAAACTCTTTGCAGTATGTTTTGGATCATTATCCACTTTAACAGAAATTATAGCTGTGCACAATTCTGATGTCATCGTGCTACTTCTATCAGCAGTCACATGATCAGTAAACATTATAATGCGGTTCAGCCATACATGCCTATGCATTAGGCCTCCACCACGTCTGACAGATAGTCTTTCATGCTTCAGATCACGAGCAGATTTTCTCCTTCGCCATGCTTTTCTCTTCCAATCAGTTGGGCTTCTGTGTTTCATCTATCCAAAGAATCTATTTCAGTACTGTACATGTCGAATCTTCTTGTTCTTGAGTGTAACCAGTGGTTTGCGCCTCGTTGTCAGCCTTCTGTATTTCCATTCATAAAGACATCTCTTTATTGTAGACCTTTACTAGTTTTTTTTTATATTTACACAGATATGTTCTAAAAACCCAATAAACTCAATAGATTTAAGTGTAGAAGAATGTATTTTGGGATCATTTTTTACCTAACTCTGACTTTGAAAAAAAATTCCAGTCCCTTTACACTGAGGGTGCCAAACATAAGGCCCGGGGGCCAGAATTGTCCCAATAGATAAACAATTAAATAACAGGAAAGTTCCTGTTTTTTCACTCCCTACTATAGAAATGCCCGCTTTGTTGTATTTTTGTTTACAGTGAGTTCACAAAAATGAAAACTAGATATGTTTTAATTACATGACATGAACCACCAGAGCTTTTTCTGTAATTTTACACATTTATTGTGTAGTTTTACTGCTCTGACCCATTTAAGATCAAAGTGAGCTGTATGCATCATCCCTGCTCTACACAGTTATTGTTTGTTAATCTGCGTGTATTCACCTTATAAGTATGACTCAAAGCATAAGCTGACTTATAGTCCTTTTTATGAGATCTCTGCTTCCAGTTTAACTCAGGATATACAAATATCATAAAAATCTAATGTGACATTTTTTTCTAGGAATTTCTTTGTCATTGCTATTGCTTGGGGTGCTTGTGGTGGTCTGTGAAGTGAAATTTGCTCTTATAAAACTTCTTCTTGTTTACAGTTTTCTTTTTAGACTAAATGTATGCCTCACTTATTCATAATGCATGATGACGTCAGAGGTTAGAAGATACAGATCTTACAGTTTTTAAGCCCAAAGCCTTTAAAAGTCACATTTGCTTTTCCTGGGGTGAAGGACTGCTTACCCATTACTGGACTAATATGTGACAAAGAATCCAACTGGTAAACCCCAAAAAAATGTGTGTAATGGTTCGAATATTAATATACTTTTACAGTTATTTTTACTGAGTCAGATTATGAATATAAGGGAGTTTTAGACTATAAGATTTCATGCAAGCCCACTCAGGACTATCATTTGTTAAAATATAAGTCACAATAGACCTCAGCTTTGCAGTGCAATAACTTCAGCTTACTCTACCGAGGAGGCAGGATCTCCTGAAGCAAGCTGAGTTTTGCCAGGTGAGACAGCACATCTGAAGTGAACTGCCTTCTCCCGGGTGTCATGTGTCTCATGTGATCAAGTCCAGCTCCTGACACTGTCCAGAGTTTATGTGTGAAATGGCTTTAGTTGTGCATACTTGTATTTATAATCTATCTTAACTGGAAAATACTTGAACTTTAGTTTCAAATTTTTCTTTTTGTTTCAGCAAACAGAGAAATAATGATCCTCCATGACACTTACAGCAATCTTAAAATCACGAGATGAGACCTTTCAAATATCGCTTCCAAGTGATGAACTGTCAGAGGCGGTCAGATTATAAAAAATAAGCCATCAGGAAGAAAAATAGAAAAGAATTACAAGATGTTTGTGTAAGATGGCTGGAAATAGAACATGAAATGGATCAGAGTAATCCTCAAAAGAGATGTTTGCCTGGAGTCTTTCTGGTCTTGTGACATGCTGTGTGTCTCACAGGGTATGCTCATTGACTGTCTGGGAAGGAAAGTACTCATCATGGGAGGATACACACTGATGGCTATCTGCTGCGTTTTATTCACGCTGACCCTAACTTTTCAGGTAATTATTGTCAAGCCAAGAAATCTTTTTAAAAATAGATATTTAAGGGTTTAAGCCCTGTGTGGTGTTCATGCTTTCGTTACCCTGGTTGCATCACATATGGAGGTGTTTCAGTCCTTGGACAAGAAAACTATGCAATTTAACCATTTTTGGCATCCATATTTCTCCCTGTGTTGGCCGCTGGTAAGCTTATTTTGGAGATGACTAAAGGTCAGCCTCGTGCTTACTGTCAGACTCTGTCAGGTGAGCACTGTCAGAGTGCTCTCCTGACAGAGTCTGGTTCAGCGAGTGACCTGTGTGCTAAAGGCTAGAGTTGTCACTGCAGAGTTTGAGTCTGTCCCGTCGTTCCTCCCTGTCTGCACCATCACATCTGATAAAGACAAAACTCAACTTTTTCTCTGCATCATCTTCCAAAACTGACTCATCTAAAAGTGCTAAGCAGAGAATGAGTTTATGATCAATAAGCAGCCACACAGGTCAAGCTATTTGTATTTGTTGTGCCCCACCCTCGATATGCAGCCTGGGATGGAGCGTGAGAATCTACATTGTGGTTCCCACAACCCAGAGGTTAAAATGTGCAGGAATGTGGGAGCAGACAGGTGTAGGTGTTAAAATATGACAATGTTGGAACCTTGTGCAGGAAAAGCAGGAGCACAAACGCATACACACTAAAAACACACCTGAACACACATGCTTAATATAAATGTGCAGGGTTGCTCTATGAAGTTTTATTGTATGCATTCTTTGCAGAAAATGAGCCAAAGGCAAAAAGTCTGAAGAAACAATAAAAATTAAGTTTTTTTTTCTTTTGGTAAATACTGAAAACGGGTCCAACAGATCTGAATGCCACACAGAGGTTAAGGCATGTCCCTACCTGTGTTGTAACATTTCTTTTGCACAACTTCCTTGTTCTCAGGAGGCGAGCCCAGTTGTTCCATACCTCAGCATGGTCTGTGTTTTTGCTTTCATCTTAAGTTTTGGCTTAGGACCAGGTAAAAATGTTCTTTCTTTCACCGAAGCATGTGCATCATCAGCTGCGTAGGCACATCAGCTGTAACAGGGATTTCTTCTGTGTCTTCCCCCATGAAGGTGGCGTGACTAACATCTTAACAACTGAGCTGTTCACGCAAAACTCGCGCCCTGCAGCGTACATGCTTGCAGGGTCAGTGAACTGGTCCAGTTTCTTCTTCATTGGCCTGGTCTTCCCCTTCATTGTGGTAGGTGTTCAAAATGGTTGAGGATCTATGATCATTTTGGAATATTTTATCACCATTTCTTGCATTTAAAATGAACATTTAAACCTCGATGTTGTACTTGGATATGTTCCACTCGCTTGTTTTATTTTTTACAGCTCGGACTGAAGCAGTACTGTTTCCTGGTGTTCTTGGTCATCTGCTGCTTGGTGATAATATATATCTTCCTTGTTGTCCCTGAAACCAAGAACAAAACCTTTCTGGAAATCCAGAATGAGTTCCAGTCTTCCAAAAAGAGGCAGATCGGCTTTTCGGACGGAGCAGGGACAATACTGTTGTCAACTTCAATATGAAATGTGCCTCGTTAAACAGGCTTATTTAATCAGTGATTCTTTATGTCACACAATATTTATCACACAAATCTGAAATATTTATAGCGAACACATGAGATAACCTCCTGAGACCCAGGTTCATGTTTGGGATGCAATTTGTAATTTTGCCTTGTTATTTTTGATTAGTTGGACATAAACTAAGTTTTCTCTTTGAGCAGGGAGTTGTTACTTTATTACAAAGCTGTTACATACTTTTTTTATATATCAAGCCTAATATTGGGATAATCAGGTGATTTTACAGCACAATGCAATAAAGTCAACACGGCTTAACAACGTATAAAACACAGCTGAGTAGAATGAAGAATAAGGTGCAGAACAGCAAAATGAAATACGCAAATATGGTGATGCAGGGTCTCAGGTTAACATTCTCACCAGCCACTTTGTTAGGTACACCCACTACCTCTAATCAGCCAATCATGTTACAGCAACTCATTTAAACATGCAGACATGATCAAGATGACCTGCTGAAGTTCAATCTGAGCATCAGAATGAACATTTAAGTGACTTTGAAAGTGGAAAAAAATTGGTGCTAGACAAGCTGGTCAGAATATTTTACAAACTGCTGATCTACTGGGATTGTCTCAAACAACCATCTCTTCACAGAGAATGGTCTGAAAAAACTTCTGATGCCAGAGGTCAAAAGAGAAGGGGCAGACTGCTTTGAGCCAATAGGAAGGAAACAGTAACTTAAATAACGAGTCGTTACAACATGTTGAACCATTACACCCAGAAACCCACACCAGGTACCACTACTGTCAGCTGACAACGGGAACCTGATGCCACAAATTCATATGGTTCACCAAAATTGGACAACAGAAGAATGGAAAAATGTTCTTTGGTCTGAAGAGTCTGAGTTTCTGTGGCAATATTCAGACATTAGGATTCGAATTTTAAGGGTTATATTAAGGCTGTTGGCGATGTGGGGATATTTTCTTGGCACACATTGTTTAAACCCCACAGCCTACCTGACAGCTGTTGCTGACCATTTCCTTCCTTTCGTGACCACATCTGCTATCCATCTGCTAAAGGTGGTTCTGCCCAGTGGAATCAAAGTGTACCTAAAAGTTTCTGGTGGGTGTATGTTGCTTAATAATGAATTGTGCTGTAAACTATAGTTCCTTTTTAGATCTTCTAGGCAGTTGTGATTGTGTCTCTTTAGCCCAACTAATACTGAAGAAGTAATCTTTATATATAATATGTTGGTATAATAAAGGCTGGTTTGTGTAACGTTTAAGGCCAGGTCTCCCTTGTAAAAGAGACCTTTAATTTCAATGGGAATAACCTGGTTAAATAAAGATTAAAATAAAAAATAAAAGGTGCTCCTCTGAGAATTTTCAATAAAGACCAGTTTAAATAAAAACGTTTCATCTTTTGTGAACTTTGCTTGGCATTTCAGCTGCTTAATATTTCAGTTTCCAATCTTTCAGCATGACATTTGATCAGGAGAACAAAGAGTTCACTCTACAGTTTGTCATGCATCACATGAATAAAAAAAAGTATTAGAGTGAAAAAGTATTAGAAGTATTAATATTTGTTTATAGTATTACTCAGAGAGAAAATATATTGAATATATAAAAAAAAGAAATATGTATAAGAAGAGACGCCGTCATTGATTAGTTAGTTACATGGTTGTTAGTTACAGCAAGTTACATGGTTGCTTAGTAATGGTACCAACCACATAAACCAATGACACTGCTTAAAGTGGTATAATTCTGTATCATTGAGGAGAAGGATAATTAAATTAAAATGTGGTCAGATGTACAGGGACATGGCAATGGCTTGCTTTTTAACCACAGTTATGTCACTGAGTACTCATGTTAGCGCTGATACTCATTCCTACAGATACCTTAAACCCAGAACCAAGAACAACAGCTCCTTTTCCTTTTCCTTTGTTCCAGCTGTCATAACATCTTCATTAGAAGTGTAAAATTAAAATATAATCAAAGCCTATAATGTAAAAAAACCCACTGAGTTTCTTGAAGTTGAAGGAAATATAATGTGTGCGAAGAGCATGAAAATTCAGCCCCAAAGATCCAACCAGCTCCAGCTGCTTAGCAATCCAACTAACTCCTGATTTAGATGATACGCTTCGCTTAGCAGAAAAATGTAGGCAGCCAAGTTTTTTTTTCTTTTGTTTTAAACAATAAGCTACTGATTTTAAACAGCAAGCCGTCATCTCAGCAGGAAGCAAAGACCATACACAGCCAGATTAACCTGCAAGGCATGTGTAAGCTGCAGTCCCCGGTTGAACCTCCCTTCTTTCTGTTCTCCACACACTCTACACCCTGCCGCCTTTAAGCAAGCTTCAAATACAGTTAATAGACTATGTTTGGCGCTTAAGGTAGTTTTTCTAGCTGCAGGAACACCACACTTGGGCTGCATTATGCATGACTGCAACTCACAGTACAATGTAAGAAAGAGCAGCATACAAACATAAAGAAATGGTTTGCAAGCTTCATAACATCAAGAAACACAACGAAGACTTGCAAGTAAGGCTTGATGAAGCTCTGGAAAAAAATAAAGAGATCCTCCAAGAGAAAGAACAGCAGGACATCGAGCCAAGAGACATGCAGTACAAACTCCAAGGCATGGAAGAAAAATACAGAGCGCTGCATGTAAAGCACAATAAAAAAAAACTGCACAAAAATCAACAGTTGCTTCAAGAGAAGAAGCAACTGGACATAAAACAGAAAGAAATGGACTGCAAGCTTGAAGACATGGAAGAAAAATGCAGAGTGCTGGAAATAAGGCTCGATAAAACACTGCAGAGAAATAAAGAGTTTGAGAAAGATGAGAAGGACATAAAAGAGAAAGAAATGCAATGCAAACTTGAAGACATGGTCGAAAAATACAAAATGCTCCAAATAACTCTGAATGAAACACTGCTCCAAAATCAAGAGTTGCTTCAAGAGAAGGAATAATTAGACATACAACAGAAAGAAGAAAAACTTATTCTCCAGAGGAAAAATCAAAAACTCCAAGAATTTTATAATGAAATAAAGCACCAAATGACTGAACTGGAAGCCGAAAAGAAAAAAATGGAAAAACAATGCTCAGAGATGCAGAGTAGCATCAACGAAAGGTTTTGCAAAAGCAAGAACAACAGAAAACACATGTAGACCTGCAGTGTACACTTCAAGAAAGTGAACCACACCTTTCAGTCACAATTTATTCATTTTCCAGATGTTAACTTGTCATATTTTAGTAATACCTGAACATCTGTTTTAGTTACATGTTTTCATATCATATGTACCATCAGTTTTTTAATGTGTTTTTGATATGGTTATTAGAACACCCAGTTAAATATTGTTTGATTATATACGCAGTAACCATTCCCGACCACAGGGTGGCGTTTATTCACTGATACGGTTACTATCGGCCGAAGAAGAAGAAGCCCCTCCCACTCAAGATGGCGAGCTAGAGGTTCTTGTCCACGCTGTTTTTGTTGACAAGTCATATAAAGCCGTTTTACGCGTTAACAGTGGAATTACACCTTCTGCCGTGATGTCGAGACTCATCGTTAAAAACCTCCCTAATGGGGTAAGTAAACAACCCGCTCGCATGTAAACACAAAGCGAGAGCAGCCTTTAATTTGAGCCCAGCTAAATTTCACTGTTCTCTGTGCAGATGAAGGAGGACAGGTTCAGGTCGATGTTTGCTGCCTTTGGCACTTTGACAGACTGCTCTCTGAAATTTACCAAAGACGGCAAGTTCCGGAAGTTCGGCTTTGTGGGTTTTAAATCCGAGGAGGATGCAAACAAGGCCCTGAATTATTTCAATAAGAGCTTCGTGGACACATCCAGAGTGACGGTATGGCCTCAGCCGCACACAGTCTGTGCTTCGAGAGGGAACACGCGCATGCTTGATGGTTTACCTGTCCTTTATTCTAGGTGGAGATGTGTAAGGCGTTTGGAGACCCCAGTAAGGCAAGAGCCTGGAGTAAACACACTCAGAGCTCAGGGCAGGGCAAACCCTCTGCTCCGGCCGACACTGATGGCAAAAAGGTAGGAAACACCTGTGGACGGGAAATAACAGTATTTGTAAACTGACACTCTGTAATTACAGAGATCGTACTTGTATATAAAACTTACCATATATCTTTATAATTCATTCTTCCCTCTATATCATCAATTTTTTGCTGCCTTACCAGAGAATAATATAAGTAGGATTTCATAGAATTTGTGTTTTTAATACAATTTTGTGTGTGTGTGTGTGTGTGTGTGTGTGTGTGTGTGTGTGTTTGAATTTTAGAAGAAGCAGAAAAAGGAATCCAGCAGTATTCTGGGAGATGTAAGTAAATTATAAACTTTAAAATTTATCTGCTCTTAAATTGAGATGTTGGTCGGGAGATGGGTGCAAGCTTTGGGGAAAATGCTCAGACCAGCCCGTCTGGAACCAACAGCCACGTCATGTTCAAAATCGCCGTTCCTCTTTATTAAGATGCTCAGTCTGACGTTCAGCAGGTTATGGTTAAGATTACCAGTACACTGACCAGTGCCTCACTGATTTGCTGATTAGATATGTGGGTAAATTAGCAGTTGAACAGGTGTACCCAATGAAGTGGCCTGTGAGAGTACAATTTTTTGTTTAATTAATTTATTACATTTTTTTGCCCACCTCATCAGTTTTTGTATGATGTAACACTTAATATTTGGACATCGGCTTATATCTCATTTCAGCTGGAAGAGGAAGCAGAATTCAAGGAGTTTCTGTCAGTGCATCAGAATCGAAGCCAAGCTCCGACCTGGGCAAACGACACTGCACAGGAAGCACCCGATCCCGACAAGAAGAAGATGACTCAAACCAAGAAGAAACCTGCTTCAGATGATTACCTCAACTTTGACTCAGACCAGTCAGAAGAAGACAAAGAGGATGAGGAAGAAGAAAATGATGAGAGTGAGGATGAAGGTTGGTAGTGGTTGTCTTTTAATTTTGGGGTTACATCAACATCAAATACTGAAATTTATATCAGAGAAATATTGAATTTAAAGTACACACACACACAATCACAGAAAATCAGATTAAACTATATTAGAAAATATTCATCCGGGTTCAGTGAATTATTATTAATTGTTTGCTATGCCGTTGATTCCAGATGCCACTAAACAAGCACTGAAGTCTGGCTTATCAGATATGGACTACCTGCGGTCAAAGGTGGCACAAACAGCAGACACGGAGGAGGAGGAAGAGGATGATGATGGTCCTTTACAGCACACAGACAGTGACTACGAGAGTGGAGACAGGGAAAACATCTCAAAGGTCAAATCTTCAGTGACCTCTGAGGAAAAGGACCAGAGTAAAGTGAAGAAACCTGCCAAGCAGGAGGTGACTCTTCTGTCAGAAGCTGTTTTAAATTTTTACATTCATTCATTGTTACTAGTTTGTAGTGATTCACACCAACCCCTGTGTATTTACTACAGACGGAGGCAACAACAGAGTTCACAGTGAAGCTGAGAGGAGTCCCGTTCAATGTTAAAGAGGTGAGTGAACAAGAAACTTCTCAGTGTCAGCACTGAAATGTTCACTATATCACTCTGAATCTGTGACGCTAACATTTTTTCCTGTAACACCACTAGAAACAAATTAGAGAATTTATGACTCCACTGAAACCTGCAGCAGTCCGGATTGGGAAGAACGAAAGCGGAAATAGAACAGGTGTGATAGTAAAAGTATTTAAAGTTTCTCATTTTGCAGCAGTCACCCACATATGCTGTATTCAGTGGCTTGAGAAAATATAATTGCCCACTTCATGATTTCTTTTTTTTTGTATATTTGTCACATTTGCATGTTTCGAATCATCAAATTCATTTTAATATTAGCTAAAGAGAATCCAAATAAATACAAAATGCAGTTTTTAAATAATGATTTTTTTTTTTTTAAGGGAAAGAGCCCATACAAACCTTCCTGGTCCTAAGTGAAAATTTTATTCTCCCCTTCTTAAACCATGAATTATTCACCTTTTTTAAAAAGCTGGTAGCAGGTTTACTTGTCACACACAGACCTGATTACTGAATCTAAAGAAAGAGATTAAAAAAACACGGACATCGATCAGTCTGCAAGTTACCAAGCCATTTCTAATACTGTGGGACTCCAGTGAACCCCAGTGAGAGCCATTATCCTCAAATGGAGAAAACATGCAACAGTGAGAAACTTCCTGGGAGTGGCCGGCCTTCCTAAATGACTTCCAAGAGCACATTGATTAGTCATCCAGGAGGTCACAAAAGAGCCTAGAACAACATCTACAGAACTGCAGGCCTGACTTGTCTCAGTTAAGGTCAAAGTTCATGATTCAACACTAAGAAAATGGCATACATAGTCGAGTCCAAGGATAAAACCACTGCTGACCAAAAGGAAAAAAAAGGCTCGTCTGACATCTGCCAAAATATTTCTTGATGATCCCCAAGACCTTTGGGAACATATTCTGTGGAATGACGACACAAAAGCTGAACTTTGTGGAAGGTTTGAGTCTCGTTACATCTAGCATAAAACTAACACAGCATTCTATAAAAAGAACATCATACCAATGATCAAACACGGTGGTGGTAGTGTGATGGTCTAGAGCGTCTTTGCTGCTTCAGGACAACCTAATGTAGTTCATAGAGCCATGAATTCTCCACTTTGAAAAGCCTAAAGGAGAACATCTGGCCAGCAGTTCATGCCCTGAAGCTCCAGTGGACTTGGGTTATGCAGCAGAACAATGATCCAAAACACACTGGTCTACCTCTAAATGGCTCAAAAAAAAGTGTGACTGAGTTTGAGTGATATGAAAGACTCGTGTCAGATATCACAAATGCCTGATTGCAGTTCTTGCTGCCAATGGTGGCACAAACAGTTATTAGGTTTGGGGGACATTCAGGTAGGTTTGAATAACCTTTTCCCACTTTTATGTATTTGCTTATCTTTCTGCAAAATTTTACATATTTTGATCATCTCGAGTGTGACAAATATGCAAAAACAATAATTCAGGATGAGGGCAATTACTTTTTCACAGCACTACAGGTCTGTATGAACTGTATACAGGCAGATGCATCTTAACAGTGTGCTGTTGTTTTTTAGGTTACGTATACGTGGACTTGCACTCTGAGGAAGAGGTGGAAAAGGCCTTGAGGAAAAACAAGGATTATATAGGTGAAATTATTAGGACTTATTTCTGTTCATAGTATTTGGCTGTGTTACTATGAATGAGAGGTTACAGGGTGTAAAAACTCTGCACAAAATATGAGCGAAAACATTTGAAGCCACCATTCAGTTGGGGAAACAACGGCACAAAGACATTTATAGATGTATTTCTCATTCTCTGCTAGCTTATGAAGCCTAGACCTCATCCTTGTGTTTTCAGGAGGGCGTTACATTGAAGTCTTTCGCGTGGATGGTTTAGCGGGAAAGAACAAAAGAGACGGAAAAGAGAAAGAAACTGACAGAAACTTTAGCAGGAAGCTCAAGGAGGACGAGGAGGAGGAAGATGTTTCAGAGTCAGGCCGACTCTTCATCAGAAACCTTCCTTACACCTGCACAGAGGAGGAGATCAAAGATCTGTTTAGCAAACACGGTGAGTTAACACCTAGAAGACATACACATTGATTACACGTCTGTAGAAAGAAATGCACTCTTGTCCCAAGTGTTTCATGGTTATAAAATCTCTGCAGGTCCTTTATCTGATGTGCTGTTCCCAATTGACACACTAACCAAGAAACCTAAAGGGTTTGCCTTTGTAACCTACATGATACCAGAGAATGCCGTGACAGCGCTCGCTCAGCTGGACGGACACATTTTTCAGGTGTTTATGTCAGAACTTCTTCATCACTCTACACCTCATGGCTGGATTCAAAGTGCAGTTCAATAAATTTAGCTGTTTGAAAACTTTCTTACACCTCTAGGGCAGAATGCTTCACCTGCTTCCCTCCACTGTGAAGAAAGAAAAGAGTGAGTCTGATGCTGGCGGTCCTGGCTCCTCGTCTTACAAACGACAAAAAGATGCTAAAACTAAAGCTTTAAGTTCCAGGTAATCGGGATCAAAGTGACCGTTTGTTTCTCTGTTTTTCATGCTGATATTTTTTTAAGCTTACACGTGAATTTTCGGTTTCTTTCTAGTTCACACAACTGGAACACCTTGTTTCTGGGTACAAGTGCAGTGGCAGATGCTATTGCTGAAAAATACAACACCACCAAAAGCCAAGTCTTGGACCACGTGAGTGACTTTACATCTAGTTCACCTGCATTTATGCTCCTGTCTGCCTCTTTTCCTCCTCCTTTTTTTTTTAAAATTGAACAATTTATTACAATTTTTAACAAATTATAAAAAATATAATACAAGAGAAAAAATAATAATAATATATAAGGGAAAAGGGAGTTCAGCATGACTAATTATTAAATGCCTCTTTCAACCTTATATTACATTTACTTGGTAACCACAAAGTTATTTAAACTGCACATGGCCACCTAATAAACGGGTCCCATTTAAGAATGTGTTCATGAATTTTTATTAGTCTCACAGGCAGCCAGCTGTGTCATCATTGTTATCCATTCTCTATAAGGAGGTAGCAAGAGTCAGAAAATCCATCTTTCTTTAAAGGAACAGAAGCCAGAGTCTTGAAATTCAGTTGCTGAACCTAAGATAAACAGTTTTACAGAGATTTGAAATGTTTTCTCTTAGAGAAAAGGTTAACCTCTTGAATATTATTCCATCAAACTTTGAGTCCTGCAGAAGTTCAATGTACATGGAGAATTTAAGACCCTTGTAACCCCACCCCTGCAGGAAAAGCTAGCTGGCAGTAGTTTTCACAGACAAGACCACTCGGTTGAGCAAAGGGTCTCACTTTTTTTAGTAGCTGTTAGATTGAACTGCCTGTAGGGTAGGTAAGAGTACATCCAAACCATTTAGACAGACCACTTTTTACCTCCAGAATTGACTGTATGGTTATTTATAAATATCTGTTAATTGACTAAAACTTTGAAAAATGTTTGACTGGATACCAAATACATGAAAAACACAAGTAATTCCAGCTCTTTGACATATACCTGGTTAACTGATTTGTTTATGATTAGTTTATTATTCCATAGAGATTTCATAAGGATTTGAAAAAGTCCCAACAACCTGCTCTGTGTAATGTATAGCATACTGACCTAGTGTTGGTGATAATAGGATGTTCTTTTTGGGATTATGGATTTGTCCCACACAGTCTATACCACAGCAATAGCCCGCTGCTCAGGTCAGTTTTTATAGTTTGGTAACCACATTTTCAAATGCTTTAGGCTAATGGCACAGTAATAACATCATCTCAACCTAAAAAAAAAATCCTCTTTTTACAGACTTGTGTTTTTCATTTCCACTTTATTTATTTATTGCATGTATCTATGGTCCTTGCTCTCCCCTGCAGGAGTCAAAGGGAAGTGTTGCAGTGAGGATGGCTTTGGGGGAAACGCAAATAGTCCAGGAGACGCGGCAGTTTCTGTTGGATAACAGTGTCAGCCTGGATTCCTTCAGTCAGGTATGCTTGATGTACTTCTCAGTGCTCTTGATCCAAATGTGTGAATGAAAATTTGAATGAAAAGTCCACGGCTTGCGTCCCTTCGTCTACAGGCAGCAACAGCAAGGAGTAACACAGTGATCCTGGTGAAGAACCTTCCAGCTGGAGTGCAGGCGTCAGAGCTTGAGGAGCTCTTCTCACCTTATGGTTCTTTGGGCCGCGTGCTGCTGCCACCTTCAGGACTCACTGCAATCGTTGAGTTTCTGGAGCCGACTGAAGCGAAACGAGCCTTCACAAGAATGGCTTACAGTAAGGTGTGTGTGCAACGTTTCACCTGCATATAGTATGTTTTGACTGCTGGATACTGAAGACTTCTTATTATATCAAATTCATTCCTAATCCAGTTCCATCATGTCCCGCTGTATTTGGAGTGGGCGCCTGTCGGGGTGTTTGTGGCCAAACCAGAACCAGGTAAACTCTCTCAAAACACAGCCAGGCAGTCTCTTTAAGAGAGAGCAGTATTTTCCAGACTTGAAGGGTATGATATGTATAATTAGAATCCACCATTGCTCTGTTTAACTAAGTATTAGAGAAGAAGGCAGCCGAGGAAGGGGAGAAGAAGAAAGAAAATGAGGAAGAAGAAGATGATGATGATGATGATGAAGAGGAGGAAGCTCTTCCAGGTTCTACGCTTTTCATTAAGAATCTTAATTTCAACACAACAGAGGAGAAACTATTGGAGGTAGGTACATTAATAAATACTATTATTATTAACTTTTTAATCACTGGCTGATGGTCCTGGTTTTTTATTTGTTCATTTCAGACATTCTCCAAATGTGGCAAAGTCAAATCCTGCACGATATCCAAGAAAAAAGATAAAACAGGTACTGAGAAGGGTTTCAAATATTTCCTTTCAGAACAAGTGCCGGCATTTGCTTACTAACTGATAATACAAATGGAGTGCTCACTATTCAACCACAAATTATGTTTTGGTTAAGAAAAGTATTTTTGTAGACTTTGTAGACTGGTAAGTTGTGCTGCTGTAAGATTGTTCAGCGTAACCACTTTGTTGATGGGTCAGTGATGGTCTGGTGAAGCAGATCCATGGAGGGAGGCACAGATCACTGCCATAGGTAACATGAAATGCTTGGACCTGCTGTCAGACCCTACACCGGGGCAGGGGGTCCTGGGTTCCTCCTGGTGCACGATAATGACCAACCTCATGTGGCAATAGTATGCAGGCAGTTTCTGGAGAATGAAGGAATTGATATCATTGATGGCCCCCATGCTTGCCTGAATTAAATCCAATAGAAAACCTCTGGGACACTTTTAAGTCCATCTGAAGATGACAGGTTGCACCTTAGACTTTCCAGGAGCTCAGTGATGCCCTGGTCCAGATCTGGGAGGACGAGACTTCAGAACCATCTGAAGTTTAATCACAGACAAGCACTCTGTTAATATTGTGCTAAACATCTTCTGCTTTTCTCTGCATAATCACTGTTCTCATGCTTATTGTTCTGTCTTCTAGGCAAACTGTTGTCAATGGGTTACGGTTTTGTCCAGTATCAGACGGCAGAAGCAGCTCAGAAGGCCCTGAGGCAGCTACAGGTACCATCCCCACCTCCTCAGCAACACTCTCGCAGCTTTTCTCCACAAGCAGGTTTTTGGCTAATGTCTTCTCTCTCCTTAAACCCTCCTTCAGCACTGTAAGGTGGATGATTACCAGTTAGAGCTGAAGGTTTCAGAGAGAGCCACAAGGTCAGATGTGAATCAGAAAGGTTTTCTTTTTCCCCACTTATGTCTATTTACTTACAAGAATGTGCTCCTAAACATTTCAGCTGACATGTTTATGGTTAGAATTTGTGGTAGCATGAAGACATCGCTCGTCTTGTCACCACTCATTCATTTTTTTTCCCATGTGCAGGACAGCTGTGGTGACACGGAAGAAGAAACAAGCTGACAAGAAGCAGACGGGATCCAAGATCCTTGTGCGCAATGTTCCTTTCCAAGCATCTGTCAGGGAAATCAGGGAGCTTTTCTGGTAACACGTACCCAGCTATCGTTTTTTATTATTATTTACGCTGTTGGAAGAGCTAAATTAATACTCACATTTCCTCCTTGTATTTCATCTTCTCAGTACATTTGGGGAGCTAAAGACTGTCCGTCTTCCAAAGAAAGCGGCTGGTTCAGGAAGTCATCGAGGTTTTGGCTTTGTTGATTTCCTCACCAAACAAGATGCTAAGGTTTGTGAGTGATTCATGAAACGAAGAAAATATACATTTCTTCAGCTACTCAGAATATTATAGCATGTAGATTTGTAGGTCTCATCATTTGGCTACATGTCTGTCGGTCTGTGCGTGTCTCCATCGCCAAATGTATTTTATTATTTAACATTGAAGGGCAACAATAGAGGAAATGATCCAAGGTCTGTGACTTACAGTACTTTCAACAACATATAAAGGACTTTTTTAAAATACTCAAGGTGGGATATTTTAATGTGCTTTAAAAATATTAAAATAGATTTTTGTCTTACAGATTTTCTGCTAATAGGAAGTTTAGAAACAATTTCAAGCCAGAAGCTGACATATCCAAGAGAGATAATATAATTTCAATTTCAAAAATCTAATTTTATGATCACAGCGTGAACAAATTTAATCAAAAGAAGTAATCGAACGAGTGTTTTGAGAAGAGCAGCCATCTGAATATTAGCACCTACCGTCCTTTCAACCATTTTTACCAACATTCAGGGATAAGCATGTATTTAACTAATTTCTGGTTTTCATTACCAATTATTGGCCTTAAAACTGATCTTGTAGCATATTGTTAAAAAGGAGATCCAGCCACCATTTTTAAGCATCAGCCTTAGCTTAAGTGACTCAAATTAGTAAAGTGTGGCAATATTTATTTTAGAGGGATTTTGGCTGTCACACTGATTAGCAGTTGTGTTCCTCTGGTTCTATGTAGAAAGCGTTTGCCGCGCTATGCCACAGCACCCATCTGTACGGGAGACGTCTTGTGCTGGAGTGGGCTGACGCCGAGGAAACTGTGGAGGCATTGAGGCGAAAAACAGCTGAACATTTTCATGGTAAATCCACCAAATCCTTGTTAACAGGACACAATTAAATAAAAAGTAGGTTTGCCGTTTATTAATTTTTTTTTTTTTGTTTTATTCCTCCTCAGTCACTGCCAAAAAGCAGCGAAAAGCAGAGGTTATGGAAGGAATTTTGGAGACAATGGAAACTGAAGGTGGTGTGGAAGACTGACATCTGCAGCCTCCGCACAAATCCTGACCCCAACGCTCTGTGTAAAATGGACTGAATAAAACATGGACCCGAATATCTGCAGAAGTTTATAATAAATTTAAAAGCTGGTCCAGTTTTCTCTGGATTAACTAGTATTTTGTACAGAATGAAATGTCCAAGAGATCTGATGTACCTGACGACTGGTTTTTATATATGTATAAAAGCTGTGTACATGTTACTTTTTGTCTCATGTCTCGTTTGTGACAGTGACTGAACTACTGATGAACTTATGATACGGGATGTCGGGTGGTGTCTTTTATTTTGAAAGTCTCGGCGGTAGTCAGGTGACTTGGCCCATCGAAGTCACATGATTTGTTCATGTAAACATGGCGTGCAGGCAGAACGGAGCTGACCGTGTTAGAAGTTTTACAGAGGTTTTAGATCTTTTAAAGATGTTTTTGCTTTTGTTTTGTATGTTTGCGGCCGTTCGAGCAGAAATACGAACGGCTGTGATCGACAAGCAAACCGGACAGCTGTCTGTCATAGAGGGATATCAGGAGGATTTTGTGGCTTGGGCGAATTTCACTGATGATATTGAAACGTCAGGGTGAGTGTTTAGAGACTGTTCTTGGTCTAAAATGTAAAATATTTGCCTCTAAAGGCTCGGTTTGTCTGTGCGGTTTGTGCTTGAAATAGGTCGTTGGTGAATGGTCAAGCTGGGTCAGTGCTGCAGTTTCTTACAGAAAGTAAGGAAAAGCGTGTTGCAGCGTTGACTCCTGTTATTGTTTCAATTATTCGGTTAATCGTTTAATGCAAGGGTAAAGAACTCAAGGTCCGGTGTCCTGCATGTTTTAGATATCCCCTTGTTGGCTAAAGGACACGTCTGAAACCTGCAGGACACGACCCTTGGGGCCTGGAGTTCCCCACCACTGGTTTAGTGTATAATTTGCAGTTCCACACACAGTGTTTTACTAGTTTTACAGCCAAACCGATCCAGATTCTCTCAGACTAGTTCAAGAATTTAAGAAAAATTGAGAAATTATACATATTAAAATATTTGAGTTCATAAAGAACGTAAACAATCATCCCCTATGAAGCTGTAACAGAATGGTGTTCGGCAGTGTCAATGGTCTAAATTGTTTTCCTTGGTTTTTTGTAAATGTTGACTCGTTGAGCAACATTTAATCCTTGTGGTTTTGTTTTGAGGAACCCAAATTAGCAGAAGTGGCGCACATGACACACTGAGAAACCTTCTGGAGGTCTTTAAAAGTTTTTCTTTGGACATTGGCTGGGTTTTTGTTTGTTTGTTTGTTCTGTTTGAGAGGAGAGGGGAGATAATATTTTGTATCTTTAGGCACTTTGTTACTAGCAGCCTGTTACAAGAACACATCATTTGCACCCATTTCTTTAGTTGCAAAAACAAAACAAAAAATAGAAAAGATAATACAGCCTCCATAGTGTGTGGCCTGTGGAAACTATGAAAAGTGAGGAAATTAAGATGGTCATACCAAAACTTGACTTTCAGTCTCATTAGATTTACACAGACTTTGCTTTTGACTTGTATGCATAACCTTGTTTGCACATAATTCAGTAGAGCACTGCACCACCTATTTTCCTAGCAAAATGTAAACAAATGGGGGGTGGCTCAAGGTTTTTGCACAGTGCTGTGAACTTCATAAATCTATTTTTTTTCTGGAGATCGTTTTACATTTTTATGCTCTCTCTTTCAGCTGGTCTTTCTTGGAGGTGACTACCAGCAGTCGGTACAACGACAGCATCCAGGCTTACGCTGCAGGTGCAGTTGAGGCTGCATTAACGTCTCCGGTCAGTCTAACCCTCATTTGGTCAGACGTTAAAATATTTTTGGCTTAATTATTCTAATGACTAGGTATGCTGGTGTTTTTTAGCTGATCTATAAACACTGGATGAACACTCTAATGGGTTACTGCGAACCCTTGATGTATGAATCTGCCTACTGCGAGCGCCTTAAGTCTTTCATCATAACCAACATGCAGTGGATTCAAGACCAAATAGAGAATAATCCAAACTCACCCTACTGGTACCAGGTACAATGAGCAGGACTGAAAAAATCCCTTACATGACAAGCTTTTTTAAAGGCCAGAAATCAGACTTTGTGCTATCTGTTTCTTCATCAGGTGCGTCTGGCATTGCTGCAGCTCAAAGGTTTGGAGGACAGCTACAATGATCAGCTGTCTTTGCCAATAGGGTCATTCTCCTTCAACCCATTTGGCTTCCTGTAAGTAGTTATCTCCTTTTCTGTATCATTCAAACATGTTTTACCCTCTTTTGCTGAGATTTTAAACTTTCACTTGCTGTTGCCCAACAGACTTTTCCAAATGGGCGGAGACCTTGAGGACCTGGAATCGGCTCTGAATAAATCCAGTCAAACCCGACCCATTGGCTCTGGCTCCTGCTCTGCACTGATTAAGCTTCTGCCTAACAATAAGGAACTGCTGGTGTCACATGACACCTGGAACACCTACCAGGCCATGCTGCGCATAATGAAGAAATACATTTTTGCCTTTAAAGTTTCTTCTTTAGGTAATTAATTGACGCAAGTGTGCCTCCTGATTGATGATAAGATTCATTGGGATTGATCAGGAGAGACGAGAGTAGAAATGAGCACATCAGAGGGACAGATCAGGTTGAGTGACAACAAAGTTAGAGAGGCAAAGGTTAGATCAGTGGTTCCCAAACTTTTTTTGTTGGGCCCCCCTTGTTTTACAAGAAAAATGTTCGCGCCCCCCTCGCGCACACGCACAAACACATCCTCCAACCACACACACCCATATTTTGCTCCATTGCGGTTTATTTCACACCTCAAACATTTAGTAAACAATTAAGCAAATACAAGTAATCTGCAATAAATTACAGGTAGTAAGGAAATAAACTACTAAGTCTTTTACGCTACATCCACACCTACACGGGTATTTTTGAAAACGCGGCTGTTTCGTCCACACGTAAACGGCGTTTCGAATCACCGAGAACAGAGATTTTTTAAAACTCCTTTTTTGCGTTTACGTGTGGACGAGGAATACAGAGTTCGTCACGCAATGTCAAAGGTATGTGCCTTTTTTCACCTCACGCTGTGTGCACGTTATTGTTTACATGAGATGAATTGCAGAATGGCAGATAAAGACGAAATACTGTTAATCTGACTATCTGCAGGTTTTACACGCTTACATATACACGCAGTTACTGTCCCTCCATTTAGAAAGGCAGAGGTGTCACGGTGTAATTATTTTACGTGTAGTTGTTTTTTTCCTGTGTAATAATATTCAACATTGCTATCAATACATTTTTCAAAAAATCCCTCTGCAAATTGGGTTCAAAAACATAAACAACTGTTGGATGCTGTTTGCCCGTGATTTGAACCGGGGGAACAAATTGTGGCAGGATGAGCCTGATGTTATTTGTATCCCACTGTAACTTTACTGTATAAAGAGCTAACATCTCCAAAATGTCAGGAGTTGTTAGTCATTACAACAAGTGTTTGTGAACTACAAATCAAGAATGTGGGATACTGTTTGTCCGTGATTTAAACAGCCCAGCGCTGCTCCCAACGAAGGGAAAACCAATCCTGCAGGGAGACCTACCTCGGCACTTGTGCAGGTGAAACCAAAGGGAAGACATGCTTCACCATAGAATGAAGTTGGTTTGGAAACATATTCAGCTATGCTTCATCTCCTGCTTTGCGTTCGTGTGGGCGCCCGTGCTAGCAGTGTCCAAGCATTGTTTTATTTTTTTTTTCCCTTTTCATGCCGCGCCCCCCCTGCAATGGCTCTGCGCCCCCCCTAGGGGGCGGGCCCCACACTTTGGGAACGTCTGGGTTAGATGATTTGGACATTGATTTTTCCAGTTTAGCTGTTGCTGTTTCTAGATACCTGCTCACTCTACTTTTCAGATTTACAATACAAAAACAATGGTACCAATTTTTTTATATAATGGCAAAACAATTAGATATGTCCTTAAATGCTTGACTTTTTAATTCTTTAATGCACGTTTAAAACCCCAAAAGTACCCTAGCACCATTTTTGATGTAATTATTTTAGGGACTAGTTGATAGTGTGCCTTCAGCACGTGCTCTCATGTTTTTCAGACAACTATGTTCTTCCTGGACGAACTCAGGCGTTCTCATCCTACCCTGGATCCATCTTCTCTGGGGATGATTTTTATATCCTAAGCAGCGGCTTGGTAAGATCTCTTTATACTTGACATTATATAACAGAATATGATTTTTTTTTTAAAGGGAAAGCTGAGATTATCTTACTGCTTTTTTTTTTTTCTTTCTTTTTCTGTCTGTAGGTTACTTTGGAAACCACCATTGGCAACAGCAACCCTGCTCTCTGGAAATATGTTCAGCCCACTGGAACAGTCATGGAGTGGCTGAGGAACATTGTTGCAAATCGACTCGCTGCTACTGGCAAGGACTGGGCAGAAATCTTCACGAAGTACAACAGTGGAACGTGAGTTAGTTTTAATCATCAAAAAGAAACTGTTTGATCTGCTGACAAGGCTCCAGACTGTTCTGCTTTTTAGCTTGTGTCGATAATCCTCACTGAAGACCAGATTATGTAACATTTTGTTTTGTCCGTGTTGTGCGTATTAGTGAAAAGAAGGCCACTTTTAACTTTGCTTTGCAGTTACAACAACCAGTGGATGATTGTCAACTACAACCTCTTCACTCCAGGGAAGACTGACATCACAGAAGGGCTCTTTGTCGTGTTGGAGCAGATTCCGTAAGTCACAGCACCTGAACTTGGATCAAAATAGATAATTTATTCAGTGTTTCTATTGACAATATATAACCCTATCAGATCTGACCTTAAAACAAGCATTTTATTTTTTCCAATGCTGCAGAGGACTCGCCATTTACGCTGATAAAACTCAGGAACTGCTGAAGAAAGGATACTGGGCTAGTTACAACATACCGTAAGTATTTGGTATGCAAACATTAAGGTAAATGTTAATCTGTACTTTAGATTATGCATGCGTCTTTTCTTTTGTCCATACTTCCAAATTCTTTCTGAAGGTACTATGTGGAAATATTTAATAAGAGTGGCTGCAATGAGTTGGTTGAGAAGTTTGGCCCGTGGTTCTCTCTGGACCAGAATCCTCGGGCTCAGATTTTCCGGAGAAACCAGACAGATGTTACAGATGTGGACTCGATGGTCCGCCTGATGAGGTACGGTCTGTGTATTGCACATGTTTGGAGATTTGTATTCCCAAAACAAACAATCTCTAATAGATGTTGTAGTTGTAGTTTTTGAAAAGTTAGGGGGAAAGAGGTATCTTAATTTAAGAGATACACTGTTCCTCCTCAGGTATAATAACTTTAAGGAAGATCCACTCTCAAAGTGTGACGGCTGTGATCCACCTGAGAACGGAGAGAATGCGATCTCAGCGCGGTCAGACCTGAACCCAGCTAATGGAACATATCCATTTGGCGCCTTAAAGCAGAGACCACACGGAGGAACAGACATGAAGGTTTTCATTTTCACATCTCCCTTTGCCCTAACCCTTTTACCCATCATGCACCCTGAAGATTTTTTTTGATTTGCCGTAAGTAAAAATGAGTTTAAAAGAGATGTCCACTGAGTTTGAGCCATTGTGTGTGATTCTTTGCAGCTGACCTCCTACGAGATGTTCCGAGAGTATGGCATGGTGGCAGTGAGTGGTCCAACCTGGGACCAAGTGCCACCCTTCCAGTGGAGCACTTCTCCCTACAAGGACCTGCTACACATGGGTCAGCCTGATGTATGGTGTTTCAAGCCTATAAAAGTCACCTGGACTCCTTAACTGGCATCAGCTCTATGATGTTTGACAAAGGGAAATGGCAGAAAAACAGTCATCACTGCTTCTCACAGAAATCTCTAAGTGGTACAGAGATTAATAATGTACCTCTATTTGAATAAGAAGACAGAAAATTAGATTTTTATTTTTTTTGCATTTCTCTTTCTCATGCAAAATATGTGAAAATCATTATAATAAACCCAATAAATATGCACCTTTCTGTGGAGAAATCACCAAGTATTATTACTTACATTTATGCTGATGAACATTTTCTGTAACACTTGTTGCAAATGTTTTAATCCTGGGATAAATCATTTTTGAGTTATTCAGTATTTTCTGAAGTTTTGATTTTTTGTAAATAACTTTTTAAATAAACAACAGAGCGATCACTTCTTTTTAAAAGGTGTGTGTGTGTGAGTGAAATAAAACGGGAAAAAATGGTCAAAGAGAATCAGGAGCTCAAAGTAAAGCTATATATATATATATATATATATATATATATATATATATATATATATATATATATATATATATATATATATATATATACATATATATATATATACATATACACTTATATATACATATACACTTATATATATACATATATACACATACACATATATACATATATATACATACATATACATATATACATACATATACATATATATGTGTGTGTGTGTACACACACACCAATATTTTTCAATACACGTGTCCATATTTATGTTTCCAGATTGTTTGTATAGTGCACTTTCTATACTGTACTCTGTACAGTTTTTATTTTTGCTGCTTTTGTCTTGCACTGTCCACTTTTCTGCAATGACAATGCAGATTTCCTACTTGTGGGACTAATAAATGCAGACTTGCTGTGTGTGTGTGTTTGTGCAACATTGGCATTTGTTTACTCAGATCCAAGGCAGGCCAAACCTCTGTGTTACAACCTTCAGAAATTCCTGCCATATCGATACAAAAGACACATTCACAATACATGGGTACACAAGTCTGTTTTATTTCAAAGTGTTTCAAACTTTACAGCGTTTGCAGATCCAGTGTCCATCATCCCTGCATTTGGCACAGGTGAATTTCTGACATGTTGCACAGGTAAACCTGCTGCGATTCCTGTTGCAGCTCTCTTGCACCTGGCACTGCGTTGTCTTTACAGTCCCTGGCACGGCAGCTGCAGCAGCCTGCCTCTGTGCTAATATTTCCTTGTGCTGCATGAATCGGCAACGAAGTTCCTGAGCTAGAAGACTCAGAAACAATCTTCTTTTGCCTGTCCACCCTGTACATGCCTTGTACAAAATGTAGGAATTCACCGCCGCCAGGTCCAGCATATTGTAGAAAACCGCTACTGGCCACCTGTGTGTTGCTGCTCTTACGGAATACATCCGCGCAAGTTGAGGAAGTTCACGCCGGACTTTATTCACCGTGCCCAGTAACGTTGTTTTGCGCTGCAGCAGTCTGTGCGACAGTGAAGTAAAGAAATTGTCCGTTGTGACATTTCTCCCATCATCCAAAAACGGCTCCATCACTTTCATGACCACGTTCTCTGCCAGCCTCTCTTCCTTCTGATGACTGGGGTCTTTTCCCAAGTCAGGAGATGCATTGCAGACATATTTGGTGTCCAAATCCGTGGCCATCCAGAACTTGATCCCAAATTTGTCTGGCTTGGTTGCGATATACTGTGTGAATGGACAACGAACCTTGGTAGGGAACAGCTGTTCATCTATGGCCATGTGTTCTCCTGGAGTGAAACTCTTAGCACAGTTCTCGCTGAAGCGTGTCCAGATGTCGGAGATCGCCGCAAATTTGTCTGTTTTCACCCGTTCTGCCCGCGTGTCCTTGTCATCAAATCGAAGGTGTTGCATAATTGAAATGAATCTATCTCGGGGCATTGTCTCTTTGATTACTGGCACCAGAAATCTTTCTGACCAGCAATCCACAATGGCACCAACGGGACACATGATTGCTCTTACAAACAGAATTGAAATGAATGCCATCAGTTCATGAACTGACAGATTCCAGTCCGGCTCTGTTCTGCGGGCTTGACGGACCGTACACTTCTTGATGGTCTGCAGCATTCCCACGTCTAACAGGCAAAGGAAGCTTTGGAGCACACTTGTAATCTTACGCTGTCGGAAGATAAACAAATAGAGAATGGTAAATTTACATGAACCTCACTCTAAATGGGTTTATATAAATATCATATGTAATATGGCAATGACAAACCTTAGCAGACTCTGTGGGTCCAGCTTGCGCAGTGAAGCACGAGCGATTTGCTACTGCACTGGGCATTCCAATGTCCTCCTCTACCAACACAGTGCCGTCTTTTGCCGTGTGGCTCCGGCTGGACTTCCCAGTACCACGGGGCCTCTTCCTTGGAGGCATGTCGGGTTCTTGTTCCGTCTCCTTTTCAGATTCTTCAGAGGAGGTATCAGTGGCCTGCTGGACAAATGAAACCTCTCCTCCATCAGAGTCTGCTTCGTCCATTTCCTGAAGCAAGGCCAAAGCCTGTTGCGTGGAGACGTTCTTCCTGCGTGGCAGTGATACAGAGGCCATCCTGATGTGCGTTCTCAGAAATGCAAAGAAGAAATGATTCTCCCGCTGGTCGGTCTGATTTTGTGCACAGCACTGTGCTGTAGTAATGCAATGCCACTCCTGCACATACACAGTCACAGGCCGATTACATGATAGCAACGCGACGAAGGCTACTCCAAATGCGTGTGTGAGAGTGGCTGTATCCCAATTCAGGGTCTGCAGCCTTAAAGTACGCAGCCTCAACGGTCCTCAAGGGCCGCGTACTCAAAGACTGCTAAGACCGGAAGTGTGAGGCTTGTGAAATGGGACGGTCTAGCTTCCGTCGCGCTGCCCAGGTTGCCTAGCAACCATGATAGCTGGAAACGTGTGGTTGACAGAAATGAAGGAGAACATATTTTGTTCATTTGTTTGTTTCTACATGAGCTTTGTGTGATTTAATAAGTATCTGAGGCTGAGACCACCGGACTGTAAAACATGATTGTTGGGCTTCATATCTGTACTGAACAGTCATATAAGATTAGCTAGTAAATAACAAATAGTTAATGTTGTTCATGAGACTAAAGTCAGTGTAAATATGATATGGCCAATATTATAGTTATTATATTAATCATTATTAGTTATTACAGCAGTGAGTTTGAACTCTCAAATCACTTCTATTGTCACATCACATGTGCAGGTACACTGGTACAGCACATGTGAGTGAAATTCATGTGAGTGAACTCTGTGTCAAATACTGAGCTTCAGTAAAGATTCAAGTTGCAGCTATTTATATGTCCTATCACCTTAAATCTTCACTCAAAGACAAGTATCTTTGACAGTCTATATATAGATGTATCATATATAAGAGACAAATGTTGTTCCTTCACTATGTTGACATTATTACATTTGGCTCAATGCTTACATATATGTGTAAAAAGAAAATGTACGAGCTGTGATAACTGTGTCTGATAGAATGAAGAGTAGACTGATATATTAAATATTCCTTTATTGGGTGAGAAAATCAGACTATGTCATAACTGCTTTAAGTCATACAGAATAGATATCAGAGCCTTAATCAGGCTGACTTCTGCTAAATGGGTCAAACTGGGCAGAAAGTAAACAAACACATAACATCCTTATAGAATATGATGTAACACTATAGATCAACTTACCTCAGAATATATAAAGCATATAAACAATTACAGCAATATGATGCAACAAACACAGCAGTGCTACTAATCCAAAATACTCAAAGCTTCATAGAACTGAAACAAACATTTATTTTTAGCTCCATTCTGCTGCTGATACATACTTTAGGTTTCTGAATATTAAACTTGTTGCTGCCTTTCATAGTGTGTAACCTGAAGGCCCTGAGTACTTTCTCCCACACTGAAAACACTGGAATGATGAAATTATTTGAACATTACCTAATAAGACTGATTCAGGACAGACAATTAGTTATTTTAAACCTTTCTAGCAGTCCTTCACAAACAGGGAACCGTCTGTCTATTCTCTCCATCTGTCAGCTGCTGCTGGCTCTTCCTCCTCCTCTTCCTCACACACTGCTGAGTTTGTCCTGGTGGACCATCAGGGGTGCAAAGCCTCACAGATGATGTGCAGCAGTGGGACCCTCAGTCTGTCCTCACTCTGGACACTTGCAGTTGTCTCACATGGAAACAAATGTGTGATAAGCTGCAGGATTCAAACACAAGTGTAACTTATAAATACATGTTCATATTTTTATTCCACAATCAGAGAGAAAGAAAAAGAGAGAGAGTGCAGGACAGACAGACAGGTGACAGTCTCAGGTGTATACACTGCTACAAACAGAAGGATTTAGTGTTTGTGTTATTACGAGTGCTAAACAAGAAGAGTTCCCAGATGGTACAGTGGACACATGTGTGACTCCTGTGATTAAAGCATCTTTCTTTCAGCTTAACGAGTGAACCATCAGCTCGTTCAAACACACGTTAAAGTCCGTTTGGCTCGACACCACCGAACAGAGGCAGCAATATAACATAGCTAACATTAACAGTGCAGTGAATCCTGCTTGTGCCGTGATATTCAGGACTGCAAACTGAGCAGCATCACTGACTTTTAGCTTGTTGTGTTTGTGGATATATGACTGACTTTAATTATCCATAAAATCATCACATTCTCTGTAAGATTAAGGTCGACTATTGTATTATTATATTTTAAAGGCTTTAAAAGCAAGTAAAAGCTGAAAGTACAAACATCGCTAATGGCAAATAACTTTGCCGACATGTGGCCAACAGTAATGTTTTAATGTTCCTCATTATTAAACATTTGCACATAAATAAGTGACATAATATTCAGTACTTACTTTTCACAGTTTACTCTTCGGCCACTCTGCTTCTGCCGCGCTATGAATTGTGGGATATGTTGGGCCACGAAGTCTACACTGCCACAGCCTTAAAATTCAGGGAAATGAAGGACGCATTTGGGGGCCGCATTTCGAGCAGCCTTTGAATTGGGACAGCCTTCGGCGCGCCACTGTGACGTAATCGGCCTTAAAATGCAGCCTTTAAGGCTGCAGACCCTGAATTGGGATACAGCCAGTGAGTGAGTGTTATATTATTTAAAAGCCAGGCACTTTCTTATTGTTTCAGTCAGTTAGCTTTATTTGATCTCTAACTCATCAAATAAAATTATGAAAAAATGCCAGCGGAATAGTGACAACTCTAGACTATCCATGTTAATCTTGCTGTGTAAAAAAAGAAAACACCTGTTTGGGTGAATTACGCAGATGCCTTAAAAATGTTTTTACTTGAAACATTCAAAACCCTATTAACAATCAGAATAAATTAATTGTATCTTTCTCTGCCCCCCCCCCCCCTTCAAAAAAGTTTCTTATAACTATGCTTCCTGTAAACACTTTATTTCGATGACCCGAACTCTGAGAAGTGGCAATCTCGCCAAGCTAAATGTGAATATTTAAATAACACCACATGCACATTAATAAACATTTAGTGCCAGTGTTATCCTGCCTTCCAATGCTCAAAATAAGAATAAAGATAACAATAATGATATCTGCTGTTGCTGTGTCCTTGCTTTCCCCCCGTTTACTTTGAAATTACTAAGCTACCTGTTAAACTCTCTGAATTCCATAAACAGGTCCTTTATTGGAAAATGTTATTTAAACATAATTTCACTCCACATAATAGCCCAATTTGGAACAATAGATATATACTGATGAACAGAAAATCTATTTTTATTCAAGATTGGTTATCAAAAGGTGTTTGGGCAATTGCCCATTTTGTAGATGAGGAAGGACATGTTCTAGGACATCGAGATTTTTGCCAAAAGTTCAATATCCAATGTTCTAAAAGTAAATTTAATCGGGTTATAAAATCCATTCCATTGTCACTTAAAAACATAGTGGTAAATGATATAATATATTCTGACATCTCCCCCAAGTTAAGGCAATTATATATAGATGATATTCGATTTTGTGATGTTAAATGCAATAATAAGTTTCTAAGATCTTCATTAAGGAGTCTATATTCTCCAAATTTACTTAGACGTAATTACATATTAAAAGATTTCCAAAGGGAAGAAATTGAAAAAATAAGAACTGATTATATCACCTTCCCTATCCCTCCTAAAGGGAAAGAAGTCCAATTTAAAATTTTGAATAAAATTTACCCGACAAATAGACTCCTTGGTGATAGATTCAAAATAGAAACTGGTAATTGTGTATTTTGTGAAACAGAAGATGAGGATTCGGACCATCTATTCTTTTTGTGCAATTATATACAAATATTTTGGTTGGATTTTCATACCTGGCTTTGTTCAAGTGGGATTCAAATTACCCCATTTACCTTAAATATGATAATGTTTGGAGTGTTTTTGAAAGAAAAGAAAGCTAATTATGGTGTTAATGTATTATTAATTTCGTGCAAACAATTTATACATAAATGTAGTTTTTTTAAGACCAAACCAACGCTAGCGTACTGGAAAAACGACTTAAACCTGTTGGTTAAATCTTTGACTTTAGTTAAAAAGAAAAAGGCTGCTTTTTTTGTTTCCTTTGTGAAAGATTTTGATTTAGTGAGTTAATAATCTGTTAAATTATGTGACCCCATCTTTATTTATTTTTTTCCTATGTATAAAAGTTGTTAATATGTAAGGAACGTTTATTTTCTGAATGTGCAATATATGGTGCATTTTGTCTGTATGTTAATTTTACTAATAAAAAATAAATAAATAAATAAAAATTTTAAAAAAAGCTTTTCCCCCGTTTAAAAAAACAATTCAACCCATTTAAAGTCATGTGATCTGGTCCTTGTTGGCGTCATAGCAGTGTATTGTCGTAAAGTGACAGCGGTGTCGTGTCACTATTTAACTGCTGAACTTCCTTCTTAAATGTCGAACTTTTGTTTACTTGTCTTTAAGAAACTATTCCGGTGTATTTTACCAAGCGCGGAGACGTGAACAAGCATACGAGCTCGAGGTATGACGTTATATTTCAGAAAGCTAGCTAGTTAGCGTCATAAGAGCGGTAATCTTTGCCAGTAGAGCTGGTTGTTAGACTAGTTGTACGTCTCCCGTTGCGTAGAGTATTGACTTAATGTAATTACTACATAGATGTCTTATTTTTTATAAGTAAGCGTTTAACTGTCTACAGTCACGTGACAGAGAGTACGCGCTTTCAGCTTTGCTCAAACTAAATGTGGTTATGTTGAAAACGAGGTCCGCTCGAGAAAAGACATTCCGAATATCCTGTTTTGTTAAGCAGTAGCTACATAGTATTTCCACAATAAAAGTTACAGATTTTCTACAGCTTAATGCTCACTATGAACATAACTAGGTGATCCATGCAAAGATTTTTCATTAGAAAAGTTTAACTGCTTCATACACGATGTCTCCATGTATGTGCAATACAGAGCATGTGTGTTCATGCCAAAGTTGTTGTGTATATATTTATGATTATATCTATTTATGTACACTATCTGTAGCACTGCACTACAGGGTGCCTGTCTGTTGGACCAAGATTGGCTTTCTGTTCCCAACAAGGAAGATTACATTTAGATGTTAGGTGAGTGGAGAGAAACCTTTTGGTCTCCCAGTGCTAAAGTCTGAACAGAGATTATTCTGGAGAGTAAAGGTCAAACAGCCAAGAGGGCAACACTGGCTAAAATGTGGGACATAGGCACCCACCTCTGCTAAAAGCATTTTGGAGTGGGTTTGAACAGACTTCTTTCTCCTTTCAGGACTTCCAATCTGCCTTATATTACTCTGGCCCGAGCATCCTCCTCCGTCACACCCCTGCCCCTGCATGTATATATGAATCCATGAATTGTCTCTGTGGTCACTCTCAGTAACTCTGCCCCCTACAATTCTGACTTTTTGTTAGTGGCACTGTCTCCAAACCAAAGTTATAGCATTTCTCATTAGCATCTTGTAAATCTTCTCTTTCTGCTCTTGCTGCTATCCTACTGTTACAAATCACCCCTAAAACTTGTCTCCATCCTGCCGTCTCTATGTGCTCTCTTCTTCACCTCTCTTATGCAATGTTTGTTGTTTAGAATGGTTGACCCCATCTATTTACACAGGTCCACCTTTACTACCCCTGCTCCTTGCAGCTTCACTTTCACTCCACCTGTCTACTTCTCATTCACACACATACTCTCTCTTCTTCTACTGACTTTCATTCCTTTGCATACTTCTACTTCTCCAGGCTCTCTTCCATTTGTTTCCTACTGAAATTGTCTTCCTCTATGAAGAACAGATGTATTGAACTTGCCTAATAATAATGAAAAGGTACATTACTTAAGTTATGTGAAATTTTTCTCTTCTGTTTACAGCTCGCCACATCTCTGCTGTTTGTGGAGCCTGATGATGGGTTTCTGGCAGCCTCTGACTAATCTTAGAGATTATGTGTCACAGAATCCTCCAGGGACTACATTTTTCCTGTGTTTGCTAACTCTGGCTATTTCATTCATCTGCCTTAGTTTTTACAGCAACACTCACACTCTGCCTAACCCTGACATAACAAAGGTGAGGAGTGATTTAAACTATAGCAATTTTGGGTTTTTGCTCTTTTCTGTTATCTATATATTAGAGTAGTGGATGCACAATAAACATGGCTGAAGTTTCAAATATTTACGTGCAATCAACCTGTGTCAAAACCTAGGTTGCAGACTGCTCTAAGCTCTCTGTATCAATTTTTTTCTACTCTTGGTTCTTTTTGAAGCTCAAATATTCTATACAGAGGAGCAATTAATCAGATTAATCAGAAGAAATGTACCTTAAAGATAGGGGAGTTAAAATGACTGTGTTCAGATTGAAAATGAATCAAGGCCTGATGTCAGACAAATATGGATTTTTTTTTAGAGCAGTGACTCATGCAAGGAAACTTTTTAGATCAGTCCAAAGATAACAATATGGAGCTGGGAATGAGTATAGTAGGTTTCCTTAGTAAACTGAGCTAATTTTCCTCCATGCCTTCTCTAAATAGATAATTGGTGCTGGTGTGCATAGGAAATATGATGCTGTGCAGGCTGTGACTGAATATACCCACACATTCTGTGCCCTGATTGTATCTGTGTGTAATTTGTGCACTTTACTATTCTCATAGGACTGGAACCGTGTGTTGTCCTCCTTATCAACATTCCACCTATGTGTGAAAGCAAATGAGCTTAATTCCTCAGTCCAATCACCTCTTATCAAGCAGGAAGAGGACAGAAAGACCTCAGTTAACTCAGCAAAGAGTCCTTCTTCTGTCACCCATTTACATCTCAAGGTTCCTCTTGCTCTTATGACTTCCAGCTCTCCGAGTGTCTCGCTGAGAGATCTCAGTCTACATACAACCTTGAGAGCCAGTCAGCTGCTTATTGGAGGTTAGTTTTGCCATGGAGCGCCATGGGTGTGATATTATGTGAAAGTTTTTATCACCTTACATTCTGATTGTAATTTTTTACTCCCCAGGCAATGAAAATGTTAATTTGACACTAGAGTTTCTATCTGACAATGGTAGCTACACCTGCCTCACTATAAGTGCCCCAAGTGACCTCCTGCCAACAAGTGTGTAAGTTTATCATGTTCTGTAAAGAACATGTTTCTTAACTTAATTACTTTGTAACTACGACTTTTCCTCAGTGACCTAAAAATTCAGAAAACTCATAAATGTTATGTACTTTAATAAAGTCGTCCTCCAGAGTGTCCTGAGTCAGAGAAAAATATTTCATCCTTCTATGTGGAGGCTAGTAACCAGCTGCCTACAGCATCACCAACCTGCTACAGTCTGAACTTCAAGGATGATACCACTCTTACAGTCATGTTAACACAGGTACGGTGTGTTGCACTTGAACAGCATAGCTGATTTAGCCACAATTCAGAGATTTGTTTTGTACCCTCATTTATTTCCTACTTCTAAAGGAGGAACAGAGTGTGGCAGTGCAACATCTGTTGGAATTCAGTGCGTGTCTCCTTGGAGTTTGTTTGATGCTCTGTGTAGCTGCTTGTCAACCACATGCACTAAAACGCCGCAACCAATGGAATGGACTGAACCAACAAAGTGTAAGTTGTGATCGTTCGGCTTTTAGAACCTTTTTACTGAGAAATCCATACAGATTATTTAACCTAACTTTGCTACTTTACTTTATTTACAGGAACCCTTAATAGACAGCTGAGCTATTAAATCAGTTGATGGTTGGAAAGAGAGGGCTACGCCTAACTACAGCCTACAGAAGAAGCTGGTTTGTTGTTGGAGTACTACTAACTGTGAAAATATTTGTATAATGCTGCTTTGGAGAAAGCTCTCCTAAATTCATACTTGGGACTAAAGTCAGGGTACAGCAACCTCTCTTGGAATAGTTTGAACCCATTTATCTGTCTCTCACAAGTTTTGCTACATTACAAATGTGCAATATGTAAAATCATTTTGAGAAACATGGCCATGGTAGAAAATGAGTTATAATTTATTATTTATGATGTGCTTTTCAAAATAAAAGACAAAAATGTTATGATAAGGCAGTGATGAAGACATTGCTCAAGACTGAAGAAAATGGATGAAATGTGGGTTAAAATTGCTATTATATTTGCCTTATATTTGTTTAATAACAAAGTATTAACAGATCATTGGGCACTGTAAAGAGTGTGTGTGTAGAAATTAGCAGTGCTATGAACTGTTTTTCTACAGGATTTTACGCTTCTCAGCAACAAATGACTGCAGTCATGCTGTTTCAAACATGTTTCTTTGCTGTAGAAGAAATAGCTTTACTTGGGCTGTTTTGTTGACTAATGTGATTCATTTGTCAGTGTCAAACACAGGTATTACAGTAAGCACTGTATTGTACTGTAACTGTAATGTCAATAAAGGCTAAAGCCAAGCTAAGGGGAATGTGAAGGTGAGTGACATCAGTTTTTAGTGACATTTAAAATTTCAAATACATTTTGCTTGTGCAATTATTTTTAAGCATCATTTAAATATCTTTCTATCCACCTGAAGGTTTTGGATTAACCACCACTAAGGTTTAATTTTAGGTTTATGTGAGTGCCATATTTCTCTCTGATATAAGGCCTCTTGAAACAGAAATTGAAGAGGAAATTATTTTTTTCTTTAATTTCATTCAATGTTTCCTTAAGTGTCTGAAAGAAAGGACGTATAAGTATTTTGTAAAATTAGTAATTCAATTGTGACACACTGGAGCCCTGTAACAGACTGGCGACCTGTCCAGGGTGTACCCCGCCTCTCGCCCTATGACAGCTGGGATAGGCTCCAGCACCCCCCGCGACCCTGAAAAGGATAAGCGGAAGCGAATGGATGGATGGATGGATAGTAATTCAATATTGTCTGTAGAAGAATTATTATCAAATAATCATAATAATGTTTCATCAGCATTTCAACTGCTGTAGCTAAAATAAAATAAAAATTAGGGTTAAGGTGAATTCTCAGTGTGTTTTTGTTTTTATTTTAACTGTGAGCATACTTTTGATTTTATGGCCCCAAAAGTATAGATTATGAGCTTAACGCAATGAACTTCTGAAGGTCTCTCTAGGCGCCAGCAGACTGGTGCACCAGTATGTTCTTTTTTTACGTAACGAGATGTCCTCCAATCATGGTTTAGAATCATAACGCGGTGCCTTCCTATTGTCCACAGCTATTGGGTGATTATCGAAAAATAGAGGCGGGATTAGCGCGGATCAGGGGAAACTAGAGAACCAACCATCGACGTTGATGGTAGTTGGATTCTTCGCGGCCTCGGGGATTGCTTTATGTCAAGGAAAACAAAACGTAACGTTATGAAGTATTTGGACTAACTATATTAGCGTGCAAAGTCGAGGTCATCTGAAAACGTCTGGCAGAAAGGAATTGATACGGCTAACGTTAGCTTCATCTTCCCACAGTAAAGCTAGCTAGCTGCCGTTTCCTCATAAACATTCCTGCGCTAATGTCGGCTAGCTGCTAATGTTAGCATGCCGTTAATAACAGTTGCAGCAAAACGTCTGAACTGTTGATGTCATGTTCTTAACCAAACATGACTTAGTCATATTTTACAGTAACCCAGCGAGGCAACGGTCTGACTTCTTCTCGAACGAATGCACGTTAATGTCTTCGTTGCTCAAGCCGTGCCTAAAGACGCTCTTTTCGCCTAATCATAACATTTTGTTGTTCCTCAGCAGGCCTCCCACGTGTTACTTGCTGGTACCTTCACCTGCGGGGTGACTTGTAATTACGCAGGAGTGTCTCCTCTGACTTGTTCTAAGGTATAAACATTAGCTAATGTCATGTCATTTCTGTTATGTCAGTGAATTGATTGAAGATACACGCAGGCAAATCAACAGTATTTTTGATCTTTTCTTTCCTGTTTTAGAATGAAAGTTCTGAACTAGGGCTTGGTCAGTCAGCAAGAAGACGTGGAGGTCACCAGGAAGTACTTAGTTAACAATCGTGAGTGACCATGGCCTACTCTAGCTACAGCAACCTGAGCAGGGCTCAGCTCACCTTTGAATACCTGCACACAAATTCGTAAGTACCAACTTTTTGGGAATTAATTTGTCCGTAAGAACTTCACAATACACAGAGTTACAACTAGTTAGCCTTAAAGATAGAACTTTAGCAACCACCTACACACAATACACTGCACCACTTCACCTCACCTACTTATTTTTGCAAGATGCCCAACAATGTTGTTGAGTAGAAAATAAGATATAGTCCAGAAAGACGAGTAGAGCACGTTTCCCTCATTTTGCTACATGTCATTTTATATTTAAAACAACTTTACCTTCCATGAGTAATACTTTCCATTCTGTCTGTATTCATTCACAATTCAAAACCTATGCTGGTGTTTATTTTAATAGCTGATGCTGCTACCATTCTTTTACTCTTTTTGTTTTTGCTCTTTGTTGTTATGCATTTTCTTTATTGTCACAAGGGGGGAAAATTGTTTGCCAGTTTGCCACATCAACGTTATAACAGATTTGTTAGATATAATCAGCTATTTTTATTTTTCTGAACTTGATAGTGTCTTTGTGTATAATTGACAGTGTAGGCTCAGAACAGAGTATAGACACGTCACAAATTTTGCAATGAAGCTAAATGTGCTTGCTTCAGTTATTTGTCAAAAAAATCATGTGATATTGGCTGCTTGCAGACATTTATCACTCAGTTTGATCAGTAATGACTCAGGAAAAAGAAGACAAGTTTGGTATATGCTCCTGTGGTATGTAATGTTCAACGTATATGTGGCTTATATTCGAAGTAGGTCGCAGCACCCTTTTGTTGTTCTTTTTGTTATAATGATAATTCATTTTAAGTGTTTAGCTGTCAGGTGAACTGTGGATAGTCAGTCCTTGAAGCTGAGCAGATAGTTTTACAGTTAACCAGGAAATGCATGCTTAACTGATAGTTCTTCATTTTATGCTATATATAGCAGACTTGAGAAATAACAGTTTTTATAACAGAATAATAATCGTATGTTGGCTATCTGTGGAGTTCAGATGCTGTCACCAAGCATCTCCTATGTGTCCTTGTTCTCTAATGAGCTTCCCTTGTCAGTTTTTACTCTATTAATGGAATATTTGGTCTAACTCTTAGGACAACACATGAGTTCTTATTTGGAGCCTTGGCAGAACTTGTGGACAATTCAAGGTACTTGTTATGATTCACAGCACAATTTTTAAATAAATTATCGAGTATGGGAAAACTTGCATTAACCTGATATCATATAATCTAGAAAATCTCATATGTTTTTTCTTTCACAGAGATGCTAATGCCACACGTATAGACATCTACACAGGTAGACCTCAGAGTAAAATATCCAATTTCATATACTGAAACCTATCCAGTGAGTCACTGTTTTTCATATCTGTCTTTTGACTTCCTGCTTGTGTGACAGAAAAAAAAACAGAGCTGAGGGGTGGCTACATGCTTTGTTTTCTGGATGATGGTACTGGGATGGATCCAAGTAAGTGTGACTAAATGATCAAAGAGCAAATTTAAAGCAAGGTTATTGTTGTTTTTGTAGGGCCATGGTTACATACAGTGTATAATTTGTGTCCTTAAACTTTTTTCTTAGGTGAGACAACCCATGTGATTCAGTTTGGAAAGTCAAACAAACGGTCTCCTGAGTCCACTCAGATTGGCCAGTATGGAAATGGACTGAAATCGTGAGTTGTTTTTCCAGTTCCTGTCTGGTATTGATCACGAAGTTGGTACACCAGCATTTCCATATTTACGAAGTTTGCGTGTTTCCACAGGGGCTCTATGCGCATCGGAAAAGACTTTATCTTGTTCACAAAAAAGAACAACACGCTGACTTGCCTCTTCCTGTCGAGGACTTTCCATGAAGAGGAGGGTCTGGATGAGGTCAGTGGCAGTCATGAAATGCTTAGAGACTATTTTTGTTAGATATGCTTTAGCCACTCACCACACATTCATTTCAAAGTGTACTTTGAATATGTGTCTAGATACTCACACCTGTGTGTTCATGCTTGTGTGTGTGCTTTCAGTCTGTGTGAACAGTACTCTGTGCTCTCTGCTCAGTTCAGAAACATGTTGAAATTTTACAGCAGCCTACTTGAATAATGCTGTAAATCCCTGGACAAATACAAAGAATGGAACAAAAACTGACAGCACTGCAAAATGCAAATTGTTTAATATTAAAATTTAGATAACTTCTAAATAAATGTAAAACACCAAAGGTTATCACAGTCATATCAACAATCTTATATCTTATAGCATAAATCAAGACCTAATGCAGACCTTCTCAAAGTGTGGTGCCCACCCCCTAGGGGGGGGCGCGGTATGAAAAGGGGGAAAAAAAACCCAAAACGCTTGGACACTGCTAGCATGGGGCGCCCACACAAACGCAAAGCAGGAGATGAAGCATAGCTGAATATGTTTCCAAACCAACTTCCTTCCAAGCCAAAAACTAGAAAATATGGTGAAGCATATCTTCCCTTTGGTTTCACCTGCACAAGTGCCAAGGTAGGTCTCCCCTGCAGAATTGGTTTTCCCTTCGTCAGGAGCACGCGCTGGGCTGTTCAAATCACGGACAAACAACATCCCACATTCTTGATTTTTAGTTCACAAACACTTGTTGTAATGACTAACTACTCCTGACATTTTGGAGATGTTAGCTCTTTATACAGTAAAGTTACAGTGGGATACAAATAATATCAGGCTGATCCTGCCACAATTTGTCCCCCGGTTCAAATCACAGACAAACAGTATCCCACAGCTGTTTATGTTTTTAAACCCATTTTGCACAGAGAGGCATTTTTTGAAAAATGTATTGATAGCAATGTTGAATATTATTACACAGGAAAAAAACAACTACAATACTAAAATAATTACACCGTGACGCCTCTGCCTTTCTAAATGGAGGGGCAGTAACTGCGTGTGTATATGTAAGCGTTTAAAAACTGAAGCTAGTCAGATTAACAGTATTTTGTCTCTATCTGCCATTCTGCAATTCATCTCATGTAAGCAATAACGTGGCGCACAGCGTGACTTGAAAAAACGCACATACCTTTGACGTTGCATGATGAACTCTGTATTCCTCGTCCACACGTAAATGCAAAAAAGGATTTTTAAAAAATCTCAGTTTTCGGTGATTCGAAACGCCATTTACGTGTGAACGAAACGGCTGCGTTTTCAAAAATACCCGTGTAGGTGCGGATGTAGCATAAAAGAGTTGGTAGTTTATTTTATTGCTACCTGTAATTTATTGCAGTTTACTGGTATTTGCTTAATTGTTTACGAAATGTTTGAGGTGTGAAATAAATTTTATTTATACAGCGCCAAATCACAACAAAAGTCGCCTCAAGGCACTTATATGATATGACATTGAACACATGTTATATTACACTGTTTTTTTTTTAGTTTTTTTTTTTAAACTAAGCAAAAATGCAGAAGCAGTGTGTGAAAAACTAACTACACTGCAACCAAGGTCAGACTATGAAATCCTCAGAAATTTCAAAAAACAAACAAACCAAGAGCTACATCTCAGATTCTGAGTATGTTAAAGTTCATGACCAGACAATTAGACGAAGATAAAATAAGTATGACCCGTTTGAAAGAGATACCAGGACAAAGCTTCCTTTCTCTTAAAACAAAACAAAACAAAACAAATAAACATTGTGGCTCAGATTAGATTTGCACATTTACATTTGAAACCACGAGTCTTATGAAACAATGTCATTGGGATAGACAAGAGTAAAGTGGAGATGTTGGACCATAATACACAGCACCAAATGAAAACCAAATGCAGCATATGAGCACAAAGATCTCATAACTGCATAGCACAGTGGTGGAGGGGTGATGATTTGGGCTTGTCTTCTAGCAACAGAACCTGAGCATCTCGGGCTCATTGAGGTGACCACTGTATACCAAAGTATTCTAGGGTCATCTTTCCAAAAAATAAAGCTTGGTTGAAACTAGAGATGGACCGATCCGATATTACGTATCGGTATCGGTCCGATACTGACTCAAATTCCTGGATCGGATATCGGCGAGAAATAAAAAATGTAATCCGATCCATTAAATATCAAAAAAGCACCTCACAAAACTTGCTACATGGCGTAACCTGGCTCATAACCGTAGCACGTTGCAGCAGTGTGCATCACGTGATAGAGCGGCTGTGTGGAGCTTCGCTACCAAACCAGCATTTCATCTCCGAGGAAGTTTTCCCAGAGAGAAGTAAAGCAAGTGTGTAAGTTCATCTCTGAATGTTTGTAAAGCATTCCAGCGTTAAGCTTAACAACCGATATATGGAGCGACTGCCTCTCTCCCCCTCCCTCTCCTGCTCCTACTTCAAACGTGAAACTGATTAATGATCAGCTGATCGGCTTTTCTGTCGCGAGTCTGTCTCTCTTCTTTGTTTTTGGCCCACTTCTCACCAGAAAGAGGAAACCAGCGGCTGAACAACAGCAGCACTATTAAGCTTGATAAGCTGTTGTTAGAATTTATTTAATATTACTTTCTACACCAGGATCGTTTTCTACGTAGCTGATGGCTGTAACTGTGCAGGTGCGGATCTAGCAAAGTTTAGCCAGGGGGGCCAATAGGGCATGAACAGGGAAAAGGGGGCACAAAGACATACTTTTCTTTCTTATTCCCATTTAAAATGTCGAGCTTTTAATAAATAATTATCTGACTCTTACACCCAAAGTTTTAATCTGATGTAAAATATATATATAAGTCCATTACTGTATATAGTAACTGTTAAGTCTAATATACCCTAGTAAGCTATAGTACTTTTTCCTTTGGGAAGGTACCATCTGTGCAGTCTGCAATTTTGTTGAAGAAAGATGTTGAATCTATTTAATTATTCTTGAAAAATAATTTATTTCTGTGCATTTTCCTCCCTGCATCAAATTAAATTTGATTACATCGATTAAGCATCATGAGGTGGGGGTGGGGGTAGTTCCCTATTTTTTTTTTTTGCTGGGAGTTTGCAACCCTATTAGTTAGGTTGCTTAATATTTCTGCTAAGTACTCTTTAAAATACCAGAATAGGAAGGATGGAGCAGGTTTAAGTTTATTAGATATTACTGCACTATGAAATATTTTGGGCGCAGTGTATTTTTTTTTGCATACAGGTATAACAGAATAGCTTTAGTGTTGTTATTTATTTCAACTTGAGTATGAACTTATACAAAATGCAGCAAGATATTAAAAAAACGTTTTATTAATTAAAAAACACACTATATCGGATTCATATCGGTATCGGCAGATATCCAAATTTATGGTATCGGTATCGGACATAAAAAAGTGGTATCGTGCCATCTCTAGTTGAAACTGGGTCATTTAACACGATATTGATCCCAAGCATGGCAGCAGATCTACAATCAGGTGACAAAAAAAGGAAACAAATCAAAGTGTTGGAAGGGTCCAGTCAAAGTTCAGACCTCAGCCTGATTGAAATGCTGAAAGTTGGCTCTAAAATCGGAGTAGACAGTGCTTCTGCATTTTGCCTTAGTTTTTGTTAAACAAATAAGGGCATGGTGTAATATGTCATAATATGTGTGTAGTTTGTCATTTGGGGATTTAGTTACCCAGCATGTTGTGGAATGTAAACCATGTGGCTCTCCAGCAAACTGATTGAAGGTCACATTTGTCAGATTCCAAAACATGTGGAAAGCTAACTGCTCTGGGTTACTTAGGGTTTTCATTCCCCTCCCTCTACAGGTGATAGTGCCTCTTCCTTCCTGGGATATGAAGACCAAGGAGCCGCTGACGTCTGATCCAGAAAAGTACGCCATAGAGACCGAACTGATCTTCAAATACTCACCTTTTAAAAATGAAAAGCAGCTGATGGAGCAGTTCAACAAAATAGAAGGCAACAGCGGTAAGCATTTAAATGTGCATCACTATGTGAAGAGCTGACAAATTGACATGTTGTTACTTACTTTTGGTGTGGTATTTTATATTATCTATAGGAACGCTAGTGATAATCTATAATTTGAAGCTGATGGACAATGGAGAACCAGAGCTGGATGTAGAGACAGACCACCAGGACATACTGATGGCTGGGACACCTGCTGAAGGAGTGTAAGTACAGTTGTTACTGTTAGTTATGATGCCATTATTATTGTGGCTCACAGATACGATTTTGGTGGTTTTTACTTCAGTATCAGAAACCAGTTTAAAATTTCATCAAATGTCCAGCTGGAACTCAAACTTAATGGTGATCAAATTTCAAAATCAAAATGTTTGTAATGACTTCACTTCACAAATAATTGCTGATTGTGCTGGGGGGTGTTGTTTATCTACAGGGGATAGCAAGGGATCTCTATGGCATTAGCATATGAATTTATAATATTAATTTAAAATATTAAGTTGAGTTGGGTATCTTTCTTGGCAAGCTAATAGTGATTCAGCTTAATATTGATCATTTATCTTTGTTTAAAGGTAGAGCCCTGCAAGTTGACTAGTTGGAGGAGGCAGAAAACCACAAAGTAAAAATAGTTTGATGACAGCATGTCTAATGCACCACTTCTTGTTCACAGGAAGCCAGAGAGAAGATCGTTCAGGGCATACGCTGCTGTTTTGTACATTGACCCACGCATGAGGATTTTTATCCAGGGTCATAAAGTCAGGACTAAGAGACTTTCGTGCTGTCTTTATAAACCAAGGTAATACAGTAACACACATATGGACTCTCAGTAACTTGTTTATTCCAGTGTTCACACTTTGATTGGACTTACTGTTTTATTTAAAGGTGTTATAAATACTCATCAACTCGGTTCAAGACCCGTGCTGAGCAAGAAGTGAAGAAAGCTGATCATCTTGCAAAGATTGGTGAGATAGTGGGTTATTAATCCTGCTAATTAAAGTTTGCTTTAGCTTTAGATCATGTGAAAATCATATGTGGTGTATATTTCAGCGGAGGAGAAGGCCAGAGAGGCAGAGAGTAAACGCATGGCTTTGGAGGCCAGATTAGGAGAGGACCTATCAAAAGACTCACGGGTAAGCTAAGGAAAACCTTTGGTTAATTGTCAAGTGCAGATGTGTAGTGTTTATGTAAAACGGGTTTTGGGCAAAGCAAGTTTAGTTGTATAGCAACAGTTAATGACATACACATCAAAGTGTTTTACATATGTCAAATTATTAAAGAAACAGGGAAATTTAATAAAAGGTGTACTTTGACATGATTCAGTGGTTGATTCACAACCAAAAAACAATGACATTAAATTTCTTCTTTGTCTCCCTCCTTTTACTCCATCAGGCAATTTTGAGAAAAGTTCAAGATGCAGCCATGATGCTGCGAAGGGATGCTGACATGAAAAAAAGGATTCTTGAAGCCAAACAAAAGTATGTTTAACAAAAATGGCAAACTTTATAGATTGTAGGCTGTTAAAATTCTGTTCCTTTGTTTGGCTGGAAATGTATATTAAAAAATGCCTCAAAATAAGATTTGTGCATTAATTTTGTTTGCCGACCAAATTATTTGGCATCTAAATTTTATGTAAATGTATTTCTTACCAATCTACGTTTCTTCCTTGTTCTTCAGAGCATTAAAGGAGCCCAAGGAGCTGAATTTTATATTTGGAGTGAACATTGAACAGAGGGACCTGGATGGGATGTTTGTGTACAACTGCTCTCGTCTCATTAAGATGTATGAAAAGACTGGTCCTCAACTGGAGGGAGGCATGTAAGTAAAATGCACTAAAAGTGAAAAATGGCAGGAAATGAGCAAGTGATTAAGTTGTAATTTTAAACTATTTGGTTCATGTGTCTTAGGGCATGTGGTGGTGTAGTTGGAGTAGTGGATGTCCCATATTTAGTTCTAGAGCCTACTCACAACAAACAAGATTTTGCGGATGCTAAAGAGTATCGACATTTACTAAAATCCATGGGGGAGCATCTGGCTCAGTACTGGAAGGACACAAACATTGGTAAGCTTCCCTGAAGTTGCTGGATTCCTGTTTATTGCTGCACCTCAAATTACAAGTGAAAATACCCCCATACTCCTGAGAGTTTTAAGCATGTTCTATGATTGATACATTATCCTGCTAGAGTGTTAGACAATTCAGATACAGTTGTAATCACCATTATTGATCTACCAGCTGCTGGAGCTTTAAGGTGATATTGCCTGTGATATTGGATCGAGAAATGTTTGAGTCAGAGGTGAAGCATAAGTTTCATTTTAGCTGTATTAAGGGTTCCTTCCCTAAATAAAAATACAGCTTTGGGTCAACTTATTTTAATTATAGCAAATGACTTGCAACTGTATCAACTGATCTCACATCTGCATCTGTGTTTGTCATACAGCACAGAAAGGCATAGTGAAGTTCTGGGATGAGTTTGGATATCTGTCTGCCAGCTGGTCTGCACCTCCATCATCAGAGTTGAGATACAAGAGACGCCGTGCCATGGAGATACCACTTACTATTCAGTGTGGTAAATTGAGCACACACATTTAGAGGACATGCAGTATCTCTCACTCGCTGATTATGCTTTTTCTTCTTCTTTTTTTAAGATAAATGTTTAAAGTGGAGAACGCTGCCTTTCCAGATGGATGCAGTGGACAAACGCTACCCAGACAGTTGGGTGTGTCTCATGAACCCTGACAGCACTCAGGACAGGTACTGACACAATGAGCTTTTTCAGATAACTTCATTTTCTTATCTTATCTCACTAAGCAAAACGGTTATCAAGTTTCTAATTAAACTTATTGGTTATTTTTGATTGCTAAAAAACTGTTTTTAGTATAATTTAGACCAGCGTTATAATGAAATTATACAACTGAATTGTTACTTTATTCAGAAGCAGCAGGAATATTTACAGCAGCACAGTGATGATATGATCTTAGCAACTAAAATAAATAGAGCTGACATTAAACTACTGACCGGCCTTTAAGGTGTCGCGGATAAATACAACAAAATAAAACTAGTACCGGTACCGAAAAAAAGAAGATTTATTCATAACACACGTGAAAAGACCCAGGAAAACAGAGTTAACAATAACAAAATAACACTGAAAATCGATAAAAACCCTAAAAACCATACATTTCACACCTGAGCCTCAACTCTCGCGGCCCGGTACCAAACGACTCACGGACTGGTACCGGTCCGAGGCCCGGGGGTTGGGGACCGCTGCCCTAGGTTGTCTGAATTTTGGCATCAATTCTTCAAAATAATTTCGGATATATTGGGTATAAAATTGACTCCAACTCCACATATCGCTATATTTGGCAAACCACCAAATAACCTTCATACTACAGCTATTCAAAATAACCTTATTGCCTTTGCTTCTCTCATTACTAGAAAAAGAATTTTGTTGTTGTGGAAATCATCTCAGCCACCATTAATTAAAGTCTGGCTACAGGATATCTTAGGACTCTTAAAACTGGAGAAGATAAAATTCTCCATCAGAGGCTCATCAGATAGATTTTTTTTTTTTTTTACTCACCAGTTACCAGCACGAGAAATCTCTCTGTAGTCCACCATATGACAGTGTACAAAATTTTCTGCTATTCCCAGCAGTGGCTGTTCTACCTTGTAAGAATACTTTATTTAAAAATATTCCAGCATTATTAGTTTGTTTCGACCAAGGAGCAAGTACTTATTAATATTAATATTAATATTGTTAATATTGGTTAAGATTTATATCAATATTGATTAATGTTAAGACTTTGTTTTTTGAGGCTAGCAGATGTTGTTGTTAATTTTTTTTTTTTATTATTATTTTTTTTTTCCTATTTATTTATTTATTGTATGGGTTTTGCATTTTTTGTATGGGTCAATTCATTTTCTCTGTAACATACTCATTTTTACATTATTGGGAGGGAGTGGGGGGTATTCAGGTACTCATCCCATTTATGTTTTTTTTTTTTTGTATGTTATAAAAAAGAAAAAGATTATTACCTCTATGTGTTTTATGACAGTTCGGTATTGAAAAATAAAAGAAAGAATAAGAAATTGATGATACTTGGCAAATACAACTAAAGTCCGTTACACACTAAATGCGTTGCGAAAAAGCGACACAAATTCCTAATTTTACGGATCCGAACGTATATACACACTGAATGTGTTGCATTTTTGTGGAAAATTTGCCCTAAAAAAGGAATTTGGAGAAAGAAAGAAAAAAAAATTAAGTCGTTATGAAGCAATGATGAGCTGGTCCTGATGTTCCTAAATAGAGATTCTGGGTTCATTCAGTTCTCATGACAAAGCAGCAGCAGGAAGAATATGATGGTTTGATCTGGGAGTGGAAGCTATATTGTGGCTTTCATACATGTGTAAAAGGATGTCAGTGGGGCAATTTGACCTTATGTTAGCAGACCACATCTGAGGAGGTAAAAAAATAAATTCAGAGAGCTGATTGACCCCCAGAGCAGCATCTTGCTCTCAGAGGTGAAATTATTATTTACATATCATTGTAGATTCAGTACCAGTGCGCTTGATACCAAATGCAGTGATCTGATTCAGTGCTCTATTCATTCGGATTAGAAAAATCGAGCTTGGTTCGAAAAAAAAAATGCCACAAATTCGTCCAGTGAAAAATAGGTGAGTCTGAAAAATATTTTAAACACACAAAATGTTCAGAGGGATTTTATCTGTTACCCTACAAGCACACAGGTTTTTTTTGTTTTGTTTTGTTTTTTTGTTTTGTTTTTTTTTGGGGGGGGGGGGGGGGGGGGTTGTTAAATAGCTTGTTTGTAACACTGTTCATATCATCATATCGTTCATGTCAGCTCATCAACTGTGCCATAGTTGAAGGTACTGGTGTCTGATGGTATCCTCCAAATAGCCAATGTTATAAATGACACTTCAGTTATAAGTGTAAATATAGCAAATCTTAATTGAACTTTGCCACAGGTGCCTCTTGTGCCTACAGATGAGGTTGTTGTGCAATCACAAATGTGACCAAAATGTCAGGGTATATTTAGCATACCACTTTATTTTTCCTCTCTCAGTTTTTCTAGTGATAAGAAAAACCCTATGCACTGATAGTGCTTAAGAGGAGTTAAAATCCAACCGGAAGTTGGAGATTCTGCAGCAATAAACAAAAAACAACAAAAGAACTTTGAATAATGTATTAGCTGAAGTGCTTATGCCATGAGAAAGTACCTACTAGTGTGGTAATATATTTTGTATGTTCTATATAAATTGTTCACATATTGTTATATATTGTTTGGAAATTGTTTTCAGATGTGACGCTCCTGAACAGAAACAGAATCTCCCATCTGGTGTTTTGAAGAAAGATAAGCCAACAGCTGAAGACAAACAAAAAGAGATAGCAGAGAAAATCAAACAGCAGCAGGAGAAGCTGGAGGCCTTGCAGGTATCCTGTCCAACTCTTGCTGTCTGTGTTTCTGTGTTTGGTTTGTTTTTTGTTTTTTAAATCTCTCTGTTTTGTGTCTATCACCACAGTATATGTATATTCTGTTTGTTCCCTGCCAGAAAACCAGCACCATCAAATCTGCGGCAGATGTAAGAAAGCTCCCATTGGAGGTTAGCATGAAACCAACAGAGAGTTCCTCTCAGGTAAAAACAAACAAAAACGTCCCTGTACTGTCTTCTTGTCTTTTTCTACTAGTTAACTCTCGGCATATCGTATTTCTGATTTTAATATCACTGCACGTATGAGGAAAAACAGGAAAACTACCAAAGTAGTTGAATGAGATTTGCTATTAAAGAAAAAATTTAATCATTAGAAAATGATAAAAGAAGAAACTTCTATTCTATTGTATTCTATTCTCTATTTATTTATTTATTTATTTTTAACATCACAGGTACATTATATCCAGAAAGTATTCATAGCACCTCACGTATTCCACATTTTGTCGTGTTATAGACTTATTCCAAAATGGCCTCAAAATTCTACTCACAATAACCCATAAATACAACGTGAAAAAAGTAAATATTTACAGACTTTGGTTATTGTCTTGTTGAAGCACATTTGGCAGTAATTACAGCCATAAGACTTTTTGAGTTTGATGCTTCAAGCTTAGCACTTCTATTTTTAGGGAGTTTTTTTTTTCCATTTTTCTTTGTATAACCTCTCAAGCTCCATCAGGTTGGATGGGGAACATCAGTACACAGGTATTTTCAGATCCTTTCAGAGATGTTCAATATAGTTTAAATCTGAGTTCTGGCTGGGCCACTCAAGGACATTCACAGAGTGGTCCTGGAGCCTCTGCTCTGTTAGCTTAGTTGTGTGTTTAGAGCTGTTGTCCTGTTGGAATATGAACCTTCGCCCCAGTCCGAGGTCCAGAGCTCTCTGGAGCAGGTTATCCTCAATGATTTCTTTTATGTCACTGCATTCCCAAGACTCTGACTCATCTCCAATTTTCTTCTGCCAAAAAATATCCACACAACATGATGCTGCCATCACCACGATTCACTGTAGGGATGGTACTGGCCATCCATACAGCAGTTCCTGGTTTCCTCCTGACATGACACTTGGCATTCAGACCAAAGAGTTCAATCCTTGGTACAGATTTATTTTTGAATTTTGTTTTTCATCGTCTAACAGACCTTCAGATGTCTTTTGGTAAACTCCAATCAATTTTAGAATAAGACTGTAACATGACAAAATGTAGAACAAGTGGAATGCTGGGAATACTCTCTGGATGAACTGTATGTTTCCTTTTCTATGTAAATATGAACTGAAAATGTAAAAAAGGAGTTTTGTATGTTCAGTATTAAACAATTTAATTGCACTGTAAAAGGGTCACACTAAAGACAAACACTGCTGTTGATAGTGATCCTTTTTTTCCTTTTTTTTCCCCTCTTTGTTCAAATGTATTCATTATCATACTCAAATACTAGTTTTGTGTCCTTTCACGTTAACAATTCAGGCAACCAGGTCTTCTGAAAGGTCTGTTGCACGCCCACGCTCCCCACCACTCCCAGCTCATCTCAAAAATGCCCCAAGTGCCCCACCAGGACGTAGTGCTTCTCAGCGGCCCACCCGAACATCAGCCATACCACCAACTCCACCAAAGGTTGAGCCATCCAGGTCCAGAGCTGCAGCAAAACCACCTCCATCTGCAGCAAAACCCGTTCCCAAAGCTACTGCCAAAACACCTCCACCCAGCCGCAGCTCACGGGTACGTTACAGGTTTGATTTAAGAAAAGATTTTGTTGTAAAAGTATTTCATATGGCTTCATGTACAAATCCTACCATAAAGCAGTGTAAAATACTGAAAGCTGTCTCCTCATATAGGCATCCGCCAAAGCTTCACCTGCCAAACCAGCAGCTGCTGGACAGCGCAAGAGAATAATAGAGCAGGAGGAGAGTGAGGAAGAAGAAGAAGAGGAGGAGGAGGAAGAAGAAGAAGGCAGCGAGGAGAGTGAAGAAGAACCACAGACAAAAAAATCCAAGATGGCTGCAGCTGCCACTAACCGTGGCAAAGTCGTAGAGAAGGCCCCACCTCCCAAACGTGGAAAGTTGGATGAGGTAAAGAACAGAGGCAAAAACTGTAGTGCAGATTTGTAACTGCTGAAAATGTATTACAGCTCTGAAAAACAACTGCACATCAAAACAAGATGATTAACCTTGGGTGTGAAATGAGGGCACTAGTAATTCTGCACAAATCTTAATCCTGCGTGTTCAGCGTGCAGCTTGCTTAAAGGACTTTTGCTTTTGCTCGCATTTTCCCGCTTTTGCTTTATGAGAAATTAATTTCAGGATGTGGATAAGGTAATGACTGGACTAGGAAGTGATTGTATGCTCAACATTATTATGATATCTGCATTAATTCAGGTAAAGTCTGTCAGTTTTAAATTAATTAGCTGCTTATTGGAGCAAAGCTTTACTCGTACTGCTCGCTTACTTTATTGTGTCTGAACACAGTAGCTGCAATTAAAGTATCTTAGACTTCTGCTTAAGACACTGAGTGAACATGGACATACCTGGGTGGTCCATCAGGTTGCTGAACCTCCGATCAGAAGCCCTGTGCTATTGACCTTGCAGGTTAAAACACACTCTCAACTTGAGAAGAAAGGAGTGTCTGCCCCTACACGGCAGGCACCAACACCATCCTCTGCCCCTAAATCCGTTTCTACACACGGGGCTAAAGAAAAGGTAGCTTTATTGGGTCCCTCTCTCTTCTACTGTCGAATCAAGCTGGGCTGCCTGCTGCTCTCACAACTTCTAACAATCAACACTTACTTTTTCAGCTCATATACATATATAGTGTAGTGATAGATTAACGGTTCTTTCAAAACAAAACCAATCATTTTATTAATATATAACAGTTTCTTTATAACCAAGCATGCCATTCATTTCAACCTCTAACTAAGTTGTTGAAGACTGTATCTAACCCGACTGCCTTTTCAGTGATTTCTTAAACTGTTGTGGTCATATTTTGTTTGTATTTTTAAAGGCACCTGATAAAGCTCTACAACAGGAACCAGAAAACGACACTAAAAATGCTCAGAAAGGTGAGATGATGATCCACTCTCTACTGATGTGAATCAAATACAGAACTGGAAAATGAGTATTTTCTTCTCCAGATAAGGGTCTGCTGGTCGAAGTACGTGTCAATAAGGAGTGGTATACGGGCAAAGTCATCGCCGTTGAGGCGAATAAACAAAGTGTTCGCTGGAAAGTTAAATTTGACTACGTACCTCGGTCCACCCCTAAAGATCGATGGTAAGATACAGTCTGTGTGAATGTTGCTTTCTGAACATGTTTTTGATGACATGGCAGGTGATTCAAATCTTATACATGTATGTATCTCTCTGTAAAGGGTATTTAAGGGTAGCGATGAAGTCCGGCTGATGCGACCACCATCTCCAATCTCTCAGACACCTGACACCCAGCAGGAGACCGAGAAGGGTCCGGCACCCATGGAGCCAGACACTACTCAGCCAGGAACCAGCCGAGAGGTGACTGACAGCCTGGTCACCATGTTGAGGTGAGCTGGTTACAATGGTTACAATGTTGTTATCATTCTTTAAGAGTCTTGTAACTCTCATAACTGCTGTGTGTTTACTGTGCTCTTGATGTTTCTAGAACAATGCTGCGTTACTTCTTTCCTCCTGCTTTTCGGATCCCAAAGGACGATGTTAATAGCATGACAGCCGAGGAGCTGGTTGCCTTTCCTTTGGTGAGATAATAAAAGCTTCTTCTATCTTGTGACGGATAAGCAAAAGCAGAATGCTAAATTTAAGCAGAAAGATGCAAGAAAAAGAAGCTTAAATAGCACAGCAAAAAGAAATATGAATGTGAATGTTGTCTGTTTCTGTATTCACCATGCTTCTCGCCCTATGGCAGCTGGGATCATGTACTTGTTGTATCAGTCTTGCATGAAGAAGAAAGAGTGAAAGTAGAACTGAATTTACTGGTTGATCTGTTCCCACAAAGTTTCAAATTGATGGAGGTCACTGTAAATGAATTGACCATCTTTGGGAACCCAAAATGTCTGCTCAGTCTACTTACCTACCACCGTTTTTGACACTTGAGCCAGACTTTTTCACACCTCATCAGTGTCCACAAGTCTGATGGAAAAATTAGATTGTAGTGAAAATGATCTTCCGCTGCAGTGTGCAGGGTTCCGCTGCAGCTTGGGAATGCCTCTGTGTTTCACAAGACCAGCTGGAGGAGTTGGCCAGGGAGTTAAGGCTGGTCATCTCTGCTTAGTTTGCTGGATAAGTGCCAGAAACTAGATGGATAATAGTTTGATATTTTAGTGTGAGATGAAACTAGATGGAAAAAAAAACTTGTTAAATAACTAGATAGTTATTTAACAATGGCAATAGTGCACAAATTAACATTGAAATTATAAGTGAAGATGTTAACTGCTGTGTTTTCTTGCCAATTCTGTTGAATTCTCCCACTGATTTGTTTTTGTTTTTTTCCTCCTGCATATAGAAAGAGTATTTCCAGCAGTATGAATCGGGCCTGCAGTCATTGTGTAATTCATACCAGAGCAGAGCTGATGCTAGGGCCAAAGCTGTGGAGGAGAAAAACAACAACACTGAGCTCAAACTAAAGGAGGCAGACGAGAAATTACAGAAACTCCGAACAAACATTGTGGCCCTTCTGCAGAAAGTACAAGAGGTAACACTTCTTAATCTGTGCTCCTCATTATGTGCACATTGTTGATAAACCCCCCCTTTCCAGAAAGTGAGTGATTATCGTGCCTTTTTTCCTCCCACAGGATATTGACATAAACACAGATGATGAACTTGATGCTTACATAGAAGACCTCCTTACAAAGGGTGATTAAAGAAAACCAAAATCAAATGAAAGATGTGAACATTAACAAACTGGTCATCATTTCAAGTCTCCATGGACCCACTCTCATGTGTGAATATTTGGGGTTTGTTTTCATTAATCCCTCCATGTGTTGAATCAGTTTGTAACCGGTTTGTATTTTTAGGTTCTCACTGTCGATTGCCTCTGGGCCTGTGGTTTTATTTTGTCCCTTTTTATTACCCTCTTACATCTGTTAATCTATGTTTAAAACATGCTATCCTGGTTGAGCTGTTAAATAATTTGTATGTTTATTGCGGCGTATGCTCTTTTATATAGTCAACTGTTGTTGTGACAAACTACATTTCTTCATTTTGGTCCATTGTCAGGTGACATTTTCACACTAAAGACTTGGGCTTAACTCGTCTCTGTTCTATATTGCAGCCTGTAGTTAAACAGTTATTTTTATTTTTGCACACTAAAAACACATCAGTGTTCTCCAACCTGGACAGAAAACCGGGTTCATCTTTTATGTTTGGGAGATATTCCCCATCCATAAACAGGAGCTACATACTGGGTTATATCAGTACATTTATTATTCCTTTAAATTCATTCTTCATTTAACCTTTGACTGTTCTGTTTTCATTTTGGGAAGAAAAAAAAATGGTTAACTGCTGAATTGTTTAATAATTATTCAGTGCCTCTGTTCTTCTTTTTGAACAGATTTTTAACCCATCATGGAAATGTTTTATTAAACGGTGCATGCTTTCAGTCTTTATGTTCTCGTTGGAACAAAGGATACTGTATTTTTGACAAACCTTTACTTGGAACAATAAAACTGGTTCAGCAACACATTATGTTGGTCAGTATGTGGTGTATAATAAAGTATTTGTTCTGGGAAATTTTACATTTGGGCTTAAGTAAATTATAGTGTTACAGGAAGGGATTTCTGTAGCCATGACAGTAAATATTGTTGAATTTTGTTTTGTTGGTGGTGCTTAGAGCCCTGTGTTCTGTGGATTATCTTTACAAACAATTCATTTTCAATCCGTTTTTTCTACTCTTGGATCTATTTTATATAAATGAGACATGAAACACAAGGTTTAAACGGCAGAACATTCTTACAGGGATTCTTACAAGTCTGTCCAGCTTCACAGTGGAAGGTAACCTGACTGGATGCACAATCTCTTAGTATGTTGTGGAAGCTGCTTAGCTAATAGTACACACAACAGAGTCCAGGTATCCACCAGTTTCTACCGTCGGCTTTTACTGAAGGCTCAGATGATTCATAAGAACACTTCCTACTAAAATCTTTCCTTTCCTGCCATCTGCTAGGAGGTCCAGAAGCTAGCGTTCATGAACTATCAGGTTCATTGGCTTTAAAAAAAATTAACAATGAACGTAAACACTTTTTTTTTGTTTATTTTGAGTCATCTCGTCAACGCAGTTACAAAAAAACATAACTAAAAGGGATGTTTTATATTTATTTATATAAACATTATATCATACCTGATATTTTATTCTTTGTATACACTATAGATCCTTGATAGAAGTGTTTGTCACCTGTGTGTTTGCGTGCTGTTTTAGCCGCTGCTGTAGCAGCAGGAGGTGCTAGTTGAACCTTAAACGAGGAGAGACTTTTATTTTGAAGGCGAAACTTAAGTTGCCGCCGTGAACGTGAACGCAGCTGGGAAAACGTTTGGTAAGATGACTGCTAGCAGCTATATCTTTGATATTTAGGAAGCTTTTAAGTTTCATTTGAAACTAATTCAGCGTTGTCTGTGTAAGCTTGCCCGTGAATAAAGCGCTCACAACTTTGTTGAACGTCATTGCTAACTGCTGTGTTGTTGTCGGGTTGGAGTGTGAAGAGTACGCGTTATGACAAAGGGTTTCAAGAAGAGGATAGCAAGTATATGCCTCTGTTTAATATTTAAATATATTTAAATAATATAAAGGAAACCCTCGAATACAAGCGGTAAGATAATATCTGCACAAAGGCAACGACGCAACCAGATGAACTTTGACCCATTTCTTTGGTTGTCAGTCTTCTCCATGGTCTGCAAGCCAGCTAGATAAATTTACATAAAGAAATAAGTATCAGCAATGGAGAAACAAAGAAGCTAATCCTATCCGGAATCAGTAAAAATGCGCCTGTTTTCTGAGTAATAAATAAAAACCAAATATACAGAAATTGCTTTCAGCTGAATGCACCTCCCTGTTCTGCCCCCGGGAGGACCAGCGGTGGTGCTAAAGGGCACTGGGGTGGCATTGCCCAGAGGGTGCCGTTGTCCTCTTTAATACTTCAATACAACTTGTCCTTGCCATTAGTTTATTGCTTCAAAGCAACTGTTTGATCTTAAATGTTATTACATCCCGTGAATGCTACTGGTTTACATATTAATGGAAAATAATGATTTAATTTGAAAGATGGATTTCCCCTCTTGTACTTCACATTGGTTTGGTCCACTACTGTCGCTTACTTTGCAAACTCTAAACAAAGGATGTGTGAGACCCCCTTATTTATATCTAAAAATGACACCCATTAACAGTTTTATCCAGATTCATTTTTATTAGCTTGTTACCTTACTTCTTGTGCTTCAGTGTGGCTTGTATTTTGTTATTACTGTATTTCCAGATAGATGTCTATGGAGCAGGAGGTCTGTGCAAATTAAAATGATTATAACTCACTTCTTTTCCCCTGATCCCAACTAGTTGTTGGACGCCACTCACCAGCCCCGTGCCACCCCATTAAAAAAAAAACTGAAGCATTCCTGCCTTTATCTAAATGTCACCTGTCCCTGCTCTAATGGCATTGTGTTGACTCCCTAGTCAGACCTCAGACTGAAGGTATTAGGCCATGTCAGTGTCGTCAGCCCTCCTGAGCCGACGTGTAGCCGGAGGCTCCTATAGGTTGTGGTGTGTCATTCCTTCACCTCGACCACTGATCCACGTCAGATCAGCTTCTGTAGCTGAGCCAGGCAGAAGAAGATCCAATGAAGAACAGCTGTGCGAGGCAGCAGGCTACCTGCCGTTCACCCGAGCCAGGATAGGGCCTTTCTTTCAGGAAAACCCAGTGCTGAAGAACCCATTTGTAGAAGATGCCTTGCTCAGAGGATATCTGAAGAGACACATACCCCAGGAGGTGAGCAGGGATTACATGTTTTTCTCAAGAAAGGGTGTCATACTACCAGTTTTAGAGCAAAAGCAACAGGCCCATTAAATAACAATGTCCATATTAGGTGTATATTACTATATAATAATGTGTTTTTTGTTGTTGTTGTTTTTTAATGTGCTCATAACTTGTTTTCTTTTTGAAAGAAGTGTTGGGTATATGCACAGTGTTACATATGTAATGCATATTTTTCCTTAAGTTTTGTTGCACCAGCACGAATTCATTTTATAAAAAGCAATAAGAGTTTGACTTTGGTCTTTGTTACTATTAAAAAGCCAGGGAGGAGCTGTCCTATCAGGTAAACAGGCTGAGATCTGTTTCATAAGGTCTGCGATATATTGTGTGTAATAATAAGCACCTTTAAAGACCCTCAAGATCACCATACATTAGTACAAAATGTATATATATATATATGTATATATATGTGTGTGTGTGTGTGTGTGTGAATAGTATGTGTATAAATTTGTCTACAGGCAATTCTCTCAGACTTGTGTGCATTTGGAGAACACATGGCAAAGGAGGTGGATGGCTGGGGTAGAGAGTGTGAGGTCAATCCTCCACGGTTGGTGCACTTTGATCCCTGGGGTCGCCGAGTGGACCACATTGTGACCTCCCATGCTTGGAAACGCATGAAAGACCTGTCAGCGCAGGAAGGACTCGTTGCCATTGGCTATGAGAGGTCATTTGGCGAGTGGAGGTTAGAAGGCCGTTGCATTTCCTTTTTTCGGTTTAGCTCATGTGTCTTATTTCACTTCAGTAACGTGTTTTTGTCATCTTCCAAAAAGTGTATGTATGTGTTTCCTAGTCGTGTGTACCAGATGAGCAAGCTGTACCTTTTCTCTCCCTCATCTGGCCTCTACACCTGTCCTCTTGCTATGACCGACGGAGCAGCAAAAGTTATCCAGGTGTGTTTAAAGAAGTGAATAACATGACTAATACAGTGTCCTGTAAGCCAAACTGATTAGAACAACAGAACTAGTAATGGCATTAACCTCCAATCATTTAAAACTGAATTAAGTGAAGAATATTGTAGCCAATGTAGTTTAAAACATTGGCATTTTAAGAATATAAATTCATCGTCCTCCCATCCGTCAAACGCTACAGACAGTTTCATGCTGAGACTAAAGGCTCAGAGACAGTTTCATCTCAAAAGTTATACAAGCATTTAATCAGTCCATCAAGTCCCCCCAGTAAAATTGTTTTAACTGGCTGAGGAACCACATAATCATAGCCATATTGGGAACAGTTTGCACTATATGCATTTTGCACCCTATTTCCTTTTATATTGTATATTTGTATTATCTTTTATTGTGTCATTTATTTCTTTTATAGGGAGATTATGTTTTTGCTGTTTATTTTCCTGTTTGTGTTAAGGAGAATTTCCCTTCCAATCAGTTTGCACAGTGTACGTTGATAATATTAATAAACAAAAATGTAAAATATGCCAGCTTTTGTTTAAAACAGCTGCATGTACTTGAAGGAAGTGTATATTAGATTGATGAGCAACTGAATAAAACTCTATATTTTGCAGTAATGGCTGTATAGTAGTGAATGTACACATATTTTTGACTTGCTTGACCCCAGTTCTGTTTTTCCTTGTAAGCACAGTGAATGATTGTTTGGATTTGTGTATGAGAAGTCCTTAGGTGTTTCGTGGCCAGTAGAAGACGCCTACAGTCGTTTGACCACCCGCCATCCAGAACGCTTCTGGACATCCGGACAATGGATGACAGAGAGACAGGGAGGCTCTGATGTGGGTAAGTAGTGACACACTGTTTTCTGCATTTATCAGTCCCAGATTCAATCTGTAAATTAAGAGCTGCAGTACAACAGTGTTGTAATTGTGCTTTTCAAAGGATGAGATATCTGTGGAGGGGATTCTTTGTTTGCATACTTTTTTTTTCCGCTTTGTCATGCAGAACAAGAGTAACTGTTGTAATGCTTCATGAGTTGTTTTCATTGTTCTCAGCCAGTGGCACTGAGACGGTGGCTGTTCCACAAACAGATGGTTCCTACAAGCTCCACGGCTTCAAGTGGTTCACGTCTGCTACGGACGCAGACATGACTCTTACGCTGGCCAGAGTGCAGGACAAAACGGGAGCAACCATACCAGTACTGCTGACATCAGTCACAAAACATTGTCAATGACTTGCAGAGTGATATAATTGACTGCTGTTCTCTGTCCCACAGGGTAGCAAAGGTTTGTCTCTCTTCTATGCGGAGGTGAGTCGAGATGAGGAGGGCCAATTGAGGGGTATTGAGGTTCAGCGACTGAAGGACAAGCTGGGGACACGCCAAATGCCGACTGCTGAGCTGCTGCTGGACGGCCTGCCAGCGCACAGGGTCAGTTACACATGCAGGGTCATTGGATATAACAATTTATTGACAAACTATAGGCTTTATCCCCTATCTGTGCAGATATGAGCAATTGCTTAAAAACACACACACACACACAAAAACAAGTTATGTGCAGCAATGATAAGCAGAACCATTCCTGCATTTGTGTGCTAGGTGGAAAAATTCACAGTGATTTTATTTGCCACTCCTCAGTAACAAAAAAGTACACACTGCTTTGTAAAAACACAAATCAACTTTTGTAGCACTTCTGACTTAACCCACTGAATCCTCAGAAACTTGTTGAGATGTGCAACTCATGAGAGTGCCAGCTGCTTGCATCTCCAGCAGCAGCACTCGGGCAGGTAGCATTCAGTCAGCATGAGATAATGAGCTGTGAATGGCTGCAGCTAAATTAATATGAGGGAATCACTTAAAGCAAAACAAGCTCAGAAAAAACAGCAAACCAAAACAAGAAGTAGAGATCTGCATTCGTTGTTGGTAAGAACAGATTATTTTTTTTCTTTTACTACTTTGCCTCTAAAGTAGCGTTGACTTGTCTCTGGCTCTTCTCCAGCCTTCTTCGAATTCTTCGATTCATGTAAGCCTCTTTGGATCAGGATTGCTCCTGTGCAACCTGTGGATACCAATTTACATTGGGTTGTGGGGATTTTTAAGGTGGTGTCAATCCCTTGGATTCTTTGTTGTGCTTGCTGTTGTTGGTCCTTCAGCTAGCTGCGGGGAAGACCAAAGTTACAACATAAAGAAAGCTGAAGTGAAACTGAGTGTTAAAAATAAGGAAAAGTGTCCACTGCAAACAATGACTGTGGTTCTCCTGCTGTTTTCTTTTGGTTGACTTTTCAATAATGTTTGCTCCCTTTCCTGTTCAGGCCCACTTTTTAAAAGCTCAGAATTGGACTCACTCATAGCGCTATCTGTGTCAAGCTTATAATCTTGGCCTTTTTGGACTGTAACACAAGCACAGCTGTGTAGGGTGCATACACAGAAAACTTAAGCATGGGGGACACGAGTGTGGTACCACAAATCCTGCATTACCCTGCTGGGGGAGAATTTTTATGGAAATTTGTAACAGTGTGAGCATTAATTGCACTTTTGCTATATAACACATGGTTATATGGCAAAAGTGTAATTAATCACTGTGAGGGAAATCATCCAACATTTTTTTTTTTTTTTTTTTTTTTTTTTAAGGTATGGACATTTTCAGGCAGTTTATGGTCCACTCCACCAACCTTCACTGTTAGAGAAACAAGACAAGCCATGTTACTTGTAATTTTTTTTTCTATAATGTGTCCAAATCTTTGACAACTTGTTTTCCACAACAGCTCGCAGAGGAGGGGAGAGGTGTGTCCTCCATAGCTAATATGCTGACCATAACCAGGATCCACAACAGCGTCTCTGCAGCAGCCGCTATGAGAAGGCAGGACACCACTCATACTACCACACTTGAATCTGTGCTGATTTCTTAAAGCACAGCATGAGTAAGCTGGTTAAACATTTGTGTAACTGTGTGTCTTCACAGGGTGCTCCAGTTAGCTCGTGACTATACCACTCGGCGCACTGCCTTTGGAAAGCTTCTTAAAGACCACCCACTGCACATGCAAACTCTTGCTAGAATGGAGGTAAGCTGGCAGGGGGTGAACAAACTCCACACAGTGTTTTCTGTCATGCTTCAGGACACATGCTTCTCACACTACAGGTAGAGTCTCGAGGGGCCTTTCTTCTGGTGATGGATGTGTGTCGTCTGTTGGGCCGAGAAGAAAGTGGAGTGGCAACCGAGCACGATGCTCACCTTCTCCGGCTGCTCACTCCGGTCGTCAAACTGTACACTGGGAAGCAGGTGAACAGTTTGTGTGAATGCTAGCGTTAGCGGTTATTTGCCTGTTTTGATTGTCTGATTGTTTCAGTGTTGTGTTTGTCTCAGGCTGTGGCTGTGGTGTCGGAGGGTTTGGAAAGCTTTGGTGGCCAGGGATACATCGAGGATACCGGCTTGCCTGGAATACTCCGTGATGCACAGGTGAGTTTGATACTAGAGGTGTGATAGCTTGAGATTTACAAAAAGAGTGAAAGACTAACTTGGCTCTTCCTCTTCCAGGTTTTGAGCATATGGGAAGGTACCACAAATGTTTTGTCTCTGGATGTGCTGCGGTGTGTGGCTCGTAGCTCAGGGATGGTTCTTCATGCCTACTTCAGCCATACCAAGGTCAAAGCAAGTTTAATGAAAAAATCTTCTTTGTGACTGAGCAGAACAAAAATGTGAAGTGCGCTTGTTTTCTTCGTGTTATAGTCTCTGCTGGCGGGCGCCTCTGGCGTTTCCTTATTGTCCCCAGCTGTGAAAGCAGTGGGCGGAGCTCTTTGCGAGCTGGAAGAGTTTGTTCAGGTAGCAGCAACCAGAGCACCCAGCTACCTGGAGCTAGCAGCAAGAGACCTGGCATACAGCCTGGCTCGCATCTACACAGGTGTATACCACACACACACAAACACACACACACACACCAGAGCTGCAACTATGAGTTAATTTACAGGTTAGCTGATCAACATAAAAATAATTCTAAATAATTTTAAGCATAAGTCAAATATTCACTAAAATGTTTTCTGCTTTTTTTTCCAACTTTTTGAGTTTGTAATTAAGTTATTAATTAAATCAGCATTTTGAAAACATAAGCTTAAGCTGACATCTTTCAGTCTAACAAACCTCTAAGTCAGTAATGTAATCAGTCAGCTGTACTGTTATCGTGGCCAAACATTCAAACAATAAACACATTTACCTCTATGCACCTTGTTATCATTCCCAACTCTGTTATCAGGAGCCCTTCTTATTGATCATGCATGTTGGAAAGGAGCTTCTCCATCTGACACCTATGCAGCTCTCAGGTAAAAAAAAAAAGAAAAATGTAAATTTGCAGTTGTCTAAAATATATATTTTTTAAATGCACTATAATTTTGTTACTATTTAACATTATTTTTTTTAATCACTATTTTTTTTATTTTCCAGGTGGTGCGAACAGGACTTGTGTCCCGTGGCAAGGAACCAGAGAAGAGGTCACTATGATTCCAACACTTCACTTGATGCTTCTTTAGTCTTTGACCAGTCGATACAGGGCTGAAGAATCACTGAGTCACTGCTGAGCCCTGCGGTCTGTCTTAGTGACAAACAGATTTATTGTCTGCTATATTGTTGTTTGTGTTTTTGTGAATGACTGAAATCATGTTTCATTAAAAAATGAAATTCGGTCTTGAATAAGCATGTAAATAAAATGGAGAATGGGTTGTGTCTTCAGTATCAGAGTAAATACTGGACAGTAAATTGAAATGTAAATTCCCACAGTTAAATGTAGTTTTTTAAATAAAGGCAAATGATCAGCAGCCCAGAGATTAACTTCACATAGGTCATGAGCAAAACAGGCCCCGACTGACCAGGTTCATACACACTGCCTTACTGTACTGCTGGAAAACCTGCACATACATATTGATGTATAAACTTTAAAACAGTAAAACCTTGGCAGTTTTAACGCAATTTTTTGATATTCATTAAACTGTAGTGACTTTAACTGTGAGTTTACTGAGTCACTGTTTTTTATTTTCAAAAAATGAACATTGCTCCCATGTGATACACAGCAAAAACATAAAATAAACACCCAAACAATATCCAACACCTCTTTTTAAAATATGTTGATATATATCGAGGTGGGAGTAGGTGCGAAATGTTTTTTTTTCTAATGGCGATAAATACTTTTTACTCAGAAAACTTATTGTTGCACTTGTTTTCTGTACTTTTTTTTTTTTTTTTTTTTTTTACAAATTTAGATGTTCAATATGATATAACAGGAAGTTATATCAGACATTCGTACACTGCAAGGCAACCTGAAACAATAAGACGGGGCAGAAAACCGATCGTTTTTTGTGATTTCCTGCCTCTTTGGAGCTAAAAGAGGCCATCCATGAGATACGTCATGCAATACACGAGATGTTTAGTACATCAGGACTTTGTAGGGTAGCTCAAATGAGTCAAAAAATATAGACCATAAACAAATGTCCATTATAGAGGCAATAAATGAATAGGCTGGTTCTCTGGAGTATATAACTCTAATAAACTAAGCTTTTAAATACACGTATTAACGTATTTTAACAGCCTCGTATTTGCCGTTTACCTTTTGCTGTCTGCATTCCAGCACTCGTTCCTTTGCTTCTTCTGGGTTTACGAGGAGTCCGTGAACGTGGCACATGTCTGATTGGGAAAGCAGTGGGAGGAGTTTTAGAGTAAGGTGTACAAAATGTTCAACGGGATTGAATCTGAGCTTAGACTGTGTGAACGCTTGAAAACAAGTAATTTAAGACCAGTAACAAATACGACAACCGGGACATGTTTTTGAGGTCTTCGACTTAATTTTTAGGCTAACCGCCCGGGAATTAAAAGAGTAAACCAGCCCACGGATGTCCTGTTAGCTTCCCAGCAGAATGGAACCGGCTCCGGGATAAAGTGAATCATGTTTTGCGGTATTTTCTTGCCACTTTTCGTGGTGCTGCCGTGTGGCTGGCAGCTCACCTCGGGCTCAGAGCTTTTACGAAACGAGTCTGGTGTCCGGGTTGGAATGGCTGGACGTTGGTCCTCACCAGTGATGGCTGAAAACAACAACAACGATGAGGTCAGTGAAATGTTTTTCTTTGCTTTTGCTTGGAAATGAACGTGTTATGTGTGAGTGCTGTATTTTATTAACAGGTGTTCGTCAGCTGCTTGTTTTCTGGTTCAGGTCAGCAAGGTTTTTTTTGGTTAGTTTTTTTTTCACCTGTCACATGATTAGCGAAAGCTAAGGGCGTAAGTCAAGTTTGATCGGCTTGGTTCACAACTGTCAGTAAACTATAGACCCTCAGTGCAAAGCTGAAAAGAGCACTGACTGTGTGTAGAAGGACCTCTGCATGGGTGGGTGGTGTGCTTTAGCTTGTTTTGCAGTGGATGAAAAACATACACAAAATTTGATCTGACATCTCATTCTGATTAAGGAATGTAGGTGTCTGATTTAAATCAAGTAAATCGAGCCTTCGTGCCAAGCATAATACACACTGCAGTTTACCACTCCTCATCAAGACAGGTTTAGCTCAGGTAAAGCATCCCATACTCAGGACTCCCATCGGTCCACTGTTTTTGTGAAAATACGAAATACTCAGGGCCATCAGCTGTCACAAGCGGAAATGGTTAAGTCGGGATCTGAATTGAGTGAGCCTCATCCTCTGTTTGCTTTTTAAAAACTATATTATTTCACTCAATTCTTGACCCCCTTCGTCATTTTATTTGTTACAGTTTAGCAGTTTCACTCGTCACAAGCAGTTACGCTGAAAAGGTATGACAAATATGTTGCCTTAAGGAAACTTGTATGGCAAGTCATTTTCCAGTAAAGGTGAATTCAGGTGTCTGTTTATTGCTAAGGTTGTAGTGGTTGGCGTTGTACTAGACTGAATTTTAACGAAATGTGCAAATAATCATCTGGACAATATCAGTTTATCACAATTTATCTCTGTAAAGGTGATGAGTAGAATTGGATTGCATCAAAGTTACACCTGTTAGAGGTGTGTGTGTGTGTGTGTGTGTGTGTTAAGACAAATTTGTTAATGTGGTCTCTTGGTCTCGGTCTCTTGCAGGCCCATTGTAAGCAGTGATCCAAAATTAAAGAGCTTTCTGGTGATTTGTTATTTATCACCTTATATCATGATTGCATGCATCTCAGTGCTGTTAGATGATAATAATGATGATGATGATGATGATGATGATGATGTTGTTGTTATATCAAAATGTAGCGCCTATGTTTCAGCTATCATCCACGGGTGACCGTGGCTCAGGGGATTGGGAAGCTCATCTGTAACCGGAAGGTTGCCGGTTCGATCCCCCTGCTCTCTCTGTTCTGGTCGTTGTGTCCTTGGGCAAGACACTTTACCCTACCGCCTACTGGTGTTGGCCAGAGGAGCCGATGGCGCGACATGGCAGCCTCGCTTCTGTCAGTCTGCCCCAGGGCAGCTGTGGCTACAACTGTAGCTTGCCTCCACCACAGTGGAATTGTAAAGCACTTTGGGTGCCTAGAAAAGGCCCATTATTATTATTACTTATATTCAGATGGATTTGTAGTGTGTTTTCATGCATATTCAAATATATAAAGCCTATAAAAAGTATATAATATATAAAGCCGGTTCAGATAGAGGGAGAGGAGGTGGAGGTGGTCAACAAGTACAAGTACCTCGGGCTGTGGGTGGACAACAAACTGGACTGGTCATGCAACACAGAGCACCTGTATTTAAAAAAAAAAAAAAAAAAAAAAAAAAAAAAAAAAGCCCAAAGCTGACTGTACTTCCTCAGGAGGCTGAGGTCTTTTAACATCTGCAGGAAGCTCCTGAGGATGTTTTACCAGTCAGAGGTTGTTGGAGTACTTTTCTATGCTGTGGTGTGCTGGCGGAGCAGCACAGCAAAGAAGGACTCATCCAGGCTGGAAAAACTGATCAGGAAGGCTGGCTCTGTGGTCGGCATGAAGCTGGACACTCTGGTGACAGTGGCAGAGAAAAGGACACTAAAAAAAAATTGCTGGACATTATGGACAATGCTGGGCATCCTCTGCACACGGCCATAAACAACCAGAGGAGTCTGTTCAGTGTGTATGTGTGTGTATATATATATATATATATATATATATATATATATATATATATATATATATATATATATATATATATATATATCTCACATATTATTCTGCTCACGTTCTGTAACTTCTGTCGGTGCTGTGCTATTGGAAACCGAATTTCCCAGAGGAACCCACCCGAGGGATTAATAAAGTTTTATCTTATCTTAAACACAAAAATAAATGTATGGTACACTCAGCTTCATCAGTCATTGCGAAAGAGATGCACATGTTGTTGTTCCACTGTTTAAGCCACAAATGATTGCATGAAAATATTGAGCCATGTAGATAACTGTGTGTGTGTGTGTGCAGTGCGACTTGGTGATGAACTACAGCGTTGCAGACCGCTGTGCATTCGTGAAGAAAACACCAGACTGCTCAATGGAAGATGGCTTCATCAATTACCTTGAAGTGGCCTTCTGTCTGCTGCCTCCCAACCTCACACCACTCACCATCTTTCTCTGTGTAAGACTGAGTTATTTCTATAACAATTGGGGAAAAAGCTGGGAGAAAGGTGGCATTATCCTTATAGCATATTGGTCACCTTTTTACCTTGTGAGCTAAACCAGTTTTTTTTTTTTTTTTTTCTAAATGTGGGTGAGAGGTGTTAGGTGCTTCGGTTTTTGGACTTGGTTACTGTTTGTGAATCAACATAAAACTCACATGAGGAAGTAAACTTTGTTTCAACAGAACTAGGAAAACAATCTGCTTTTTGTTTTAGCTTAATGTGTTTTCATAATGGTGGATATTTTCCAGTTCCCCTGTTTGCAAGATTCCCAAAGTCTTAAATGGGATTAACTGAAGTGTTTGGTTAAAACAGTGTAAGTGAGGATCTGCAAATGAAACCTAAAAGAGATTTCTGTGGTCAGGGACAATATGACCAATGTAGTCAGTGTCATGTTTGTAAATGTAAAGACAGTCACGCTTTTTTTCTTTTCTTTTCTTTAAACAATAGTTTTTACCTCACAAACCAACAACTGCTGTCTTTTTTTTTCTGCTTCTCTACAGATTATATGGCTCTTCTTTTTGTTTATTATTCTGGGACTTACTGCCTCTAAGTTGTAAGTGTCACTGGAGTTATTCAACACACACACACACACACCCATGGTTTCAGCAAAATGGCCATGCAAAGAAAAGTCACATGAGTGGAGAGATTTCATTACTGTTTCACTTTTGTTGTAAGATTGTGAGATTTCCTCAAAGGAAGAACTGTTGCTTCTGTTTTTTCGTTTATTGTTTTTTAAACCTACCCACTTCACTTTACACACTACTGCAAAGAAGCTGTTGTGTGTTCAATGAAAAGTATCTATTGAGACATAGCTTTTTTGTGAATTGAGGTATTAAATTATTTTGTTTTCTCAACAAGATTATTGGATTGTATTCATTTTTTCCCCCTCTCTCCAGCTTCTGTCCCAACCTGTCTGCCATCTCCTCCAGTCTGCGCCTCACCCACAATGTGGCCGTATCCTTTCTCTCCATCGCCTGAACACTACCCATGGGCTGCAGTCTGAAGTTTCTGTTTGACCTCTTAGACTGTTAAATATTAGAATATACAGTACTGTGTAAAATTATTGATCTACCTTTTTTTTGTTTCTTTTCACTTCTTTGGAAGTGTGCAGCTATTTATTGAAATGTATGGAAATACAGACTAGAAAATGAGAAATAACTGAGTTTGTGCAATTCTTGAAGTAATCTTCAGAAATAGTTCCCTGGGCTTCTTCAAAGACATCCAAAGCTCCTCTTTGGATGTTGGCTGCCTTTTATTTGGTTCTCTGTCAGGATGATCCCACACTGCTCTAATAATGTTGACGCCATGAATACTTTTTCACACAGTGGAAAACCAATTTTTTTTTTTTTCTATCAATATCACAAAAAACACTCATTCCACTGAACAGTATTAGTACAAGAACTGGACTGAAAATGAGTGTAAAAGCAGCAAATGTTCAAAGAAATACTTTGAAATGCCTTCAAAAAGTCTGGAGAGCTATTGCTCAAAACCAGATTACGAAAAAGTCTGGCTCCTTGGAAGCCAAGAAATAAGGGGAGGCTCAAAACTTTTGCACACTAGTGTTTATATTTATAGCTTCTGAGAAGAATATTTTCCTTGACTGCTGCCTGTGATCAGGGTGTGACATTTCTGGCTCTTGGTAATGGAGCTCCTGACATCTTCAGTGCCATTGCAGCATTTTCCCACCCGCACACAGCGGGGTTGGCTGTCGGAGCCTTATTTGGTAGGCACAGACTTGCACACGCTCACACTGATATGTAAAAAATTTAAAAACGCCTTGAGATGTGACAGCCTGTTTGCCTTTCCAGGAGCCGGGATATTTGTTACTACAGTAGTTGCTGGCAGCGTGGCGCTGGTCAAGCCTTTTGCTGTAGCTTCTCGTCCGTTTCTGCGCGATGTCATCTTCTACATGGTTGCAGTGTTTTGGACTTTCCTCATATTGTACAGAGGAACTGTGACGCTGGGAGAAACACTGGGTATACAGCGACACACGCACACATGGTCTTGCATTATTTATGCATCCTATTTGACCTCTCGATTTTTCTTTGTTGGTCCGGTTTTAGAAAGCTTTTAATTTTCCAACTTTGTTTTATTGATTTCAACAATGACATACAAAGTTAGCAACAGCAAAGTCAATCTTGATTCCAGAACAGTTGTATGTCCATTATACCCCCCAACCCGAATTCTCCCCCTACCAGGTCCACACTAGACAAGACGCCGCAGAGAACCAGTCTCTGCCCATGAAAGCTTTTAATTTTGAACAAATATTATAATTTGAAATCTATTTACATTTGTTCTAATTTGCCATCAGTGAATCCTGACTAGACTTGACAGCTCATTCATTTTCACTTCTGTTATTCAGCTTCTGACTTTTGTTGTCAGTCGGTGGGCTGTTTGAAAGACCAAAAAATGACTTTTGTTTCTTACGAGAACCACACACACATCTTAGTGTAATTAAACACGTGATCATTAGTCATTTGACACATTGCTTTGACAGTAAGAAGCTAGTGGTATAATATGGTGCCAGGTTACAAGAAAGTTATGTTAAGTTTGGGCAAAGGTCCAGGAATGACCTTGCTGCTGCAGTGGAGGCTAAATTCTCTTTTCAAGACACAAGTTTCAAACTTGTCTCAGAGAAGCTTAAAGAGTCCCCAGCCATACTTTCAAAGAATCGCCTCACACACAATATGACATTTGAAGTCACTCTGGACATGAAGTGATGATGTTTTCTTCACAGCTGCAAGTATTGGATAGTCTTCACATAGCATTTCATTCATCCCTGCAGGGGGAGAAAATATTAAAACGGTCAATTACTTATACTTTTGGTGATTTATAGGCAGTAAACTGAAGTATTAACTTGTGTTTTCTTCTTTGAGTAAATCTTTCTGTGATAACTTTTCAGCTCATCCCATGGCAAAGCCTCCGACTGTCCTCCCATCTATTTACACTTCACAAGAATCATTCCTTCCCTTAGAGTATTGGTTAAGAGACACTTGCACATAGTGATCGTCTAAGTCTGTGCTCGAGGCTGCGGTCCAGTTTATCATTTTACTGTCACGCTTCCATTTTCACAGCATAAACTGCATGCACATTACTTAGTTTTTTTTGATGTACCAAAGAACATTCAAGCCATTTAGCAAAGTCCTTAAATTAAGATTCTCGATACATAAAATGACAATGCAAGAACTTAATGAAATACCAGATGATGCGATGGCTTTAAATATCACTTGTAACCATCATGGGATGTGATCAGTAACATGGCGAATGCTTTGATAAGCTGCTGCATTTACATGTATTCATGCTTTTTTTTTTTTTTTTTTTTTTTTTTTTTTTTAAATGGCCGTGGTTAGTTTTAACCATGTAGTCATAATACTCCTGATCTCAAACATGGCATGGTGGTAAATTTGATTAATTTGTCCTGAATACGACTGTGTGTGAGCCTTTAGTTCTCAGTAGTTTTTACCACTAATGACAAGTAAACTTTCTGCTCTTCACAAATTGCAATAACCTGTGAAATGTGATTGATCGTGAGCCAGATCAGCAGAAATGCCGTTGGGCTGGTTTTTACAGCTTAGGTGTGAAACCCACAGGGCCAAAAAGAAGAGGTTAATTAAAACTAGTCAAGACTAGTTTTAACTAGTTGGAAAACATGTCTCTGTGTTTTTCTTTTTTCTAGGGTACCTTGGCCTCTACGTCCTGTACGTCGTGATTGTTATCATCAGTGCGTTCATTTACAACCGGCAAAAGTATTCTGACAACACGAGTGTCCAGAATGTTACACATGTTCCAGGTTAGATATGTAAACACACGCTCTTACACACAGACAAATAAAAACCACACAGTTCCAAGTGATGTGTGGTTTTTTTGTTTTTTCTTTGAAGCAGACTTTCATTCGTCTGACTCATCAGATGATGACGTTCCCTGTCTGACAGGCAGGAGTCTTCATCAGGAGTATGGTAGGAATGCAGCAGCCTCCATTTAAAAAAACAAAACTAAACCAAAAGGTAAATTTACTGCAGCACATTCCTGAGTGATCAGATCATAATTTACACCTGTGTGTTGCAGAGTCAGAGTATCGACCACTTCTGCCCTACTCTGAGTCTACAAGTCAGATCCTGCTGAGCTCTTTGAATCCAGTCGACAACCGTAAGTGGAGGAGGAAATCATGGAAGTGGAAAGTCCTTAAAGTACTCAAGGTACTGGTTCACAGACTTAAGTGAAATCCAGTCAAAAACTTGTCTTTCAATGTAAATTAAAGTAAATTATTCTGTGGTTCTTGGTCTGCACCCATCAGACGCCTCTGGAAGTGCTGCTGCTGCTCTGTATCCCTGTGGTCGACCCTGACAAAGAAGACAGAAACTGGAGACGCCCTCTAAACTGCCTCCACCTGATCACTGCTCCTCTGGTGTGTGTGCTCGTCTTCCAGTCTGGAGCGTGTAAGTGCTTAACATTTTACAACAGAAGCAGCTTGAAGTCCTAGTCTTAATCAAAATAAGCATATGATTAAATTATTTTCTTTTTATCTATCAGATGGAAATTATATGATCCAAGGGCAGTTTCCCCTCTGGCTGTTGTTTCTCCTGCTGGGACTTTTCGTTTCTGCTATTGTCTTCTGCTCAACCAGCAATGACTGTCCTCCCAGATATCACTCAGTAAGTGTGTGTGTGTGGCGAATAAGTATGATGATGATGATTATTCCTTTTTGTAATACTGTAGCCAAGTGGGATAGTGGTGCAGTAGTTGGCACTGTTGTTGTTGTTTCATGCACCACAAAAAAAAACAAGAACAACACAATACACTACACTTACATGCATCTTTATTACGCCCTGTAGATATAGCTGCTACCACACAATATAAACTTATGGACCTCGTGAGCCAGTTGTTTTTGCATATTTATCTACAGCTTATGTTTCCTTGTTGATTACTGATGTGCTTTACTGGGGCAAGTCACCTGCCACGTTTGGCATTATTTAACTCTCCTATTGCTGTTTATTCATTATTCTCTGAGTGCTGTGTCCCTTATGTGTCTAGCTCTTCTGATGCACAGTGATGCTATGAGTTTGAGTGCAGGTATAATGGTTTAGCATGTTGAGTACACTGATTTAGTTGACATTTGCTAATTAACACGAAACACAAATTAAGTACAGCTGAGGCTGATGGATATCTGGTAATTGCTGGTTTTGCTTTAGCAACACTGCCATCAAGCTTCTAAGGTGGCTTAAAATATTTGCGTTTCTCATATTGATTCAAAATTAAAGCTACATCACAGGTCTTAAATTTTTTTATTTTGAAGTTTTTACATTTATGCTATGATGATACTGGTTTGTAAATGTCTTGTCCTTCCCCTCCCTCCAGTTCTTTGCTCTTTTGGGGTTTGTGGTGAGTGCAGTGTTGATCAGTGCGGCGGCCTCTGAAGTGGTCAGTCTTCTGCACATGCTCGGGGTTGTGCTGCGTCTGAGCAACACTGTGCTGGGATTGACTCTGTTGGCCTGGGGAAACAGCATTGGAGGTAAAGCTTAAAAACTTCATTCAGTATTTTTCTCCAAAAACATACTGTATGTAACTTTAGTTGCTTAAAAAAAATTGTGTGTCTCTTATTTTCAGACTGCTTTTCTGACATCACCATCGCTCGGCAGGGTTACCCACGGATGGCTATATCTGCCTGCTTTGGAGGCATCATTTTCAGTATCCTTGTTTTTGTGACTCTCTGTAAAACAACACCAATCATGCGTGTATAAAAGAGGCTTTTAGTATCCTTGACTCTTACTTCCTTCAGACATGTTGTTTGGAGTGGGTTTAGGATGTCTGGTGCAAATGCTCCAAACACATGCCGACGTGCAGGTAATCTCCTCCTCTAAGATGCAGCGTAATCTAACCCAAGCTACACGTGCCTGTTTCAGACACTATGAAGATATGAAGCCTTTGTTCTTGTTCCTTCTCAGGTTGAACCAGAAGGTTTGCTGACATGGATTCTTGCAGGATCGCTGGGTTTGTCTCTGGTCCTGTCCTTTGTCATCGTTCCACTGTGCCGCTTCCACTTGGGTCGGGCCTATGGCATCTTTCTCCTCATCTTCTATGTCATCTTCCTTATCATTGCACTTCTTACAGAGTTTGGCGAGATTCGTGTTACGTAGACCTGATGCTGTGGCCGGTCTGAAAAATGACAACTACAACTATTTATGCACTATTTTTTACAAGAATCAGCTGTAACCTTTGTTCCACTTGACTACTACCCACAGAGTTCCTGTGGTTGGATAATGAAATCAGGCGAGCAAAGTCTGCTCAGGGAGGACTGAAACGACACGCACTGTGCCTTTTGTAATTTGAAACACTGAATTGTCTCCATTAATTATTGATCTAAATGTTAATGACTTGTGCATGCTGCTTTGGGGTAATTAAATGATTTTGGTTTAATTTTTTTGGAGTGTATGTGCTTTAATTTTTTTCCCCTCTAACTTCTCTAAATAGATTTGAGTAAATAGGTAATTTTTACAGCCAGCAGTGTTATAATCCAGCAACATCAATGAACATCACAGTTTGACAAGTTCTAACAGTTTATTCAAATAAACTCAAATACATTACAGAATAAGAAGTTATATAAAAGTAAAATATTCTAAGTCTGCTGAGACATTAGTTGAGGGAAAATGTCATCATTTGTTCAGTTGAGCTAAAAGGAGTATTAAGTGTTTATATATTTTGGTCTTTGGAAAACTCAGTGGGTGTGTTAATACTGATCAGAGGAGCCGTTAAACTAAGGCATCAGGTTTAGATGCGTCATGATTTACAATAGGGCACAAAAGGCCAACAGCAGTATATGCACACATAATATGGGAGTCCAGGCTTCCTGATTACTGCAGCTTTTGCCTTTAAAGGAAACGTTGGAATGACAATGTGCATGTTTCCCTAGCAAACTTTGCATTAATTGATGCTGTGAGGTCCAGTCTGTGAGTTGAGCTGAGGCTCTGGGAAGGGAGACAAGTCAGGCATGGGGCTGTCTGGATCCCGCTCCAGGCTTTGGTCTGGTTCAGGCAGGGCTTCCCTCGAATATTCTGCATACCACTCCTTAAGAAACAACACAGAAAAGACCAACACATCATGATAGTCCAAGTCCTGACATGGTATTCAGGATTACATCTTTAGTTTCTTACCTGTATCTCCTCCTCGTACATTTTCATGCTGAGGTCGCTCTTCGTCCTAGACCTGCGACCTAGGTACACTAAAGACGAGTGCTGCACACAACAAATCAGGAGTGAAAATTAATTAGAGGGACTTAAAGAGCCGAAGAAGACGACTTCTTGCTGTTTGCGTGTGTTCTTACCCCACTTTTGTCCATAGTCTGTAAGACTCCCTGCAGAGAGCTGAGGGAAGACGATCCTGGGCACATCTGTTTGTACAGCTCGAGAGCGATGAGAACGTCATCACGACTCACCTCTACTTCAAACACGATCCCATTCTCATCTACAGCATGTACAAACACATTTAATTTAGATCCTGGCTGACAACTCTTAACCTGCATACAATCTCACACACACTCAAACCCACCCTCTGGATTTTCTAGCGGTTCCCGGTTCTTGCGACTGTAGTTCATGCGGAACACAAATGCATCTAAAATGAACGCCACGATGATGGTCATCACCACCTGCACAGTGCACAGACAAAACATTGTATGCAATATGGTTACATTCCCACACACTGATTCTTCAGTAGATTATGCAGAGGACAACATTAAAGTAAGACTACACAGGCTCCTCAGGGCAGGATAGAAACATTAATAAAGAATAAAAGGCTTCAATTTGTCTCAGATATGCAAAACCTCTGAGTTTTGTTTTGTTCCTCTGTTCGCATTCCTGCTCACCATTGTAACTATATAAAAAGTCATGAAGTACAGACGGCTCCAGTGGCTCGTCATAGACGTCACTCCTTCCTGTGAAAGAGCAAAAAGCAGTCAGACACCCAACGATCTGTGCTCAGGCTGCCGAGTGGCGACAGATTTTGAACCACAGATAAACTCAATCTCACCATGGTGATGTACCAGTTGTTGACCACGGTCAGTTCAAACAGAGTCACTGGACATAAATGAAAATTGAGTAATTGTTTTTAAAATTCTAGAAAACATAACACACATGAACACACAACAGATGTAGATAATATACAAATACAGAATTTTGACAAAAAGGAAAAAGGGATTATTACCAAAGCTACTGAGGATGTTGTTGAAGTTATTGAGATAATAGTAGCCCTCTTCCAGCACTGTTTTGTTGCCTTGTGTGTTGTTGATCAGTCTGTAGGAATCGGCCACTGTGCTCGTACTGAGAGGGAGAGAAAAAAGGAAGAATAAATTAATGAAGTAATGAATCGTCAATGGAGAGACCCACTTTTTCCATTTGTGTCTCATGACACCACTACTCACTTGCAGCAGTTGGGGTAAACCACATCTGCAAAGAACTCCATTCCCACAATAGCAAAGGAATAGTAGAAGATGATTAATGTCAACCCTAGACTGGCCATCCTGGGGAAGAGCTCAAACATGGTGTCTAAAACATTACGATACCTCTGCTTTATCTTAAATAACCTGCAAAAGGCAACACACAGAAATTTGAATGTAAAATAAATGACTATTGCCATTATGTGCATATATGCTGTCACATTAAAGGAGATCGGAAATCATACCTTAGCAGCTGAAGCGGTCTGAGAATTACAATAAAGTAGAACGGCTCCTTATTGAAGGCGAGAGCAATGAGGCCCAAGAAGGCAAAAACCGTCACAGAGAAGTCAAACCTGGACGGAAGAGCACAATGAGGATTACCAGCAAAAGCAGAGAAACAGGGTTTCAAATCAGCTCAGAGGCATTTCTGTGATTTTCTTTTAAATATAAGTAGGCCTACTGAAAAACAACATGTCACGTTTAATTGTTAAAGATTCCTAAAATTTCCACAGTCAAATGGAGTCTGTTGATTTAGACATTGTTTGTGTTTAACAGAGTGCACAGTTTGAGTTTTGGATGCAGCACAGATTTGTGTTTTCAATGTGTGTTACTCACAGATTCCACCCAGAGCTGAAATAGGCAACTGGCCCCAAACCTGATATTTTCAATAACACTTCTACACCATAAACTGAAAGTGGAAGGACAGACACACAGTGTAAATGACTGTAATTAATCCTCGACACCTTATGACATTTTAATACTATCTGGACTTTCTATGTGGGGTGCAGAGTTTGGGTGGGGAGGGTGCCATGCAGCCTACTTACTGGTCAGAAAAACAATGTAACTCCAGGGAACCAATTTGGACCAGGAAAATCCACCTGCAAGAGGAGAGGAAGGTAAAACACCTGGAGTATTGGAACACATGCCTTAGTACTGTGCAAGTACTGTGCAAAAGTCTTGGGGCATTTTTTTAATATATTGCCAGGAAATTAAGTGCAGTTATTCACTGGAACACATGCAAACATACGTGTATAAAGCAAAAACTGAGTTTATGCAATTATAAAGAGCTTGAAATTCAATATTTGGTATGACCACCTTTATTCTTCAGCACAGTCTGAACTCTCATAGCCATAGGTCTTCGGGAATACTGAAGACTACTTCAAGGACATTCAAAGCTCTTCTTTGGATGTTGGCTCCCTTTTAGTTCTGCTCTCCATCTCGATGATCCCACACTGCTTCAATAATGTTGAGGTCCATTTTCTGGGGAAGCTAACCTACCTAGGTAGATTAAACACATTGCCAATGTGTTTGAATTCATTGTCATGCTAAATAATTAAGCTGTTGTCAGTTAGACGTTTTGCAGAATATACTGCATGGTGAATCCAAATCTGGCAGTACTTTTCTGCATTCACAATCCTGTCAACAGCCCCAACACCACTGGCTGAAATGGAGCCCCAAACAATGAGAGAGTCTCCAACATGTTTTACAAATGGCTGTAGACACTCACTGTTGTACTTCTTTTCTGACTTCCTCTGTACATACTGACAATGATTTGACCAAAAATGTCAAATTTGTGTTCTTCAATCTATCAGACACATTTTCCACTGATTCAGTCCAGTTCTTGTGTAATTTGGCAAACCTCAGTGTTTTCTTCCCGTTTCCCTTCCTCAAGAATGGCTTCTTGACAGCCACCCTTCCACTGAGACCTTTTCTGATGAGGCTTCAGTGAACAGTAGATGGATCGACTGAATGGCCAGATGCATCTCTCGGGGTCCTGCATCAGGTCTTTGCTGAATTTCTTTCAATTTCTTAAGGACGTGACTTTCAAATGTTGTTCATTTGTGCTGTTTTTCATAGATTCAACTATAGAAATGGAAACAAGTTATCCCTTTCTACATCAGGTTGCGAGTAATAATGTGCCTAAAGATAGAATATTAATAATTTTTTTTTTTTTGCTTAGTTGTCTTTTATGTGTAGACACAACACTGGTTCATCCCTTGAGTTAGGGGCCTTTTTTTGTCATTGAATGAGTCATAGGTCAGAGTTAAGCGGTTTATCAAACAACAAAAACATTCCACTGAAAACGGTCAGGGATGAGGACTGGCCTAAGTAAAAAAAGCAGCCAATGTCGAAAGAAAAACTTTTAAAGACCTCCAGAAAGAATGGAGAACTATTGCTCAAAACCAATTTAAAATGACAAGAAAGTCTGTCGCCTTAAAGGCAAAATATCAAGATATGAGGGGTTCGTGACTTTTGCACAGTACTGCAGATTACGGTTAAAGATCTTACTATTCAGCTGGTACGTCTCCACAAGGATCCAAACACCGTTGATGGCCACCACCACATCTACAGTCGCAAAAAAACTTTGATAAGAGACTTTAATCAGTATCACTGATAGCAGCTGGGAGAAGGTCAATGATTACACTTACACATAGCATACTGAAAGGCCTTTGACTTCACAAGCAAATGGATACCTAATAAAGTAGAGAGGAAAGTATCCACAATAAGGGATCAAGAGCCAATCTTATTTTGTCTGACAACAGAAGAAAAGAGAGAAAGAGAACTTTCCTTTGAAAATGAGGAAGGCTGTGTGTGGAAGATCATCAAACCAGTGTTCTCCACTGCGACGTGCCTAAACAACACACAGATTGACAGTAAATGTATATTTGAATCAACCAGAGGAGCACAAAAATAGAGCAGCTACACAGCAGAAATGTCAGGCTAATTACCTTCCATTTAAGGCCAGTGACCTCATAGAACTTATAAAAGTCCTGCAGGCTGCAACAGAACACACCACCATTAAATCAGTGACAAAGCAAATCAATGTAAAAGGATTTTCATTCTGAGAAGTGGAAGGGAGACAGTTACCTGAGCATGGTAGCCCCTGATGTGTTAAGAGCTTTGTAAGTGAGGAAGCGGTCTCTTGCAGACATGCGTGGTCTGTAAAAACGCATCAGACCATCGAACTGCTTCAGAGACACACCCATCGGTCTCTGTGTAACACAGAGAAACGTAAGAAAAGCTTAAGAAAACACCTGACAGTGTTAAAGAAAAAGGAAAGACATGTTACAAATAATAATAATTATAATAATAATTTAAAAAAAACAGGCATACCTGACGGCTAACTAACAGCTGAAAGGCGTGGTCGATAGCAGAGCGTTTGTGAAGCAAGAGAGATTTAAACTTCATTTTCTCAACATCATTAAATGTATCAAACACGACCGCCAGGAGCTGGAGAGGGGGGCACAGACGGCGATGATGAGTAACTGGGAAAACTTCAAGCCATGTGTATTTTCAATAGGACTCAAAGACATCTCAGAAATTGTGAAAAAAAACAAGCTTCTTCTACCAGGTTCATGATAAAGTAGAGCTCGATAGAGAGGTATACAATGAAGAAAACACAGGACCAGCGGTTCTTGGAGTATGCTGGCATCATCACATCAGGGAAACTACACAGTGAAAGAGAGATGCCATCAGATGCAGACCGAGTCATAAGATGCAAAAAATGAAAAAAATGTGGAAGCAGATTAAGCAAAAGTGGTAAAAGGATTTATGAGAAGCTCTAAACGTGGTGAGCACTGCTTACATGCCCCATGTGTAAAGATAACCAAGCGGCAGTAGTACGTGTATTGCCGTGCTTACTTTGCTGTGGTTAGCAGCACAAACAGGCTGACAAGGCTGTTCTCCATAGTGTTGAAGTACTGTGGTGAGAGGATAGGGTTCAAGACAGGAAATATGACCAGACACAAAACTGGCACAAAGAGAAGAACCACCCAAATCGCTGAAATGACATAACTCAAACAAACTCTTGTAAGTGAGATGGAAGACTCAACATACCGGATCAGAGGTGTTCGTGGAGAAGAGACAGAAGCCTGGAGGACACAAAGAGCTAATCAAATACAAACATTAACAAAAACAGCTTTCTTCATAAGGCGTTTCCTCTGCTTGAATAAACAAGTTTAACAAATAGAGGACAGAAAATAATCAAAGTGTTTTTTTATGCACTCTTACCAAGAATAGCAAATATAACCATGAAGAAAAGCAGCAGCAGGAGGATGTCAATAAAAGGCGGGAGAGACTGGAAGATCTGACGCAAGTTTCTGATTGGATGAAAGAAACCTCGTCAGTGACAACTGCCTTGTGGGTGGCCACAATAGAAAACAAAAGAACTTCTCAGAAACATTTGTTAGCAAGATAGATGGAGCTGAAATCTCACTGAGTTTGTTTAATTTTGTCTGGCTTTACAAACCTACAGAGTTGAGTCACCATTTTCTTTCATATGACAAGACTTTTGCTTGGAGCCCGGGCAGGGATGACTAGTCTCTCTGTTCCCGCTAGTATTTTCCAGTATGCAAGTCAAATTTGTGCTCAATCAAAAATGTAATGTCTACTTTGTGGCAATGACTTGGGCCAGACTGAATCTGTGTGTGTGTGAGTGTGTAGGTCATTATTTACCTGCGCACAGCACCACAATATCTACAGTCCACCAGGAATATTGGTCTGAGCGCTCTGGTCACTCGCATGTGAGAAGTTTGTCGGATCAGAACCACTATGGCCTCCACAAACTGTACCAGTAACACACACGTCTGTGCAAAGAGAGAAGACAACATGTACAGTGTAGGATAATGAAAGCTGAATCCCAAACTTTAACATCAGATCTGCAGATAGCAAAGTTTAATCGCCTTTCTTCAGACTAATCCCTAATTTAGACGTCTGTTGGGAATCTTTGTATCACCTACGTAAGTGGTCGACGTCATTGCTCACATTTATGCTTGTGTGTGTGTGTGTGGTGTGTTACATGTTAATTAGTGTGTGGTCATGTCCCGATGTTTTATACGTGATGGTAACTGATAGAAAAAAGATTAAGTGCTGCTAATGTTTTTCCCTCTTGGGTCCTCGCTTTTTGTTGTGCTCAGTTTTTTTTGTGTGTGTGTGTGTGTCTTTTCCCCAGAAGCAAACATATCTATCCCTCTGTTTTCCCATTTTTTTGTACACTCATTTAAAGTCATCTGTGATTATTAGTAGATACAACTATGGTATGAATTTGAAAAACCCAGTTGACTTTGAGTTATCATATTCACGAGGTTTTTTAGAAAACATGACCTCTGACCGTAACTGAGATCCACACAATGTAACAGCAACCCGACTGCCACACACACGCACAATAACTATGAAATTATTAACATGTAACAGTTACCTTAACCACTGTCCTCTTGTGCCGTATGAAGGTGTGGAAGCCTAACCAGCGGAGTTTCATGCATAGCTCAAATGCTACCATAACCAAAGCCAGCAGCTCCAGCGTGGCATGGACCTGAATGACATCAAATACACAAGTTATAAAGGAAACTAGCCACTCATTAGTCATTTTGTTAGGTACACCTATTAAACTGCACATCAACACAAGTCTTTAATGAGCCAATCACATGACATATCACATGGTGTTTAGGCATGTCAAGGGAACCTGCTGGTAGAACTGGTGTACACAACATGAAAGCATGGATCCCTCCTGTTTTGGGGTTATGATTCATGATGCTAGTGGTGTAATGAGAGACATTTTCTAGGCACACTTTGGGCCCCTTAGTACCAACTGAGCATCTTTAAACAAACCAAATTGTTGCTAATCATTTGGATCGCTTTATTCAATTCAATTCAATTCAATTTTATTTATATAGCGCCAAATCACAACAAATGTCGCCTCAAGGCGCTTCATAGATACAGAGAAAAGCCCAACAATCATATGACCCCCTATGAGCAAGCACTTTGGCGACAGTGGGAAGGAAAAACTCCCTTTTAACAGGAAGAAACCTCCGGCAGAACCAGGCTCAGGGAGGGGCGGCCATCTGCTGCGACCGGTTGGGGTGAGAGAAGGAAGACAGGATAAAAGACATGCTTGTGGAAGAGAGACAGAGATTAATAACAGATACGATTCAATACAGAGAGGTCTGTTAACACATAGTGAGTGAGAAAGGTGACTGGAAAGGAAAAACTCAATGCATCATGGGAATCCCCCGGCAGCCTACATCTATTGCAGCATAACTAAGGGAGGATTCAGGGTCACCTGGTCCAGCCCTAACTATATGCTTTAGCAAAAAGGAAAGTTTAAGCCTAATCTTAAAAGTAGAGATAGTGTCTGTCTCCCGAATCCAAACTGGAAGCTGGTTCCACAGAAGAGGGGCCTGAAAACTGAAGGCTCTCCCTCCATTCTACTTTTAAATACTCTAGGAACAACAAGTAGGCCTGCAGAGCTGAGAGCGAAGTGCTCTAATAGGGTGATATGGTACTACAAGGTCATTAAGATAAGATGGGGCCTGATTATTTAAGACCTTGTATGTGAGGAGCAGGATTTTGAATTCAATTCTGGATTTAACAGGAAGCCAATGAAGGGAAGCCAAAACAGGAGAAATATGCTCTCTCTTTCTAGTCCCTGTCAGTACTCTTGCTGCAGCATTTTGGATTAACTGAAGGCTTTTCAGTGAGTTTTTTTGGACATCCTGATAATAATGAATTGCAGTAGTCCAGCCTGGAAGTAATAATGCATGAACTAGTTTTTCAGCGTCACTCTGAGACAGGATATTTCTAATTTTAGAGATGTTGCGCAAATGGAAGAACGCAGTCTTACATATTTGTTTAATATGTGCGTGAAGGACATATCCTGGTCAAAAATGTCTCCAAGGTTCCTCACAGTGTTACTGGAGGCCAAGGTAATGCCATCCAGAGTAAGAATCTGGTTAGATACCATATTTCTAAGCTTTTCAGCGCCGAGTACAATGACCTCAGTTTTATCTGAGTTAAGAAGCAGAAAGTTAGTGGCCATCCAAGTCTTTATGTCTTTAAGACATTCCTGCAGTTTAACTAATTGGTGTGTGTTATCTGGCTTCATGGACAGATAGAGCTGGGTGTCATCTGCATAGCAGTGAAAATGTATGCTATGTCTTCTAATGATGCTGCCTAGGGGAAGCATGTATAATGTAAACAGAATTGGTCCTAGCACTGAACCCTGTGGAACTCCATAATTAACCTCAGTGTGTGAAGAGGACTCTCCATTTACATGCACAAATTGGAGTCTATTAGATAGATATGATACAAACCACTGCAGTGCAATACCTGTAATACCTACAGCATGTTCTAATCGCTCTAATAGGATATTATGGTCAACAGTATCGAACGCCTGCACTAAGGTCAAGAAGGACAAGCACAGAGATGAGTCCACTGTCAGAGGCCATAAGAAGATCATTTGTAACCTTCACTAAAGCTGTTTCTGTGCTGTGATGAACTCTGAAACCTGACTGAAACTCTTCAAATAAACCATTCCTCTGCAGATGATCTGTTAGCTGTTTGACAACTACTCTTTCAAGGATTTTTGATATGAAAGGAAGGTTGGAGATTGGCCTATAATTAGCTAAGACTGCTGGGTCTAGAGATGACTTTTGAGTAAAGGTTTAACTGCAGCCACCTTGAAGGCCTGTGGTACATAGCCGATTATTAGAGATAGGTTGATCATATATAAGATCGAAGAATTAATCAATGGCAGGACTTCTTTGAGCAGTTTTGTAGGAATGGGGTCTAAAAGACACGTTGATGGTTTGGAGGAAGTAACTATTGAAGTTAACTCAGAAAGATCAATTGGAGAAAAGAGTCTAACTTAACATCAATGAAACTAAGAGTAGCTGTAGATAATATTACATCTGTGGGATGATTATTGGTAATTTTTTCTCTAATGATAAAAATTTTATTTGTGAAGAAGTTCATGAAGTCATCACTAGTTAACGTTAAAGGGATGGTTGGCTCAAAAGAGCTCTGACTTTTTGTCAGCCTGGCTACAGTGCTGAAGAGAAACCTGGGGTTGTTCTTATTTTCTTCAATCAGTGATGAGTAGTAAGCTGTTCTGCTTTGCGGAGGGCTTTCTTATAAAGCAACAAACTATTTCTCCAGGCTAAATGATGATCCTCTAAATTTGTGACACGCCATTTCCTCTCCAGATTACGAGTCATCTGCTTTAGGGTACGTGTTTGGGAATTATACCACGGGGTCAGGTACTTCTGATTAGAGACCTTAGTTTTCACAGGAGCTACAGTATCCAGAGTCGTACGTAGTGAGGAGGTGAAATTATTAACAAGATAATCGACCTCTGTTGGGGTAGCGTTCAGATAGCTGCTCTGCTCTGTGTTGGTACAGGGCATTGACGATGATAACAGTGGCTGGATTATATTCTTAAACTTAGTTACAGCGCTTTCAGAAAGACATCTACTTTGATAAAGTCTACTCTCCACTGCTGTGTAATCGATTATTGTAAATGTAAATGTTATCAAGAAATGATCAGACAGGAGAGGGTTTCAGGAAACACTGTTAAATGTTCAGTTTCTATGCCATATGTTAAAACAAGATCTAGAGTGTGATTAAAGTGGTGGGTGGGTTCTTTTACATTTGAGAGAAACCCTTTGAGTCTAACAACAGATTAAATGCCATGTTGAGGCTGTCATTTTTAGCATCAACATGGATGTTAAAATCACCCACAATAATTATTTTATCTGAGCTCAGAACTAAATTAGATATAAAGTCTGAGAAATCAGACAGAAACTCTGTGTAAGGCCCAGGTGGACGATAGATGATAACAAGTAAGACTGGTTTCTGAGTTTCACAGCTGGGGTGGACGAGGCTAAGCATCAGGCTTTCAAATGAATTAAAAGTCTGTCTAGGTCTTTCATTAATTAATAGACTGGTGTGAAAAATTGCTGCCACACCGCCCCCTCGACCTGTGCTTCGAGATTTCTGGTAGTTAGAATGACTCGGGGGTGTTGATTCATTTAAACTAACATAATCATCCTGCTGCAACCAGGTTTCTGTAAGGCAGAGTAAATCAATTTGTTGATCAATTATTAAGTCATGTACTAACAGAGACTTGGAGGAGAGAGACCTAATATTTAATAATCCACATTTCACTGTTTTACTCTTTGGTTCAGATGTGGATACTGTATTGTTCTTTCTTTGTAAATGTTTAAGTTGTTTGTTGCTGGTTTTTAGTTTGTTTTTTGTCTTTTTGGAAGCAGACACAGTCTCTATGGAGATGGGTTTTTGGGGGGGTAGCAGGAGGAGAGAAGCTGCAGAGAGGCGTGTAAGACTGCAACTCTGCTTCCTGGTCCCAACTCTGGATAGTCATGTTTTGAGGGTTTAATAAATTTGTCCATATTTCTAGAAATGAGAGCTGCTCCATCCAAAGTGGGATGGATGCCGTCTCTCCTAACAAGACCAGGTTTCCTCCAGAAGGTTTGCCAATTATCTATGAAGCCCACATCATTTCTGGGACACCACTCAGACAGCCAGCAATTTAAGGAGAACATGCGGCTAAACATGTCACTCCTGGTCTGATTGGGGAGGGGACCAGAGAAAACTACAGAGTCCGACATTGTTTTGGCAAAGTTACACACCGATTCAATATTGATTTTAGTGACCTCCGATTGGCGTAACCGGGGTGTCATTACTGCCGACGTGAATTATGATTTTATTGAATTTACGTTTACCCTTAGCCAGCAGTTTTAAATTTCCTTCAATGTCGCCTGCTCTGGCCCCTGGAAGACAATTGACTATGGTTGCCGGTGTCTCTAGCTTCACATGTCTGAGAACAGAATCACCAATTACCAGAGTTTGACCCCCAGCGGGTGTGTCACCGAGTGGGGAAAAACGGTTAGACACATGAACGGGTTGGTGGTGTACCTGGGGCTTCTGTTTAGGACTACGCTTCCTCCTCACCTCCTTTATGACCACATTGTGTCCATCTACTGATGGCTGCTTCTAGCAGGACAACACACCATGTCACAAAACTAATCTCAAACTGAGACAGAGAGTTCACTGTCCTCAAATGGCTTCCACAGTCACCAGATTTCAATCAGAGCCCCTTTGGGATGAACTGAAGATTCTCATCACGGATGTGCAGCCAACAAATCTGCAGCGACTGTGTGATTCTATCATGTCTATGAGCAATGTTTCCTGCACCTTGATAAATCTGCAGAATTAGCACAGTTCTGAAGAGGAAAAGGGTCCAACCCAGTGTTATCAAGATGTAAATCAGAAAGTGGCCTGCGACTGTAAGGTAAAGTTGTGTTTTTAGTTCATATTAGTAAGTTAGCGAGTAGAGATTCACTCACATAGACATCCAGGCGCAGTGAGGGTACAGCAGGAGCCTCGCACAGTGAGAGCATCAGCAGCAGCAGGCCTGTCAGCAGCTCCATCATGTAGAACAGGTGGTTGTGCGCAAACAGGTACGCCGCAAGCGCCTTTGGGTTTCGAGGGTGAGTGAAGAACTTATCATTGTTCTCTCCTTCCTACACAGAAAATGTAAAAGTTACACATTTGTGCATACAAGTTGGCAAAAGTGATGGATGTGTGGATATGAACGTTTCTAATTTTTTAAACAGCTTTAATTCCCTGAGTGTTGTTTTTTTTTTAATTGGTATTTTAAATTTTTTTCTTCCACGGGAGACATAACAGAAAATGTTTTTCTGCACTTAATTTAAACTGAGCAGAACTCAACATTCAGACCAACGATGTAAAAAGAACTTCTCAAAGGCATACAAATGCACATGTGTGCTTACTGTTATTTTTAATTTGCAGCTCTTCAAATGATTTAAAACAGGCCAACCAAATCTAGGAGCCACTGCCAATTTTAGAAAGTAAAACATTCAGACATTGATAAGAGACACACAGATAAATATTGATTGACAGCAGCTTTCTTGTCTGATTTATCAGTGTTTATGAGTTTGTTCTTTGACATTAATGTTGCACTGGTTGGATATTCAAACATGTTGTGAGAAAGAGAGAGACTTTAAAACAGTAATTTATTTGTAATAAAGATTGCTTCTTTCCCTAAAAAGAAAATTAAAAGCAAACCGACCAGTACTGGCCAACTTGGCATCTCCATCGTATCAGTTCAAAGGTTTTACAAATCCATAATCTACATTCTGTTGAATGTGTCGATACCATTATAAAAGTCCGATTTTTGCCTAAACGCTGTGTATAAATCAACAAATCTGCCAATAATCAACCAATGAAATCAGTCGGGTATAATTTTTACACCAATTGTGGCTTTTTAAAATACAGTTACAAAACCTTATGAGGTTATGTTTTTGTATCAGCAACAAGACAAAAATCCCATTTTTGGCAAAAAGTTCCTTTCATGTACATCAACACTGCCTTTGTATTTTATTTTGCACAGTTTTGCATGTTTATAGATTTATAACATCCTGCAGCTTTTCAGGATGTAAATATAGCTCACAGGGAGAGGACAAGGTTTAACCATCTACAAGTAATGCAGTGTAGAAGGTATAATAAAACTATAATGTGATCATGTGAATGAGGGCATACACTAATAAATGCAGCAATGCTCTGGTTGTAAATACCTGCAGGTAGATGGCTGCCTCTTGGTAGTTCATCTCCCAGCTTTGTCGCAAGGACACATTTTGGGATCTGTAGTTTTGTGGGCCAGGCGTTGAGATCACAGCATTGTTAACTACGTCATAACTGCCTCCTCCATCTGGAAGACAAGACTTAATTGTGAGTGTTCTCATACACCCCTTATTTATGTGAGTCACACAAAGGGGTATCCGCCTACCAATGCATTCTAGTTCTAACTGTAAGGCAAAGGATGAAGTCACTACAGGGCTCTCGATATGCGACTGATCTTCACGGAAACCAGCTGCCTGTGTGTGCGAACTCTCCATTTGTCAGTCTGGATTCATCAGCTGTGTGACGGTATTAACATCCCTCACTTCCAAGGACCAAGTGTACATGTGTGTCACAGTCACAGTATGCTGGTCTCGTTCCAGCATCAATACACATCTGGAGATACAGATGGCCAGACATTCCACACAGACCTGATGCAAACAACAGAAACCAAGTCACAAGTGGATCTGGATGAAATCCTTACAGATCCGGAAATATCCCGGAGATCAAAAGGACTCTGGAGAGCGGACCCCTTTTAAAATGATCACAGATGTTCTTGAGGTTCCGCACTTGTAGTTCTTTGAGAATCAGTTGCTTGTTTTGGAACAAAAGTCACACAGAAGAGTGATATTACATTTTTTGCCAGACTGAAAAATTACCTCCTCCTGACTCTGTGGCACAACGTGAACCTTGATCCCAGTGCTGCCAGTCAGTAATAAAGTGTGCTTTCAATCACATCACATTTGCTATTAAGCCTCTGTCATACCACAAACAGGATGCAGGGACGAGACAGAAAAACCACAAAAGGAACTGATTTTGCAATACCAGACGACAGCGAGTGACTAACTTCGGAAGACACGAAACTCCTATGTTAGGAGGAACAAATAAACATAATATTGTATAAATTAAGTCAAGTGACCAAGATAAAATCCAGACAAAGTCAGTATTCAAACTCAAGCCTGATCCCAGGTTCTTCCTCAAACAAAGCTGTCCCTCCATGCGGCTTTCTGCAGCTGCATACTTTACTGTGGCGCAAGTCTGTTGGGGTACGCTTCCCACACACTGTAGATCACATATTTTCTCTTCGGGCACGACTCCTTAGAATCCAATGTGCTGCAGGTCACAGATGTTTTCTATCCACCATGACAGCAGCAAACTGAGCTGAAACGAGAAGCTTAAGTTCCAATCCAGTGGCAGCCTACCCGTTACTCTGACAGAAGTACACCCATCGTCTGCTGTGTGCCACTCCGACCACTCATTTGTTTGAGAACAATAATACGTTTGAAGCTCCCAGTCAATAACACAGTGACGTCAGGCTCACATAAACAGATCCAGCAGTCATGTCTACTTGTCCCAGAAAAATAAAGGGTCCGGAACATGGGCAATAAAAACTAAATTCCTCACTTCTATCCAAGCATGTGATTTGTCACTCAAGTGGTAAGAGGCAGCTTTATTTCATAGAGTCCAGGTTCATACTCCCTCTATTTCCAGAAGGCTTTGGCAGCAAGCAGGCAAGAACAGCAGGACTTGTCCCACTTGTACACCACTCCCATATATGACAGAAAAAACACTCCTCTCCTCTTCCTGTTCATGCCAGAGCTAGAGAAAATGATACTCACACACACGCACACGCACACAAACACACTCTACCCATATGCACTGGGGAGGGGCTGAGGGGCACACAGTTCTAAGCTGAGCCAGCAGCTTTTCAGATGGGTCATTTTGTAGCTTATATGTGAGGAAAACAAAGGCAGCAGGATTACTATGTCAAGCAGATGCACAGATACTCATACATGCTCCACCCACACGTGATCCCAGAGCCTGGTGGACAATCTGTTTTCTCCATTCAAACAGCAGATCCTGGATGTGCAACATATATGCAGCTGACTGTCAACATTACAGCACTTCTGACTGCACCAGTGCATTATGGTAAGTTGAAAAAACAACATTAACTCCATCTATATACAGCTATAATAAAATAAACAGTTTATGCAAACGCTCCTCTCTGAATACTGTAGTGTACAGTAAAAACAACCATCAGAGTTCAATACTCAGCTGACATTTTATCTGGAGTACCTTTAGAAAAGTATTGATTGAACTGTTTTTATTTAAATACCTGGTGTCAACCATCCAAAGCGATAAACAGCAGCACGAGAGAGATGAAGAAGAGAGTGCAGGCAAGGTGGAGTGGTTGGAGACAAATGCCACCAGAGGTGGTTTGTGAAGGACAGCAGCAAGAGTGAAATTGAAGGTTTACAAAATGATAGTGAGACCTGCTGCAATGTACAGTTTGGAAATGGTGGCTGTGACAAGACAAAAAAAAAAAAAAAACAGAAGGCAGAGGTGGAGGTGGCAGAGTTTTGATTAGGAGTCACCAGAATGGACAGGATTAGAGATGCGTATATCAGAGGGACAGATCAGGCAGTGGGCTTAGGAGACAAACTTCAAGGGGCAAGGTACAGTGGAGAGATAGTGGATGTATTTAACAAAGGATCCTGAACATGGAGCTGCCAGGCAGGTGAAAAGGAGGAAGAGCACAGAGAAGATTCAAGGGTGTAGACAAAAAGAGAGGGTTGCCAGGACAAAGGAAGATGTAGGAATAGGGTGAGATAGAGGGAGATAATCTGCTGTGGTGACCTATGAAGTGAGCAGCCAAAAGAAGAAGCAGACTGAACCTGTACAGAAGTAGTGATTTAACTTATTAAATCTTAGAAACTTGGGTCTGTTGTAATTTTGACCCTAATAGTGTATTTAAAATGTTGGGGGTGAACGAACCCCCAACACCACAGCCTTCTTAAAGGTGGGGATTATTACACAGGTGTTACACAGGAGTGCATTAGTTTTGGTGTGCTTTCTCAATGGGATCTGTGTATTACTTGTATGTCTACTGCGACAGCATTACAGTAGAGACACCAAACCACTTCCCCCGATCATGTTCCTTTCCTTGATGTATATGTGCATTGTTTGCATTGCTTGACTACAGAGGTATGTGATGATATCACTGTATAGACTTACTTTCGTCTCCTCTTTCAGGCTCCTCGCTGAGCAGACCACTATTTGCTTCGTCCCAGGTTAAGATGAGAGGCACATCGTCGTCAGTCTCCATGCTAGCTAGCAGATAAACAGACTGCAACCTGCTTGGAATTCCACCCTTTTGTCAGACTTAATATAAGCTACCTAACAGCTAAATAAGTGTAAGGTTTTCTCCGCAAACAGCAGTAGAACTGCACATCTTGTTGAGGACGGACGGCAGGGTTAGATATTAGCAGACAAACCGAACAGTTTCTATCCTGTGTTAAATGCAAGTTCAAATATCGATAGTAGAATAGTAAAAAACAGGCTCTAGCGCCTTTTACAGTATGCTAAACAGACATGGGGTTGGGGAGCTTACAGATTTGGTGTCTTCCTTGTCACAAATATCTATCTCCGATTTAACTGGCTCGCTGTCACGCAGGCTAACAAGCTGTCCGTCTGGGTCCATCGCGGCAGCACCATTTCCGCACAGCTACACAACTAATTTGATTACACATAGAACGGATAACCACTCACAGCCAATTGACATCTAGCTTTATCTTTTTGAGAGCAACATTATGTACAAGAACGACGCCGCAAAAACTCTAGAGATACCTACAACTTATGGGCAGAACTGGATAAACAAACTTTTACGACACTAGCAGCAGTTAACGGCAGGCTAAGTAATAGTGATGGGTCGTTCGCGAACGAAATGGCTCTTAGAGCCGACTCTTTGAAGTGAACGACGCGAGCCGGCTCCTTATTGGGAGCCGTGAGTTGTTTTTTTTTTCTTTCTCTCACCCTCTCTCTCGCCCTTTTTTCCGCTAAACTCCGCACGCGCGGCCTGTACTTTGCGCTGGGCAGAGGGGGGAGGGGCGTTAGTTACACTCGCAGTAGCACAGGAACAGAGCCAGAGAGAAAGAGAGCGAGGGACAACAACGTCACATTAGAAAGGTATAGTGATCATCCACTATTTTCAGTTGCAGATGATAAAGGATTCAGAAATCATGCAGGCCCATATGACAGAGAATGTGCATCTTCTTTTTGTTTTAATATTTTAATTTATATTTAATTGTGTTGTGGTTTGCAGTGTTTTGTGTTGTTTCACGTTAAATTTATTTAAAAGGAAAAAGCTGAAAATTTAAATAGTTAAAAGTCTAAAATGTAAATAGTTGTTCTTTGTATTATATGATTTAATTATTACATTTTATGTGGAGTGAATAAATAAAGTATATTTATGGTGGCCCTTAGAGAAAAAGCACGTACAAACTCCAAAACACATACAAACTCAGAAGCACGTACAAACTCCAAAACACGTACAAACTCCTAAGCATGTACAAACTACAAAACACGTAAAAACTCAGAAGCACGTACAAACTACAAAACACGTAAAAACTCAGAAGCACGTACAAACTCAGAATCATGTACAAAAGACAACAGAAGTGCTCCAGGATGCTAGGGCGCAGTGTTGAGCTTTTGTTACCTAGTGGCTACACAAGCCAGGAAGTATCAACAACCGGATTTGGTGTGTGGTTGTAACAGGTAAATTAATTTTTTTTTTAATTATTTGAATAAATATGAGTGCTTGTCTATAAATACACAAACAATACACACATGCTTTCAATTGTGTAATTTAAGTGATCTGGGTAGCTCTGTTTTGGAAGTTCAGTTAACGCTAGAAATGTGTTTTGGAGTTGTACGTGCTTTAGAGTTTGTACATGCTTTGTCTCTAGGGGCCATATATAAACATATATAAATAAAACCACTTTTTTTACATTAGTAATTCCTTTTCTGCATAATTTTATATTATTGTTAATGATTAAATAATTAAAGCAACAAAACAACCTGAAGAGCCGGTTCGGAGCCGACAGAGCCGACTCTTTTTAGTGAGCCGAGCGGAAAGAGCCGGGTCTCTAAAAAGAGCCGGCTCTCTAAAAAGAGCCGGCTCTCTAAAAAGAGCCGGAAATCCCATCACTACTAAGTAAGTTACCATGCATATTTCCAAAGTAAAAGTCGGCAATTTTAACACATCATAGTATATTAATTTAAAGCTAATACCTGTATGAATTTGTTTGAAATATGGTAAAGTATTCATATATGTGTGTATATTTTGTCAACATAAGCAATCTGTAATATGATCCGATGCTGATCATATTACAGATGGCTATTTGGTATCCTAGCAACAGGAAAACAAATAAAACACACACTTACTGAGGGACGTCTACAGGTATGTAGTTTAGCTAACTTTGTATATTACACAACTAAAGTAAAAGCTGCTTATGTGCCACAAGCAAACAAAAACCGAGAACAACCTTTTCATTTTTTAAATTTACGATGTGTTGTTTAGAACGTTTACTACTCACAGTACTATAGATACTTAACTGGCTCGCTAATAAGAAAATTAATTTACCAGGTATAAAATAAAACCAATACAGTACTTCACAAAGACTTTAGACTAAAACTAAGATAGAAAAGTAACTTCTCTTATGTGTAAAATACATTGTCAGACAGGTTTTGTTTAAGCGATTTCTTGATTCAGCAGGTCTGACAGTAATAGTTAGTGAAATTAAACTGAGCTTTCCAAAAATGTGGTTGATCACATGATTAAATACTTTTTGTCCCTTAATAAATTAAGTCATCATTTAACAACTGCATTTTTTATTTATTCTGGTTGTCTTTGTCTAATATTTAATTTAGTTTTATGATTTAAAACAAGTAAGTGTGACATATAGAGTAAAGTGAAATATACAAACTCGTGCTAATTTTTTTCATAGAACACACTGCCTTTATCAAAAGCTAAGACACAGCTAAAACCAGACTTCTTTTTTTTTTTTTCTCCAGTCGAAGCCACTGAGTGTCGACATGTCTGAAGATTGGTTGGCATTGCTGCCAAACAGCCAGTCAGAAGATGGTTGCTTAGTACAGAGCAAGCACCTCTCTAGTGAGGCTCAAAATATTTTAAGCATACTTGAAAACTGCATCAGTAAAATTGAGACCACAGCAGCTCTGCCCGCTCTCCTCCACCTTAACAGTAAGTCTGAGATTGTTGACAAGGACTTGAGCAAGGCACTTGAAAAACATTGGATTTTAGTGGAAAGACTGGAGAAACTAGAAAGTCTCAAACAGGAGTCCGTTGAAGAACAAATAAGAGATGCCAGGATCGGAGGAGAGAAGGAGAGAGCTCAGCTTGGGAATGATCTCAAGAACTCTGTCAGGGATATTCTCCGTTATTGCCGAGCCCATTCAGATGGCATTATTGGCTTGAGGGCAGAACTAGATATAAAAATAGAGGGAAATGAGTACAAATTAATTAAAGGATTAAAGGTGCTTCATAGCCACATGGTAGAAAAGTTTCTGATCAGCCCAGACGAGGAGCTACAGCTCATCACAAAGCAGAAAGAGTTTTCATCCTCTGCAAAAGATCTGGAGAAAAATATTTCACTGGAGGAAGAAGAAGTAGCTAAAGCTATACAGCAAGTAGATGCTGAGGTAAGTTGTCAAGGCTTTTTCATTAGCAGCCAGAGAAGCAGAATCTTCCTTTCTTCCATCTTCTCACCTCCTATCCATTGCTTTTGATATCACAGATTTCCCAGAAGGAGAACACAATCAAACACTTGGAAAGTTTGCTGCAGGCGTGCAGCCCTCAAGAAGGTGATGTGTCAGATGATAACATGTCGCCTTTTGAAGACAAACAGGTGCAGGCACACATTCAGGTGTCAAAGCTGAAGCAGGACCGTTTACAGCAGGAAATTGATCAACTGAAAATTCAGCTCAAAAATGTTGTGCTTGAGAACAGACAGGCTGAGAGATTACTCCAAGAGGTACGTTTAGTGTAACAATAAGGTTTCATGTTTTACTTGTGGTAGTGTATTTGGTTTTCATTAAACTCATGTTCACTGTTATTGTTTTTTGGCAGAAAAAAGAAAAGATGCAAGGGAAAATTGACTCCTTAATCCAAAAGTTTGACAACGAAATAGGAGAAATCCAGGTACAAACTTTCCACTGCAAAGTACTGCAAAGTACCAGAAATAGTCTGTAAAATATTAACATGGGGTCTTTCTACAAACTTATTACTCATTACTATATTCAGAATATGTCCCTAAAATATTATGTTAAGGTTATCACAGTTGCACAGTATGTGACACCTCACAATAAACTGGGTAAACTGTATGCCGCAGTATCCTGGCTAATCCTGCCATGCAAAGTTGTGACATTTATTGTATTTACAGTACAGTACCAGCTCAATATTAACACGTGACAGCCCTGTACACTTAATGACAAGTTTTGACACCTAAGGTTATATCAATAAAGATGTAGTTTGATGACCATTAGAATAGGTTCCTGTATAGAGAACAATCCCAGTCAGTTTGTTCAGGAAGCAGGCCCGAAACCACTCAGTTCAGAAAAGAAAAACAATGGTTACCCCTAGTAAGCATCCAATGGGGAAAGTGTTTACACATTTAATTTTCAATTTTACACATAAAACTTTATGTATTTTATTATTAAAGTTTATGTAACTTTAATATTTATTCTATGAGCTCATTGTAATTGGTAAATCAGCTGGTTCTTATAACGTTTCTACTTGAGCACTCAAAACAACTTAGGTTCATAATCTTGCCCAAGGATACTGTGGCATACAGGCTGAAACAGCCAGGGATTCAAGCACCTTGTACTAGCAGATGATCTGCTCTATCACAGCATATAAAATAACATCCAAGTTTCTATGCTTTAAAATCCATAACTGTTGTATTTACTCTTGTATAACATCTGGAAATAAAGGTGTTGTCCTGGGTTTTCTTTTAGGTCATTGTTACCTTTTTATGTCCTTAGTAAATTAAGGATGCTCAGTGTCAGTGAAAGCATTTCTTATATTTTCACCACTTTTCTGTTTTTTCTTCACTCCACAACCATATCCACTGCCATCTCCCTCTTCTCCACTTTTGACACAACACACCCCCAATGACACCATCGTCTTTCTCAGGCCAAACTGGAGGTGAATGAAAATGCTTATGAAATGGAGGACAATGAGCGGAAGAAGTTTGAGAAACCCTTTTCTACCCTGGAGATGGAGTACAATCAGATCCAGGAGAGGAGGCGGCTGGCTGAAGAGAAGAGACAGGAGGAGATCAGAGAGCTGGAGTTGAAGACCAAAGCTGCCATTCTGATCCAGGCCTGGTGGAGAGGCTACAGCGTTCGCAAGGCCTTAAAGAATAAGGCCAAAAGCAAAAAGGCCAAAAGGGACAAAGGAAAGGGCAAAGGCAAGAAGACCAAATAAATCATGCCTTATTCCATCAGTGTTTCTTTGCCAAGACACACTCCTCTTGTAGAGTGTGAATGTTGTTTTGTTTTTAAATGAAGTATTTATGTTTCCAGCTAGTATTTCCTGTTTTGTGTGTTGAGTAGTTTCTGTGGCTCTGTGTTACTTATAAAAACAAAAGTTAATATTTACATTCTGAGTTGATGTTGTCAACATCATTAGAGTCATTAGACTGAAAAAACACCAGATAGAGTAGCATTTGTATTTGTCAATGTCAACAAAAAAGAGTTTGGATGTGAATTCAGCTCTGCATGGGTGTGTTTGATTGACTTCTGTTAACACATCTGTAGTTCTTTTGCAGCAAATGTCCACCACATGTAAACTCCACTTTTCACTGGAAACAGATGAAATCAGCCAAATCAGTTCAAAGGGGGACCGATCCACACAGTATAAGAGCTGCTGTTGAATCTAAAGACCATAGGGGGGCAGTGCAGACCCCTGTGTGCTGAATGATGTACATTACATTGTTGTTATTTGGTAGTCATAAACAGAAAGCAGGGAGTGAAGCCCTGGTATTGCATATTTATTGTTTAACCCATCAATCTAGCCTTTCTCTTCCTAATTATCCTTATCCTGAGTAAACGCTGGACGGGTTGCCAATCTGACACAGGGCTAACACAGAGAGATAGGCATCCATTCACACTCACATTCACACCTATGAGAGAACCCACGCAAACATGGGGAGATGCAAACTCCACACAGAAATGCCCCAGCTTCACTCACTGTGAGGTAACAGTGCTTAAAATCTAAAAAGCTGGTACACTTTTCACTAGATTCACATCAGAATTATTAGTCAAGCTCCGGTCATTAGAACAAGGTTCTATTGGTTACTCACTGAAGTCAGTAAGTGTATTAAGGTGCACTGTGAGGTTATTAGAGTACTCGCCAATATTTAGGTTTCACAGTGTAAGATCTTAATACAAGTTCACTGCCTTTAACTCTAAAGTTCAGTGAACTCAGGACTAACTTTAAATGAACTATTCAATGATAATTATGTGGATTTATAGGTAAAGAACGGAAATTTACTTAAAGGGGTTTTGTTTGTTTGTTTGTTTTACATTCACCTGTGTCTGGGATTTCTTCTTTTTATATCAAGTGTGACATGTTTTTTGTCTGCATCCTTTTCAAGATAGTTTCCTGTTTCTCTGTCATTCATAGCTACACCTCCCTCTCATTTCACAGTATCTTCACATCTTACACCGCATTTCACAGACGTTTAAGGTCACCATCCTGATCTGTCTCAATCCAAGTATTTTCTTTGCTGTATGTTGAATGTAGTTCTACTTTTTCTTGTTCATTATACAGGTGATCTGATTCAAGAAGCAGACTAGACATGTGGTGTACCCAATGGTCACTGATTAAAGTTTGATCCAGGATTGTACCTGGTTAGTTCAGAGTAAGTTTTCTCCAGCTGTGGAACCAGGACAGCTGATTGTTCTTAGAGTCCTCCAGACTCAGCTTTGGTTCACTCTGAACATCTTACACCTGTGCGTTGTTTCTCTGATAGAGCATCTGCATGTCTTCATACTGTAACACACATTAGGGTGTATCCTCCAAAACAAATGTCGCCATCTGCTCAAATCACATTAAAAGGTTTTTTTTTGCTTTTGTCAGAGGCAGCTCATCTGAAACAAAAGCCATCCCTGTTAGTATGATTATTGTAACTTTTTTTGATTAAAAAGAAAATAGGAAGAAGCAGTAAGATAACCTATTTTAGACAACAGTATGTATATTAAAGTAGTGTTTCTACTGTTTAGGCCATCTTTGAGAGATGAGTCAAGATTTAGAGCAGCCAGCCATAACAACCAAACAATGTTCAGGAGTTTTGGAGCCTTTTTAAAAGTGTAAACGTTTGGGAGCTTTGGAAATGGCATGTTTTGAAAACAACAGATTAGTAATTAGAAAAATATTTTTATGACAGACACTTTGTTTGGTTGTTAGGAAACATCTTTGACTTCCACACAGTCACAGCATGTGAAATATTTAGAATTGAGTTGCATAGTAACATGCAGTTTGTTACATTCAGAACATATAAGGTACTTACAGAAACCTTTGTGTTAAATTATGCACCAAGTTGAGATACTTAGTCAAAACAAATGAACGAATTAATAATTATCCAAGTGTCTTGCAAAAATATCCCATGTCTTCTTCTTCTTCTTCTTCTTCTTCTTCTTATTATTATTATTATTATTATTATTATTATTATTATTATTATTATTATTATTATTATTATTATTATTATTATTATTATTATTATTACATGAGGCCTATCTCCTGTTGTATCACATCCCAAAGGTGCTCTATTGGATTGAGATCTGATCACTGCGGAGGCTATTTGCATACAGTAAATTCATTTTCATGTCCAAGAAACCAGTTTAAGATTTTTTTTAAACTTATAAAGATTTTAAAAAGATGCTCAGCTGATACTAATGGGAACAAAGTTTTCCCCCAAACCATTACACAACCTACACACCCTGATCTGTTGACATAAGGAAGATGGATTCCTCTTTTCTTTTCAAGTTTATGCCAAATTCTGATGAGTCTCGCCAGACAAGTCTGTGTTTTTCCAGTCTTCTATATATTGTCCAATTTTTGTGAGACTGTGTGCATTATAGCCCCTGTTTCCAGTTCTTACTGACTAGAGTGGCACCCAGTGTAATCTTATCTCAAGTCTCTCAAGCCTGGTTCCATTCACTGTGCTAAGATGATTTTCTGCATGTCTTGGTTGTTACCAGTACTTATAGGAGTTAGTACTGTTTCCTTCAGCTCAAAGCACTCTAGATCTCATCTGAGCTCTGGCATAAAATAGGATTTATTTTTCTGAGAGACCCGCTGCTCACTGCATATTTTCTGTTTGGAAACAACAACTATACTGCATTCAAAGTCACTTAAGTCACCTTTCTTCTCAATTCTGATGCTTGAACTTCAACAGATCATCTTGAAAATGTCTACATGCCTATGAGTAGTGAATTGCTGTCATGTGATTGCACCTAATTATGTAATGTGCCTAATGAAATGGCTGTGAGTGAACATTAACCAATTGGTGCTTGCATAACTAAGGAGTGTAATTTAGGATCATATAAACTTTATTAGGCACAGTATCCTGTTACTTGTTGAACTCTTAAACAGCCTCAGTTCTCATAGGCATGGATTCATGAGTTTCTGTTTCCTGTTGTCATATTACATCCCATCATTTCTGTTCATTCATCATATGCACTCTCGTACCAGTTATATGCAGCTCTACCACACTCAAACAGTGTCTTATGGATTCAGATCAAATGACTGAAAAGTAGAGTTGGATGTGGTCTCAAGACCATTTTTATGTGGTCGTGGTCTTGGTCTTGTCTTGGTCTCAACGGACTTTGGTCTTGGTCTTGTCTTGGTCTCGGATTCCTCGGTCTTGTTTTGGTCTTGCTGTCTCAGTCTTGCTGTCTCGGATCGACACACAACGTAACGTTTGATAATGTGTCATGTGCAAAAGCACCAGCTCTAAGGCCCGTGCTTAGAGAGTGCTTTGTAGTGAATCAGAAGAGTCGACTCCCATTGAGCGAGAGCCGGCTCCTCACTTAATTTCCTTTCGCTGCTCAGCTCTCACACAGTGGCTCAGCTATGCTCCAATCTCTCCATATTATAGACAATCACATGCGAGGATATAGGATAATATCATTATGTGAAAAACAGAGGGTGAGAGACGCGACAGTCAAGTGGAGCGTGTGTCTGTCCTCTAAGTAAGTGAGGGAGACAGTAGACAGCGGTGAGGAGGGCTGCGCGAGTGCATTGCAAAAACACATAAATATGCCTGACACCCATAAACGAAGCAGCATCTGGCTGCAGATTAAAGACTTTTTTGTCTCGACTTTGTCTTGGTCTTGACTCAGTCTGTCTTGGTCTTGGTTTAGGCGGTCTTGACTACAAGTCTACTGAAAAGGCAAATTAAGCAAAATGGCCTCTCTGTCATGTTCATGAAACCAGTTGGAGATGGCTTTTTTTAATGGACTATTACAAGATGGTAAACTGTGGCAATAAAAACACCTACGCTAACTTTCAAACACTAACTACCATGAAAACACTCCTCATATCATTACACCAGCAGCAGCTGCCTGGACTCTTGACTCATGGCAGGTTGGGTCCATGATGTTCTTCTCTGAGCTCACCATCTGCACGCCTCAGGCCAAAGACAGATTTTTTTAATCCAAGCTTTTTCCACTCTTTAGCAGTTCAGTTTTTCAGAGCATGTGCACACATTCTCCTCTAACCTCTCATCAACATCACTTATCCATGTGAAGAATTGCCACTCACTGGATGTTTGACATTTTTAAGAGCTAGCTATCACAGGGCGTGAGGTGAGGTATACCTCGAGCAAATCAACAGAAAGATGTACAGGAACACACTTTAAAAATAAATGCAGAATCCTAACATGCATGTTTTTGAACTGAGGAAGGAAGCTGGAGTAGCCAGGGAATCCACATAAACACAAGGAAACGTACAAATTCCACACAGAAAGGTAGGCTCAGATGCAGGACCTGTGGTTGTACTTTCTCCTTCGAGCTAGGAACAAAACATAACTGACGAGGCTTAAATTTAATAAGCTTCTGTTAGTAATGAGGGCGCAGATCCCATCATGTCTCCTGCCATCTCCACTCTCATCTCACTAGTTAACAATCTGTTTGCACGCAGTCATACTAGTAAGTTATTAGCATCGATTGCTCAGATTGATTCTGGCTAAGCTTCACACGCTCAAATGGGCAGGACCACTCACGACTGTGTTGTCTTTGAACATTTGGAGTTAACAGCACATGTTCTTCCCATCGTACGCTTAGTTATTAGACTGCCTAATAGCATGCACAAGTCTGTGCCCACTCGTTAAATGTCAACACATAACAGGAATTTTGAAGGCGCATCCCAGCTTTTCCACTTAGAAACCCACTAACAACTTTCAAAACACTTAATCTGTAAGACCACAGTGTTACAGCAGCTCAGGCGATGAGTCAGCTAGAGAAGACTGATCGACAACTAGAAAAAATGAATACTCTGGTTACTGTAAAATACTGCCCACAAACAAGAAAAATAGAATATTTTGTTGTATAGTGTTATACAAGTACAATCCTGTAAAAAACTTAAGGCGGAAGGATCCATTGAAAAGCATTAAAAAAAAACAATACATATGCACATTAAGTAAATAAATTAAGAAATAATAAAACGTATTAAAATGGAACAGAAAACAGTGGAATACATACAAAATCCACTACACTGGGGTTACACTTTAACATGTATTGATTTGTGCGTTTGTTGTGTGTGTGTGTGTGTGTGTGTGTGTGTGTGTGTGTGTGTGTGTGTGTGTGTGTGTGTGTGTTATTTACTAAACAGTTTTCTGTCTTATAGGAAAAAAAATGTTCCTCACTCCCATATCGCCTCTGTCAGTGCGCCCCAGGGTGGCTGTGGCTACAATGTAGTTTGCCATCACCAGTGTGTGAATGTGTGTGTGAATGGGTGGATGGCTGGATGTGTATAGCGCTTTGGGGTCCTTAGGGACTAGTAAAGCGCTATACAAATACAGGCCATTTACCATTTACCATTTACCATATCTCCTACTACAAGGCATCAGGTAAGACAGACTGCTGTGTGGCTGAGCTGGGTACTGCTTGACATGCTGGGGGATTCCTGGGTGCACCATTATTGCACGCTGGGCAGCTTCCATCCACCAATGTGCTGTGAGCCACACACTCTGGGGTCTCACAGTCTTTTCCAATAACCAGGTGATAAAGCAGCCTGTCAGAAGGTTCTCTGTGGTGACAATTTTGAATGTGTATTAGTGTAGACCATGTGTGGTTATTGACAAAGTTGGAAACCCTCTTATTTTACGATTTGAACCAAACATTGAAGTTGCACTTTTACACCATGGATACCGTACAAGCTTTTAAAAGTACTAAGAGAAGTCTGGCTCTGTCCACAGGGGGCCTCTGACTTCCTTTTTTTCATGCACCTTTTGCCTTATAATTTGTCCATCTATATGATTAAAAACATCTAAAAATGTTTTTATAGCATTGACATCAGTGAAGTGACCCCTGAAATGTAAGTTTAAGACATCTGATTGACAAGTGTGACCACTGGGAAAAGTGTGATTATTTCACTCTGAGCACAAAAATCACACTTAAGATCACACCTTTCACTGTGGACTCTCTGAGAGCACTGAGCAGTGCACGCAAGCATGTGGTAACACACTATGCTTCTTACCATACACTCGACTGGCTGACACAGGCACACACGATGACACTTTGCTGCAGCCTGTCAAAAACAAGATCAGGTTTATGAAACTAATGAGTCTAATTAGTGCAAGAATTCATTGGAGACTGGCAAGTTTTTTGGAAACTATGCACTGTAATCCATTCCTGTTTTTTTATATATATATATATATATATATATATGTATATATATATATATATATATATATGTATATATATATATATATATATATATATATATATATAGATAGATAGATAGATAGATAGATAGATAGATAGATAGATAGATAGATAGATAGATAGATAGATAGATAGATAGATAGATAACTGTACTTGTATGCTTTCTTTAAGATAAACAGCAATTTCTTTGACATTTTGTTTTCTAAGCGAATGGAATTCATGCACACTCACCAGCCACTTCATTATGTACACCTTGTTGGTACTGAGTTGGACCCACTTTTGTTTTTAGAACCGCTTAAATTCTCTGTGATTGAACAAATTGAACAATTTGCTGGAGACATTATACAGATGCTCCAGATGTGAATCTCCTATTCCACCACAGCTCAAAGGTGCGCTATTGGATGAAGATCTGTTGACTGTGGAACTCATCATGTTCCAAAAAACATGCTAAAATGTTCTTATCATTATGAGATGATGTGTTATCCTGCTCGAAGCAGCCATCAGATGATGGGTACACTATGGTCACAAAGGGATGAAGAATGTCAGCAACAATATTCAGGTAGACTGTGGGGTTTAAGCTGATACTAAGGAGCATCTGTGTGTGACAAAAAGATACGCCCTAATCATACACTATTACACCACCAACACCAGCAGCCTGAACAGTTGATACAAGGCTGATGGGTCTATGCTATTATGCTGTTTAGACCAAAGTTTGATCCTACAAGAAATTGAGACTCATCAGATCAGGCAACACTTTTATTGTCTAATTTTAATGAGTTTGTGTGAATTGCATCCTCAGTTTCCTGTTCTTAGCTGACAGGACTTGCACCTAGTGGTTTTCTGTTGATGTAGCCCATCTGCTGCAACATTTGACCTGTTCTCCATTCAAAGATGCTCTTCTGCATACTTTGGTTGTTACGACTGGTTATTTAAGTTACTGTCGTCTTCCTATCAGCCCAGAGCAGTCTGACCATTCTATGCTGACCTCTAACATCAACAAAACATTATCAGAGAACTGCCCCTTACTGGAATTTTTTTGTTTTCCAGACCATTCGTAAACATGTTGTGTGGAAAAATCCCAACAGATTTCTGAAATACTCAGACCAGTGCGCATAGCACCAACAATCATGCCACGTTCAAAGTCTATTAAATCACCTTTCTTCCCCATTCTGATGTTCAGTTCGAACTTCAGCAGGTCATCTTGACTATGTCTACAGTTGTAAAGGCAGCAAGTTGCTGCCATGTGATTGGCTGATTAGATATTTGTGTTGTATAACTAAAGATAAACCTCCATTGAGGATTGACCTGGAGAAATAACGATGAATTTTGGCACTGGAAACCATGGCTTCTTTGATAGTCATGACTGAAAGGTTCAAAATCAGCTTTTTCATGGTCATTTGATAAAAGATATTTCTCTTTCTTGAACATTCTGACTGAGATCATGTGTATAATATATTCAAAGACTTGTCATCACCTTAAAGCAAGACCCATTCAGGACTGAATAAATGGTCATTTTACAGTGCACGAACATACTGGGGGCATAGTGCCACATGATGAATGAGGGAGGCGGCATTAACACTTAATGGAAATGCTTTGTGTGCTGTTATTTTTGCATAATAATTGCCAGGTGTGGTGAAGATAGGGATGTGGACAGTGACAGCAGCAGAACCAGAGAAACACATCTGGTTCAATCAGTTGAGAAATATGGAGGAGAAAGCAAAGAAATACATGACACAAAGGCAGTGAAGGGGAAAAACAACAACACAGATAGCTGCAGGCTGAGATGCTGCTCTATTCATTTTTAATGAATGGCTGGCTTTCTGCACACACTAACACAAAGTACTTTATTAGTACTAATGGAAAGATCTTATTTTAATAAAAGCATGTTGTGTTAGGTGATGTGTGAAGTGTGAGGCTGTGGAGATTGAGGTATCACACCCATGTAAACACCAGCAGACCTTTTAACAGCTCAGGAGGATGAGGAGAAGAAGACAAACAGGTCAGAGTCTGTTAGGCATAAAACACATGAAGAAGTTAGAAAGTAGTGATATCACTGTCCATTTCTATTGCCCTTATAATTTGTACAATTTTCTCTTAATTTGCAGATAAACAGTACAATGCTGTTGTTTCACTACATCAAGTTTTAATCTATTGAAATCCAAAATATTTTTTAGATTGATGCACCGCTCTGGTTTGGTGTTTATATTGGGGTTATTTTTAAACCAGTAGGTTTAGGGGTCATCTTTAAACAAAGCTTTCCCAACATCAACACTTTTCTCCTCAAAGTTAGGATTCAGTGATGGACTGACTCAGGGTTTTTCCAGCTCAGACTAGGCCTGTAGAAGTTGACTAAGCAGTAAGCATTAAAAAGTCATAAAATAAAGGCAACTATTGTGTGTTATGTTTTTTAAAATAAATCTCTGTGTTTCACTGTTATTTTGGAGATTTTTGTTCAATTGTGCACAATGCTTATGTAAGCGAGCCCCCCAGTGTGCCACGGCTGAAGCCGAACAGGGCAAAAGACTCAATATGCAGATGACACACAGGGACACTGGTGAGCGTGATTAACGCAAAACCTTTACTCACAAGAACAAGGAAAATAGCAACTTAGACTGTGAACTGTGAACTACGTAGGATAATCTGTGGCTGTAACAAAGAGTAGAAACTTGAATGGCTATAAATAACGTGAAGTAGTAGATTAACATAATGCACTTTGATTCTGTGACAAGGGGAGTGGGATTTAACCGGGAATCTCTGAACATTTAGCAGGTGGAGGATTTGGCAAGGGAGGGGTAAGTGGTCCGGACGAGGCAGCGTGGTTTCCAGGTGAGCCAACTTGAGCTGTGATGCAAAGAGGTGCCGAGTACCGACCAACGCCGAGATGAAGGTGAGTATTACCAGAGGGTGAAATGGCAGACAACAGGATGATACGGTTAGCTGAAGACTTGGCGAAGAGTAGTGGCGAGCTCTGGTCCTATATACTGGCAGGTCAATTGCCAGCAGGCGTGGAGACATGCAGGGATGCCGCGACTCCACCCAGAGGTGGAAACTATGACTCTGTGGACTCACCTGAACCATGACGCAATGAGCAAATCTTTATCATAATGATGGTGATTTAAAATTTAAAAATTCTTTAATTATTTTTTTAAACACAGTTTAATATTTGACAGTAAATACAATATGCCATTTTTAAAGGATGATTTCATTTATTAAGGGAAATAAACTATCCAAACATACCTGGCTCTGTGTAAAAAAGCAGATGCCTCCTAAACCTGGTTGTACCGCCCTTGTCACCAAGGGTTGCAATTACCATTTGTGAGTCTTTCACACTACCGTGGAACAATTTTGACTCTTTTCTTTGTAGAATTGTTTTAATTTATGTTTTAATGTTAATCATCTCAATCGGATTTAATTCTGGACTTGATTTATTGTTTTATTTTTGGTCATTCAGAGGTTGACTTGCTGGTGTGTTTCAGATCTTTGTCCTGCTGCATAACTTAGTGCTCTTGAGCTTCAAGGGATGAACTGGTGTCTGTTTCTTTATGATTTGCTGTTAGAGAGCAGAATTAATAGTTTCAACAATTACAGCAAGTCTTCCAGGCCCTAAACTACCAAAGCTGCCCCAGACCATCACACTACCACCACCATGCTTGACTGTTGGTGTGATGTTCTATCTGTGAAATGCTACGTTAGTCTTATGCCAGATGTAACGGGAAAAAGGGTAAAGCTTTTCCACAGAATATTTTCTTGTCTTGGGGAACATCAAGATGTTTTGGGGCAAATATGAGACAAGCTGTTGTGTTATTTTTGGTCAGCAATGGTTTTCTCCCTGGAACTCTCCCATGGCTGCCATTTTTGCCCGCTCTCTTTTTATTTTAGAATCCTGAACTGTGACCTTAACTGAGGCAAGTGAGGCCAGAAGTTATTTAGATGTTGTTCTGGCCTCTTTTGTGACCTCCTGGATGAGTCATGAGTTTTCTCCATTTGTGGATAATGGCTCTCACCGTGATTCACTGGAGTTCTAAAGTATTTCAAATGGCTTTGTAACCATTTCCAGGCCAATGGACGTCAATTACTTTGTTTCTCATCTGTTTCTCTAGATCGTGGCATATGAGGCCACATAGGTTTAGATAGCTTCATCATTTCAAAATTGCTCTTACTCAGGTTATATTTGTCTCACAGGTGATCATGTGTCTTTCCTCCAGTGCCCAGCAACCTCCCACTCCTAAATCACATGGAACAATTTCAGTGTAAATGCACTTGAAGCAGACTATTTGCTGCAGTGTCATGGATATATACGTTTTAATTCTGCATGCATATGTAAATTGCTTAACAAATTTATTAGAATACCACCCAGTGTTACGGCTTATGCCACAGCTGCCCTGAATTAATAGTACTAGTAATTACCCAAATCAAGGCTAATGGCTAATGGTTAACCCACCAGTATGCACAAGCTCTTCAATTAAAGTAATATTTTTAATTATAAAAAATATATATTGTTTTTTATCCATGAATTTTCAAATTTACTGTCTTGCAAAAAACAATTAAAAAAAAAGAAAATCAAAAATTTTTTTTTTTTTAAAGATGTCCACTTACACTTAATATCACCACAGTCACATGAAGTGCTGAACAGAAAAAAAAAATAGTTCACGTGGATGAATGTTATGCTTGATTAATTTCTGACTTCTTAAAGTCCAGTGTGGGTTGAAAAATGTAAATGCAGTTTGTTTAACTGCCAAACAAATAATAACATAATTCTGTTTTAAACAAGTTTTTGAGGAATGTTTAAAATATTTGTGTTTTCTAGTTTTTATGATCTATATTTGATGGTCTAATGCATTTGTTAAGCACTGTATGTACAAATAAAGATTTGTAACTCTTTGGTGTAAGTCACTCCTGCTATGTATGACAGTGTTACGTAACACAACGTTTAAAAGTAGATTACTGTCATAAAAAAGAAATCTGTTATGTCTGATGTTGAGCTTTAGAATGTGGAAGAAAGGTGATTTAAGTGACTGAAAGTAGCATGTTAACTGGTGCCAAACAGAAAATATTAAGTGAACAGCATTTCTCTCAGTGAAAATGCCTTGTTGATGTCACATGCCAGAGGTCAAAGGAGAGTAGCCAAGCTATTCTGAGCTGATAGGAAGGCAATAGCAACTCAAATAACTACTGGTTACAACCAGCAGGTAAAAGCTGGGGTAATAATTACACTATTCCTGCATTTCTTCACTGGCTTGCAGAGAAATTCCAAATACACTTTTAAATCCTTTTATTAACATATAAGGCTCTGCATAGACATGAACCAGCTTATATAGCAGATCTTCTGAGACCTTATCACTGCAGCTGGCCTCTCCGATCATCTAAACCAGGCACTCCATAAAGTCCTTCGCTCTGATTTTAAAACCAGAGGTAATCATACTTTTGAGGTTGTTTTGTGCCCAAACTGTGGAAGAGCCTTTCTCAGTCTATTAGGATTCTGTTGAGTCTGTTATTTGTTTTAAATGACTGTTGAAAACACATTTTAATAGGTTAGCTTTTCCTTAATCTTTCCCCCTTTATTTTAAGCCATAGTTTGCAACTACATGTCTGTATGTTGGTATGAATGGCTAACTATGTGGTTAATTATTGTCTGTTTAAGTGTCTATATGTTCGAACATGCACACTCACCTTTAATGTCTGCCTTTTATTCAAAGTGTGAAACACTTTGCAGATCTGTTTTTTGTGTTATACAAGTAAAGATTATTGGTGCTAGACTGTCTGGTTTGGGCATTTCAGAAACTGCTGATCTACTGGATTTTTCAACACAAAGAAAGGTCCAAACGAGAGAAAATATTCAGTTAAGGCACAACATATCAAACCTTGGAGCAGATGGGCTACAGCAGAGGAAGACAACAGTAAGTGCCTCTCCTATTAGCCAAGAACAGGAAATTGTGGCTACACTTCACATGGGTTCACCAAAAATTTGACAATAGAAGACTGGAAAAAGTTGCCTGGTCAGACAAGTTTCTTCTCTGCTGTAACATTCAGACAGTATGGTCACTCACTATAGCTGGAGCACAGACATCGTCTACAAGCCGTTAATGTAATTAAGCCACGCAGAAAGCTATATTATTTATCAAAAGGCACCATCACCAGAAACATGGTGGAGAGGTCCAGTTGAGTGGATTGAATTAGTGGAGATAAAGCCTAGCAGATAGCTGCTGGCTAGGGCCACCTAATGTTTAATTTATACTGTTTCTGTTTGCACAGGCATTTAACTTTGGAAAGGGGTTTTCAGCCATTGCAGACAGGCTCCCATGCAATCCTCAAAAATCCCAACTGCATGATGCTTGAATGGTGGCTGGTTGACAAGTAAGCCAGTGTTCACCAAGAATGGGAGAACCACAAAAGACATCAAAGATGAAAAAATAAAAAAATACAGCATGAAAAGCATCGATGGTGACTGCGATGGAAACGTTCACTGTTTTTACTCTTTGTATGTTATGACTTGGCTCTTCACCATGACTGGCTGAAGGACCAGCGACAGCACAAGAGTGCCCCACAGACCCGTTGTTTTTGGCACTGCCCCACATCTGAATACAGACACTCTGCAGAGAGACTGCCCACGTGCTACAGCCACTGGACCATAATTACTCCAGGAGTCAATACCTGTGCATTAGTCGTATCCTCAGTTGTGAATAACTTTAAGTACTAACAAGATTTAAACAGGTGAGTTATAAATAAATAACTAAATAACTAAAATCCATAGGCTACAAACTTGTAGCCTTGGAGTCTGTGGGCATGGACTCGCTTCCTGGAGTCACCCTAGAAAAGGCCATCCGAGGAAGTGCAGTTTTCCCCAGTTTAGCTTTTGTTTTGCACATCTTGAGATTAAAGCTCTTTAAAAAATGTGATGTCAGACATTAAGTTTAATTCCGCGATTGTTCTCAAGTGTCTGACTTAGATTAGTGCAAAACTTAAAAAAAAAAAAAGAATCATCTGTCTCATAACCAGTGAAAAATGTTACTTTTTCTGTAGCCCACACATGCACACACACACACTTAAGTGGACGGGTAACAAACATTTATACATCCATAATTGAAGGTCAACAGTGCGTTACAAATAGATATTGAGAGGGAGTTTGTGTTTATGCTAATGCCTTGTCAGACAGAGAGGCCGGCGACTCTCTGACACCATCTATTAATAATGAGACAAGACTGCAGAAATGCACTGCGTATGAACCAAACAATGCTGCTCCTGAGAGCTGCCAGCAGGCTTGAGTGAGTGCTTTGGAATCGGCCTCAGTGTGCATGCATTCTTCTTCGGAGGAAGTGATGTGTGTGAGTGGATTTATTTGTTTATTGATGTTTGTGTTTTGTGTTTGTCTCACAGCAGTGGTCTTGTCTGGCCTGTTTGCAAACATGTTTGTACATGAGCGGCAACAAGCCTGCAGGAATGACTGGGTAATAGAAATGCAGCGAGAGGGGAAAGCCTGCCAAGAGATGCTGAGGCAAATGGTACCTCTAGACTAGAGCAAAGTTTAAGAGTGCTCCTGATGATCTCTGAATACAATGGTATGTGGCTTTTTTCTTTTACTTGTTTTGAAGAGTTGAACCACAACCTCCCTTTAATTGTAGCTTATGTATTATTTGATCTAATTAATATGATCATATAAGAAGCAATCAGCCAGAAATTTCTGTCACATGGTGCTAAGTCGTTTCTGATTTTACTAGTTTATTGAACCTGCCAGATTTGGGGGGCGAAAATCGCATTATTTCCACGTTGTTGTTTGAGCTTAATGATTTTAAGCTCTAAAATCATTAAAAAATAAATAAAGAGAAGGGGAATCAGTGTTTCCGCTCCAGAATCGAACCAAATTGAACCACTGACACAGCATGAACCTTCGCTGTGAACAAACACAATATTTCGTTATTAAGAACTGGGAAGATGTGAGGCCACAGCTAGTCTGCACTAGTGTGCAAACAGAGTGGCAACATAAAGTGAAGTCCTGCTGAAAGTGATATCATTGTGCTTCCTATCCTGTCTGGATGAAGAGCTCGGAGTGAGGTCAGGGGAGTGTAGGGTGTAATTTCTTGAATAGGTTGGTGTGTGTCTGTCTGTCACGCTTGTTTGGGTGTCTTTGTGTTTGAGACAGTGTATGTGTACATCTCCATTTGTGTGTGTGTGTGTGTGGGTGGGTGGGTGTGGAGGATTAGCGTGCCTCTCCAGTCCTCTGGCTGTAATGAGACGGGACACTGGCTCCACGACGGCCCGTCGCCCACTGGGAGAGTACCTCTATCCCTTTTCAGTCTGTCATATGTGTTTGGCTACTGGTCTCAAGACTTTGGTTGCATATTAGGATTTAAAACAATGAATTCTGCTCACATCGGCGAGTCCTTTTATTTAAACAAATTTACCTTCCATCAGTGAGAGTGACGGAGAATTAGAGACGTTGGCCTCAGCTGTTGGACCTGACCCTACATACCATGCTGCATCTGTATGTTTTTTTCAGAGGAATCAGCTACTCTTCAAAAGTGGCGGTGAGTTGCTGAAGTGGTCTAAAAGTGAGAGTCCGGCACTGAAGGGGAAAGCTCCATCAGGCTCCATCAGGGTGATGGTTCTGAAGTCTATAGATAAACAGCCATTGCTGATCAGGTTAGTCTGAGCCCTCTGACCCTGAACGGGCCTGTCTGCTGTTAGTTTGACCCATAACCTCTCCCTTTGTCTTTCAGACTCAACATGCAGGACAACCTCAAGCACACTCACTTACCCACGCACGCGCGCACACACACACACTCCGACTTGGCCTCTTATCCTTGACAGCCCTTACGCTCATATTAAGATCTACTTCAGTGATTTCAGGGCTGTTTCAGCCATAAACTCTCATTTAGGGGGAAATTAGCTTGGCTTTGAGTCTTGTTACTATACCGTCCTTAACAGCATTACGCCATTCTTGTGGCTTTTAAATAACAACAAGGATGGATAGGACCATTCAAATAAACCTCCGCCATCCTACTTTGTTACACTACATGTAATGGCCAGGCATTCATTGTTTTACATTATTGTATTGCCATTGTGCTGTCCTCTTAGTGCCACACAGAGCTTACTGACTCTAATTAGTGACACTAACATATGTGGAAAAAATGGTTTAATGCGTCCGTCAACCTATTTTACAGTGATGTCTTTTCAATTTGTGAATACCAGAGGAAGCTGAACAGGGTTTGGTAATGATGTTGGAGTTTCTTGAAAGCCACTTAGGAAAAATCCTACAGGCTTAGATACGCCCAAACTTTCAAAACGTGGAAAATGGGCTGATCTAAGCTTGGGATTCCAGAGTAGCAGTTGTTTTGACTAGTGCCACGCTAGTCAGGACGGACGAAGCCTTGTCGCCCTTTACTGCCACAGAGACGGAGCACCGTCAGGCTCACAGAGACGAGCCATAATCAGCTTTACCAATTATGCTCCATCTCAGACCACTTATTCCACACAAAATGACATCACGAATGCTGGACATCACACAAATGCCTCTCGGAGCTCCGCGAGCGACTCCAGTGCACATTTATATTTTCAAACAAATAGTTCAGACTGTAATGAAAAAAGCTTCAAATAAGTCTTTGATGTCTTTTAAAAAAGCATTGCAACAGAAATCGCTGTGCACAGCTGGGCAGCAGCTTTAACATGCGACCCAGCAGTCAGTAACTCTCATGGTTTAGTTGCTATACAAAAATGTAGCTCTGTAGGCCAAATGGGTGACATTTGAAAATGTCAGTCTTTTAACATGTGGTATCTTAATGTGTCTGTGTGTGTGTTGTTTACACTCTATGGCTGTTGGAAACGACTGTTGGATGAGCAGAAGAAAATTAGTATATGTAGAGAAAAGGGTTATAGCTCTGAGTGCCTGCGCGCGTGTGTGTGTGTGTGTGTGTGTGTGTGTGTGTGTGTGTGTGTGTGTGTGTGTGTGTGTGTGTGTGTGTGTGTGTGTGTGTGTGTGTGTGCTGGAGGGGGGGTGATGGGGAGATAATGATAAGCACCACTTAGGCTCTTTGATCACAAAGGTTCATCAATCTACTGTCTAACCAGCTGGTCTGAGAAAGTCCTCCACTGATTAATTAAGGTCCTTTACACACACCACACACACACAACCTGCGCTTGCTGTGTTTAATATTACCTCAACACTTAACCCAGCGCTTTACTCTTAACTTCCCAGCCATAAAGAGACATCACAGAGCCCCCTCACACTATAAGCAGGCATGAAACTCTCTGATTCTCCTTGTAGCATTGGAGGCCCCAGAGATCCTTTGTCTCTGGAGACGAAAGGGTTAACGAGGAACAGACCCTCTAAAGAGCTGCCTGCTTAGCCTTTGACCTCATGGTGTATGAGAGACAGAGGAAGGAACAAAAGGAACAAAAGGGAAAGGAAAGTTTGAAAACTTCTAACAAACATAAAGTATGTAATTCAATTAAAATACAATGGTTAAAGGCTATTTAAACACTTTTGCAATAAAAGAAAAAAATCAGTTCTGAATTGTCAGGTGTAGCAATATACGAGGTTTTTCTTGTGGAGACACAGGAACATGAGATGGCAATTTGGAAAGGAGTCTAAGAGAAGTGTGGGGACCACCAACACACCCCCACCTTCCTTTGTCCTCGATCCCAACAGACCCCTCCCTTTTCTGGGCAGCAGGTTGTCAGTGAGGCGGTCCAGCTGGTGGAGACTAGAGATGCCAAACAACCTGTCAGAGATAAGAAGAGGTGGACAAGGTATGTGCAGCTCCCAGACTACTCTGGAGGTTTGGCTGCTGAGAAGAAGAGTAACAGACACTGGGATCCGTTATGCTTGATAAGACAGCATAGTAAACACTCTTACACTTTAAACAATTCTCTCCAACACTGTTGAATGAGCTTGCACTTGTTATCAGATCTTTCAAATTCATACATGCCTCAAAATAGATAAACTGCCCTCCACTTAAAAGAGTTTCCACTCCAGAGGTGCCGAACATACTTTAAATAACCCGCCGGGAATGTTAATTGTTTGTCCTTGCTGTGTTTGCTGCCTAGTCACAAAGAAGAATGCTCCAACCAAAGGACTTTCTCTCTAAAATTTATTCAATTTCTGTTTATAAATCCCTTTTTTTGTAATTTCATAGAACAGAAAAGTTTGTTTATCACAAATATTTATCACCACTTGAAGATGGAGGGCAAAACTGGAAACAAACCCTCAAAGAGAAACAATGATCTCCGAACAATACCGTCTTATTTCACAAACAACAAACTATTCTTTACAAATCTAGAGTAATAAATACTATTGGCAGGAACAGGGCTAAAATAAAAACAAACTAAAAAGAACAATCAATTCTTATTTCAACGTCACGCACACACATTCTCACACACACACAAATCAAATAGATATCAAGGAATGATGAGGATCTTCTCTCTGGATGAATAATTTGTAATGTTAGAGCACCATATCACAAGTTACTGCATGTTAAAACACCTGGGCAGAGATATAAAAAAACAGACTGTTAACACATAAACCAGAGGCCTGTATCTATTCTTCACAAAAAGGGCCACACTTCTTGTTTGTTTCTTTTGTTTGCTTGTTTTTTCACATTTAGCTACAAGGATTAAAATGTGTCCCAAGGACTGCAGGGAAATGCGCGTACACAACCAAATCTAGCAAGCAATGAAATAAGGCTGTATGTATGACAGGGACTAATTCTGACTTAAAATGAAAAGACAACAGGAGTTGGTGTATCAACATTTACAGCTCTGTGTTTCTTTGTGATTGCTGAGCAATCCTCACGTGTCAAGGATCACCACTGGACTCATGAATAATTCACAAACAAACAAAAATGGGCCCAATGCACGAATGTATAACACGCGCTGCACTCCTGATCCGACTGGTCAGCTAAGGATAAAAGAAAGCCACGCGCTCATTGGCGTGTTCCGAGTGAGCAGAGCAAGCTGATTGGTCAGGCTAGGGTGACTGAGAGGACAGCGGTGACAGCTGTGTGACGCTGAGTTGTGCATTTACCCAGAATGCAGTGGAAACAGTGTTTACAGGTCTTTGGGCCTGTAGCGCGGTCTAAACAAACTGTTTATCTCGATGGTGCAGTGCCTGCAGCTACCACTGCCTGTCTCATTGGAAATGAACTCATAGCATTCTTGAGCTGAGCTGACATAGGCTTTACATATACACAGGCTCACGCGCGCACACGCTCACTCGGACAACTCATGCCTTTTCTCCTTCACCGAGACTGAGCATAGAGCTGCGCTTTGAACACTAAAGAGGAAAAATGTCTCCCTTAGGCTCTGCTATGAGAGCTCAGATTATTTTGGTCAGTAAATGTTACTGCCTGTCTGACAGTGGGTCACAATTTAAATCCTTCACAATACCAAAAAAAAGTGGGAGTCACTGAGAGGAGAACAAGCCTAGTGCTCACAGCGCAAACATTTGAATCACACCAGTCTTTGAGTTACGCAAAACAAAACACAAACTTTGATTTTCACTTTGCAGTTAGAAGGAGCTTTTCTTTTGTGAACATCTGGAGCATCATTGTTGTCCAGGTCCTGTCCTCAACAATCTACTACTCCTTCCAGCAGAGGGGAGAAACATGACTAACAGATGAGACCGCTTCACACAGCACAAGATCACACTTTTCACAATTATATTACAAAATTAATATCATATTTAGTTCATATGTAGTGCAGCTTCTTTCAGAAGAGCGAAAAGAAGACTCTTTAAATTTGGGACTAGGAATCTCTGTCCACTCATCAGTCTTTAGATATATCCTCTGATTTAGTTAGGAGGCTGCACTCCATTCTGGCACTCCACACCGGATGTGTGTGTGTGTCTCTAGTGTGTGGTAGAGAGGAGGAGACAGATTGGGCGTGTATCGGGGATATTCTCTGAGAGGAGAGCCGAGCTGCCTGCTGTGAATGTTTTGGGAGCTCTGAGATGGAGGTGCGGAGTTCTGTCTCTGGTAGGGATCGTGGGTGATGTGTTCTCCGAGTGGCGGAGAGGTCTGGTGGGCTATAGCGCTGAGTCGAGAGCCCTGAGGACTGGAGCTGTAGGGTGGATGAGGGGTGTAAGGTGGATAGGGCTCCATTGGGGTCATGGCGGTCGGGATGGGGCAGGGGTATGACCAGGATGCACAGCTGAGTTCATCCATTCTGGGCTCCGATCCGGCAAACATGCAGGCCTGACGCTGTCCCATGTCAGAGCTGTAAGGAGAGTCAGTGAGCCCCAGGGCTGGGTTGTTGGATAGACCGGGTGGAGGAGGGGGATAGGAGGAGGGGTGATAGTACGATTCCCCTTCACTTGGTGAACTACCAATGAAGGGTTTCTTGTATGAAAGCTGGTGGTTTTCCGAGGAGCAGTTTTCCTCCACTATAGAAAGACAGAGAAAAAAAATGCTGGTTTTCCATTTGAAGTTGAAGATAAATGAGAACTGCGAGAGTTCCAGCTTTCAATTTATAACTTCCCATTTACTACAGTTTAAGTAGCTGAGACACAAAAAAAATGTACACATGACGTTTCAAATTTCAAAGTAGGCCTGTCTATAACTCTTTTCAATACTTTCTAATTTTGGCAATGCTGTTTGTAGAAAAAAACAACCCTTGAAATAAACATCAAAGCACCAGAACTGCACACAGATCAATGGGGGATCTATGTAAAATGTTAAAGATAACAGAATGCCATCATTTCTGAATCATTTAATCATTATATTTAATTACAAATAACACAATGCCAACATGTCAAATGCTGAAACTAAGAAATTTTATTTTATTCATTTTTTAATGCACGTTTTTGGATTTGATCCCATTTTAAGGCTGTAAGATTTGAAGTTTTTAGAAGTAAATATGAAGAGGGGTTCCCCATTATGAATAAGACTTTAATTACAAAATAAGACTTCTGTTTCTTAATTAAGAAAAACTGCAAACAATTTAGCTAATTCATCATACACTGTACAAATAAAGGTAATAAAAGGTTCAGAGAATTTAGAGAAATCTCTGTAAATAAAAAACAAAGCCAAAGACCAATACTGAGCTTCGGTGCCCTAAGATAGACAGCATTCTGCTGTAGAAAGGACTCCGTGGGCTCAGGAAGCCATCACCAGTGAACACATTTCACCACTAAGGTCGCAATTTTAAACTTTCCCATGAAAAAAAGAAGAACACTTACAGTTCATAGACATTTATACTCAGGCCCTCCATGATGTGACATGTGTAACATCTTTAAAGACTCCATTAATGCCGAACAATAAATACAAGTTATTGAGCAACATATGCTGCCATTCAGGGAAGTACTGGCTTATTTCAGCAGTACAATAGCAAACAATGTCAAATGTTGCCAAGTACGAGTCAGCTGATAAACTGTCCTGCGTCCAGACCAGACCTATCACCTACTCCAAGACTTTGGTGCATTATGGAATAGAAAATACAACAATGCAGGGCAGTATAACATATTAAACATGTCTTTTCTGAAAGTGGTCTGAAAGTGGTCTGAAGTGGTTGCCATCACTTGTCAATGAGCACATTTTTTTTCAAAATCACTCAAAGTTTCGCAGCTTCAACATTTTTCAATTAAATATAGGCAAATTATATAATAATAATAACAACAACAACAACAATAATAATAATAATAACAACACTCTCCTTGTCAAGCAGAGTGTAGAATAATAGTTTAATATAAACTTCACTACATCACCCACTGGTAGATGAACGTCTTTGTTGTTGGTTAGTTAAAATACTAATTTACTAACTAATTAGTAATTAGTTAGTAATTATCTATCTATTTATCTATATATATATATGTATATATATATACATATATATATTCTCATGAATGCTTTTGAAAACAAGCTGGAAACTGGAAGGATGATGGTGCATCCTTGAATGCTCATTCAAAAAGACAAAACTTTATATTAAATAAAACTCTGTATTCCCTTTGTCTTCATCGTTATATGATTTACTTAAACCTGGTGTGAACACACAGTTTCCTCTTACCTTTTCTCTTGGTGCAGTGGTACACCTGTTGCTGTTGGCCAGACTGCAGGTGTGGATGAGGCAGGGTGTAATGCGTGGGTGGAGCACTCAGTAGCTCCTGAGGGCTGCTACCATTCAAGCCGTTCTCACAGCTATAAGGAGACCCAACAGCCTCGGGGGAGCCCCGCAAACCGCGACCCTCCCCACTGAAGGGACTCCCAGAAGAACAGGCTCTCTGACGGACAGTACTACGAGGGACCACTGGGTAATCCTTGCTGTAACAGAGAGGAAAACAAGATTACAGCATGGGGTAACAGTTTATCTCAGATGTTGTAACAAGCACAGGAAAGCAGCACAAGCCTTCTGTTCTCAAATGTGCAAATCTGTGCATGTATTATTATATTCTTATTATTAAATTCTGCTTGGTTGAATTCTTGAATTCTTGTTTTTTGCCCCTTTTCCTTCAAGTCTATTTAGATATTCTCCATCCTTTCAGCTCTGATCTCTTTCTGTGCACACTGCCCTCTTGGTGAACTCAGTGATGTGCGGGAGACAGCGGGCCACATCGCCCTGACTCCCACTGAGACAGTAACACAGTCGTGCACGCATACACACACACACACACACGTACACACACACACACACACACACACACACACACGCACACACACACACACACACACATATACACAGTGCTGTTGTGAGATAATTCAACGTTCTAAAAATAAACATTCATCCCTGTCACTTCACATAGAATCTCCTCTCCTCTCCTGTCCTCTCATATCCTCTCCTCTCCAATAAAGCAGGGGTTCTGCATTTAATGCTGTTCTCCCACCCTCTGTCTCCCCCCTTGTCTTTCCTCAACCTCCCTTCAGTGACAGCCTATCCCATTGGCTTGCAAAAACCTCTAAACTGCCTGCCACAACACCACTCAAATGGAGATTAGTTCAGCACGCAACCCGACACAATATAGGCCTGTCAGCTGATCAGTGGTGACAGCCTAAATAGACCAGCAGCAACATGATATCATGGACTTATCAATGCAGCAAAGGAAATGATGCTGGGTGTGCGTTTGTGTTTGTGCTGCATGTTCAGGGCGGGCTTTCAGGGTAAGATCAACCTTCAGGTGACAATGGCTGACATCTCTTTATACCACTTGGCTCCACTCACAGACACACTTGTGTCTTAGACCATATGTACCCCATCATAACAACCTCCCCCTCCGAGCTGATGGAGTTTGAGAGAGAAGAATAGCAATTGTGTCTTATAAAAGCTCACAAGCACACACACATCAACGAAGCTGTACTCACCCTTGTAGCTTTGCCATGCGATGCAGCTCATTGTCGTCGCTGCCTCTGAATCCCTTAGCAAAAGGATTATTCTCTATCTTCAGCTGTGTAATCTGAGGACAAAGCAGAGCAATATTTTACTTGCACAGGTCTGCAGGCCCAAAGGCATGCTCTGTTTTGTTTTGTTTTTTCTTCCATTGACTAAATCAATGGTTTACTATTATTCGGAGGCCCTGCAAGTGTTAAAAGGAGGACTGCTGGAGCTCTGCATGGCCAACATTCCTCAGCCGCTTACGTTTCTAACAGAGCGAACAGTGTTCTCGCAGCTGACACAGAATAAACTGTTTACCCAAACAGTCGCCAGGTTTAAGGATTTCAGGCCAAAGCTTTTAGAGGTCCAAAGCTTCGAGCTTTGATGTTAAAGCTTCAAACTTCTCCCAGTGATGTCATGGAGGTAAATCTTTGCGGTTTTTGAGGGATTTCATTTGGTCAAAGTCCAAGACCATCACACAAGAGGCGAGCCGGCTGAAGATCTGACACGAGCTCAGGTCCAAACAAACTTTGAAGTGCTGAAAATACTGATAACCCACACCAAACTGCTGGCTAAAGAGCTCTGATTTCTATTTAGCACCACATTAGTGTCTTACATATTACTTATTTATACTGCTTATGTTAACTATAGCTACCATGTAACTATAAAGCTTTTTAGTAATCATATGTTTCACCAAAAGAATTGAAAAAATTAATACAATCTCTAATAATAATAATAATAATAATAATAATAATAATAATAATAAGAAGAAGAAGAAGAAGAAGAAGAAGAAGAAGAGCTGTAATAATTCTTCTGGACATTTTTATCACTGTAATATATCATATTATTATTATTATTGTAGCACTGTAAGTGTAAAAGTCATACAAATACAAAGTCTTACTATATATATATATATATATATATATATATATATATATATATATATATATATATATAGTAAGACTTTGTATATATATATATATATATATATATACATATATTTGAGAAATATATTTATTTATATATGAACGTATACATAGACTTTGTGATAAAAATGTATTGTAAGCAAGAAGTATACTGTACTTATAATTACATACTTGTATTAAATATAATAATTTAACAATTATTACCATTTTATTATTATGAAGTACATGTATTACCTATAGTATTTTATGCAAACTTGACACTATAATGATAATAATTATAGCTAAAGTTGAAATACATTGCAATATATCTATGTACAGAAAACAATGCAATGCAAATTGGTTATAAGCTCAAAATGCCTTCTGATGGATTAAATCATTATTATTGGGGGGTTTTAACCTCAACTTTAATTATATAATAAATAAAATGAAGAATGCCACATTAAAGCTACAAAGATTTTTGCTTCTGTTTTGTCTACCAAAACACTTTGCTTACAATTTATAATTTCTAAAAGAAAATCAAAAGACAAACTATAGAAATATAAATTGTGACAGAAAACTTTCTTAGTTGTAACTATTTAAGTTATTTGTTATGAAAATTAAACGTGATGAAAATGAAGCCATCGCATGTGAACGTATTCAGCAACGAGGCTCAAAGCCTCAGCAATCTGTGTTTCTAATAGATGCCGAGGAAACTAGCTCAGCTCAGATTAAAGGAAAGAAACAGGTCATTAGAGGCTGACACTCACACAAGCTCGTGCACACATATAAACACACACACACACAGAGAAAGGGAGAAACTTAATGTTTACATGTTTACAAATACTAAGCTATGACGCATAAACAAATAGCATGCTAATTGGCTTTTTGGATACAAAATAAAGACAGTAATACAAACAGTGTGTGTGTGTGTGTGTGTGTGTGTGTGTGTGTGTGTGTGTGTGTGTGTGTGTGTGTGTGTGTGTGTGTGTGTGTGTGTGTGAGAGAGCCTTTGTGTGTGTGAGAAAGAAATTTGACTATAACTACTGACCAAAAGGCCAAAAAATATGCATGCATCTGTCACTGATGTTTAAAATGAAATCCATTTCCATTATTGTTTGAATAACTGTAACATACTGTAGCTCAGCCAGTGAAATCACTCTACACTTTATATTCACATCAACAATTGTTAAACTGTATAAACATCTTTTAAGGGTTCTTATACCATTATAAGGACTTCTAATGCATCTGTGTTACTTAGAGTACCCCTACTGTACTCATATACATTGTGAAACTTCCAGTACTTGCTACAGCATTTGCAGTTGGCTCCCCATGTTTAACAGTGCTTCGTAGTGTGCTCTGCATTAGGCTTACCTTGTGGTTCTGATAGGACGTCACAGCGATGAAGGCAGTCTCGGGGAAGATGTGAGTGCAGAAAGCTGTGTTTTTGGAACCAAAGCCATTGTTCTCATCTGCCTTGACAATATGGAGACGAGGCTGGTATTTGTGCATAGAGTTGAGTATTATCTACATGGGGGAGATATTATGTAGGTAAGACTGACAGGCCTGTCATGTTTCCAGAAAATCACTAGCAGATGCTTGGATCTAGACTTTAGAATCCAGGTGGCGATTAATCCCATGTAAAGGTACTTTGATTTCCAGAATCCTTGGCTGACATAAATGTTTAAAACAGAGATTACCTGTGAGTAGGATCAAAGTGAATGTCAGCAGTAAAAACAATAAAGGATCTTTGTTTATACAGTTACAATCCGAGACTAATTTTCTTACAGTAATGTGAACCCTGCAAGTGTTTTGGTTTTTTTCATCTGCATTGGTTAGAAAAATCGCAAAAATTATTCATGAAGGTCATGTTGTCCTATAAAGTAAAGAAAAAAAGGAAATAAATATACATAAAACCCCATTTTAAATCAACATATTAATCTTTGTTAATTAAACTTGTATGACATTTAAAGCCTTTTGAATAAATTGTACGCACCCGAGCAATCATCTGGTATAATGCAGAATTTAAAAAATGTGTTCAGCACTCACTGATCATCAACAAACTATTTCCGCGTATGTCTAATTAGACTTTCTGATTCATTCCCGTTTGATATTGTTAAAGACTTTAAGCTTTAGTTTGGACATACTGGTAACTTTAAACTATTAAAAACTGTGAATTCTGCGCACGGTCTAAACTATTTCCCACGACACTGACAACTCCACAAGTGGTTCTTGGCTAGATCGCGGCCCTCTCTGCGCGCGTTTGGGCGAGACCACGTTTGTTTACGCAGGGGGCTCTCGGTTTAACGGCAAAGTTGCAGATTATCTCTATATTAGTTATACTTATTTAAGTATAAAAATATTACAGTTGTGTCCTTTCTTTCGTCTTTTTCCCTTTTTTCTGCGTGCGCATGCACTGGAACCAAGAGGCGCGCGCAGAACGATAGCCTATCATCTGCTCTCACGCGCTTGTAACCATATGTGTCTCATCTCAAGTGTGCAGTGTGAGCTGTGCGGCTCTCGCGGTGATTTGTGTTGTGTTGTGATGTCGGGTGAGTTATACCCCCAGGAGTGAGCTTCACGGGCTCCTCGGGTTTTGCCTGCCTGCTGACCGAGACCGTGTTGGCTGACCGGACCTGTGCTGTACTTTGTATAGTCATTTTTCTTACACTGAAAACACCTCTCAGGTTTAATTATTTAAAATGCGTATAAAGGCTATTTAGTTTGGCCCGCAGGCCACCTTCATTAGGACAGCTGATGGTTTGTATGCTTATTATAAGTAAAAATAATGGAACTAAATTCAAAGGGCAAACTTTTTTTATTGTATCAAACAGAGAAGAGCGTGTGTTCTTGTTCTGTCTGTGACAGACACAGAAACAAAGCAAACAAGCAAAAAATACTGTTAAGCAGACAGACTCACGTGTCCAAAGGGGTCCAGGTGGTTGTTGGTGAGTTTGAGTTTCTGGAAAGAGACAAGCTGGCGGCTCCAGTGCGCCCCTGTGGCGGGAGAGTCCGGATGGACGTAGAGCCTACCGGGCATCGCGGGCTCTGCCTTCCCCGTTATCGACCTTTATGACCAAGGAAACGCGGTGGATCGGAAAATGCTCTGACACTGACACACACACGGTCCCAGTGGTTTTCGTGGTGTAGCAGGCCAGCGCTGCCGCCGGCTGCAGAAGGCCTGGTTAGTTCTTTAATTAGACAAACTATGTTTTGCTGGAGCTTACGCAGACACCCACATCTGGACCTTAACTCGGTTAACCGAAATGAACCGTTTCCTCCTAAACTGCTCTAGCGTGTATTTCCAGGCAAAAGTCTGAAATCGTTAACATAACCTGTATTTTTTAATAATTAAGAAAAATAACAATAAAGGTCCATCTTTATTATTCATTATTTTCCTAATTTCCTTGTAGTCACTGAGAAACAGACAGAGAAAACATCTGCACATTTTATATATTTGTACAGGTGAGTTTCCCCCCCACATACTTTGGATACTTTGCACAGCATAAACGAGTCGATATGTATTTTCCCAAACAACTAGGGCGCATGTGCGTGGAAACTACCAATAGTGTCATGGACATTCAGCTCCTAAAGTATTAAGAATTGATTCCGCGGTGTCAGAAATGATTTAGGCTTCTGTTTAGCCTGGGAGTCTGTGATGTGTGAACTTTTCATCATTTGTGGAAAGTATTGTGCATCCTCCTACACCGGAAGGCAAAAATATTTCTACAAACTCCCAGGACAGGGTGAAACAAAGCCCTACGGACCAGCAGCGACTTACAGGCTACAGTGTAAACACCGAGCCCCTCTAGTAACTTTACTCTCTGAGCTGGGACTTTGTGTCAGGTAATCCACAGACCCCTTGTGTCTTTGTAATAACCAAATGATGCTCTGAAGGGGCAGATATCTTGCTGCAGAGTCAGTTGTCCATCGGATTTCCCTTCAGCAGCACACACACACACACACACACACACACACACACACACACACACACACACACACACACACACACACACACACACACACACACAGCTGAATTGGAGATTTTAATCCGGTCTGCGCCGTCTGTCCGCCCCGTGAACCCGTCATATTCCGATTTAACCGGCGGGCAGAAACGGGGGGGAAACACGGGGAACTAGGCCATCCCAGTCTGCAAGAAGGACCCGACCTTTACAGAGTGCACAAGCGTGGGTGGAGTGGAGGGTATAAACCCACAACAACAAGGTTTACCCAGAGTTAAGTTCAGAGGTTTCTTGATATAAGGTTCATAAGCAAAGAGGGGGAAGGAGATGGCGGAATCTGAGATCTGGAAATGGAAATTTTGATTTATTTATTTTTTCGGAAAGCTATTATTGTATTTATTCATTTATTTTAAATAAATGTATATTTGTTATCATCCTCTTTCTGTTTTACCATACACTTAAAACATTTATATATTCAGATATTTTTTTGGTGGGGAAGCTGACCTATACCCCGAACACACTGCCATACAACGTTCACTACCATACTAACATGACTTTGAATGTCCTGTAAGTGTGTATACCGTGTTGTAGACATGTTCCTACGAACCATTTGTTGTCTGCGAATTTGTAGCGATGGTCATCTCCGGGAATGATGTCCATCAGGAGAATGTACTTGGTTTTCGGGTTGAGTCCTGTGACCTTCACTTTATAACTGGGGAACATCCTCCTGCAGGGAGCACAGCCAGAAAAAATCAAATAAAAACAGCGACATATATGATTAAATATTGATTTATTTTTTTTAAATGAATAAAATAAAAAATAAAAAATAAATTATTCCTTTAGGGATTTGGTTTCCTTTAGAAAATTTCCCTGCTGAGGCCCGGTGGCAACCCGCCGTACTGTATTTTGTCCCGTTAGGTTTATGTTTGATCAAAAAGTGTGACATTAAGAATAATTTGCAATGTTTTAAGTGGGACAACACGAACCACCAATAAAAATTACTTTGTGTTAAAGTCATTCGACAGTTTTACCTTCCAGCCTTGGTGATGATCATTTCCGTTCCTACTTCATCAAACTTGGTCCAAAGTTCCCTATCATGAAGGAAAACTTTGATTCCCTCCATCCCCTGTACAAAAATATAATGAGTGCACGAGTTAAAGTTTAAACCCTAGTTATATTTAAATAATTATTTAGTAATTAATAGGCATTATAAGCCACATCCGTGGCAAATTAAACCAACAGCAATGACAAAGTTTTGTTTACTTTTTTCTGCATCCAGAAGTTATTGTTTTTATTTCTATGAAAAATATGACTGGACGAGCAGCTATTATTTGTTTGGTAAAACAACAACAACATTGAATTATTATTTTTTTAAGTAAATTTAAATTAAAATCCAGAGTAAGCTACAGGTTGGTACCTGCTGACTGGACGCGCTCTGCGGTGAAGCTGGTGAGTTCAGGGTGAAGCTGGGATTTTCCTGTTTGGTCTCTTTTGGGGAATCCATACAGTCCGAGTCAGGGGGCTCTGCAAGGCCGTACTGGTCCCCTCCGTTTGCCATGTCCCACTGATGCACACACACACACACACACACACACACACACACACACACACACACACACAACACACACACACACACACCAGACATTCGCCCATTTTACTGGTTTATCTGATCAAATTCTATGCGCTGTTTGACACTCTGGATATTGTCTGGATATCTAATATTTCTAAATAATAATAATTATATATGGGGACAAAACGGTCTTTTGTTAGAGGGAGCGCAAAGAGGACACGATTTGAGTTTGTGGTGAAAACCCCCCACAAAGAACTCCTGGCCTTGTTTCCCTAAAAAAACCAATCACTCACAATAGATTACAATAGCTCACATAGAGTTACAATAGACTAACTCATCCAATCACCTAATTACAGACTTACACTTGAAATGAGATTAAACGTGCAGCTTGATCTTGAGCATTGTTTCCGAAGAAGGTTCAGATTCACTACCAGTTTTATGAGATCTAAACATCCCAGCTACCAAACTGGACTGCACTTACAGATGCCGTAATAAATGCACTGAGTTCATGGTTTACAGTACATGATATCTGAAGGTTTACATTCCAGTGTTAACAGTGCACAGAACTGTACAGCTACCACAATCATAGCTTGCAGCTTTGAAAGTGCACATCAAATCTAACCACTGTGTATGTCTGGCATGTTTATTTTGTGTGCTCTCTCTGAGGGCCTTTACCTCAAATGCACTGCCCTGCTCCCCCTGCAGAAAACACTCTCATCCTCTTCCTGCGCGCTCTGCAGGCTGTAGAGCGAGTATATATGTATATATATATATTTTTTTTAATTAAAAAAAATATAAATTTTAAATATTTCCAAGGTGGTTCTTAAAAAATCCACGTCTCCACTGCAGCTTTGTCATATTGTAGTTTTTAGTTTTGGTCTATTTTTTTCTTCTTCTTCTTCGTTTCGCTGTCCGTCTCCCTGCTCGCACACGGAGAGGCGCGTCCGCCTCGCTGCTTCCCGTCCACAGCTGTGGCGAAGTCTGAGATCTGCTCACAGCGCCTGTAATTCCTTCCTCATTTGTCTCGCTCACTCCCCATTGTCCTCGCGGACCCAGCAATAGCCTTGATCTGAACCCAGCTCATCAGATCCTTCACAACAAATGGAGTCAAGTCCGCCTCACGTACTCTGCCCTCCCCCTTTTGCCAACCCCGCGCTCTCATAGGTCTGCACGGTGCATCGGTATCTGCAGCCCAAATCATGGCTGTGACACTGGCCAATCACGCGCGCAGAAACACACACACAGAGACCCAGACGCACGCACGCACCCTCGATGGGGAATTATTTATTTATATACATTTATATGAAAATATATATTTATAGATATTTTTTCTCACAGCGTCTATTTTCCCCACCGCATCAATCATGTATTTTACAGCCTTCTCACTTGGTGTTATGTCACACAGACTTCAAGTTGACAAAATGATCGCTGGTTCATTTCCTACCTGAAAAAAAATCTGTATTATTCATAAAAATGTCCTGCTTGATCAGAGAAACGCGTTACTTCCTGTTTCAGGACAGAGGGGAGATATTTTACGCTTGAATTAAATAAACATTAGACACGTGATGGGTGAGTGGAAGGAGACTGTCGGCAAAGCTAGAGTAAAATGAAAATAAGAGAGACGTGGTCTGATTTTTTAGACAAATTTTCATTCGTGTGTGAGCATTCCCCTCACGCGAAAAGAAGACATATTAGCTGATAACTGCTGGCAGATTTATTTACGTACTAATAGGTTATTGATTCGTGTCTGTGTCATATTGGTGATTAAAGCACAATTTTATATATATCTACATATATGTTGGGCTACTACATACCAAGAAAATGTGACGTGGATTTGGGTTGTTTCAAGATAAACCCCCAAATATAATCTCACACGAGGCTAGATACAGAGATCTTTTTTATAGGAGATTATTCGGGCACGGAGGGGCCTATAGTAGCAACAGCATCGAGGTGACGCGAGCGCGCATCACATTGACTGGATTACTGTAGATCTTGATAACCGGAGGCATCCAGAGTTGAAAGTTGAAGAGGTCACCGGGAGGTCAGCATTACACATTTCCACCATTCAGCTTAACTGCAGTCTCTCCATTCATCTTTTTTGTATTAATTTAAGCATCAACCAGATTTTCAGATTAATAATTTAAGTAAAATATCCGAGATATTCACGACATAACCATCTTAGACATGACAGGTGGACAAGGTCTAAAATAGCTTACCAGAAAATACTAGAGCTTACATGTACTGACATACTGGCTTAGGACATAACACAGCAGTTATTCGATACGCTAAGATTACTACATCAAATTAATGTAAAAATGTTATCTCCTGCAGGCAATTCTTGCGCATAAATAGCGCTCTTTTACGCACGAGAAAGTCTTAGATTTATTCCACCTGCACGTGACTATGTTTTGGTTCAAATACGCAGTAATAATTGCATCTCTTACCGTTTTGAATTATCCAAATCCCAGGTGTAGACCTCTGGTTACCGCAGTTTGGTCCACAGCCTCTCCTGCATAACGCGCGCGACAAGCGGGTACTGCAGCGCGCTGCCACTGGGAGAGACAGGGTCCGTACCCTCTGTGTGTAATTGTGTGTGTGCTAGTGTGCGTTCATGTGTGTAAATGCAGATCCATCAAGTTTCCGAGCTGCTCGGACACCACGCCAATAAGCCTAACAGTATATACGCTCAGACGCACGCTACATCTGTGCGTTTTAAGGTGGCGGTGACGATTAGGTTACACGCAGCGTGGATTTTGATCTGATAAATTATTCACTGTTTTCGCACTGATTGCCACGCTGATGCGAAGCTTAGAATAAAAAGCTTCCATAGGCCACATGTTACACATTTTTAGTACCAGCCTAGTTTCTAAAGTCATTTCTAAACAATCATTTTTGGGAGGTGGAAAATGAAAATTCAAGAGAAGCTGCAGTAGATTATTTTGTTGATGCAGCCGAGCCTATACAGTCTGGGCAGATTAGCGTTTCCCGGACAGAAAGACTGGCCTGAATAATGTTCGTCACATTTATTATGTTTGTTTACAGAAGGTTTTTTATAGTCCACTCCTCAAAGATTTTGCTTTTCAGCTTAGGTGATAAGTCAAAACGTCAACTTAAATATTTTTTGCACAACAAAGACTCTTTTTCATTTCTTTAAAACTGTATTTGTGTGATGACACCGCTGGAACAACAGTCCTGCAGAAAGAAATAGTCTGGACAATTCCCACAATAAACTTTTTCGCAATTAACTTTGGTTTAATTACTCACCTCATCTGCTTTTTAATCTATCTGAAACAGTAAACCCACATACAAACATAAGAGATTTAAATATATATATATATATATATATATATATATATATATATATATATATATATATATATATATATATATATATATATATATATATATATATATATCAGAGGGATTCCTACGTAAAAGAAACATATTATTAATGTATTTTGGTTTTCAGGCTATTGGAAGGTTGTTGCAATCCGTTTATTTATTTAGAAAATTACAAGTATTTTCTCTATTCCTCGAAACACAAGGTTTTTTTTAAGTTTAAATATAGTTTTCCAGAAATATTTGCTAAAAGTCAATTAATTATTAATATGGGCCTGCAAGCTAAATCGAAATCTGCCGAATTGCCGCTTAAAATACACGCAGTTTAGCGCTTCTTTATAAGCCTTAAAACAAGATAATTTTCTTTTAACCATTTTTCTATAGACGGCCTATAAATATTTGTGATAATTAGATACGTCAAAATAAAAATATGAACTATATTTTGGATAAATATTAACTAAAATGGAGAAATATTTCAGATTAACAACCAAATAGTGACAAAACTACTAATTCTTTTAAAAAAAAATTACTTAACAAAGAGCGTTAATTTATAATTTAAATTATGAGTTTGAAACTTGTCTTTAAGAACAAATGTTTTTTTTGTCTATCCGATTGCTCTCAAAATGTAGGCACATTTCTTTGAAAATGAAACATTTACTATTGGAAACCACATTTTACAGGGCACACTTGCACACACATGCCATTCTGAGCAATACGCAGCCTCAGTATTCAGTCAAGTTCATGTTTGACTGAATACTTTTGTGTACTTTCTATTTAAAACAGTCCCACGTCTAATATTTTAATCTTTAGTTTTGAGTGCTTAATCTCATTATTAAATCAGCTTCTTAGGGTATAACTCTTCATTTGGTATGATCCTGTAGCTGCTTGGTCCAGAAGAAGAAAAGCTAGAGGCAACGGTTTGAATAAATGAGGTGGTGGTGGTTGCTGGAAGGCTCATTATTGTCCCATCCTGGCTTCAGCTGACTGGATCCTCTGTTCTCTGTCTGGAGGAAGTGGTGAAGGGGTCCCAGACCTCCTGCACTCAGCAGGTCTGTCTCACACACCTCCAGCTCGGCTAGAGCGAGTGTGTGTATGTGTGTGTGGCATTGGAGGGCAAGGTCAACCCATTTCTCTGCAAACAATCACATCACACAGGGCAAAATACATTCCAAACCCCCCCTGCCTCCAGTTTGTAAGGTGGTCTGATGTGGGAACAGCAGAGGGTGGAGGTTTGGCAGTGGTCCAGAGGGGGCCTCTGAGTCCAGATGAAGGAAAACCTGTTCCACATTAATATGACTTCATATTACACATGTTGAAAAGCCTCTGCTTTCTGCAGGGCACTAATTTAATGCTTTGCTCATCTGTAATATCAGATAATTAACAGACTAATAACAGAGCAATATGACATCACACTAAACCAGAATGGTTTACCTAAACCATTCTCTAAAGGACTCCACACACACACACACATGCACACACACACACACACACACACACACCTATTCTTTACACATTAACTAGTTTAATCTGAATTATTAGCTATTATTAATCTGAACTACAGGAACCCGAGGAAGTCTTGCAATTAGAAGTAGTGTCACAGACACACTCTTCCAGAGCTTTACAACACTGTTACCCATGAATGAATGAACACTCTCAGTTGGGCAAAACTCCATGCGGGTAACTCACTCACCATCAAAGGTCTTGATGCTCAGCTTCTCTGAGATTTTAAGGGTATGAAATAGAGCTTGACACATAAACTTCAAGTCCCACTTGGATATTCATGCCACAGTGTCTACATTTTGCACTGGATTGTATTCAGGGCCTATAAGCTATACAAAACACAAAGTAACCCTTAAACCCCCGGAGAATCAAATTTATATGCAAAAGATTTTTTCTCTAGAACAAAACTTGACCGAGTCTGTCTAGTTTTAATGTGTTTATTTTTATATAATACAGCCCGTCTGTGATTACTGATAATACACTTCTTTTCTAAACAAGTCTTTGTTATGATTTGTCCTCCTTGGTTTTATTATTGTGCTTATATCTTGCAGGGGATTAGTGTGAAAATCAATGGGAAAATGCTGCAACTGTTCAGATTTATAATACTATTTCAGTGCTTTAATGCTGAAAGGCTTTACAGCTTCTTGTCAGACTTTTTAGGGGGTTTACAGCAAGTCAATGTAATCTCACTGAACTACAAGCATGCTGCTCATTGAGTGTTTTGACAGCCTCATAGTATGTTGAATGAAGTGCGGTGTATCACAGCTCCCTCTAGTGGTAATCTTCTGCAAACGGGGAACTAATAACTGGTAGCATAAGAGATGATTATCATAAGATGTCATAAGAAACAAATAAAACCCGCTGTATTTAACTCCATCACTTACAGACTCCTCAAATCGGTGTACAAGCAACAACAAGCTTTAATCTTAAAATCATTTCTGCTGAGAGAAATAAATTTATTTTGTAACATTTAAAATCACCAGAGTGTAACCAATGTGAGCAGGAGGCAGAGAGAGAGAGAGTGCAGTGTGCTGCAGAGTCATTCATGTGGGAACATTAACATTTAGGGGAGCAGTGTGTCTGCCTGCCCTCATAGCTGCCTGTCACTCACAGGCATCAGACCAAAGTGCTGTGTGACCTTTAAGTTATGTCTGTGCAGACAGGAAAAAGAAGTTCAACCTCGAAGGCTTCTACCGTGACGCTGTATTTCCAGACGTTTATCTCTTTGTTTCTCAAACTATGAACAAACTCAGAGAGGCAAGAAACTTCAGACTACTTCTGAGCTTTCTATGTTGCTTTCAAGTTTCAGATTCAAGCCAAGCCCCACAGTTAAGGACGTTTTTTAACCTGGAGGTCGTACACAGGTACACGTTCCCCAGAATGTCACCCCCTATCCACTTCATTTCTTTTTTTTCTTTCCTAAACCTCGTAAAAATTCAGTCACTGGCTTCATCTCCACTTTTCCTGCCACGTGTTTCTGCTTGGATTTCTCTCATTACCTCCAGGAGCTTTGTCTTTAACAGACTGAAAACTCATTTCAACACAGCTGACATTTCACGAGCACTGAGGGCCTTTTTACCTATACTGACACAATTTAAGCTGTTCAGTTGGAGACATTTCACCCTCACCAGTCGCACAGCTGCCCTAGGAAGCACAGAGGGAAGTGGACAGAGGTCAGGACAGAGTTTTAGGGCAATTTATCTAATGGACTTTGCACTGGATGTGTGAAACACTTCACTTAACTCAGCCTCTGGCCACTCAATTGGCGTGTGCATGCACGCTCGTGTTTGTGTCTATATGTCATGCATGTGTTTTAAGGTGACAGTGTTAAAGGGCAAGTGTGCTGGCACTAACCCTTTGAATGTTTGGAAGTTGGGGATTTTCACCCTTTACAGAGAAAACACATAAAAAGTTTTTAAGACTCACCAGCATCACTTCGATCAAAAGATAACCTTAACGTTACAATGTATTTAGGTTTAAACTCTGTATGGGCATACAAGGCATTACATGACAGAAGGTGGGAAAGTAGTAAACCTTAAAAATCAAAAACAGCCTAAACTAGAGACAATAAAAAGCCTTGTTTTATTCACAAGAAAGAAAATTAAGCTTAATTGCAGGCAGATGAGTGCATATAGCGTCAGAAAACGGAAACAGGAATAAACCTGGTACCACATCAATGAAATCTCAAGGTGAACCTAACAAGGGTGTAAAAAAAACAAAAGGCATAATCTAAGAGGAAACTGTAGTACATGGTGTGAAAGCTGTGACAAAACAAGAAAAAAATCACAAGTAAAAATAAGAAACACAAAGTGCAGATAACATTACCCAAGGCAGTCGCAAATCTGCCCACATAATTCTGCAAAAAGAAAACTGCTTTACCAAACAACTGAGCTAAATTAGTACCATGAAACACTGCAGCATTAGTATGGTACCGTGTTCAAACCAAACGGGAAGAGGTCACAGCTTACTGAAAATTGATCTTTAAGCCAAGTATTAATATTAATAGTGGTGGATACAAAAGTCCTGAGAGGCAAGCAAGAACAAAAGAAATTGCGGCGATCCATTTGCAAACTCTAACTTGTTCTCCATCGAGGGTTTATGAAAAACAAGGGCTGGTTTGGCAAGGTTAATTTTCTAAATTAAATTTTCCCCCTAAAATGCTCTGGCACATTTAAAAAAAAAGGAGGCAAAGGCTGCCAGTGTCAGAACCATTTTTCCAACTCACTTTCTTCTCATGTTGGAAAACAGCTGGAAGAAAAACCTTTTGTGAGAAAAACATGCTTTTCTATGGTTTTTTTCACTGAAAACGAGTAAAAAAAAAAATCATTTCCTGCCCTTTGCCATTTCTGTAATACTTATATTGGCCATGAGAGGGTGACAGGTCCCACTGTGCCATGTGCTAAGCTAAAAGCATTTATGTTAATTTCTTCATCCACTCTTAAAAACAAAGCACATATATTATGTCTTAAGAACTTATCTAAAGTTCCCATCTTGCTTTTCTTTTGACGCACATAGGTGGGTTGGGTTTTCCCAGCATGCTGCGAAAAAACATGCCAGCGGACACAAGCTGAAGTAAATTGTGTTGATACAGATGTTATCGTGCACACAGTCATTAGTGTTACTCTTCTTCGCATCAACTGTACAATCTTCCTAGTACCTTAGAGTTGCTGTTGTGGAAGGCGTGTCAAGCCATGGGTGAACTTGTGTGCTCCCTTTAAGACACAATAATCCAACTAAAGGGAAAACATGCCTGGCTTTGTCTGCTTTAAAAATGGAGTGTTGGCGTAATGTGGCTAAAATGACTATTGCAAGAGCAAAGCCTTTCAGAAAGAGAGCAAATAGATGACATTTAGCAAAAAGTGAATGAAATGTAAAAACATGTTAGCCATTCTTAATTCATACAAACAAGAGAAGAAACAACATAGAGCAGGTTTAGAAATGGATCACCAGATTTTTTTTTCCCCCTTTACTTGCCTCTGAGGGTTTTCATGGCAAAACATATGAAAGACAACAGGTATAAAATGCTTGTTAATTATTATGTGAAGTTTTTCCACACATGATGCCCCTCAAGAGCAAAGGAAAACACTGTTGGCCCAGAAACAAAAAAAAAAAACAAAACACAGAAACACAACCGTCTGATACATTTAAACACAAAAACAAGCTTGGACATAAAAATATATTGTGAATGTGAACACTTGTAACTGGGGTGATAATGGGGTCCTGCTGATAGGAGCAAAGCAACAGAGTGAAAAGCGTGTGCCATCATTTTACAGTCGGCAATAATCAACAAAATCATTCAAGTTTTCAGAGGAAGTTACACTTAGAAAAAAAGGAAAGAGAAAACACTCCGTCTTATCTGTTCACAGTCCTGTGTACAACAAACACTATGCCTCTTAGCCTTCCTGCAGCCGGGTGCATCCTTCATCTGTATAAGTGCTACTTCACCAGTAGGGGGCACCAAGCTCATGGCCTGGCATTGAGGCAGGTGGTCACAGTGGCCCTTCAATAGGAGTCACATTCATTTAAAAACTGGTGTCAGCACAGCCCACGCAGGAGTCTCCTCAAACATCTCTGGATTACACGTCTGTGGTGCGGATGCTGTCGTCATCCAGGCTGAAGGGAAAGCTGCAGCCGGTTTGAGGCTGAGGCTGCGAGCGGTGCCTTCGACGCCCACTCGCCGCATCTGCGGATGCTGTGAGCATCCCCAGTCCACTGGCCGAAGGTGCTGGATGTGTGACGGGGCAAGGATTTTGGGTAGAAAGGGAGTTTGAGGAGGAGGAAGCAGATGAGGAGGTGGAGGAAGAGGAGAGTGGCACAGAGCTGAAGGCGCTGTCCTCATCCTCGTTATCCATGATAGACGGTTCACACGATGGAACGGGTGTCCAGGGCTGCCATCCTGGCGCCACAGAGCAGGACTTCACTAGCTGAGGTCTCCTATCTGCTTCACTCTGCGAACCACGAGATGTAGAGGAAGGATTGTAACTCCGATAGCACGAAGAAGCACGTTTAAAAGAAAAACCCTGCAATTAAAGAGACAAAAGCATCCCCGCTGTCAATCGTAAGCAAGGATTTCCACTTTTCTCCCAATAACTTATAGCTAGAAGTAAAGAATTATCCATTTCTGAAGACAGAGTTACCTTAGAGGGACCCCTGAAATCCTGGATCTTCATCTGAATGTCCCTGATCCAACCATGCATTTCCTCTGGCGAGTCTGTCTGTAGAGAGAAAGGGCCCATGTTATGTTTCATGGTAGCTTTTGTGCCTGTTACCTGCCCTTTAATAAGGCCAAAACGCAACAACAGCAGTCGTCACACGGCGCTGTATACTGTAAGGTAAAGACCCAAAAATCAAACAATGCCCTATGAGCAACCACCTGGCAATGGCGGGAAGGAAAAACTCATTTTTATCAGGAAGAAGCCTCCAACAGAACCAGGCTCAAATTACCCAGCTGCCAAAGGCAGAGCACCAGAATTCGCTTCAGCAGGTAGTGAGGCATCAGCAAAGATATTGCTGGTGTTCGACAGCAACGCAAATATTAATCATAAAAATAGAATGGGAGACAGAGCTTTCAGCTTCCCTGATTTGGAGCAAGCTCCACAGACAAATTCCAAACTGGCAACCCTGGACACTCTTTTCCCTTTTTGATAAAGCTTAAATTTAGGATTGGCTCACATGACCCCGTACCCTTCCTGAGTTACACTACAATACGTCTAGGCTGCTGGTATGAACTGAGCATTTCTTCTTCACTCTCTATGTGTTTATACACCACTTTCCACTTAATCATTAGTTATTAATAATCTCTGGCTGTCTTTCCTCCTGTCCCCCTTTCCCAGCCATAACTGGTCTTGGCAGATCGCCACCCCTTAGCCTGATTCTGCCAGAGGTGTCTTCCTATTAAAAGCGAGTTTTCCCTTCCCACTGTCGTCAGCTGCATGCTTATAGGGGGTCGTCTGATTGTTTGGGTTTTCTATTATTGTAGTGTCTTCATCTTATAATATAAAGCGCCTTAAAGCAACTATTATTGTGCACTACATGGGAATTGCCTGATGTTATCAGAAAAAAAAGCTAGAACAGTACTCAAAAATTATCCTCGGTGGTAACTGTACTTATTGTCATGCGTTTATGTTTGGAAAGAATGCACGACAGGAGATCACTATCCGCTCTCAAGCTATTAAAAGGTGTGTAAGGACTCCAATATTCATCTTTATTTTAGTTTAGATCACTTTTTATTACAGTGTCCACACACGGAATGAGAAGTTGTGGTTATCCTGTTTTTATTTACTTCAGTTTATTATTTGTTTTTCACACTTCCTTTTTTTTCCTTGCACAAACAAACAAAAGCGCTCATGCTTGCAGTCTGTCTATCCCCGCACTTCCTATCTGATCCAGCCCCCAACGCCTCCGTCAGCTGTTCTCCCGGGGGAAAGGAGGGGGAACGGATATTATTGTTGTTATGGTAACAGATGGCTGTGCCCCTTTCACAAAAACAAACTTCGCATGCGCCTTAAAAAAGCGACTGCGCCACACTTCAGCAGCAGAGCATTTAGAGAAAACATGTCGACAGATCAGGACGGTGTCACCAGGGAATACAGAGCTTCTCTGTTCTTATTCAAATATCTAAAAATACAACAGGGACATTGCCTTCATTTCATGAATGCAGGCCTTTTTTTGATGAGTGTTGTATACAAAAGGAGAACAAGGTTTTACCTGAATGTAGAACGTTCGGTTACTGGTGATGATCTCAAAGAGGTTGTCTCTAAGCAGGAGCTCCCTGATGGATGCAAAAAGTTAAAACTTAAAGCAGCTAAAGAAAGGGACAAAAGCTAGAGTGTGTTTTAGTGTCATTTACAATACTTATACATTCAAGTTCAGCAGGTATATACAAATGAATCTAATAGGTTCGCAACTGAAGCTCAACTTCAAGCCTAAAGTGACTAATTATTAAGGGAGAAAGAGAGGTTTCAACAGAGGGGGAAAAACACTGTAACAGTGCATACACTAAGACGGTAGACATGAAACTAAAGTTTGTTTGTAATGTTCATTTATAAAAACTCCAAAAACTCATACTAAAGATCTGAAAAAAAAATTTCCATGTATTTTTTAAGACCATCCACAACTTCTCCAGCTGTCAAGTTGTATTCAGTGGCCAACTTTAATACTGGATCATGAGCTAAAACTATATAAACTATAAACTATATAAAACTTTATCCTGCACTGATATTTAAAAGGGGACCAATGATGATCATTTGCAGTTCCAGTTTTTCTTGGACTCTTGATTTACAGTAGCTGTGAATTTACAATACTAAATAATTCTTAATTTTCTGCAACAGTTCATAATATGGCCAGTGACTAAGGACGTAATCCCCCTGTAATTAAATGGAATTTCTACGTATTTTATTTTAAAGTGTAATCTAATTATATTTACCTACAAATACTTAAAAACATGTATACCTAAAGTGCGCCTTATGTATAAATTCTGGTTTTGCTTACTGACCTCGAACCGATTTTATGTGGTTCACGGCACTCAAACATCTGTCAAAAAATGTCTTAGTGCGCCTTTGGTAAGCAACGAAGCCGCACCGCTTGATGGATTGTCGGAGCATTACGGCTACCGTAGTCAGGAGCCTCGGAGTAATCTGTGTCCAAAACTCCGTCCGCTTCAGGTCCCAAAGTCAAACGTACAATGCGGCATCACTGAGACTTAAAAACTGTCTAAATTCTTTCATCATTAATAAAATGATCAGCTTTGCTGCTTTACCAGGTGTAACAATTAAGTTTAACATCCAGGCATCCATGAAAACAGAATTTATTAAATTTAACAGAGTTAGAAGTTAGCAGGAAGTTAGCTCGCTAGTTTCCACCGAAACATGATGTTCTGACTGAGAGATTTCTGAAAAAATTAAAACGTACAGCTCTGCTATAACTTCCAACATAAATGAAGACAGAAAACGAAACAGCAGTGATGTTTGTAGGGTTACTGAAGTTGGACTAGCTGGTATATAATGATGTGCTACGTGATCGCTAGCATAACATAAACAGTGAAGCTGGAGGATGAATGCTAATGCTTGTTTCGCTTAATGCGCCTTATGGTCCGAAAAATAGGGTACACTAGAATAAAAAGGGGGTAACAAGACGGGTTTCTAGAGGAAACAAACAAAAAAAAATATTGTAAATAAATCTAGGTAGTGCATAACTTGATGTATTTTACAGGAAAAAAGACAGAAATGATACTGTAAGTAATTTTAGATATTTTGTAATTTCTTTGTCGTTTTATGGATAAAAATACAATATTTCCCTGTCTTATACTGTAAGTATGCTGTACTTTTTGGGGCACGGGCCATATTATGAAGTGCATTTCAGTTATGCAATACTTAAAATTACTGTAAGGCATAAAATTACTTACACAGTGTAATTATTTCAGTGTTTCCTGTAAAATCCTGACTTGTTAACACCTTTTGGTAGTCTAACTACCTTTAAGCATTTGTAGGGAAATATAATTAGATTGTAATTTCAAATAAAAAGGTTCAATTTAATTACAGAGGAATTACAGTTTTAGTCATGGGGCGTATTATAAAGTGTAACCCAATTTCCTAATACTGAGCCATGGTGCAGTTCCTCAGTTTATCATCTGTCTAAAGCTATTTGTTTTTGCTCACTTTGAGCCAGCTCTCTTCTGATTAGCTGCCTCTCGCAAACAGAAGGTTTGGGCAGCAGGTGAGAGGAGCTTCTCTGAGAAGGCTCACAGAGTTATGAATAGAAAAAAAATAATCTGGGTTTAGATCAGACTGAAGCCTACACGTTTGGCTCATAACGATCACATGTTGACCTCATTATTTCAAACTTTCACTACCTTTGTTCACACCATTTATAACTTATATTTAAGGGCCCCTTTTAAAACCTGTGAAACTCATCTAAAAATGATAAGGATAAACTTGTCCATACATGCAATGCAACACTTTAAAACCGGTTAAGAGTGCATCATCTGCTCACGTGCAAGTATTCACAATTGTTTACATAGTATAGCAATAACCAGACAGAGGGAAAGCAAAAATGCTGGCAGACTCAGACAACTTTTATGTTTTACTCACCCCGACTTGACGAGGCATTCATGCACCTTCTGAATGTCCCTCAGTGGAATAGATCGGATAAAATCTTTCTCCTAGGACAGATTTTTTGTTTTTGTATTATTGTGGGTTATTTTTTTAATGTTTTGGCTGCTATAACACTGTAGTTTTCAAAATTTTGGAACAAAAATATTCAGAAAAGATAACAGTCACTCTTAAGCATGTAGATACAGGGGCAAAAACATGAAAACCCTGGTTTCTCACCGACTCAGTCTTGTAGTAATTGACTGCGTTGTCATCCAGGGTGAAAAACCGCCTCTTCCAGCTCTTCCTCTGAAACACATACCACATTACCATTTCCACACTCATGCTGTTTTTTACTCAGACTCAGTCTCAGTCTGAACCTGTTATGAGACTCACCACATTTCCCTGTTTAACACAGTAACCACATCTCAGCAAACCCGGCCTGTTGCCCTTCCTCTCTCTCCCTTCCGTCTCTTCATTGTCGTTCTGAAACATTTCATGAAAACCATCTTTATTATCACTTTAGATATCATGGTCACGGAAACCAACACTGTCGATAACTCAGACTAGCTTAGCACACCGCATTTTTGTGTGCTTTTGCCACAGTTTTGATTCTTATAATGCTAAAAAAGTGTGTGTGTGGCCTATTCATTTTACCTGAATAGGAGTGTGCACCACCACGCCGCCAATAATCTCAGCCTTGTAGGCCTGTTGTCTCTTCCCTCCTTGAGCGTCACTGATCACTGTGGTCACATCAGGCCTCACAGGTGCAGGGCAAGACTTAGGCACCTGTGAACAGACGGGACACCTCTGAGAGCAAATAAAAGGACTTAATTGTTTAATTTCCACAGCCGCTCTTCCTCACTCTGGGAATACTTTCTTAGTCATACGCTTGCCACAACACCGTGACTGTTTTACTGCAGAGATAACTGAAAAACACCTCAAATGTCATCTGCTATGAGAGATTGCAAGCTTTCTCAAAGTCCACCGATGCACGAAAGCGCAACCAAGTGTATCCAAGCAAATAAAGCCCACTAGACACGCGAATGTTAGCGTGGGGTGTATATCAAGTAGGGAGCAGGAAAAGAAGAAAAACAACAGAATTGCAGGTGCATGCTGGTCATACAGTAAAAACAATAGTACGGCTGTGTGATGCTGTGCTGCATTTTCTGCTTTCAGAGCCGTTATCTAGCCTACAGTTTCTCAAAACTGGTCATACAGCTGAATCATTCAGCTAAATGTATAATTTCCTAATAAACTGCAACACATCTAGCTCAAACAGACAAATATTAAGAGATGCATTTTAATAACTTTACTCCCCCCCCCCCCCCCCCTGCAATTACGTCATGATTTCCTTTTTTACACTCGCTCAGAAAAAGAAAAGAAAAGATGAAAGAAAAAAAAAAAAGGCGGCAGAGCAGCCCTGCCCTCGATGGGGAAGTGAAAAAGAGTGAACAGTGCCGCTTCCTGTGTCAGTGAGCAGGTGAGAGAGGCAGAGAGACACTCTTCTCTGTTACCTTCCATCAGGAGACATCTGAATATCACTGATCAACGAGGCTCCCGGACATTTCATTGAGCTCACACAAATATTATGCAAATACATATGAACAAGTTTCGACACCTTCACCACAGTGACGTTTGTGTTAACACCCCTCTTCTTGCACATCCACAGTTTCCTCATTCAGCAATGTGTGTGTGTGTCTGTGTGTGAAGGGGTATCTGTGGGCAACGGGCTGGCATTTGCAGCCGCCTGGGTCAAACTGGTTTCAGTCCCACCGCAGCAAAATTGCAGCTTCCTGCACTCAGGTGGAAACAACCCCCACTCCCCCACCCTAACACCACCAATAACTGCTAGATCAAGCATTTTCTCATGTAACGGCACTTACTGTTATCTTGCTGGCCTTGTTGAGAGCAGCCACCCAGTCTCTCATGTCGGTCACATCATTGGCTTGCAGGAAGTACCGTCGCGAAAGTGCATTGATGACTGCCGGAGAAGAAATCATTTCCGTAAATATCCACATTAAATGCAATGGACAATACTATCACATATGGGAGATTGTGTGATTGTGAACCATTTCATCAGCGTCACTCTGTTCCTCCCTAAAAAACTCACCAAAGCAGAACTCTGTCTTGGGCTTTTGCTTTGTTGTAGCTTCACTCACCTGAGGATAGAAGAAGAGAAAAGAAATATGAATATAAACTGAAAGGAGTGAAAAAAAAACAGGAATAGAAGATTCACATTTTTGACATAGATCTGACTGAGTGTCCAGGGAGAAGCCGTCAGCGCTGCAGTGCAGAGGAGCCAGATGTCATTATCTGTGGTTACCTCAGTGAGCGCGCTGACATCTGGAAAACTTCACAGCGTCTGCCTCAGCTCTGCGCTGCATGTGACCGTTAACTAGAGATAACTCTGACCTCTTTGTGTATCTATGAACTCTTGCACGAATTTGCATGCTATTTGTGTGTATTCTGTGAATTCTTGTGTGCTCGCATTTTAGATATCTAAGTTGGTGCGCTGGACTTTACTGTATGCAACCACACTGCGGAGTCAGTCATGAAAGTGGTTTACCTTAGAGATGTAGGTTAATTTCAGGCTGCCAACAGAGCTGGCTCCACTGGGCAGGTTCTGCATACAAACATAAATACACAGACTCGTCGTTGGCTCAGAGTCCAAGGTTATATGACCACTATTGGTCAATTTCATTTCCTCTTGCTATTTGTGAAAGTGTGGGTCGTGCATGCGCGTGTGGAGCACCTGAGGGTTGTCCATATACCACAGCAGTGCATTTCCCTGCGTGTCAAGGATGAAGTATCGTCTCTGGAAACGGCAGCTGTTCTCCTTCTCTTCGATGTCCAGGAAGCCGCACACACGGTTCAACCGGTCCACGTACGGCATGCTGTCGATATCACATATCACTGAGGACAGACGGACAGTTAGGAAGAGAAAGATTCGAGTGGGATGGACAAAGAGAGACAACATGTGAAGGGAGCAACAGGAGGCAAAGACAGGCAGATGTGGAGGATAAATCATCTTTCATTTAGTGTTCAAGCGCACACAGGCATGCATGCGCGCACACACGCAGGAAGAAATAGACCACTCGCACTCAGCAGTTTTTCATGTGACGTGATTGAGGCTGTGCAGCAAACCCTGAAGCCCGAGGCTGAGCTGAGGCCCTCCACCACAGCCAAAAATTACAGACTGCACTCATGATCTGCACACACGCACATTTCCATTGGCCAGAGAAGAGAGAGGAGCAAGGAGAGAGGAGAGAGGAAAGGCAGGGAGCGAGGGAGGGAAGAGAGAAGATGAGAGGAGGGGGAGAAAGCTGGTGAGATGTGTTCATTGAAACAATGCCATGCGTGTGAATCACCAAGCTGCTGACTGATTCCTCAACACAGTCGAGGCTCATTCAGCCCAGAGAGCCTCAGCTCTATAGACTTTCAATTACATTTTATCAATTGGCAAACATCTCATAGTATTTATTTTTCTAATGGGGAACCACAAGGCTTATGGCTTCATTTATTTTCTTGTCCTCCTTAAGTTGCCAAAGGAACTTTCACTGTTGACGGAGCCTCGTTTGCATCTCTGTCAACGAAATGTGAAGTAATCACAAAGACAAACTCCAAAGTTGGATGCACCCAGTAAAATAAATAATCAAATAAATTAATAGATCCATTTAGAAGATCCTTACTAGATTTAAATCTATGGAAAAACTTGAATGTAATGAGGCCACAAAGGTAATATGATGGCAAACTAGGCCACATCTGTGACTGATCTTTTTATACAAGACCAAAAATTATAACGTGACAGTCATATAAAATACATAATCAAGACTGAATGGCCGTGCGCCCTGCCAGTACTTTTTTACGGGCTCGTCCTGGCTCGGAAGCCTTCAGGAGATGGAAATTATCAACATTTCCATGAAAATATTCAGACAACCCGCTCAGAGGAACAGAGGACAAACACAGACTATGTCTTCACCGTGCCGATGAATCTCCAGTGAATCTATTTTTGAGTTCATGGGTAAGAAAATGTTTCATTTTGAAACTGCTTTGAAAAAATTAGTGGGTTGTGCTTCTGATGTGTTAGTCTGCTGCTATTTAAATAGGTCAAAGATACAGAGGCGCTCTACAGAAAGTCTTGGTGTAATGGAAAAATGAAAACGATGCCACAGAGGTCAGCTCTGACAGTAGCACACTCCCCACACATGCATCCATGTGCACAATAAACCATTTTGGGCATCAGAAAACATCTGGCTTAGCCATTATAAAGACAAGCAGCGGCGAAGCTGTGGCATCTTTGGTAAAACTACATTGACAAATGTTATTTCAACTGTCTTTACATTTCTATCAAGTACCTTAGCTTTGAAACGTGGCAGGATAATATAAACAGAGCAATCATCAGTTTGTGTGCAGGAAAACAGAATGTACAGATCACAGCAGCGATATTAATTGGCTTATACCACATCCAAGGTAATGAAATGAAACCCACCTACAGCACCTTTACATATCTGCTTCATCTGTGTGCAAACACAACACAGTCTGGCAGAAACTGATAGTAAATCTCTTAGACCAATGTGTGGCATGTCTGAGAGGTTTAGTCATGTTCTTCTTAATCGTTGGGGGAACTTGTTACGGACATATTACAGCAGTGCAGCATCTTTTTTTCTGCCTGGTAAATGCTTTACTTTGTTCTCAGATTTATCAAAGTTCACCCCAGAGCTGCTAAAGACAGGCTCGGTAGTTCTTCCTCTGGCATTTGAGTTAACTTTGAGGTGTGCAAAACAGTGAATAGCTCCTTAATAAAATAAAAATAAAAATACAGTTTGTTGTGTCATCAAACAATCTGCACCCAAGTAGTTTCAACACTCCCTACAATCACTTTTATGTAAAATTTAATAAATAAATAAAATGATCTTAAAGGATTATACAAAAGCAGAAATCCGGATCTTGAAATCCGGAACACAATTGGGGGGTTTTCGTCTAGTCTGGAGCGCTATTTTAAGATGTTTGGCATTTTGTGGACCAGTTAATCGAGCAAATCGTTTAACTGACAGTAAAAGCAGCGGCGTGGAGCACGCCCCTGGATACCAAGCTTGACTGCCATGCGCGTGCATGTCCAACGTGATTATGAGCATGCAATGAAAAGTGTCAAAATGTGATCAGGCGCAATTACTCAGCAACACCTGACAGACATTACATTTGTTCAGCTCAGATGACCTGCACTGACTCACCAGATCCAACGACTCAACGGACAGCCACACCTACTGTACCGCGCGCGCGCGCACGCACGCACACACACACAATATCACAAAGTACCCCTGTCGACTTAACTTACCCGCTATGGAGAGTCGGCGTGCGCCAAAGCCAGCGCCCCGCAGGGCTACGAAGCAGCGGAGAGAGACGCGAGTTTGGTGAACAGAAGCATGCTAAATAAAGTTTTTAAAACCTAAAATAAGCCGTGGATATTCGCAAGACCGGCGTGCGTGAAACTCCGACACCCTCTTCAATTTGTTAGTGTGATCCGATTACAGAAGACTTGTCCTTTTTTCCGGGTTGGACGTTTCGTTATTAGAATAAACCAGCCCCGGATGTGATCTATGCGTCCCATGAGCACAAGCAGGGCTCTCCTCCTCCTCCTGTCTGCTGCTGCTTTAATCTGAACAGGTCTGTCACACACACACACTACTTTTATCTTCAGTTTTAAGTTGCAAAAAAAACGACAAACACGAGACGCTCAGATGAACCCGGTAGTTCACATAGAACAGCTGAAAGGGAAGGGAGTGTAAACCTGGATAAACAGGAATACAAGACTCACAGTGTCATTACCGCTGGTAGGTGAGGCTGACAGGTGCGAGATGTTATGCCAAAAACAGTTGGTGCTTTAAAATATATATATAAGCCTAAAGTTAAAGGTTCTCCACCAAAAGCGGGGCTGTTGTTCAAATTTAAAGATATTAACTGCCTCACGGGAACCCTTTAAAATGCTGTTTTAAACGCTTTCACACATTAAAAAGGGGAAAAAAAAAAATCAACTTCGTCGTGTGGTTGTAAGTGTATTTGTTGATAGATCTCCTCTGCAGACCTTTAACCCCATAAATTCTCGTGTCACATGACCACAGTGTCATCAATAGCAGCCGCACGCCTGCATGAAAGTCCTGCATTATTTAGATAAAGAGAAAACGGTCGTTATGCCGATTAGTGCGTGCTATTGGAAGAGTGTTGTAGCTGCATGTGATCCCGTGCAACAAAAATATGCAAAACATATCCCATGAAAAAGCATTTGTGGTTATCAGACTTATAATTTACTAACCTTATATCCCGAAGCACGACCGTTGAAGCACGACAAAGCACTAGTGTAGCCCAGTGCTATCAGAGACAAACATCCAAAGTTAAAGAAGACACATCAAAAGCAAATATATGCAAGTGTGGAGGAGTTTAAGGCTGTCAGTCAAAGGTGTTCATGGAAATTCAGGCTTTAAACTTATACAGAAAGGATCCTTTTTAACACATTACCTTATTGGCAGTTTCTATGGCTACTTAAGCTGAAGAGCTCATATATAAAACTTTAGCAAGTATCTTAAATTTGTCTAACTTGCAAAACAGCAACTTCAGTGTTAAATGTTGTGTAAAATAATAAGTCATCCATTTGACATTGCCACAGGATGTAAAGAAACTCAGCGTATTCTAATAAAATGCTTAAAGCCTGCTTTATTCCACCTTTACACAAAAGTGACCACAATTGAGGTCTGTGATAAAACACGAGTGATTAAAAAAAAGAGGGCTTAAAAGGTGAACTGACCTGACTTCTCAGTTTCAACATCTCACTCCAAGTTTAGTCAAGATTCTGGTTTTAAAGTTTTCACACATGTAAAGTCTCTCCTGGATCTGAGCACGACACCTTTGTAAGTGCTGAAATAACAAATATCTACATTCACAGGAGGGATTCTGTGTTCACTTTTGTTGCTTTCGGCAAAATTGTGTCCTCCTGTTAAGAGGAAGTGGTTGCACGTCATATGACCTGCCTCAGGACTGAGACCTACCTCACTGATTTCATATCCTGTGGCGACTGCACAGAAATTAATTTACACTGTTGCAAAAGGAAGCTTTGAAGTTTCAGCAGACCCTTCTGTTGCTGCTGAAAATCACAGACTGAATGTTTCCTTTACTGTACAGAAGACGCCCAAGGTGTGCTTTTACATCAGAGACATTAACATAAACACAAATTTAGTGAGGAGCAGTGTGTCAAATGCCACACTTTACCATGCACTGCACCCACACACGAAACAAGGGTGTGATTAGGTCTTTATTCAGACAAGCTTGCATACAGATAAAATAACAAAGCATCATCAGACAATTTTAAACCTTTTAAATCAGTTTCAGATTACCGTGCGAAAGAGATTCGTTTTGTGGTTCTATGGTGTGAAGCAAGCTAGCTGTGCACTAAACTAGTGAGGCACCCCAGCACTTAGTTACCAAAACCACACCCGAGTCCCCCCCTGGGTGCATCAGAGTGAGCTGCTCTTAACTTTGTACACATTTATTCAGCACAAACACTCTCCAGGTTCAAATCCTCTTAAATTCAACAAGCTGCTACAGAGAACAAGGGTACTGTTTGAGAGGATGATAACTTAGACAAAGGAAGCTGCTTTAAAGCAGCTTATACCTGCAGAACAGACCACACTCCCTTCCACCACAGCCGTCAAAAACCCTCGTTAAAACTTGATATTTGTCACAAACCACATGAAACTCTCTGCAACTCAAATCCCTTTTTTGAACTTAAAAATAAAACAGATAAAGAGGAGGTGATGAATCACTGGAAGGAAAACAAAACAAAAAAAAGGGGGGAGGAGGAATTTACAGCTGACTCAAGGCCATACGCAGCAGCAGGGCTGTGATCAGCAGGACTGGGCTGGAAGAAATTGCCCCTGTGCTGTTGTGATGACCACCGTGGCTGTGACTCTTGTGGGGCCCGTTACAGTCATCGCCAAAGCAGCAATGCATCTTGGCTCCGGAAGTGCCGCTGTTAGCCTTCTCACAGAAGGCCTTGTATGTGCACGACTTCATAACTGTGTCTGAAAGAGATCAGGTCAGAGAGGGTGACGGGTAAGCTGCGTTGAAGTAACTGAAGACTTTCCAAGCACGCAAATGGACACACACATAAAAGATGTCATGTGACCAATATGTGAAAAAAACTTTAGATCATTTTAGTGCTTAGAATATCATCAGATGCATCTGATCTGTTACAAATTCACTCTGTGAAATAACAATCTCAGATTTTTGTTACCAACACAAAAAGGTCTTGCCACAGCCCCTTCAGCTAAATGCACGAGAAAAGAGAAGCAGCTAAGTGAGTTTTATTAGTTTGTGGTTTATGGATTTTAATATTGACTAAAAAAAAAACTATTTATATGGAAATGGAAACTGTTTGAGCAGTATTTTAAGGAGCACTGGTTTCCTGAATCTGTGACACAATCAAGCATTGGGTTGTCAGTGTTGTGCTGACCTCTAGTGAGGCACTACTGTATCCAGCCACATCATACTGGTTCTGCTTGTTTTTCTGTGTGTTTGTACATGTATATGTGTGTGAGTGTTTACTCACTGGGCCCTGTGATGGTGGAGCAGGCATCAGCGTACTGAGGACAGGGGGTGGAGCCCTGACGGTTGCAGTCTTCCTCATTGGACGCCACGCATGTGTGACATTTGAGAGCATGGCCTTCACAGACAGAACAGGAGAGAGTGCCTGGCTTGAGACTAAGCATGCATATTCAAAAAGTGGCTGCAAGCATGCAGATATGCAACCACCTTCTTATTAGTCCATTCACCCGTAGACACAGGTGTAAGCACACACACACACACACACACACTGAGCAGAGTATCCAGCTTCTGTTGCCTCCTACAATTTGAGACTGGGGAACATCTGCACACACTCAAAGGTATTTAAGTATGTCCAACAGACAGGCTTAATTTGAAATATAGTGACTAATTCTCCCCCAAAAATGGATTCTCTCCACCACAAAGTCTCCAATTAGTATGTAATCAGCCAAGTTGATCCCTTCTCCTAAAAACTTACTGTGGCAGGCCAGAGAGATGAGCAGCAGCACAGCCAGAGCAGTCTTCATGGCAGCAGGGCGATGGGTCACTGTGTCTTTTCAAGAGTCCAGAGAAAGAGTGGATGAGCCGAGATGAGCGTCTGATGGAGGAGACACGGGAGGTTGAGGTGGAGCTGGAGGGGAAGGTGTCTGAGGGCATTAAAGTCTTATCGTTGTAATCTCCATCTATGATGCACAGCCAGCACACTGCTGTAATTGACTTAAAGCAAGCTTTCCCAGGGAGAGACACACAGTTAGAGTTTGGTGTTATTAACAGAATTATGAGGTAATTTGTTTGTTTTTCTAACTACTAAAGCTTTTTACAGTGTGCATATAAAATGTAATGTATGTGTAAAATGTAAGCGCTATGCATCGTAATCAGCAGCGAGTCCAAAGCTGCGGCCATCACATGCACACTGACACATACAGAGAACTCAGACAGGAAAACAAAAATCAAACATAGCAGAACAAATTCTATTTAGGTTTATTCAGGAAGGATGTACAAACGCTCAAGTCGCTTCCACACAGGAGTGAGATCGTCATTTCTAATTCACAAATATATATTTAAATAATTACAGGGGCTAAAGTTACAAAGCCAATTAAGTTATCCGACATTAAGAAAGTTACAGTAGTGACTGACCAAAAAGTACCAACATCAAAATGAAAGGCTTATATTTTTAGTTTATGATAAAACCTGAATGAGTGGTGATCTTTTCACACATTTCTTTTGTTTTTCTAAAAGAGCAAACTTTTTTTCTGTATAATATGGGAACCAGCTCTAATTTTACTGTTGTTGCGGCGCTGCGCTGATCTAGTTTTTATTGGTGCTAAGAAAAAACTGTGTGCATTCTGAAAAATGGAAAGATGTGAAAGTAAACATGCAATAAATTGATATTTTTCTATTGCATTACTAGTGTACTGCTTTAAACACAAGCAATAAGGCTCACATGTTCATCATCGCACATAAGCAATGGAAAAAAATACAAAGGTGTCAAAGTCTGAGAGATAAATGTGATTTAGTGAGCAATCGGTTACATACTGAAAGTTAAACAAAAACTGTTGACACACAGAACAGCAGCACTTAAAATAATATAATAACCTTTAGCGTTCAGCTGACATACAGAGTGACTCTTTTTCTCCTTTCCAGCTGTTCGCAATCATTAACACCAGTTAGTTAGTCAAATTTGTGTTTGTGCACACAGGATGAAGCCATGAATCTTTATGTGATTGTCAGGTTAATTTTTTTTTTTTTACATATAAAGTGACTGATTAATATTCTGTGGGTTTTTGAATTGTCGAGCATCCCAAATGTGCCGCCATCTGAACCAGTTTAAACAAATGATATTAATTATATGCAGCTTGCTTTCAATATCATAACTGAACAAACAAACAAAAGCCTCTGTGGGCTGCTGTACTTCCTCAAGTGATCCTAAACCCCTTTCTTCCCGTTTTGTGCAGCTTGACTTTAACCTTGACCTCATTCAACCCTGACGAAATACCCCTGAGCCTTCCTCGGTGAGCATAAAACCCACATTTGCGTCGTAGAAAAATACACTTTATAGACTGCTTCTTTTATAGAAAATATTCCTTCTACAAAACTGAGCTGAAATGTAACTTTAAAACAAATCTCGGCCTAGATTAAATCTGATGTCACCCTGCATGAGGAGTTGCTGGGAATTTAGCGGTTAAGCTGCTGGGAAAATTGAGTCACAAGTGAGCTGTTGTTCGCTGGAATGATTGACAAAAGCACAAGGCCCCCAGATGGCCTCAAAATGGGCACGAAGTCAAAACAAACTAAGATAATCACACGTAATTAACATGTATAGAGCGTTCTTGGTTCCTGTCACATGTAGTGCAATCGTAGTATACAAGAAGTTACTTTAGACGTCTGTACATAAGCAGGCTCTGAGATGCAGGGCAGGTACAGGGTATAAGAACTGCTTCAGGGCTGAATGCATGCACGGGGCCAGAGGAACGGACAATCATGGTTGATTCCCATAAAGAAATCCTCAGTCTGTTTTTCCCATTTTGACAATCAGCTCGTCACAGATTTTTGTCAGTTCTTCGATCTCTTGATTCTGTAAAAAAACAGAATAGAGGAAAGTAAGTAAATACCATCTAACCACCAAAAATGCTTTTTTTAAAACTCAGCAGCACTGTCATTTGCCAGAAATCATGACCTAGATACCCAGAAGAAGAAAAAACACAACAAAAGTTTTCTTGTAAGCAGTTTCATGTAGGAACAAATTTCTATTTAGCAAACTTCACTGTAGAAGGAAGTGGCTCGTGATCGTTCAAGTGGGACAAGCTGTAACTAAACTTTCATGGTGTGCACCTCAGCTGAGTGGCAGCGCAAGCCAGCTGCAGGATCCCTTTAGTTTAACAAATACAAGTGCAAATCATATGTAAATATTAATCGGATTGTTTCTTTAAGTACGCTTATTTGGAAATGATCCAATCCAAGTCCAGACTATTTATTGTATTCAACTACTTTTTTGGCTTTTCCCTTTGGGGGTCGCCACAACGGATCATCTGCATCCTTCTCACCTCATCCCTACTATGCACCTCTGTCACACCACCCTTCTGCACTCTCTTCTTCACTGTCTTATTACTGTATTATTGTGGGGTTATGTATTATTGTAGGGTGTAAAGTGCCTTGAGGCGACTGTTGTTGTGATTTGCCGTTGTATAAATAAAAGTGAATTGAATTGCATTGTCGATTGTTTGGATCGCTGACCGCAGGTTAAACTCATCCACCTTCACTATCTCTGCTCCTTGCAGCGTCACACCTGTCTTGCTTGCTCTTATCTCAAGTGCATACCTCCACCTCTCCAGACTCTCTTGCACTTGCTCCCTACTCTCGCTATAAATGACAATGTCTTCTCTAAACATAATAGTCCTCCTCTGTCAGCCTGTCCATCACTACTACACACAAAAAGGGGCTCAGAGCAGATTTTGTATCCATGATGCAATTCACCTTCTGCTGCAGGGCTTGTTCTAGAGACTCGTTCTTCATCTGTTCCTTCCTCAGGCTGGCGGTCATCGCCATGTTTTCTGCGCTCGCCTTTGCACGCACCTGAGCGATCTCCTCATTAGCTCTAAGAGATGCATGAAATGAGATAATTAACAGAAACTGAATCTGTCGAGTGTTTCGTTTCTTATTGTAGTTTTATATTTGCTCTCTACATACTTGTCCAGTTTCTCCTCTGCATGCAGCTTTAGTGTTTGGTATCTCTGCTCCTCCTGCTTGACTCTGGCCAGATACTCTTGTGCACACTTCTTCAACACCTCTTCATTCTCCATGCGGAAACAAACACAGTGCACCTTAGAAGTCATCTTTACAGTGAATGCTTTTGTTATTCTAATTCTTCCCTTAACTCGGGTCTTTAACTAGAGTAATGCCATACACTGTAATTTAACACGTTTACACCTAGAAGTCTTTCCAATACAACCACATAAAGTGAGGACTCTATTTAAGTCCTGGACCAAACTGAGGTAAAGATTTCAGCATACACTTGGTTTTTATGTGGCATCTGACAAAGCTGGGAACCATGAAATATTGATCTAAACCTGTGTTGTTGCTCTTAAGACCACTGCCCTTTATCACAGGATACCATCCAACCTTATTCTGACCTTAATCCTCTTACAATCCTCCAATTTGTGCTACTATCAGCTCATCATCACAGCACTTCGACTTGACAGGCATATACCCCTTACTTTCTTAAAGCCCTCCAGAGTGCTCTTCATATTTTCGTAACGGCGAAAGACGTCAGAAAGCGAGCGCTCCACTGAGTTCAGGTCTGCCAGGGCAGCGTCTTTCTCCATCGTCACTGTGTGCAAAGCCTTCTGGGCACTCACAGTGTTGCGCTGCTCGTCCTCTGACAGAAGAAGAAGCAGCTATTGTTAAGGCGTGGTACACAACTTTTTCTCAGACTCAACTGCTTGAAATATTGCATTTTTAATCACAAGCAGGGAGGAATTTGGTTTTTCACTGATGTGACATCAGAAATCATAACTGCAGGCTCGATAAGACAACACAAATTCTTTGAAATGTTTGATTTAATGGAAAATTTTGATTTGATGGAAAATAACAGTCTGTTATGTCAGGGTTAGAAACTGTTCAAATACATCTCTCAGTATTTCCACTCACCAATCATCTGAGCGATAGTCTTCTCATATTCTGCAACAATCTTTCTGTAATAAGACACAGAATGGTTTCTAAGGGCTCCATATTCATTCATTCTGCTTTTAAAGGTGATAGAGGCGAGATAAGTTAACCTATCATAGTTTATCAAAACCTTACGCGACCACTCTTATGGTAGTGGTTTCTCATATTTCTAACCTCATCTCATCCACTTCTTTCCTGCAGTCTTCATACTTTTTCTTCCAGTCACTGACTTCAGCCTCCTTAGTGATGATCTGAAAGAAGACATTTCCTGTGAGCATGAACTGTGTGCATGAATGAAACCTTGTCAAAGTAAAAAAAATACAAATAAATAAATAAGTACACTGATGACATGCAACACTGAAGAATGAGTGTGATAGAAGAGTGTACCTCCTCTCTGATAAGGGTGAGAACAGCCTGTTTTTCTGCCTCACTGATGCAGATGGAATCCAGAACCTGACTTCCCGTTTTCTGCATCTCACTTCCCCCCGACTTGTTCTTCAATTTGCACGTGTCTTCATACTGCTGAGAGCAGAAGGAAATCAGTCATGCTCTCGTGTCTTTTTCTTTTGTACGGGGCTAATAAGCGTTTTACCCACTAAACCGTCGAGAATTTAACGTTATCTAGGCCACAAACAGTTTTCACTATTTTGGGAAACAGCATTCAACAAAACTCCCATAAAACTGAACAATCTGCACACTTTAACAAAGTTTTTCTCTGTACTGGTTTAGCGTTCAATGCCGTTTTATATTTACACCATATATTCCATGTAAACTGTGCTGTTTTCTTGTTTTTGTGTAACTTTTCTGTTATATGAAGATATTCCACACACCAACTCCTTTCCTTCTCTTTGTTTTCCTTTTATTTTTCTCTCAAACTGCTCATCTTTCACCTCACACCAGCCGTTGGCTTTCGATCAGCATTCTTACAGACCTCAATCTTCCTCCTTCTCTCCGTCTCTCTCTCCTCGGTTGTTTTGTCCTTCCCTGGATTATGGCTGTCATATTCTAATCTGCTGAATGATAATCATAATCCATCTGTCACCTGAGCACAGTGGCAGACACTAAATACCTCCTGCAGCACAGTGAAGTCATCGTATCAGTACTGCACTAGTTTTGAGCTCTAAACTGCACACTGAGCATTCAGCCAGACAATCTTTCTATTTTTACTGTGCAGAAGTATCAATTAATTTATTATGAAGCAGCAAAGTACCACTGTTACTTTTACACATAGTGCTGGAACATGCCAGGACATGTCAAAGCCATTGTTTTTAAAGTGACTGTTTTGTCTGCAGACTGCATTTATACTAGACTACATTTAGAGCCACAAACAACATTCCTGTCACAAGGCAGAAGTTCCAGTCATTTTTTTGGCAAAGTGACTTTTATGTAACATCTGTTTATCCTGCTAAAAAGTGTCACTGACGTAAAGAAAAATGTTTTTCAAGACAGATCTGGCCAAGATGGCAGCAGAAATTGCAACAGATATAATATAACAGTTCCACAAAGTGGAATGTTTTAGGTGGCCAAAAATAAATGGATTCCTTATAATGTAGGTACAATAATGCAGAGTCATAAAGATACTTGCAAAACAGGTAATTTCTTTATTTTATATATAACCATAAATCCTGTTGATTACAGTCTATTTAACAATATAAGTAGAGATGTTACCATTTCTACTTGAAAACTGCCTAAAATTCGGTCTGAACATCAAGGCTGCATTTTGCCCTCTTTTCATCCAGCTAAAATTTGGTCGCAACATCAAAGTCACACAAAACTCAAAATAATTTGTCCAGTTGTGAATTTAAGGAAGTACGATAGGCATCAGTGCGTTGGTATTTCTCCAAAGTCATATTTATAGCCAAAATGTAGTCCACAAATGGCATTTACTATTTCACATAAAGTGTCATAATTATTGGAGCTATATATGTTACATGGGAAGCTTACAATTAAGTTCTCATTGCCATTATTCTTTATTTTTTCTTAGAACGTTTTTATTTTTAACACAGACGCTAAGCAAACTAGAACAAATGAGAAACAGACAGTGAGTCAAACACTTGACTAGTGAATGTTAAAAGCTTTGCTTGAGCCATAAAAGATTGCTTTAGCCCCACCTAGTGTTCACTAGATGGTATTATCATGGAGGGTGCAAACAAACAAAGAATATGCACGACAGCTTCTAGTTTGATGATGTATAAATAGACCAGAGAGCAGAGCACAGGTTTCTGGCACAACTTCACCTACTTCCATGGAGATGCATGGAGGAGGGAAAACGACTAAAAAGGTCAAAGCTCCAACAGCACATTGACCAACATGAAAGCCTCAAGCCAAAAATCATTGGTCTAACAGTGAAATTGCTCTATATAGTAAGACTTTTGCAGTCTTTAAATGGATTGTACATGCAGCAGATGTAGGGAAATGACTGGGTGGTAAAATATGACGGTATCTCACCACAGAGCAGCAGTCTGATGCCTCAGGTTTGGATGTCACCTGGCAATCTTGGACTAGAAGGAAACAGCAGTCACTGGGTCATTTAGTGCCATATAATGTAACAGACTAGGTTACAGTACATAAAATATAAATGTATTCTTCTAAACAACATTTTGTTGTGTAAAATCTAATTACATATACTTTTCTTTTTTTAAATTATGATGTAAGTATTTCACTCACTGTACATATATTTGAATTATTGTGAATGTGAGCTGTATTTCAATGCTTCTAGGCCTCCTAGCACATTTTCATAATGATTTTCTTTCACTTTCTCATGCTCATAACTCACAAAGTAACAGGGTTCAATGTGATGCAAAATTACATGTGAAGTTAATGATTATTGTGTATGTGACGGTATGGCAAAGATGACCTAGTTGATGTGCAGTATTGATTAACCCTGGCTGATTGTTTGATCCAAGTGGAAAGCTGATGCAGGCTGACAATTATTAACAGTTATCTGATATCGGGATAGTGTGTGCCCTGTGTACTGTGTGTATTATGGTGAAGTGGCCATGAGAAAAGTAAATATTTTAAGTATAAATAAACCTAAATTAATCATTTGACTCACTGTTCTGCTCCTTTTCTGGTTTGACCCCGACGCTGCTCGCCAGTTTCTCCTCATCTGTGGCGTGGTCTCCATGATGGTCATCCTTCAACAGCAGCAAACTCAATCATCCATAGCCATTGCATCATGCATGTAGTTTGCAGTGCTAATCAGCGATTCTGAAGCTCCTCAACAGCAGAAAACCTATTAGTGCTTACCTGTCCGTTAAAGTTGTTCTGGATTGGCTGGTTCTGCTTTACTTTGCAGGAGTTCCTGAATATGAAGGCAAATGACAACATCAGCACTAACACAAACAGATCACATCCGTGTGTGCATACATGTGGACAAGTGTGATGACGAGAAGAGAAATTAGGAGACAGAGGAAGCCTTACAGCTGGGCCATATAGCTTTGCTTTGTGTGTGCTGCGCTCGCATGCTCTGCTAAAAGTGCTGAATTACACACAGCAAAAAAAGCAGATTAATGAAGAAGCTGTTTGCCAAATTTAAATAACATTTGCACAGAGCATTGGAGGGATGTATAGGGTTACCACTAACCATTTCTCTCATCTACTTAATAAAATGAATTCCACAATTTCTTCCACCTTCGCTTTGTGATCAAAGGAGAATTAATGAATGTATGCAAGACAAAAAAAAAAAAAAAAAAAAAAAAGAGAGCCGTAGTTACACCACACAAACATTTCTGCACCTACAGTTACAAAGTACTTACAACAGAACACAGAGGAAATGGACTTGCTCAGCAGTCCTGAGGCCACACAGAGAAAAGGGACACAGCATGACAGGGTTTGAAGGAAAAGGAAGGAAAGACACAGGAGAGGACGGGATAGGAGTCAGGGTAAACACAAGGTGAGTGAGGGTTATTGTTTTTTAGTAAACTGAAAACTGAGGCAAAAACTAGACGGCAGATAAAGAGATCATCCAAACATGTCCTAAACATCTACCTGCCGGTGCTATTTTTTACCCTCATATGTGATCGTCCACTCAGATACCTTGAATAACTAAAACTATAATAAAAAATAAAATCTAGGTCCAAAAAAACCCACTTTTGTTAAATAAAATAAATAACACTAAAAATAACTGAAATGATATTGTGAACTCACAAAACTAACTATAACTAACTATAAAGTGTTTTTGATCTTCTGTGTTAAGCACATTGAGTTTATGCATAAAGAAATATCAATAAAATTCAAAATGCCATTTCACATCAGGATCATTTTTGGGATATGTTAATAAACAACAGTTAAGTTGCTTTTTTAACCATCCATTAGTTAAAAAACAGGAAAAAAAAATAACCATGCCTGTGCCGAATCTTTTTTAAAAGCTCGAATTAGTGGTAAATATGGAGTTCTGGTTAAAAAACACCAGAGGGCGATGCTTGACATCCTTACAGAAATGTTAAGGAGGTTAATACCTTTGAAGAGAAAGAAATCTTTTTGCAAAAACAAAGCTTTTCTTAAAAATACTTAATCCAGGTATGAAGACAGGACTACAATATCCAGCCTTTCATCAGCATCCACGGGTTAAAAGCAGGCATTTCAAATAAAAATTTTTCTGACTGAATTCTAAAACTTCTTAAAATAAAACCAACACTACTGCAAAAAAAACATTATTAAACACGATAATGCTGAATATTACTTCTTCATTAGAAAGAAGAGAAGAAGAAAAAACAGCTCACAGGACTTTTTCAAGACACACAACAGGCGACCACGGCTGATTAAAATGGGAACACTTTGATCTCCTAGGTTCATTGAGGACAATAGTGAGCATTCAGTACTGTTCCCCACAGCCACTAAAAGAGAAAAGCACTTGTTCAGCTTGAAAATGTGTGAGTCACCCTGGCTCAGATTCAGCATTTGTGTAACTGCAGTCACCGACTGGAACAGGGATGATTATGGCTTATGACTGGAAAGGACAGGGCTTCGTATATAAGTCTGTAACGTACTCACGTGATAATTGACCCTTTGGGCTCGCAGGTCAGTTTTGTGCTTGGTAGCGAAATGTCAGAGTCCATGTTGCCATTGAGCAAATCCGAATCCACACTAATGTCATGACTGAGAGTCAAGTTTGAATCCGGGCTTGAGTCGGACGTCACCGGAGCCTCGTCATCCACCTCGGAGGGATCGGGTTTGTTCAGCGGAGAGACGACAGACAGCGTCGGAGGCCGGGCAGCCTGTGGAAGAGTCTTTGATGGGGAAATGACCACTTCGGGTTTGTTACTGAGGGTCAAATTAAGGTTCTGATCCAAACTGAACCTGCTGTTGTCAGGCGAGGAGCTGGTAAGGTTGTTCAGAGAATCGACCTCTTGGGATGGAGCGGTACCAAGATCCTGGCTGGAGACTGTATTCAGAATGTGGTTTGTAACATCAGGAAAAACTGTGGAAAAAAAATGAAAAATAGAAGTCAATTTATTTACAATTTGGGTATGCTGATTTAAACACATGTGGAGACTAAAATGCGCACTAATGTAGGTTTACGGAAGCTGTTTTCAACTCTCTACAGTGAGAGTTTCAATATTTAGGATGCAAAACCCTAAAAACAGACTCATATGTTGCTGACAGCCTTTATTAATCTACTTGTGCCACAGGGCTGCAAAGATATTTTTAATGTATGTATGTGACTGATCCTGAAGAGCTGTATCGAAAGTGATCGAGAGAAAACAGGTGTAATAAAATCAGGATCTGTGTCAAACACGCTTCTGTACAGGATCACTTGCAAAGGATCCAGTTATGTTTTGGTGAGGCAGGTGAAGAGGGAGCCAATCTCATCTGAGATTTGCAGCTGGAAAAATTATATAGTTGAAACACTTAACATGCTGACAAAGAGTCAATGAACTGCCCCGTACAGACTACAGAACTGAAAATCTAGAAACAAAAAGAATCCTCTATTTAAATGTCCCTACTTAGCTAGTTTGTCATATAAGTTGACTAGTTAACCTTTGTACTGTGAAAAAAAAAAGAAATTAAATGAGGGAAAAGGGCGAGCTAAGAGGGAAAACACCTGGATTCAAAGGTTGAGAGGTGTGGCCCAATACTTTTGTCCATATAGTATATCGTGAGGTGGAGCAGGACAGCTGGCAATCGGAAGGTTTACTACCCAGCTCCCCATCAAGGTTATTACAATTTTTTTTTACCTCATTTATCTCAATTCTTTCTTTTGTTTGATTACATTGTCCCTCTGTTCAGCACTTTGGCCGACACTTGATGTCTTTTAAATGTGCTATACAAATAAAGCTGACTTGACCTGACTTCAACTACAAAAAAGGGTTAACTCTAATAAAGATAAAAACTAGATTTTAGACAAAGAAATGACCTGAAAATATTTAATTAGCTTGGAAAACTCAGCAAATGTTCTGAGTTTTAGTTTAGTAACAATTTCATTTAACTTGCCTGATGAGGCTTCGATGGATGTGTTTATAAAGACTTTGGATGTATACAAGACTTTGTGACATATGTATTCCATTCAGTAATAACAAGGACTAAACTTAAACTAAACACTTTCAAACAATAAAAGCTAAACTGACGCAAAAAAATCCACTAAGTGAAACGAAATTAAACAAAATTTCAAAATGAAATTAAAATAAAAAAACTACTTAGAAAATACAAAAACTATAATAACTCTGCTCCCCATGGCTGCTTGTCACAGTTCCCCTGGGCAAGATACTGAGCCCTGATGCATCCATAGGTGGATGGATTAGAAGGCACATAATAAACTGTAACTTTGACACTAACATTTTTGCATCATAATTTGCTGCTAATGAAAGAATACAATAGGGGTGTTAACCAACATGTTAAATTTAATAACTTGTGCAAAGCATTGCTATCTATAAATCCACTCCTCCAGTTCCTCCAGACTCTCTGATTGTAAACCATGAAACCTCACATCCCCGTCCTGTGTCTATGTTAAGACTGCATCTGTCTCTGGAGGATTTAACCTTGTAGTGATTCATGAAACGTTTCCTTCTCCTGTTAGAGCACTTAAAATGGCTGCTGACTTCCTCAAAGAACACTTCATTTCCTGTGTCCTTATACATCTCTTTAAGAGCTAGCTAACAACCACAGCAGCAGCTGAATCACACTGCTGCTGAAACACAGGAATCTCTATAACAAGTCAGACCCCCCCACCCATCCACATACTGTTAAACTTACAATACTACGCCCGTTAATAACGCAACAGGGACCTCTCCGTACGCGCAAAACATGAATCGAGGCTTTGTGGTTTTAGCGCTTTCTCACACAGTTTGCTCTGATCGAATGCTAACGTGAGGCTCACTGAATCATAGAATAAGTTCAGCTAAGCTTCAGCTGAAATCAGGATACTTTCAGGCACACAACAGAAACGCCCTTTGGAGACAAGGAACAGATGTAGTGGAACCACACCCAGTCATGCAAAGGACGTATGCACCACCACCACGTGGCTTAGCAACAAAAACAACATCAAGCTGAATTACAGATTCACAGCTCACTGAAAAAGAAAGGAACAGAAGACTGAACAGAGAAACAAATACAAGCATACACACAACTGCCTAAGGTTTCATCTTCATTATTGTTTAAATAATACATCTAGTTAGATTGTGGCGTGTGGATGTTCCCAAGAAAAGGCAGTAGTTTCCCAGAACCACAAGTCTTCTAATTATAGGGAACCCGAGTATCAGTTTCTCCACAGTTGATCTTTTATTCATGAAACTAACCCAGATTTTTTTAACTTAACGTGACTGTTTCAGCCCAAAAAGGAGAATGCTATTGTCTGCAAACTACTTTCAATAACAAATACGGTAATCTCTATTACTGTGTGGCACAGCTTCACATATACTGTGGTTACAAAACACATCCGTGCAAAATGGACACAACATATCCACACACACAGACGAAATCAATTACTTTTTAATCATCATTAAAGGACATGGAGAAACATTTGTGACAATCGCATTTGCTTCCACACAGAAACGCCATCGCCATGGTAATGCGTGCTACTTGTGTCTGTGCGTGTCTGAAAGCAGGACAGCTGAGGAAGAGGGGGTGAGAAGCACCCCAGTAGGCCTTGCTGGCAGGTTCAAAAAGAGAGGATTCAGCCCGCGTCGTTTGCAAGTCTGTGCCTCACTGAAGTGAGCTCATTTACATGTCTGATTACCTTTCATAAGCACACTTTGAGCAGATCACAGTACGCTGATCCGAGACCAGATTCTGGCACGCTAAAACTGCATAATGAGCAACATAATATTCCCAGTATGAAGTTACACAAAGCAACTTTGCATTGTCTGAACATTTTAAACGCACACTAGCGTAAATACTACTGTTACAACAAAAGTATCACTTTTCTCCAAATTACAAAAGAAAGCAAAAACAAATCCAACCCGAAAAAGAAGGCATAATTATGAAAGTAATAGTCTTCAACAAGCTATTATTCTGAAGTAATAACAATAACTGTGACATCTTTCTTTAGGTCCGCCTGTCTAAACTGACTCTCAGTGCAGATTTAGATCCGACATCTTATGAGGAAAACCTTTCACACTGGAAATCTTAGCAGCAACCTGAAAAATAGATCAGGTATTGTTTGAAACGCTTATGGATTATCCGTGCTTCCGTACCAATACAAATACATGTTATAGAAAGTATGGAAGACTAATTTTCAGCATTGTGTGACACAAGAAAAACCGGCTTGTTACCCAGCCCCACCTGTGAGTGTGTAATGTCAGCAGTCAGTCCGATTAGGCTTCATGCGCAGAGGTGCTTTTAACACCCCTCTCAAAGCTAAAACAAAAATCACAAATGATTGGAAATATGTGGCATGGTCCATTATCCTGATGTAAGCAGACATTCAGGAGTCGACTGTTGCAGCCACAGTGTAGGACAGGGCGCTACTGTAGGTGCTTCATCCCAACAGCAGTCAGACTGCACAATAACCACGCAGGATAAATACCAGCTAAAAAACCCATCTGTAAATATTATCATTCCCACTGCACTGTAAGTACATATTAAAAAAATCTGTGTAATTTACTGCATTTGTTCATACAAATCAGGGTGATATTGTTTTTTTACCACATCTTTAATTAACTTTTTCTTCCTGACCCTTGTTGTAATAACTGAATTTCCCCAGTGCGAGATTAATTGTGTCCATGTCTATCAGAAGACACACAGGCACAGTGTGGTCATAAAGGGATGGACATGGTCAATAGTTACACGCCCTTACATCATACAGCAGAATGTATACATGTTTTCATGCTGTTTAACTCACTTAGATTATCTTTCTTACCCTTCCTTAATCTCAGTTTGCTCATATTAACCATGTCTGTGTGCCTAAATGCTGCCATGTGATTGGCTCATTAAATAACTGAATATGTGTAGCTAATAGAATAAATGTGGTTTACCAGTTTTGTTAATCAGGTTTTCATTTCTCAAGCATGAAGCTTATTTTGTTTATGAAATGACGAGAAACCAATTCATGTCTGTTAAATAAGAGGACACAGACTCATTGCCTTTTCTGTACCACCAATCACGCTCATCCTGCAGGTAGGGTGGATTCTGACAAGTGTATGAACTAGCTAAGCAGCTGAGCAATCTCACCTGAATGGTTGGAGTTGTCCAGTTGGCCCAGCAGCTTCACAACACTCGGAGACTCGGCCTCTGGAGTCTCGAAAGTCCCCTCGGAGTCCGAACTGTGAGACAGAGGAATGAATAGATTCATGAAACTGAGCTACAACTGAGCTCAACTATTCATGATATTATCTGGAACTAAAAGTCAAATGTTGCCTTTTGAAAATAAAATGTGCTGAAAATGAGAAAACACAATATACAACATTGTATTTGCAAAAATCTTTAGAAGATGGGATAAAAATAAACATCACATTGCCTGGTTTAAAGACAGTGTTTCAGACAACAGTGTGCTGTCTGTGAGAACAGAGAGGCACTGAAAAGCTTCATAAGCTGCACATATGTCCTACAAACAGCTACTAAATTATGTTTATAAAACTTTGAATGCTGTTTTGGGGCGTTGGATCGTCTTGTTCCTTCTAACAAACACAGAACAGGTTTTCAGTAAGGAATTCATGTTTTTTTAAGAGACCCAAGCACAATAGAGCTGAAAGTTCAAAGTGACCAAACATAAAGTGCTTTTATTTTAAAGGAAGTTAGAGGAAGGGAGAGGAGAGGAAGTGAAGCACTACAAGGCCACCTGCATCCTTTGCTCTTTAGTAACGACACACTGTGTCCCGAAACACACAAACACAGACACACACGCAGTCTTTGGGTCTGCTGTGTCAGCTGCCACGGCAACCAGCCAAAATTTATTTCCAAACTGTGGAGAGACTAAAAAAAAAAAAAAGGAGGGACATCAACAGCAAGGGTTTGTGTGTGTGTGTGTCGCAGTCACTTCAAAGCACATCAAAATGTCTGCACTCTAATGAAAGACAGCACAACAAGCAACAAAGCTCACAGTCCCAGCCACACTTCACCTCTGATAACCAGCTCACACAAACACACTGACACTCTGGGGCTCCATACAACCCCACCATCAGCAGCTAATCCTAATATACATACCCACTCACCCCCTCACTGTGTACACACACACACACACACTCTGAGTCACATCCCAGTGACGGCCCCAACGGCTGCAATCTTGGAAGGTTACTTAGAGACTAGAAATGGACAAGAAAAAAATCTAAAGCTTTGGAAACTGTGGCTTTTTTTCCCTGCCCACAGTTTTCAGCAACTGTTCTCCGACTACCACAGAGCCCTCACAAACACCCAAACACACATAAAAACAGGCCTGGGCAGTCGTACCGTTGGTTTCTCAAAGAAACACGACGGTGCACATAAAACAGACACTCGTGAAACAGCAACCTGAGCGCCTGTGTTTTAAACAAGTATCTGTGTTTAGCAAATGACAGCATCATCAATCCTCAGCACAGGAAAGCATCAGAGATTATCACAGCTCTGAGCAGTTTGTCTGCTGTAAGTGATGCTCTGTCTCTTTGTATACAACCACCACCTGTCAGCATGACTCAGGGAAGTCATCACACAAACACCCACATTCACAATCAACTTGCGAGAGTCCGTGGCATCAAATCTTCTCTATCAGAGTGTATTTATTATACTGCAGCAGCTATGTTTCTCTATTCACTTCATGCACTCTTACATGTCTTCTCCGTTATTCTTCGCTGCGGGCTGACCATCATCAGCTGAACCTCCAGTCACTGCTGACCACGTCCATTTCGCCCACTGGACCGGCGACAACCAGGACATCCTTGCGACACGTTCAGTCCCAAGCGTGACGACACTTCTAAGAATTAATAGTGACCTTCCTCTTCCTCTGTTTCGATTACTACTGCTGTCAATGAAACTGGCAGTTTATCTTGGAGTGCCGCAAGAAAAGAAAAGAAAGGCAAACACGAGTGCACGATCTGTGTTTTTGATTCTCTTCCTCTTCTTTTGCCTTGTCCGTTTGCTGTCTCACTTCCTCCTCTTGCTTAGCCGCTTAGATTTCCCATCCTGCTCTTCTGCTTTGTTGACGTTCGTGAGAGAGAAACGTGCCTCACACTGCTGCAGCTGCTTCTGTTGCCGCTCTGCTCTAAACAGCACTGACTCACACGGCACAGATTACTGGAGCATCAGTATTCACTCCTCCCTCTGCTCCCCTCCTTTTTTCACTCTCCACTCTGTCTGGGCGGACGATCAGCTGGTTAACAGACATCAGCTCGCCCTGCTCCCACATGTTTGCTAACTCTCTTGTTTGTCCTCAGGAGTTTGCCTTTCCCCCGATCCTTTCAGGGTTAAGCAAGGAGAGGGGGGGAAAGGAGAGCCAAAGCTTCCTGTTTAAAGAGGCAAGAAGGGTCTGTTTTCTCTGGGACAGACAGACTACTACAGAGATGAGGTGATCAGGCTAAGGGAGAAGAATTAATAGGGCATATATACATTTCAAAAGCTGTAAGTATATGAAGTATTCTGAAAAGACTGGTGCAAATGCTATCTGGAAATTATACCCTGCTGTAAAGCCCATTTACTCAACATCACCCCCTCCCCCCACAACTATAAACCTTAAAGCACTCATTTATACATCTAGACAAGCATTTCTGAGCATTTCACAAACTGCTAACTACTATGCTTGTCACACAAAACCTCTAGAGTTGTAAAACTATCCAGTCAGCCTCAACTCTCTCAAGAAAAATACCTTTTTAATTCAAAGAGCCAGAGAATGACCAGACTGCTTTGAGCTGATAGAAAGGCAACAGTAACTCAAATAATTACAGTCAAGATAAGCAGAAGAACATCTCTGAATTAAACCTTGAAGCTGAGAGGCTATAACAGCAGAGGACCACGCAGTCCTACTCTTGTCAGCTCAGAACAGGAAACAGGCTCAGTTCACATGGGCAAAAAATTTGGCTGATCAGAAATCATGAAAGCATCGATCCATCCTGCCATCAACGGTTCAGGCTGGTGATGTTGGCGTAACGGTGTGGGGAATATTTTCTTGGCATATGAGCATCGTTTAAACCTCAGAGCCAACCTGAGTATTGTTGCTGACCACATCCGTCTCTTTATGACCACAGTGTATCCAGGACCATGGATAACAGACTATGTCACAAAAGTCAACTTTTGAACATGACACTGAGTTCACAGTAAACAAATGGCCTCCGCAGCCACCAAAACTCAATCCAACAGAGCACATCTGGAATGTGGTGGAACGGGAGACTCACATCTTGGATGTACATTTGACAAATCTGCAGCAATTGTGTGATTCTACCATGTCAACATGGACCAACATTTCTGAGAAATATTTCCAGTTGAATCTGTGCCACAAAAAATTAAGGCAATTCTGAAGGCAAAAAGAGGTCAAGGCCAAGGCACATCTCACAAAGTGGGTGGTGTAAGTGCTCTGAGAGCTTTCCAGATGCTATAAAATCTTTACAACTTTGGCTACTTTAAAACAGACGTCCTGGCTTTTTATTATCATGAATTGAAGGATGTTTCTCACAAATTAAATGACTGAGATGTTGCTCAGTCACTTAATTTGCTTAGTGAGACTGAAAGGTACTTTAGCTTAATTTGCTGTAACAGTTTGACTTGGCAACACAGAGGCCCGCATGAAAAAGAGTATTCGAGATCAAATATTTCTAACAAGGACTAACAATAGTCTCTTTACATTTATAATAATGCAGGCAAGTAAAATCTGAGCTGAGAATAAAGTTGCTGATCTAGTAATATGTCATCAACTAACAGAGCTACTATTCACTTAAACGATCCAAGCTAGCCTGAGGACAAATCAATACAGCAAACCTAAATTCAGCAGTAACGATGCCGCTCAGCACGACACCGGCAGAATAAAGTATTTCGCTGAAAGCTTCATCGTTGCTCACACAAATGCCTCTGAGGTTGCTCATGGGTGGCTTATGTAAGTCCAGGCTTTCACATTTATACCTCTCTCCCTTTCTCTCACACGTGCGCACACACACGGTATCTAGGCCAGATGAGATGCATTTTCTGACAACAAAAAAAACATGAACCATGAATAATCTAATAACAGGAAGAAGCTCTAACTACTGTGAAAAATGTGAACTGTGAAATGTAAAAAGCATGTGAAATGTAAAAAGCATAAGCATTTTATTGCTTATGCTTTTTATTTGCACTCGAAGGTGCCCGTCCTGCCATTTACTGCTCCCACAAAACACGTGGAAGGAAAGACAGGAGCGCTATTATCACACTGAGCTGATCCACAGATACACGCAGGCAGCGAGTGAGGGAAAGATTAACCAGTGTACTCACACATATTTTTTACACACTGGCGAACACATAAAAAGAGGCTCTGTTCAGCCTATGATGAGTCGACAGCGAAAACAGAGCAAATGAGAGCCATGGCAACCGGAAAAGATTGATTTAATTAAGCGCACAGAGACGGGGGAAGTGTTAGAAAGGAGAGAGGCAGAAAGAGGGAGATAATAGAAATGAAAAGATCTGGGATATGAAAGAGAAAAGAAAAAGAACGTTTGGGGCGGGAGAAGAATCTCAAACATTTGTTTGTGTTTGCTTTTAGTCGCCTTTGTTCCCTTATCAGGAGAGATGAGAAGACAAACCTGTCTGTCCTGGAGAGGATGGTCTGCCTGCAGCTAACAAAGCCCTTCAAGCAGCACACAAAGGTGAAGTGAAAAGGCCATGCAAGATTATTTATTCAATTTCAGTTACAACAATGGCTTTAGATATTAAAACCAAGCCAGCTGTTTGGAAACAGTCCAGTGTAGAATGAGAAATACAAGTTTATTCAAAGTTCAAATAATCATGATCATTACATAATCATAATAAAGTAGCCATATGTGATATACACTATGTGCTGCACAAACTCTTCACCCTGCAACACCTGGAGATGTGAACTGGCCATGCGAGGAAAACAGTAAGTAAAACAGTACGCAGTCTGTGAGTGGAAATATCCCTCACTCTCTCCCTGGCAGAGGCACAGACCGCAGACAGAAGCAGGAGGAAAATACAAGGGGAACAAAAAATCAACTCTTATGTAATACCTTGAAACCACAAATAGCACACACAAGTAACAGTGGCAAAGCCCACACATACACGTTCTCCTATAAGTGGTCATTGGCTCTCGTAGTAACACACACAAAAACAAACGACTATGGCACATTAAAAAAGGCACACTCCTACACACTTGACCACGTCTGTTAAATGGGTGTGCTGTCAGTTAATGTAGCAAGAATGCACATCCTTAATCACGGAATAAATGTTGACTGAAAGCAGCATGTGTGGTTACGAGCTAAGAATAAATCGGCCGTGATAAACATGTCTGTGAGCCGCAGCAGAGGCGATGTGATACTGGATGAGATAAGTGTGTGTTTGTGTGTAGACTAAGAAGGAATTAGTGAGGCATCCCAGCTATCACAAACTGTTTATTTCTATGCCTAATCCATTGCATGATGATATAAGGTTAGCTGCCGACGCTCACTTTAGCGCCAGTATAAAGTTTACACACTGCCTGTGAATGTTCTTTGTCCTTGGATGAATACTAATAACAGTTTTTGTTACACTGGACATGATTTCACTTTGACATTTATCGAGTATTTTTTAATTTGGACATTCTTGTGTTTCCCTCTTCATCAGCTGGAAAAAAGCTCCCCTTTTTCCAAAAAGTGGCCCTGTGTCTCACGAGACGAGCAGATTGCTATGATAAACTGTTGAAAATGTTGCCTTTATACCCAAGGAATACTACCAAGGAATACTACACTATTGTCACTTATTCACGTCTTACATTTTTATTTTACATCTTTTAGTCTGTTCTGTGTATTTTATATTATTATTTGGCTTTTCTGCCTTTCTCCTGGCCGCAAGACACATTCTACCAGAAAAAAATAAAGTTAAGCTGTAGCTGAAATTACTTTGGTCAGCCCCAAAAGCTTACAAAGCCTTTGATTATAACAGTCATCCCAACCTGACTTTATGTTTCTATCCCCAGTACAGCTAAGAATAACAGAGTCATCAGCATGTTTTGTGTCCAGTGTAATTGCAGCTTACATTCTTTTAATGTTAGATTTAAGCTCTGGATGTGTTTCAATTAGAAACTGAATTCGAGTGAATGCGCAAAATGTCATCCTTGAATGGTTCTTCTTTGATCAACAATCACACAGCACAAATGCTAAACGGCAAACATGTCATGGGACGTGCACACCAGTGCTACTGCGTCCAACCTCGAATGGCTAAAATTAAAAAGTAACATTTTTCTATTTTTTTTTTTTTTACAGATTCAACTTCCACTTGGTGGAATACAAACATTACAGAGCCTGGATTCCCTTTTAAAGACGGTTGCCATGAATTCCTGAAATAAGTCACTTTTCTCATAACTTTTACATAAGAGCATGTTTAATGTCTCACAAAAGACAGTCTGTTGTAATATTATCTAATCCAAACAGAACACTATGTTGGCTTCTTAAAAGATATGGCTCCATCTAGTGGTCATTCTTGGAACTATTCCTCACGTAAGAAAAACGAAATGACACAAAGGCCAACACTAGCTTCAGTCAGCGATTCAATAATACAAAACATGGATGCAAAAGAAGTGAGTGGACATGACACAAAAAATAAATGTAAAAAAAATAAAAAATAAAAAAAATCAGGTGTCATTTTTGGGAGCCTAAATATTTCACTCCTGATGGGAGTGTTCTCTTTAAAAATGTTCTCCATAGAGCACAAGGGGTCACTGCATGATTAGATTTATATAAAAATGGTGCCAGTTACTCACAAGGGCCTTCAAGATCACCAAATACTAACCCAGTTGAACACCCGTGGGAGAATTTGAACAGCTCTCTCTCCAAAACCCATCATCAAACCCCAAGATGAAGAAACAATAGCCCTCATCCCTCCAGTGAGGTTACACAGACTTATAGAATTAGCATAGAATTAGAATCAGGTTGTTCTTGCTGCACTTGTTGCCACATCAACTTACTAAAAGAATTTATGGTACTTTAATTTTTCATCTGTCGGTAGGTGGAAACCTGATGCTGTTGTTAATAATTACTACCCCTTTTCCAAAAAATTTGGTATTATGTGTGAAATGTGAATAAAATCAGAATTCAATTATTTAAAAATGTACCATGTTAAGAAAAATACAAGGTCATTTTGAATTTGGCAGTAACAGATCTCTCTTTTAACAACAGTCTGTAAACATCTGGGAACTGAGAGACCAGCTGTTGGACTCTGGGGAGAGGAATGATCTCTAATTCTCGCTGGAATATCGGATTCTAGCTGCTCAACAGCCCCGGGTCTCCTTTGTTGTATTTTCCATGTCATGATGCTCTGGGTGTTTTCAGTTGAAAATGTCTGGACTGCAGGCAGGTCAGTTCACCACGTTGTACTGTGAAGACATGCTCTTGTCACTGATGAGGCATGTAGTTTAGCATTGTCTTGCTGAAATTTGCAAGACCTTCCCTAAAAAAGCCTGGATGGTTGCTCACCTACTAAAAAGGATGCTGCATCCATGTTTTCCCAAAGGAATTCCAGATTCATCTGACCACAGAACAGTTTTTCACTTTGCATCTGTCCATTTTAAATGAGCTTTGGTCCAGAGAAGTGAGCAGCATTTATGGATCCCATTCACATATTAATCGTCTGAACTAAAGCAGACAATCAATATGGCATGAAAGTTTTAATCTGCATTTGTGGATGGCAGAGTGAATGGTTTCCCAGAAAAGTTCCTGAGCCAATGCAGTGAGGTTTGTAAATGCAGTTTTCCTGCAGATTTGTGAATCTGTCTATCGTTACTTTTCCAGTCTTTTTTGTTGCCTCGTCCCAACTTTTTTTTGCTGCCATCAAATTTAAAATGACCAAATATCTTTCATGAAACTGTAAAATGTCTATGTTTAAACATTCAATAGCTTTTCTATGTTCTGTTGTGAATAAAACATTTTTGTCTATGAGATTTTAGCAGTTCAGAATTGTAAAGCAGTAAACTATTTATCTTAATCTGATGTGCTGATCAGAGCTGTGATTAAAATTTTGGTGGGACAGCAGAAGATTTTCATATTTCAGTCTGGGCGGTGGCATTCTTCAGTTTGGGAAGGGCTGTTATAAAAGACACACAGAGATAAATTTACACAAAGAGAGGCTCATGCTCCAAATTCTTTGGTATGCTTTTGGGAAGCACATCGCAAAAGAGTTCCTGAATATTTTATAGAGAACATTCAATTATTTGCGTCAGAGCGGAAAACTAGCTCTGAGCGAACACAGTTACAATCATCAGAGCCGAAGCCCTTGCAGTGCTGCAATGCACTAAAATAACCCGACTGGCAGCGACATGATAAAACAAAGAGAGAAAGAATGAGGCGATGAGAGAATAAGAGAGGAGGACTGATGCACAGGCACCAGCTGAGCTACTGTTTCGGACTACAACAGGAACAAAAGAGCACACAATTCCCACACTACAGTTCATGTCCATAGTGTGGGAGGGAGTCGACACACCCCACTGCAACTTATGTTTGTATTTATATTCATATCTTCAAATCAAATCAAAAAAAGTTTAACTGCCATTAGAAAGCCAATATAGCTATACTTATTCTTAACTTCATTTCAACATCCAATGTATGGTGCAAATCAAAGTTTTTACCTGTTAACTTCACAATTATTTAGCCGTGATTTTGATCTTTGTGCTGGTAATACCCCACAGCGAAGCCTTATGCTTAAAATCAATGCTTATCCTTAGATTTGCTACATGAAGATGTGACATTTCACTCCACGTTAGATTGATTTGTACCATGGAGACGGAAATGAGCTCCAAATGCAGGGCAGCTGCATTTGGAGCGAGACACTCTTTGCGTGTTCAGGGGTTTTGGAGAGCAAAAAAAACCAAAAAAACCAGTGCACATCTAAGACTGCTCCAGTTAGGATATAAAATGGATGATGAAGCCAACTAAATTTAGATCCTAAGCTGAAAGCTCCAATCCCAGTGGTTGGTTTCCCAGTTTTCTCTCAAAGATGACCCCAACCCCCATCTGACCTTACAAAAACACAGATGGATACAGAAGACTGAAGTATGCTTGAGCGGTGAGATTTTTTTAAACCAGCTGAGCATTTCTTAAACATGGCTTTGTCTCAGTGTTTGTCCCTTTGAGTTCTCTGCAGCTTTTTCTTACAGTCGCTCTCTGTGTTCTGCTGCCATCTCCAAAATAATATCTGTTTCAGTACATGGCGGCAGTGCTTCTCATATTAACAGCCACTGACAAGAACCACTAAAATAACACACAATGCGAAACTGTTGTTTCGCTACAAGGAGCTTAGAAAAGCTTTTAAATAGCGAGTCCTTTCACTTCGTCCTCTTTGTGACAAAGGATTAAGAAAAAGAAGAGGATGAGCGGTGACTGGGTGCTTTCTAGCCTCAGCTCAAACATTTAAATGCCCTTTTTTTCAATATAAGTGTTCCAGACAGCTGCGGTTTTCACATCTCACGGGTCTTTAAGGATGTCAAACACGATGCATGAACGAAACAGGAATCTGCAGTACCTGAAAGAAATGGACTGCACAATTTGTACGATTAACGCAGTGCATATTAGGGTTAGAATTAGGGTCACAGCGGCATAATCAAAACCTGCCAGCAGCATTGTGTTTTATACTGTGGTAACTACAGCAGCTGTCAAAACTGAACTGCTTTAGACCTTCAGCTCATGTTATCAGCTGCGCCACTCCTCAGTCGAGCTCGCTTGCTTTCTGCCTTTAGTCTGATTTGAATACCTAACTAGTATTCAAACTCCCATGATGGGCAAATTTGCCTAGCACAGAAAGTCCTGTTTGCTTCAGTGTCCCAACACTGCACTTTGATTCCTTATCTCCCACTTCTCTTCCCCCTCACTGACAGAAGCATCCACATTAGACAAAACACCAAAGAGCTGGAGCATCTCCCCACGCTCACAGACAAACATACAAATGAAGAATCTAGCCTTACATGCTGTTCTTCTTGCGAGGAGAGCTGACAGATCCCTTCCTGTGCTGGCTGAGAGAGCCCCCCATGGCAACAGCAGCGTCTGTGCTTGGTACAGGTACGTCCCAGATGTCTTCTTCCACTTCCGAGTTTCACCTCTGTGTCTCCTCCCGACAGTCTGGCTCAGCTTCAGAGCAGCGCGACACACCGCTCCTCATGGCTGACTAGTTATTATTTAACCAAGCGCCCTCTCCTCTTTCCTCTTTCACAGACTCTGTTGATGCTCTACGGAGCATCATCAGCACTACACGTGAATGGTGACAAGTCCCGCCTCCTTGCTCTACTTCCCAAGCTTCATCATCTCCCTCTCCTTCTCCTTCAAAACACACACACACACCCCAGACCAACAACACTGCCCTTTGGAGAAAGACAGAGAAGTTAAATGTCTGTGTGACGGGGGAAAATTAGGATCAAGCATAAAGAGTTGGACAGGAGGCAGATACAGTGTGTGTGCCAGAGTGTCACGGGGGGTATCTGGCAGACTTGACAGAATTGTTTAAGACAGAGAGAGCCTCTTCTATTGTTCGTGTGCTGAATAACAGATCTGACATCCAGGGGGAGGGAAAGAGTTGGTGGCATAAAACACAGCTCCACTTGTTATATCGCATTCCCGCTACCTGCTGTCACCCAAAGCCCCCCCCCCCCCCCCCCCCCCAAAAAAAAGAGATTCAACATGACAACAAACATGCCCTTACACTGTAAGGAAGTATTGTTTGTACACTTTCATTTCTTATGTTGATTGGTTAGATTTTGACCTCTTAACCTTTAATCAGCCTCTAAGTTTACTTCAGAATCAGGTCATACAGTGTGATTAACATGACAAGAGGCTTAATCAAGGCTGATAAAGACTAAACACTGTTATGAAAATAAAAAAGCTATTGTTTAACCATTAATTTGAAGGAAAGCGCTTATAGGGTTGGTCCAATCCTCATGCTGAGTCACAGTGCAGCAGAGACGATTAATGAATAAACAAAGAAACCACAGCTCTTGATTCAAGTCAGTCTGACCACGTCTGTCTCTAATGATTACATGAAGAATGGTTTAAAACCTCAGAGTGTTGCAGGGTCAGTAATTGGAGTCACCCAAGCATTAGCACATAATTTCCTCCCACTGAAGTGAATCACACGAGGCTCAGTATGGAGGTCCCAGCTTTTGAATGACACATATTTTTACCCAACAGGGACAACTACGGAAATGCGCTGAAAATATAAAAGTACAATTTACCAGCTATTACTACAAGCATGAACTCTTTTGTGGGCTCTCTGTTTGGGAGCTACTGTTTTATCGTGTTTTTTTTTTTTATCGTTTGACCTGCAACATGCATTCAAGAAAACACGAGCATTAAAACGAAGACAGACACCTCTGACAAAAAGCTTTAAGACTAACCGTAAAAACAAGTTCAAGACTTTGAATTACCTCATTGCTTTCGCCCAAATCTGCAGGCCAACTCAACCGCTGCGACTGATAGTGCGTTTATCACTTAACTGCGCATGCCCGAATGATTTGCTATAGTAACGACAATGAGACCGTACATCTGAGAATTATGTACGTCCTTCGTGTGTGGTTTACTTTTTTTTTTGGCTGCTCTTACTTACGTTAAAACATCACCTCGTCTTTGTTTGAAGGATTTATTACTTTGCAAATCTGAATTGACTGAGAAAGTTTTTTGTTGTGTTGCTTCTAACCAAACGTTAAACACTAAATAAAGTAAAATAATACACTTTTGAAAAAGCTCATAAAATCACGAAAATGAAATTTAATATACATAAACAGAAAATTTGTCATGGAAACCTGCCTGATGAGGCTGTGGTACATATTTTTATCTATGACTGCAGTAAACATGGAGCACACAGTCATTGGTCAGAACAAGGCGACTCCTGAATGTCACAGTTGCTGCCAAAAAGCCACTAAAGGCAGATTGCAATTTAAACACTGTCTCCAGGTAGAAAACAGGAGTGATTCACCTCCTGCTTTCAGGCCTGCAGCTATCAGGCTTGTGATGTTCTCCTTCATCTTATAGATGACAGAATTTAATTTTTTGGAGAGGCACAAATAATTTGTGTGGCATCTTATTTGAAAACCCGATTGTTCTGTAAATAGTTTGAAATTGATATAAAAAAAACCCCACCTTGGCTGCATTTTTAGAATTTTATCAGTCAACAGTGTCATGGCATGGACATACGTGGATACCAGTGGAACCGGGACACTAGCATTTGTTGATGATGTGAGTGTACAAGGACATATGCTGATCAGATACCACTTCACAGTGCAAATGGAACAGAGAAGCTTTACAGTTACTGAAGGCAAAACTGAAAGCAGAAAGACCCACAAATAAGCAGCAGTGGCTGCAGTGAAGGTCTAGTGGAGTATCTTAAGGAATGAAACAACATGTGATGAAGTCCATGGACTGTAGAAGTAAACCTACAAAAGCTATTTATTTATTTCAAATTCAAAACAATCATGCTTCAATAAACCTGAAAAAGCACAACGCATTTGGAATATTTTATTATGGCACACAAAACATGTAACCACATTTACAGGGAATCAGAAAGGATTTTTTTTTTTTGTATTTGGTATATAACAGTATAGCAGTATAAAGTGCCCAAAACAATGGTTATGGTTTTGTAGAAGACTCATGGAATATTAAGTCCTGTTTTCTACTGTTTATCATTGGTGTGGTTTATAAAGTGAAATTTACAGACAATGATTAGGTTCTACAGAACATCGTCATGGTTACAGCGCATTTAGTGCATTTCTAAAAGAAGAAAAAGAACCAGCTGAGCAAGTTAATTCATTATTTATGCAAATATCACATGCAGAGGGCTGTGCTACCCTGATAGTGATAACAAGAGTCTTACAAAGGTAAATTACTCTAACACACACAGTTTTTAACTCATTAGTCTTGACATTATGTTGGTTGATATGCAAATTTATCTTACTTATAATACTGATATTTCCCAACAAATATATATTTTTATATAAAATAAATACATTTGAAACATCTTTTAATACATCTTGTACTTGAAATGACATTCTTATGAATTTTACAACAAAATTATTTTGCCGTGTGCATAATATTCATTAACATTTTAGGGCGTAAGAATTGAAACAGGATCAGAATATGTTGCAAAACTCTGTGCTATTTTAAAAAAAGAAGTGCATGCAGTGCAAACAGAAAGGGTGACTTACAAAACTTTAGTACAAAGAAGGAGATAAGAAAATTCTGACCCGTGGATAACACCAAAGTTACAACTGCCCGAAGACTGGGCCAAATGCAAAGAAGCAATGACGTGGTAAAGAGGAAATGGTACAAAACTGAGGGAGAGTGGGTGAATGTGACCTTTCCATTAGTTTACACAATCTTAAAACATAGAATACCAACCCACACTTAGAGTGCATACAAAAAGACACCTGCATTTCCAAACATCATCATGGTTCCTTCATACAGATACATGTGTTAGACACAAACATTACTTACATTAACAGCAGTATGTTTGTGAAGTAACAGGAGTGACACCAACATTACCAAAACACTGCACAAATGTATGGGAAAGCAGCTTCCGGTTTCAAGTGTCTCTGATGTGGGCAGAGAGAATAGAGCTGCCAGACAAATGTAACAGACAAAACATAAACTTTCATTTTCCTGTTTATAAAGCAAAAATCCTATTAAGTCAAACAAAACAACTCTACATGTGTGATTGTGCACAGAGTTGGGAAATCTATCATTTTTTTTACAGACTATAAATAAATATAAAAGAATATATGTGCTATTTTTATTTTATTAATGAAATCGTAAATATGTTTTTGTTGAAAGTGCCACCTTAAAATGAGTTCTAGTTCGACATGCGACGACAAACAAGTACAAAAGTACTGTGTGCGTTTTCTGGTAGTTGTGAGCACAATATTTCAGTAACTCAGCAACTTGAAGTAAAAGAAGAGTAAAGTAAAGAATGATTAAAAATAGTGCAACCAGAAGCACGACGGTGCTTCCTGTAGTGGCAAGAAGCAGCTGCCATCCTAAATTAAGGTTAACCAAAATATGTGAACCTAGATCACCTGACTGGAGTCAAACTGTCACTACTGAAGGGTTTGGATAGATTCTGGCAGGCATGTATCATCCCGACAGTAAGGCATTCTGGAAAAATAATGTACAAACTCTATCAGTTGTCCTTCATTTTCCTAAAATCAGGCAAACATTTCTTCATTTATACAACTTTCCTACTGTTGTGGCTGTTCGATAGCCACACCTAGGTTGTCGTAAATCTCCTTCAGCAGCAGTAGAGCTGTATCCTCCGATTCCCTAACAAGCAGAAAGACAAACCTTTTATTTGAAGTAAAAATATTTAAATCATTCCCACCAACCCTGCACAGATACGAAAAACTCACCAGTAACACAGATGAGACTGGATGGCAAACAGGTACTCGTTGAAGCTCTCAATGGGTTTCTCCTGAAGCACATAGTCGATGCGTCGACCTCCATTTAACATCCCCATTTTAATCTCACGGTGCTCTCTTTCCTCCACTGACTCTGAGGACTCTGCCTCATCAAACCCTCCTGAAGGGACAGAAATCATTACAAACGAGGCTGCACGCACCGAAACCATGACAAAACCCAACAGAGGCTCTTTGCTTTTACTTACCCTCTGTTGTAAAATAATTAACAGATAACTAAGTGAGAGCAAAGAGGGAAGCATGTGCTGTTTGCGGTGAGCAACACAAAACTAAATTTACAGAGTAATACAAGTTAAATGCAAACAGTGCCGCTAAATCCACTTCTGCAAACACTACTAACAATACTCTGAGAAGTCTACTCCAAACATCAATCAGTATATACTGCCATCATAGATCCTGTCAGATGGGGTTGGGACGCTACCCCATGGCATTAGTTAATATACATTTTAGGCTAAAAAAAAAAAAAAAAAAAAAAAAAAAAGCAAAACAAACAAAACGTGTTTTTATGGGTTTATATTAGTGAAGGACGTTTGTCAATACTTGTCTACTATGACATTTTAGTTCATTTGATGTAGTATCAGGTACGCGTATAATTATAGGCAAATCATGAGTAAATGTCAGTAAGTTGGGGTAGTTTTGACTGATGTGCTTGTTAGCTTGCAATGAATCCCTCGAGGCTCCCCACAAAACCCCAATGCACTTCTGATGAACCTGCTTGCTGTTGGCTGTCAGCGTCTCAATCTATCTTTGCATGTACTGGCTTGTAATCCTGACATTAAAAACACAAAAACTCTCAAATAACATTCCTTTAGAATAAGGTTGTAAATGAATAGCTGTGAGTCCTGAGATAAAACAAAAAAAACAAAAACGGTATCCTGTCACTTAATTGCAGGACGTGCACCCACATGTAGCTACTGCACAAGGTCTACAGATAAATATCATTTTCACCTCCAGCTAATTTCTCATGTAATTAAAAAAAAAGAAAAGAAAAAACTTTACTGCTTTAAAACTGCTAGTGCTGCTTGTTCAGTCCACTGCTTTAGTTACACCGGCTTATGATACTGAGGATCCACCAGCCAGAACTAAAAGGAAGAGCGGGAGGCAGAAGCCTAACGGAGCCTGAGTCAGTAATGAGCTACAGGAAAAATACATCATATTCACTCTTTGTATATGAGCAAATGTAAATGCCGATGTAAACCTCTGTAACTGAGCAGCAAAGTAGAAATAATTAATTCTGCCTCTTTTGTATGAATACTGGAAACATGTTAGTTTTCTAGGTTAAGATGAGTAATGATGTATTCATAGGCTTAGAGCTTTCTAAGAGAGGACTAAAAGGTCATTAAACCAATGTTACAGCAGCTATAAATTACAATGAGTTAATTACTTGTTTTGTTAATCAACCCCACGCAAATGACTATGCTAGCTTACCTCGAAAGTAATGCCTATGAATGGCACTGGACCACGCCAGTATTTTAGTCCAAAAATTAGCCCCTTTTTCTTCCCTCTTAGTAGAAGCAGTGACTGCCGCTGAGGCTGAGGTTCATAGTAAAGTAGTAAAGGGTGAGGGAAGCAGAAGAAAACACCAGATAGAGCAGAACAGAGGAGGGCAACATGCAGAGAGGGGTGAGAGGAGTACGAGGAGACTGAGTTAGACACACGTGTGCACATTCGCTCACACACGCAAACACACACAACACACACAAATAAAGCAAATGAACATGCATTATTTACCCTGCGTCTCCTCAAGGGTTTTCTCTGTTGAAGTTTCTCCTCCTTCCCCCGGAGGCAGTGCAGCAACCGGCAGTCTGGCAAAGGACTGCCACGCAGTCCGTAATGATCCCAGAACATTGTTCTTCAAATCCATGCTCATTCGGGTCAAGCTGTCCTTTAGTTCTACAAAACAAAGAGAAACGGAAATGAGTTTCTACAATAGTACAGCTTATTTCAGTACAGAGAAATAATCATACCCAGGTGCATCCTCTTGCGGCCTTTATGGTGAGGGATTAGCATGGGCTCCAGGTCCACCTCGGAAACAATCATGGGCTCTATCCGATAGGCAACAGGATCATACTAAACACAGATAAAAGACATAAAAGATGACCTCTTTCATCATGTGAGTAGAGAAAGAGTCCAGCAGGTGCTTGTCTATATACCAACTATTTCTTTGGCAAATCTTTTAATCTTGAATTCAACAACTAAATAAAGAAGTAGTAAATTGCAAAGAAGCTGTCTACTTTAATCCAATTACCTTAATCCAGACGTTCCCAAAGTGTGGGGCCCGCCCCCTAGGGGGGGCGCAGAGCCATTGCAGGGGGGGCGCGGTATGAAAAGGGAAAAAAAAAAAAACAACCAACGCTTGGACACTGCTAGCACGGGCGCCCACACAACCGCAAAGCAGGAGATGAAGCATAGCTGAATATGTTTCCAAACCAACTTCATTCTAAGCCAAAGACTAGAATATATGGTGAAGCATGTCTTCCCTTTGGTTTCACCTGCACAAGTGCAGAGGTAGGTCTCCCTGCAGGATTGATTTTCCCTTCGTTGGGAGCAGCGCTGGGCTGTTTAAGTCACGGACAAACAGCATCCCACATTCTTGATTTGTAGTTCACAAACACTTGTGGTAATGACTAACTACTCCTGACATTTTGGAGATGTTAGCTCTTTATACAGTAAAGTTACAGCGGGATACAAATAACATCAGGCTGATCCTGCCACAATTTGTTCCCCCGGTTCAAATCAAGGACAAACAGCATCCAACAGTTGTTTATGTTTTTGAACCCATTTTGCAGAGGGATTTTTTGAAAAATGTATTGATAGCAATGTTGAATATTATTACACAGGAAAAAAAACCAACTACATGTAAAATAATTACACCGTGACCCCTCTGCCTTTCTAAATGGAGGGACAGTAACTGCTTGTATATGTAAGCGTGTAAAACCTGCAGACAGTCAGATTAACAGTATTTCGTCTCTATCTGCCATTCTGCAATTCATCTCATGTAAACAATAACATGCACACAGCGTGACGTGAAAAAAGGCACATACCTTTGACGTTGAGTGACGAACTCTGTATTCCTCGTCGACATGTAAACGCAAAAAAGGAGTTTTAAAAAATATCCGTTCTCGGTGATTCGAAACGCCGTTTACGTGTGGATGAAACAGCTGCGTTTTCAAAAATACCCGTGTAGGTGCAGATGTAGCGTAAAAGACTTGGTAGTTTATTTCCTTACTACCTGTAATTTATTGCAGATTACTTGTATTTGCTTAATTGTTTACTAAATGTTTGAGGTGTGAAATAAACTGCAATGGAGCAAAATATGGGTGTGTGTGGTTGGAGGATGTGTTCGTGCGTGCGCGCGAGGGGGGCGCGAACATTTTTCTTGTAAAACAAGGGGGGCCCAGCAAAAAAAGTTTGGGAACCACTGCCTTAATCTAATTCTGTTAACATTTTTCATTTCCTCTTTTTTTCCCAACTCATACTGGCAGGTGAGGTTCCTTTAAGACAGTGGTTCCCAAACTTTTTTTGCTGGGCCCCCCTTGTTTTACAAGAAAAATGTTCGCGCCCCCCTCGCGCGCACGCACGAACACATCCTCCAACCACACACACCCATAATTTGCTCCATTGCAGTTTATTTCACACCTCAAACATTTAGTAAACAATTAAGCAAATACAAGTAATCTGCAATAAATTACAGGTAGTAAGAAATAAACTACTAAGTCTTTTACGCTACATCTGCACCTACACGGGTATTTTTGAAAACGCAGCTGTTTCATCCACACGTAAACGGTGTTTCGAATCACCGAGAACGGATATTTTTTAAAACTCCTTTTTTGCGTTTACATGTGGACGAGGAATACAGAGTTCGTCACTCATCGTCAAAGGTATGTGCCTTTTTTCACGTCACGCTGTGTGCATGTTATTGTTTACATGAGATGAATTGCAGAATGGCAGATAGAGACGAAATACTGTTAATCTGACTGTCTGCAGGTTTTACACGCTTACATATACAAGCAGTTACTGTCCCTCCATTTAGAAAGGCAGAGGGGTCACGGTGTAATTATTTTACATGTAGTTGGGTTTTTTTCCTGTGTAATAATATTCAACATTGCTATCAATACATTTTTCAAAAAAATCCCTCTGCAAAATGGGTTCAAAAACATAAACAACTGTTGGATGCTGTTTGTCCGTGATTTGAACCGGGGGAACAAATTGTGGCAGGATCAGCCTGATGTTATTTGTATCACGCTGTAACTTTACTGTATAAAGAGCTAACATCTCCAAAATGTCAGGAGTAGTTAGTCATTACAACAAGTGTTTGTGAACTACAAATCAAGAATGTGGGATGCTGTTTGTCCGTGATTTAAACAGCCCAGCGCTGCTCCCAACGAAGGGAAAATCAATCCTGCAGGTAGACCTACCTCTGCACTTGTGCAGGTGAAACCAAAGGGAAGACATGCCTCACCATATTTTCTAGTCTTTGGCTTAGAATGAAGTTGGTTTGGAAACATATTCAGCTATGCTTCATCTCCTGCTTTGCGTTTGTGTGGGCGCCCGTGCTAGCAGTGTCCAAGCGTTGGTTGTTTTTTGTTTTTTTTCCCTTTTCATACCGCGCCCCCCTAGGGGGCGGGCCCCACACTTTGGGAACGTCTGCTTTAAGAGATGAGTGCAGAATCAGAGTGGGCATTTGAGTTAAGTAAGGAGTTACTCACTGGGTGGTAGATGTTGTAAAAGCTCTTGCAGGTGGGGAAGGTGTAGTTTGGATCGATGCGTTTAAGCCCACGTACAGTCAGAAACATACCAATTGGAGAACCGAATGCAAAAAATGTCTGAGGGTGGAATTCAAGCTGCGGGTAATCAATGGATACCTGTCGAAAAATGGTGGGGTTAGCTTGTTACAGTGAGTTATAATTTAAATAGATTCTGTTGTAGGACACACACACACACACACACACACACACACACACACACACACACACACACACGATAGAAATAAGTTAGCTGTGCCATCTGAAAATATTACAACATCCAGGAAGTACACCAGCAGGTGAGGAGGACACCAGGGAGATGGCCACTCATGCAGGACTGACTCATGTGTGTGAGGACAGACAGACAATGGCACTGGGATGTACCTTTCAATGGGACAAACACAGTACCCTAATAATGGCACAATGTGACTTAGGCACAAAAGTTCTCTTATCGTTGATCTGCTATAGTTTAGCTCCCTTGAGAGCCCCCTATTCTGACTGAAGTATATATGAACAGAAACTCCAGACACAGTTAGGTCAAAGACAGCAAAGGACAAAGCCGAAGAGTATGTGGACACCATGTGAGACACACCTGTCCCTTGGCTATGCCTCCATTGGTCTGTCCAGGTAAGCGGGCGGAGGGGAGGAGAGAAGCAGGAAGGTGATGCATCAAAGCTTCACCCCCCGAGCAACAATAACAATGGTGTATTTGTCTGCATGTGTTGTACCTGTCCAATGCCCACATCGAAGTACTCATAGTCCACAGCACTAGTGACAGACTGCGGCCTGTGCAAGTGGAACTGCTGAGGTGGTAATCCTGAAGACTCATTGCCATCCTGAGTACTTGTCACTTCAGGCTGAAGTTGTGGCCCTTGTGACTGACACACTGCTCCCATCCTGCAGTCCTGTTATGAATAAGAAATATAAAACATTATCAGCAGGTTTTCCAAACATGGCTTAAACCATGTTAAACCAAAAAAAGGAAAATAAATGAGCATATTCATGTAAATCACTAAAATTCACCAATATTCTCCAATTGCATTTCATTCAAGTACAAATTCTAAAAAAAAAAAAAAAGAAAGGAGAAAGAAAATCCACATAATTGAAATGAGCCAGACCTCTGGAAGCCATTTCCTTCTGACATAATTCAGGATCTTCTTCCTAGGTCCAAGAGGAATTCCCAAATCTTTAAGATCACTGTCACGGCAAAGAGCCTAAAAAAGAAGATCAATGGGTTTTTAAGTCGGATCAAATGACTCAGTGGGTGTTATTATGTGAACAGTATACAACATGTAATGCATAGATAGAACCTTCAGTTCTCTCAGTGTGTATATTCATTATGTCTTACCAGAGATTCGAGATCCAGGTTTTCGTTCTGCAGCACATCCAGATATTGCTGTAGGCCCAGTCTGTTCAGAGTCTGCACCAGTGTGTTGCAGTTCAGATGACAGGGCTCACCAGAGATCTTACGTAGAAGAGGAAATAGAACTGAAAAAGCCATGAAGAAATATACAATCTTTCCGAATCAGTAAAGCTTCGTTATTCTTTGCTGAGAATATCATGTTGTACCCCTTGTCTAGCTTGTGATTCATCCCTCTGGTTGGTTAGCAGATCAAACAGGATCAGTGAACCTGCAGAACAAGAGGCAAAGCAGAAAAGTTAAAACTCTGCATTTTAGGTCCCACTTCTTTGTGATTGCAAGAGTTTCTGTGTTTGTACATCTCTAACCCAGGCTATGGCCTACTACTGAAACTGTCCCGCTGAACTCTGGGTGTCTCTGCTTAAAGAGTACATGTAGCCTGTTGAACTCCGAGGCCACTGTGTCCACTATGGTCTGGCAGTAAGTGGGGCTGTTATAGAAAAACAAGTCCAGCAGAGTGTCATTGGTGAAATGTCTCAGCCTGCTGATGCTGGGGAGAGTGATCCTCTGGATGTCCCTGGGAAGTGGGGAAGACAAGAGAAATCAGAAAACAAGAAAAGCGTCTACAGGGTCATGAGCTGGACTGCAACAGAGAAATCCTGTTTTGTCGATGTCTAATTTCTGTTCATACTTACTCATCAACACCAGTGGCATCTCCGTGTAGAGCACTGTGCCAGTTGACTGGGAGGAACTCTACTCGGCCCACCTGACCTTCCTGCTGAGCACGCTTATAATGAGAGGCCAGGAGGGATAGGGAAACACTCCTGAAGTCATTCACTGGAAAGATATTAAAAGAGGTCATAAACACACATGGGAACATTTATATATACATATAAACAAAGAAACTTACCACACTGTATGATGGATCGGAAACGTAAGTCGCATGCAGGGCCAATGCCATGCACCATGAAGACAACATGGTCCACCTTTTCTGGTTCACCTGCAAACACACGTGCAAATATGATGAGCCTAAACCGCTAACTGTGCTATACTTTCTGAAACTGGTGACGAGTAGCTTTCACCACATTATCATACATACCATCAGGTATTTCTACAGAGATGCTGTCTACTCCCCTTTTGACAGTTCTTGGCCGGGTATGTTCTGAGGGGGAGGACACCCAGTCATCCTGCAATCCTATTGGCTGATACTGCATTATCAACTGAGAAGAAAAACAGTGGGTAGAGACTTATATGGGCAAATGACAAATAAATTTAATTATATCTTTTTTTTAAATCAATTTTTTTTAAGATAAACAAAAAAACAATGCTGATACAATAATACATAAAGCAAGAGAAGTTGTGACATTAATAATAGTGACCCAAAACAATACACTTGCACAATAGTTTGGTGAAGTACAACAATGAGTAATATATGAACAAATGTCATCCATGTCATTTGATTCCAGTCAAAAAAATGTGGCAATTGTCCGTGTCATCTACTTTTAAACAAATTATAATCAACCCCAACAAGTTCCAGTGGCCTCTCCCATTCCTGCTGTAAAAGTAAAGTCCTTCCATAAATAAAGTGTCCAAGTTTTTCTTTTATTCACATCTCTGAGATCTGTGATTTCCACATGGAAAAGGGAGCAGTGTGTCAATCAAGGATCTCATCTCTGACCCACATCACCATTATAGCTTTCCTTGCTAACATGAAAAACAGCTGGATCGCATCTTTCTTTTCTTTAGAAGAGGCGGAGACCTTCCAAACCAGACACAGATCTGCTGAAACTTGTTGACCTTTTGCTGCATTAACACTTAAACATAGTGGTGCCCGGCACATTTGATTGCAATGCAACCTGGTGTTAACGAGGCTTACATTTGGAACTGGGACAGTCTGGAGTGGTTCCTGTTGTGTACTTACAACAGATGAACAGACATGTGCAGATGTGTGGTAAAATATTATACTGTAACTTTTTATGCCTGCTGCAAACTGCCATGAAAGTTTACCCAGGCTCAAAGTTAACTCCTCAGAACAGCATCTGGATATCTAAAAAAAAATTAATAAAAATTTATCTAACGGTTCTGAGTCATCTGAGCTTACACTCAAAGTGTTTGATCTCTAAATATTTGTATAAGATTTGATGTATTGAATTGAACTGTCAGTGAATCAAATGTTTTAAGTCTTCCATTCTCAAAAAGATTAAAGAGGCTAACAGCACCCGCTCTTTGCCAAAATGTAAAATTTGATAAGTTTCCTGTGATAACAGCTCTGGGTTATCAGCCAGTGTTGTTATAAGATAAAAGAGGGAGAGTGCTATTAAATAATTTTGTGAGTGCTCTCCAAGCTCACATCACATTAGTCATAAGAAGATTGTTTTTGGCAATGGGTGGCTTTTTTAAAATTTTACCCAGCAGGTTTACAGTAGAGAAAATCTCTAATATTTTATTATCTAAATAAGGTCTGTTTCCTGGTTGTTTTTTTAATATAATAAATGTAATTTGCTTTCATTTTGTTTCTAATTCAGTGAAATAAAAAACATTTTAAGTATGCAAATAGTTCTTTGAGTGGCAGTCTCAGGAACAGAATTACTCTTTGATATTTTAACAGCAGGCTTTACCTTAGGATTGTGTAAGATGACAGTCTCTCCAGTGGGAAAATCCAATTTCTTCTTCCATTCATCTGAAGTCACTGATTTCCTATAGGCTTCCTGCAAAATATTCATGTATTAAAAGTGTTACTTAAGACCAGACAAAGTTGAGAAGATTATAAAGTTAGAAAGTAGTCAGCTATAGAGAAGAAAGGGTGCTGGTGAAAGCTCATTATTTGTGTCTGACTACCTCCAGATCCTTGCTGAAATCTTCAGGATAAGGCATGAATCTGGTGTCTTTATCTCCTTTGTAAAACCAGATGCATCTGCGGACCTCAGAGGGAGCTTGCTCCCAATACACAGCGTAACGCTTCCTTTCCTTGACATGTACATCATACCGTTGCCCTTCCACAGCTACCACCGTATCCTCCTCGCCCTCGTCGCTGACTGCGAGGTAAAAACATACAAACGCAGATATAAATAAATAAAGCACTCTGGTGCTTTGATTTAATTACAGCGCATGCTATTTTTACAGGACTAAAGAAGTTACTTTGAAAATTTGATCACACGTTTTACTTTGCAGCAATTACTGGTCACTCATCGGTGACTTCACCAGCATCACCAAGTGAACAATAAGTTTATTCTTCTGAAATAATTTAATCATGTACCTGCTGTTAGAAACACCGTCCCTGTCTTTAGTTTAATGGAGACTGATACTCTTTTACTTGTCAACTTAACCTTTATTGACAACACCATTCATATTTTCATTGCTGTTGTCACACACAAGATCAATATTAATAATAATAATAAAACTACATGCTCCCACCTAAATGTAGATTTAGACTCTTTCTTTAGTGTTTAAATATTGTAAAATTATCTGCTGATAAGTACATCTTTCTGAAGCCTTGAGGAATATGTTATTTGTTCAAAGAGTCATACTTTTAAAATGACATTCTTATACTGCTGTTTTATTATTGTGTTTGTTTTCCTTTGGATGGGGATGTTCTTTTTTTTTTGTTTTTTTTTGCCTGTCCCATTTGGTTCTTTAGCCGTCAGAATTGTTGTCTGAAGACCAACAAGGATACCCAATGGATTTATTTTGCCAAATGGATCATCATGGCATTGCCGTATTGGTCCATTTGATCGACCTTTGTTTTTATTATTTATTTTATTTTATTTTCAGTTGTTACAGACGGGACAGACATAAGTGAGGGATAGGAAAGGGAGAAAGAAAGAGGAAGGAAAAGAAAAACAGAAGGGGAGAGGGACAGTGAGAAAGGGGGAAAAAAATCTCCTGGATCACCTGTTGAGAGGAAAAAGAATAAAAAACAAGCAAAAAAAAAAACAAAGCAACATACTAAACACAACACCATCGCATTAATCTAGCTAAGTGTAAACAGCAGTAAATACTAAATATTGAATGTTGTGCAGCACGCAGGACAGACAGCGCACAATGTGCTTTGAAGTAGCAGCCAAGAAAGGTGTGATTTAAGTCTACGAACAGTGAACACCCGTGTGCACACCTGTGTGGATCGGCGCACTTGCATTCAAATGGTTTCCCCATGTAATGGTCTGCAAGAGGATGTAGAGAGCCATAGCCCTGTCCCCCAGGGCATGAAGCAGGCATGGAGGAGATCCAGGCCCCAGACATCCAGAGGCCCCAGAGTGCACATTGTGGGACAGACAGCACATTGTGCGCTGTCTGTCCTGCGTGCTGCACAACATTCAATATTTAGTATTTACTGCTGTTTACACTTAGCTAGATTAATGCGATGGTGTTGTGTTTAGTATGTTGCTTTGTTTTGTTTTTTTTGCTTGTTTTCTAGTGCAAGAGCCCAAGGAGGACCACCGGAGGGGCATCCGTGCCACCTTCATGGGAAGGGCTGAGGATCCCCAGACGAGGGGTCACCCAGTAGCCACCGGGCAGAAGCTAGAGGGGGCTGCACCGGCAGCCAGCTGTGCCAGAGTGAACCGAGCCGCAGGCACAGAGGCCGGAGGCCCGAGGGCCCCCCGCGCCCCGGAAGAGGCCTGACCGAGCAGCAGGCGCTCGGTCAGGCCTCTGTAGCCACCGGGAGTGAGCTGGCACATACCTGAGCGCCCAGCCCCGGACACCAAGAACCAACAATGCACCGACCCCTGAGGGCATCAGTCACCGGCCTGTGACTGATGTGGTGAGGGGAGATGGGCCTCCACACTTTGGAGGGCCTGGGAGTTCCCAGAGAGGTAAATGGTAAATGGCCTGCATTTGTATAGCTTTTCTAGTCCTTAAGGACCCCAAAGCGCTTTACACTACATTCAGTCATTCACCCATTCACACACACATTCACACACTGGCGATGGCAAGCTACATTGTAGCCACAGCTGCCCTGGGGTGCACTGACAGAGGCCAGAGGCGAGGCTGCCGGACACAGGCGCCACCGGGCCCTCTGACCACCACCAGTAGGCAAACACGGGGTTAGTATCTTGCCCAAGGATATTTGGCATGCAGCCAGGAGGCAGCCTGGGATCGAACCACTGACCTTCTGATTAGTGGCTGACCTGCTCTGCCACCTGAGCTACAGCCACCCCGGTGGAGTCTAAGACCCGACCTGACATATAGACACAGACACAGACATGCATTCCCACCCTCATGCACACATATACAAACACTCAGCACTCACCCAACGTAGGAATAAACGTAAATGGACATGTACACACAATCACACTCCCCAAACATACTCTGTACCCCGGGTCCAGGTATCCTCGCCACCAGAGGGGGAAACGGCACCCAGACCCAAGAGATGTTACCCTTCCCTCCGGGGTGGAGGCAAGCAGACCGCCCCAGGCTCCGCAGCAGCAGGGATGGGGATGTTCAAAATGTTAGTGTGTCAGTGGGAGTTAAGAACACTAAGACACACCCAAACCAACCGTGAAACTGAACTTCGGTTGGTTAAATTGTTAATAGCAGGGAGCATGTCCTAACAGAACAGTCAAATGGCCTACTGGGCATTTAGCCAGTGATAGCAACATTGTTTTGAAAGTTTATCTTTCCATCAGTTGTTCCAGGAAAACTCACTCCAACTTTTGTAATAATGACACAGGGATTATGCAGTTTTTCCTGGATACAATAAAATCAGGTCTTACTTCCTGGCATTTTCCTTAAAGGAAAATCACAAGTTTTAATAAAAATTTAATTTTTAACCAGCTTTTCAAATGGGATTTTGTTTGTTTGTTCCCAGTATAGAATCTATTTTTATGACCTTTGTTAAGCAAACTGACAAACACATGTTTGTACCCTCCAACCACACCCTACTGTCAACAAAGGCCCATAAAAATGCCTGCTGATATAACCCCAGACTATCCATTTGTAATAATTTAAATACACAGTATATTTTATAACATACAAGTAAAATACATTCTTACTGTTGGTGAAGGCATTCTCTAGTTTGTCAGAGTCTTCTCTGCTGAAAGGAAGCCAGGAGGTGTTGTCATCAGCACGTCGACAGAAGAACCAGTGAGGCTGCACTTCTTGGTAAGGAGCATGAGCTGACTCCATGTCAAGCATCTCGAAAGAGGACGCTGAAGAAGGAGAAGCTTCGTCCACCACAGGTGAAGCCTGAAGAAAAATTATGGCGACATGATCGAAATCTGACATCAGTATTTCTTCCTGTGCTTACTGTCTTTGGAACAGTGCACTGTTCAACTCAGCAATTATTAGAACCAGTAAATTCAGAAGTCCGAACCAGGCTGTGCCTTTCTGTAAAATCCTATGAAGCAAGCCGAAACCATGAGACAGAACAAGGGGTGTCAGGAAAGACAGGATTAGGCCTTGTCTTTGTAAGAAGCACAAAGCCCTACTTTATGCTTTTCTTTACAAGCTGCCTCTTGTCTGTTCTTCTTTCCACAACTGATAAAACTATAGCTTGTAAACAATCTACTTCCACTGAAAATCCAGTGGTAACACACAATGCTGCCAGTAATAATTTTGGCAATTCATTGTGTCAAACAGTGCCTGACACAACACCCGCCCACATTACTGACAGCAGCCAAATCAGTCTGCATAAAGCATCTGGACAGATTTATAATGACTGAGAATAAAGTGGAATGTGACCGACGCACCTTCCCTAAGAATTAAATCTTGCTGTTATCTTGCTAGTAAAATTTCTCCCTGAGACTTTTTTAGGCACACAACTAACTGTACCACATATTTAATGACATGTTATGCAGGGGAAAAAAGCAACAAACCCTCAGGAATGTAAATGATAAAACTCCAAAGTCACAGGCAGAGATATTCTGACAGTAGCCCAGATGATCACACCAGGACTGTTGTCACTTTTGCATTACCTGCTTTACTTAAAACTTTACAATGAGTCAAACCACAAAAAACAAACACTATTAAATGTCCATCTATTACTACTACACACTACCAGAGTGGCTCTCAAACTGCAGATTAGTGAAGTTAAAGCTTCAGTCAGACAGGCCTAAAGACTGGCCGGTGACAGGCTGGGAACCCAAAATCTTAATTTAGATTAATATGGCTTTTATATTGTGATGCATGCTTAATAAGGAAATCCCAGAAAGGCAAAGAAGTCACCCCCACTGAAAACACTGCATCCAGATAAACATAATCACTTTCTGGGATATGAAGTTACGAAGATATGAAATTACTCCCATTATCCTGCTGTCCTTTATTATGTGGCTCTACAGAGTAGTGGTTTACACAATTGGCTAACAAGGGAAAAATACCTGGTTCCTTTCTGGGGGGAAACAGATATGCATTGGGGGTTGCATCAGAAAGAAGATCAAGAATAAAAATCTCCAAATCTGACTGCTCAAGCCTATCCTTCATGCCTTTGGGGTATTGTTTTTTGCTAATATGTCATTTATGTCTCCAAAAGTTGATTCTGTTCATCTGGACGTAGCGTTTTGTGGGAGAAACGTTTTGTCACTTGGATGAGTGACAAAACGTTTCTCCCACAAAACGCTACGTCCAGATGAACAGAATCAACTTTTGGAGATTTACTTACCTGGATGATTGAGCATCCATCAAGATGTCATTTATGCTACATTTCATTTTATGAATTTTCATTTTCCCTTCTGTCACTTTTTTTTATGTCTGGTGAAACAGGTTAGGAATAAATTCATATTAGGGTTAGTGTTGCTGCATCCAGCAACATTTATCCCCCCATGGTTATGCATGTACTCTCACCTGATCCTCAGGTGTGCTCCCCGAGGCCACTGTCTTAGTGGGGTTGTCGAGCAGGTCTTGGGAGTTATCGCTTGGGGCAGCCCGAAAGAGACCCCCCTTTTTACCTTCACTGACTGACATGAGCCCGATGATCAACTCTTACATGAAGCGGGCAGGAAGCCACACAGTCACAGGACATGTAACAACCGAGTTCTGCATGGATGACACAGACAGTCAGTGGCATCCCATACATAACCTGTTACAACGTGTAAAAACAAAAAATACAAAACGAGTGAAAGTGTTGCATCAGATTGTGGCACAGAGAGAATCACAGGTGGTGAGAAAAGAAGAGCCAGCTAAGCTCCAAGGATAAACTGACAGCTGTCTCTTTAGCTGCTGGCCAGTAACGGTGAACAGAATGGAAATACAAAAAGCTAAAAGTTCACTCACACAACGGCTGTATCATAAGTTGTGATGATGTACGTGGCAGGGAAACGCTGTACACTATCTTGACTAAAACAATGTTCATGGTTAACTGCCACGTTGTAAGCCTTGTATTTTAAAGGATGCAAAAACACAATCGCCGAGGCCAAGAGTTGTAACGCTGGTTGAGGTTTATGCTAACTGAGTTACAATGGCTGGACAGGACGCTATTATTACAGTTCTTTTTGTTTCCAAACATTGTTATTAGACATCACAGCATTAGTAACAGACAGCTGTTAAGTTAAACTCACCGACAACTTCACAAAGACCTAATGCAGAGGATTTAAATTGTTTGTTTATTCTATCTTGTCGTGGCTAGCTCGGTTAGCCGAGGACAGCCTCCTGAAACGATGCTAGATTGCAGTGACCTCGGAAATATGAACATTACTGAGTGAGCATTCACGACTGAGTACAATGTAGGTCAAAACCACAGACTCGGGATAACTACATCAATTTGGATGTTTCTCCGATGCCTGTACTACAAAGTGTGATCATTAGAAGGCGAAGTACTTAACCATAGCGTCTAGTGTTAGTATTAGTCTTTATAAAATAAAATAAACGCATCTTTATCATTAAAGTATTTTTATATATTTCTTATAGGTTATTATAAGAGCAGTTACATTAAAACCCAAGGAATAGTATCACAAAACATGAACTAAAGAGCTGCATTTTCGTAATTAAAATGAAATCTACAAGGGGCTCCTGAAGGTAACGTTACGTTTACGTCCCTAACGTGGTACGGGGTGTTTCACTGTGCTGAAAACGAGGTGTACCCTACTCTGATACTTTCAGATACATTCATCCAGTTATATACCAAAACTTAAACGTGACGAGTGTCAAAAAGCCATCATCCACCATAACCTGGGATATTTCGATCCTGTGGGGATATCTTATAATATGGCAAATATGGCAGAAGTGACAAGCAGCTGACTTTTGTCCAGATGCATGCTTAACTTCCCTGACTTTCAGCTGAGAGATGTTTTATAACACCACCACCGAGCACACTGTAGATGACTAAAACATAGTTTTATGAGATTGTAGCAGCCGAACCCAGAAATCTTAATGCGTGTTTGGACTGAAATCTGCACAGGTATGCGTGAAATGTGACTGTAGTAGGTGTACACTTTTCAACAGAGATGAGTAACCAAGTCACACACGGGCACACCCATTTGTGGAAGGGTAGCTTTCTCACGGTTGTATTTTCTGCAGACTCTGAGTAAACTTGTCACAAATGAAGAAGCCCAGAAGCTGCACCCAGCAGCACTCACTTGGCGTTAGATTACAGAACACGGCCTCATCATTCCCCTTTGTTAACATCTGGACATGTGTGGACCAATGCGCTGAGCGAGCTTCCACATAATGCAATATAAAACACTTAGATTCAAAAGCAGTTTTTGTTGGACTGGTGTCAAAGCAGTCTTTAATTCACACTTCTACTCCAGGGCTTCTGGAGGGAGGAGTGAACAGAGACACACCCAGTCCAACAAGCGTGTGAGACAGCCGGAGTAATGAGCCTGTGTGGCGCAATAAGAGGAGGGTGTGGCTTTTTACACAGGGAGAGTAGATAAGCTAAGTTTGCTTTGTAGACAGGACAGGAGTTGCAGTTCTGAGCAGGCACTTTACCTTCAGTCAGTAGGACTGCGCGTTTCCACTTCTCTCGGTCTTTTTTTCCGGGAGTTTTTAAACACGACTGCGTGGTAGCAGCTTCCACCACAGAAGAAGTAAAACACAAGAAGACAGCTCCAGGAAAAACTTCAGTAGGCAGCCATGAAGGACAAAGTGAGGAGAGGAGGAGGAAGAAATCAAGCCAAGGCTGGTAAGAACTAGTCTGTGGGATATGTTTTACGTGTGCGCGCCTCTCTCTTTGGCACTTTCTTCCTTTTTGTGCTTGTGCGAGGGGTGTCTCCCGTAGCAGGAGAATGTGTGGAGGGTGAGAGATTCCAGCACTGTACTGCTGCTCTGAACATGGCCGGTGCTTTTACCAACTTCCTGACCACTTGAAGCATCTCCTGCTGTGTATTTTGCGCATTTATTGAGTGCCACACACGTGCTGTGATGCAGCTAAAATCGATAGGAATATGTACACAGATGTGTAAGGGGCCTTAAAATATCCACTTACAACCTTTTTAAGAAGTGAAACTCTACACTTTCTTGATTTTTGTCCAAAACAGTTGCCACACTCTTGTGAGGACCTCCTAACGTGTTGCCACTCCCCTCATACATAACATGCTGATTGAGTTAAGGTAGACTGTGCGCTAGCCTGTCACCAATTAAATTGCCCCGAGGGCGTTTTTCTTTCAAAAAATGTCATTAATCTTAACTGTGATCGACAGTTTAGGTAATTTCAAAGTACAGAGGAATGCTTTGACAATTACCGTTTTGCATCGTTACCATGAATGCGCTGTAGCATATACATTTCTTTGCTTCCTAGCTCGATTATAGTGCAAGCCAACTTCAGGAATCAATGCCAATATAGACTCTGTACGAGCTCCAAAAGAGAAGTGGAGAAGAGGAGGGACATTCTGACAACCAATCACAAACTGCTATTGTTTTGGGTGCTTTCCAGTTGCAAAGTAGTCCCAGATTGACAGCAAGAGTTGTGGCTGTGCTGCAGAGTGAATGAATGACCGTAGCCAGAGATAAGATCAAAGTTATTTTTGGCCTTTGCAATGTGCATGTTATGTTTTAGTAGCCATTGTGTGACTGCATCATTGCAAGCAAACCTGATCCATCACCTAGGTTTTAGTTTTGTGTCACAGTTTGCTGCTTTTATCTACATAGCAGCGTTGGGTGTTGGCTGTCCCTTCACTCTGAGATGGCATGTAGGCCAGTATGCAAATGCAACAGGTTTAGCCATACTTCCATTAGTGGAACACGCCAAGTCCTGTTCTCCCTGCAAGTGTGTGTAAAAAGCTAGACACTCCCCATGTTTCTTTCTCTTTTTTTCCCCTTTCCCCTCTTCCTTGTATAAATTCACTCTCCTTCAGGCACTCTGTTACATACCAAACTTTCCATCCTAGCTCATACTCATTTTAGAGGAAATTAGTGGGAAGAAGGTGATAAATTATTACTATTCCTTTGTTGTTTGACTCTGTTTTAAAAGTGGCAACTAAGCAAGAGAGTATTGTGAATGTTGCCCAGATTGAGTCCCTGCCTCATCACGGTAGGTAAAATACAAAAGGAAGGCAATGATTTGCAAGTAGTACAGCAAGAATGTGCCAAATGTTACAGCTGAGAAGCTGTAATCTTTTATTTTTAGCATATACTTCGAGCAAACCATTTCATAAAAGTCGGGCTCCTTTCCCAACGTGCTGCATGTGTCCGCTTCTTCTTAACAGCCCTGCAAGTGTTTGGGAACTGAGGGGACCATCTGCAGCTGAAAGTTGTTGTTTTTTGTTTTTTTTTTTGTTTTTTTTTCCATTCTTGCTGCTCAACAGTTCAGGGCCTTCTTTGTCATATTTTTCTTTAATCATGTGCCAGATGTTTCAGTGGGTGGCAGGTTCGGACTGCAGGCTTTTTCTGACATGCTGCTCAAATGGGTGCAGAAATATTGTTTGTCTCGCTGAAGGAAGCAAGGCCTTCCCTGAAAAAGGGAATAAAATACTTCAACATAAATGGTGCCCTCACAGATATGTAAATCACCCAAACTTGATGCTACTTTTTGCTGTCCTTCAAAATGTTTGCAATCAGATATGATGATTAGCAGGTGTTTCACTCTGTTTTATAGGCATGTCAACAGAATCTCAGCTGTTCTGGAAACTGACATGTTCTGCTGCTTTTGTAGAACTCTTGATTATCCTGTTGAATCTGTTCCTCTGATTTCTCAAAACAGATGCAAACAGCGTGACTGGAAGCGATGCTGTCAGTATTCGCCTAGATGATGTCACATCGTTTTCTGTAAAGATCCAGGGAGCAGGAGTAGAGCCCTTTGAGCTGCAGGTACTGACTCTCACTGTCTGTTCCTATTTTCCTTGTTTTTTGATTTTTGTTTGTTTTTTAAAGCGGTGATGGCTATTTTTGTAGGGTCTTTACCTTACAATATAAAGCACCTTGAGGTAATCGCTGTGATTTGGCACTATATATAGAAATAATATTGAAATTAAAATTTAGCTGGAACTATGTATTTATGGTTTATCATTTTTGTTCTTTGTTATATTTGCCACTGTGGATAATTCTGTATGTTTGAAATTCTCCTCACAAGTAGATATTTGAGTGTTCGCAGATTGGATTTAACTGGTGTGTGTTTAAAAATTCATCTCTGTAGGTCCATGGCTTTTGGCTTGTTCAAGATGCAGTAATGACTCTGCTTTCGAGGAATGAGGTGTGCCCGCGCTCCAACCTCTCACTCACACTAGCCGGGGCAACTCTGGATCCCCTTGCTCAACTGCAAAACGTCAAGGGTCTTAAAGCAGGTGCCATCCTTCGCCTTGTGGAAGGTATCATGTTTTTGTTTTTAATAAGCTGTCCTTGGCAACCACTCAACAATTCTTACATATTGGTGAATTTCTTATTGAGTCAATTACTGCCTGTTTTATTCTTTTGGTAATTCAACCCATTTACACATTAGTAACATTTTAATTCTATAGCAAAAGTCACAAAGTTAACCAAATGCAAGTGGAAAGGTGTGTGTGTGGGGGTTTTTTTTTTTTGTTTTTTTTGCAGACCTCGAGGTTGGAGGGAGAGCATTCCAGAGCACAATTATGTTCATAGCTTGTTAATTTTAACAATAATCCTATCCATATTTTCACCACACTCTCACCCTTTCTCCTCCACAGACACCTAAGTCTATCTTGGGTCAGTGTAAACACCTGACTCACTTTTTCTGAGTCATCACACAAAGGTTTATAGATGCAGTAGTCTTTGCAACCATAAGTGCAAACTCAAGTATTTCACTCTCACCCTCTAGCTGCTGAAGCAATGTACCCTCGAGCACATTCCTTATGTATCTTCTTTGTTGAACTCTGTACGGCTTGTTCTTTGAAAACAGGGCTGATCATTTTCAGGTGGTTATCAGATCTTTGTTGTATTGCTGAGAGTTTTATAATTGGTCGATCTAAATTTTCTGTTAACCAGCGCATCTCTTTTCAGAGCCTTACACTTTCCGCTCAGCCAGAGTGCATCTGGTTCGTGTGCTTGAGCTGCTGAGAGCATCTGGACCTCAGGATGCACTGAGAGAAGGACGCTCACCTAGCGTACTGGAGGCACTCACACATACACAAATACCAGGTAAACGCACACCCTGTGCATTTAGACAAATTGTAACACGTAGACCAAAGATGGACTCTAACTCAGTCGAATCTTTTTTCCCAATGTAGAATCTAGCTTACAAAATGGAAAGAGCCTTAAGCGCTCTCTAAGCCACACAAAAACTGAATCAACCAGCCAGGATGGCGCGCCGCCTGAGTACCTCCTCCCCGGTTCCTCAGAAAGACCGCTCATGGCCCTGCTCCCACATAGCTCCCAAACAGAGGTGCACAAATAACTGGAATCTTTATTTGTTTCACCTAAACGCATTCACTAACTCTGCATCACTTTATCCTCATCAGGCCCCCAGTTACCTGAAGGACCTGTCTCTCAGCTGCTGGAACCCTCCTCCAGGACACAGGAAGTTGCAGGGAGACTTCCTGTACATCACTGCGGTTACAATGGAGGGGCGACGCTGTGACATCACATCCTGTCCAAAAGGTTTTTTCCTAAATAGGTAAAGAAATTTATTTTATTTAATCAAACTGCTTTCTGTGGCGGTGAGGAAAAGCAACAGCAGGCTAATAATACGCAACCCACAATCCTTATATTCATGTTGTACTTTGTTTTATTGTGGCCTTTGACACAAGCAGTGATGAATATTTCATTGGTTATTATTAGTTCTGAACACTGACAGGAAAGACTTCATAGTTATAAAGAACCTCTACTGGGAACAAAGTTCAATGACATTGGAGAATTTATCAAAATCTGAAGGTTTACAGCAAGCGTGTGCTGTCACCTGACCTAATTTTCTCTGTACTGTGAGAGCATCATCATGAGATTGATGGAATGACAGGCAATGTGGTTAGTGGGTACCTTTATTAATAACCTGAGGTATGCAGATGACGAGAATATCGCACACAGAACGACTGAAGTTTTAAATGAAGACAAAAGCTCACTATGTAAGAATGACAGGCAAGCAAAATTGTGTGGACACATAAGAAGAGGTGGACTGGAATATGGTACACTGGCCTGCATTTAGGAAGAATCTGAGAAAATGTACCTCTTTTGTTTTAAGAGAATTGGATGGCAGCAACAGGACACAAAATGTGTGTCAGCGCCATGTTTCTCACTCTGTAGCGTCCTCTCTTTAAACTCTGGAAACTGAGGAGGCCAGCTGCTGGACATCTGTGAGAGGAGTGTTGTCCCATTCTAGCTGCTCAACAGTCCTGGGTCACCTTTGTATATTTTAATTTCATGATGCTCCAAATGTTTTCAGTTGGTGAAAGAGCTCGACTGCAGCACGTCAGCACCTGAACTCTGTAACTATAAGGCATGTTGTTGTAGCAGATGCTATATGTCTCTTTTGATGATGAGTAGATCATGAGACATTCAAAGTCTTCACAATTTTTATGTTGAGGAACATTATTCTGAAACTTTCCAGTTTGTAGATGCAGGTTTGTTTGTTTTTGTTTTTCCCCCACACTAGTGAAACTAGCCAACTTTATTTACACTCTTTATACCCAATCATGTTGCTAACCTAACTGGTTACAAAATGTTCCTCCAGCTATTTCGTTCTAGTACCCCTTTTTTCTTTTTTTTTTTTTTTTTTTTTTTTTTTTGTCTCGACTCTTTCAGAATTGGATATGTACCTACTTGCATACTTTCTGGGCCAATGCACACAAAGAAAGAAAATGAGACTACAGCATCCAAGTTGGTTTAATCATATTCTCTCTCTGACATCTTTTGCAGGTCCACAGAGGATGTGTTTGATCCTCGTCCTGCACAGTCTTCTCCAGTTTGTCACTGTTTAACCGACTTGCTTTGTCATATTAGTCCTGCCTTCAAACAAACCTTTACCACACTCAAAAACAGGTAACAACATTGTTCTTTACAAAGTGAGTACTGCTGCACTGAATATGCATCCCTTCCAGCCTTTTGATTGGCAAAAGAAATGTTTAGTATTGCTTTGAAAATAACCAACTGAATCGTATTTGGAGTAAAGCAGCTTTTTCCTCTTTTTAGGCCCCTGCAACCGCCAGTAGAGGTAATACCTACACCCTACCATACGATCAGTTGGCTCGGTCCTCCGTGCGCTACACGCACTCACAAAAACGCCTTCACCAGACTGGGAGTAGATGATCAGGCAGCAACACAGGTTGTTTATAGCAGAAGACAGTTGTTTTCTGATGGTTGCTGGCAGCAGTTTGCTGTTGGCGGTGATCCTAATTATGCATGCCTTTGTTTATACGCAGCCTCCAGACTGGAACGAGGAGCTACAAGCAGCCAGAGATCTTCCTCAAGGAAGTCTGGAGGAGAGGCTGCAGAGAGACAAAGCAGTACTTCAGGTAAATATAAAAGCTGTCATTTAGCTTGATGTAATAGATTGTATTTGTCTCTTTTCATTCACTTTCATATACTCTTCATTCCTTCCTTTTTGCTCAGGTGAACAGTGCATTTGTGAATACTGTTATGCAAGGGGCCGAGACTGTGGTAGACGGTTTTGTTGAGCCAGTTAATGGAAACCCAGGGGACCCAGCTTTCCTGTGGGGTGGCCTTTACATGAGCCAGGGGGCAGCAAGTGCAGTGTTTGGTGGCGAAAGGGGTCGCAGGTAAGTGCAAACTCCCTTTAAAAAAAAAAAAAAAAAAAAAGACAAGACGACCTGATGCCCTTTGCTTCTTATGGGATGTACGTATATGCTCCATCCCATGTTGTGTATGATAAAATGACTCTTGCATTGTAGTTGTGCTTTTATATTGGCACTGATTATTTTTATCCTCCTTGTATTTGCAGGGCTGCTCAGAGGCTGGAGCTTAACGGTGTGCAGGCTTACAGTGACTTGGAGGGTCTGCAGGGGTTGCAGGGGCTCCACACTATACCCACAGCCATTGTTGACTACAGAGGGGTTCGCCTGTCTGCCCAGGGTCTGGCCCCTGGCTTGGAGGGCTCGGAGCAGGACCAGAGAACTGCTCCTGCTTCAAGGTACACTCCCTGAAGCTGTTTAAGAATGTTTAGTGGTATTAAATTTTCACAGATTTTAATGCTACCTGTCTCATTCGACCTTCAGAGGTTTGCTGTATGGTGTAAATGCAGGACCACAAGAGTCTCCCCATCGTAGACGGCTACTAGAACTGTTGGCTCATGCGGCCAAGTCCCTTTCGCTGCAGAGACATGTTGTCCTGGCACCCAACGGTCACCAGGTGCCCCTGTTCACCTCAGTGGATGCGCAGGGGCTGTTGGGAGCTGATGGGAGGTTCTACTTATTAGATGTGTTAAGAAGTTTCCCAGCTGATGCCAACTTCTGTCCAGAGGCACAGACTGAAAGCTGCACGGTGACTGGAGAAGAAGAGAGTAATGAAACCTGTAATGAGGATGAGAATAAGAACGACTGTATAAAAGAAGGTTGGCCAGAGGATTATCATGCAAATACTGACCTTCCAAGGAATTTTCCTCATGGCCTCTGCAGACTGAGGCCAGAACTGATGCAGGCTTTCAGTCAACACAAGTGAGTAGTAAATCAGAGAAGATTTATTTTAAACTTTTAAGTTTTCATGAAGTTTAGGTTTCTCTTGTTTTGTTTTTAAGACATTGCCAGTTCACTCAGCGTGTCAGAGAGTTGTTGGATGAAAATGGAGGATTTGAAGAATGTGCCACATCTGGTAAGAAGTGTTAGTAGTTCTTACTGACTGGGCACTGAAATCATGGCTGTACTTCAGCACATTTTAAGTGAAGTTGTCATTTATTTCACAGGTGACTCTCGAGCCACTGCTGCCGTCCGAGCTGCGTGTAAAGACGTGGGCTCAGTTAGTGACATCCTCTTTGAGATGCGCTTTAATCCAAATGTATTTTCTCCAGGTATGCAGACTAACTACACAAGTATGCTATAGCAGAGCTCTTATTAGAATGCATCATGACATGCTTCTTGTACAAATTTTAGGGGTAGCATTTCCTCCGGGCGAAAGCACATCAACAAAGCTGCAGGAACGGTTACTGAGGGAAGCGGCAGCTTTCATCATCACACACCAGATACCAGCTTTTGTAAGTCCAAGTAGAGTTAATGTGCTCCAAATGGTGTCTTTTGAAAACAAACATGTTCACTAGATGCCTGTTTGTGTCTGCAGTTGGAGGGTTGTTTGGACAACAGTGAGGCTCCAATGGACGGAGCTACTCTAAAAAATGCTCTACATCAGAGAGGCATCAACCTCCGGTACCTGGGCCATGTGGTCAAGGCTATTGCCCAGTCAGAACACAAGGAGCACCTGAGGCATATAATGGTTCGTTTAACTTTAAAAACAAAGCCTAACTCGGTCTTTATGGTGATGCTGCTTTCTTACATCCTCCTTCCTGTTTTCACCAGAGAACGGTCGTAGCTGAAATTTTTATTCGTTCAACAAGAAGGGTGTTCAACAGTTTCCTCCAGGTACTTTTTTTTTTTTTTTTTTTTTTGAATGTTCCTTGATGAGAACTCCAATTAATCACCCATGTTTTCACACCTTGGGTTTTAAAAAGGCAGCTGGTGTGGTTTCCAAGGAATGAACTAAAGCCACCATTCATGTCTCTGTAGGGCGTGGATGTGCCGAGTCTCTCCGCAGCCGTCAGTCACTTCTTTAGCTGCATGTTGGTTCCCCACTTCCCGCCCACCTCTGTAGGAGAGGATACTAAGAAGAAGTCAAGACGGCGTGGCCGAGGGGCCGGGGCCTCTGAAAGCACACCCTGGAGCACACTCACAGGAGCAGAGCTGTGGAACCTGGTCTACCAGGATGCTGCTGAAACCTATGTCTTTGATAGCCTGGGGTGAGGGCATAGCCTTTGTTCTCCACATGCATTTATTATCTAATAGTAGAGAATCAATTTGAGAACAACCTGTGTTTTTTGTGGAACAGCTCTGGGCCAAACTACCTGGTGGAGCACTATGGCCTGCAGAAGCTCTCCTTGCTCAGAGAGTTCTGTTTAAAGACTGGTGTACAGGTAACAGACATCTGGAAATATGAATGCAGTTTTAAATTTGTCAGTCCAAGTAGAGAATATGGATATTAATATGTACATTTAAGTTGCAAAATTAGCTTTTAAAAATCAATTCTGTATATTAAAAGGGAAAGGCACTTTTTAATCCTGTATCCACACTAGTTGAGACTGAGAGACTACTCCTTTGACAACCAAAACAAAGCTCCTATTGGTCCAGAGGACATCATCAACATGATCCCTATTGTCAAGCACATTCACATGCCAACTGTGGATGCCTCTAAAGTATATCAAGCTGCACAGCTCTCCATTCAGAAGGGTAAGTCACAAGTCCAACTGCTGCAGACTATTGTCTCTATTTATTTATTTTTCTTCCCCGCAGTGTGAATTTACTGAAAAATAAGCTTTGTGTTATGATTGCAGGTCTGCTGGATCAGGCCCATGAGCTGTTAAAAGAAGCGGTTTACCTGTATGGTAGAGCGTGTGACAATCTGCACCCTGAGGCTGGTTATTGCCACACCTTGCTGGCCAAGGTGGCTTACCTCCAGGGGAAAACTGCTGAGGTATGCTGACTGATCAACGGTTTCTGTTAGCCACAAACATTAACACATAATAGAGATGAAAATAATAAGACAGCTTTACTGAATTACTGGATCTTTGAAAAACAATTTATGCCACGTTTGAGAGAACACTGCAGCATTAGCTACACCAGATGTACAAATTATTGGGCCACACATTTTTAATCTTTGAATTCCGGTGTTTTCAGTCCCATTGTCACAGGTGTGTAAACCAAATGCCTACTCATGCTGTCTGCCTTTACAAACATTAGTGAAAGATTGGGTCATTCTAAAGAGCTTCCTGAATTTGAGCATGGTGCTGTAGTGGGAAGCCACTGCTGCACAAGTCAGTCTGTGAAATTTCTTCCCTCCTAAATATTCCACCATAAACTGTAAGTGGCATTATTGCAAAGTGGAAGCATTTAGGAACCACAGCAACTCGGCCACAGTGTGTCAGACCACAAAGTTAGAGCAGGGTCACAAAGGCTCTGACTCACCAATCGGCCTCTATAAAACATTAACATCTGCACAAACTGCATCAGGAGCTTCATGACACGGGTTTCTGTGGCTGAGCAGCTGCTGTAGGTGTAAGGTGAATGTGATCCTGTATTTTTGTTTGTCTCATCTGCATTCCATGATTCTTTTGGTTGATTGATGCAGACATGTATGCACTGCTCCCTCCCTTAACTGTTCCTTTTAATATAGATGAAACTATCAATTTCTCATCTGACTTTCTTTCTCCTCAAGGCCCGCAGTGTCCAGCTGAAGGCAGTTGTCATCAGTGAGAGGGTGCTCGGCTTCGATCATCCAAACACGATTCAGCAATACGTGAGTATAGCTACACATTTGTATATTAGAGAATGTACTTTATCCAGTCATCACAAAGTCACAGTTGCCATTGTTTTTGTATGTAGGCCCTCTTAGGTGTGTATGTGTATGCTGGAGGGGAGACCACCCTGGCACAGAAGTGTTTCCTCAGAGCTCGTCTGTTAATGCTTACAGTGCACGGAGAAGACCATCCATACACAGCAACACTGGATGTAGGTTTGATGGACTTGAGTCTGGAATGCTCAGAAGAAAAGCTTTTGACAATATAATGAAAAGTGAAATGACTATGAAAGTGCTAACACTTTCTTCTTGTAGAACTGCCTTGGACTGGTGCTAGCAGAAGATCAGACAGGCCAGTTCCTAAAGAATGCTGTGAGACTTAACACTTCCTTCTTTGGCCCCACATGTGAACAGACTGCTCTAAAGTAAGATGTGATTTATACTCTTGATAATATTTTGAATAAAAAGTCAGTGCGATGTCTATTATCCTCTCTCCCCAAAACATGACCATGTTTCTCCCTGATTCTTGTCTGTGCAGTCAGCACTTGTTGGCCCAGTGGATGTGCAGTAAGGGTGACTACAGAACTGCTATGACACATGAGAAAGAGGCCTTGACTGCCTTTACCTCTCTGGTCAGTAAATGTGTGAGAGAGGAAGTAAAGTGGGTTACTGACTTTATTTGCATGGACTTAAATGTGTGTTTTGTTTTTTTTGTTTTTTTTTCCTGCCCCCCTCTTTAGTTTGGAGAAGATCACCCACAAACACGCTGCAGCAAAGACTTCCTGTCCACCATAACCAAGCAAGCGGTAAAAGTTGAACGCACTCTCAGACAGGCAGGAGCTGAGTGCACAGAGGAAACTGTGGAGGTAGGTGCCTGAAAGCATGCGCAACTCTCGCTTTCAAAGGAAAAAGTAAAGCATGCTAAACCCCATTGTTCTCAATTTCCCCCAGTGTCTCAGTCCAACATCCGACATTATTCTGGAGCAGATGGTTCTAGTTATGGGGATCAGGAATATTACACAGAGGTAAATATTCATAGTGGGATGGCATACCCAGTGTTAAAGCAACGTGACAATGCACATCTCAAAAATGGACTTTAGAAATGGTGTTTTAAATTCTAGTTGGATTGTATGTAGCTTATTTCAGTATTGGCACTTCTTATGTATAAACCCACTTATGACACGACTGTTTTCACAGTAATAGGTTCCAGGAGTATAAGCAGAAGCATCTTGAGCTAAAGGCTGCAGTGGTGAAAGAGCTGGGACTAAAACTACCTAATGTCGCCTCAGTGGCTGTGAATGAAGGAGGGAAATGTTCAGACCGAGAAAAGGGATGTGGGAAGGAACCAGCGGGTGGGGGAAACCCAGCAGAGGATACAAGCAAGTGCCAGCAGGACCAACAAGTAGAAGAAGGATCTCTGGAGAGCACTGGGCAAGTTTCAGCTAATGGTCAAGTGATTGAGCCAGCTAAGCAAAACCAGCAAAAGGAGAAAACCAGTGCAGAAGGTGACAAAGCGGCCTCTGATGAGGTCAAAACGGTAAATGATGAGATGGCGTCGAGCTCAGGCGAAATAAATGTAAGGATGGATGTCCCTGCAAGCCCATCGGCCCTGAGAAGTGACGTGAGCTGGGCAGATGTTGTTTCAAAGTCTAGAGGCAAAGCTACAGCCGTAAATGGAGAAGGAGATGGCAGCACTGCCAATGGAACAGCTGAAGAATGATCACGAGGCAAACAAACAGTTGTAATAAAGTTTTCCAAAGTCACTGCTGTAAGATTAAAAAAAACTCTCCCAGTATTTCCTGATGAAATTTGATCCAATGAACAAGAAGGACAGAATGACTATTACTTTATCCTGAAGATTTTACCTTAGCACTGACTCGGAGAGGGTTTAACCTTTTGTTTTTGTTTTTTCAATAATAAACTTTTTACCTTGGTGTATTCAAAAGTGTGCCTTCAGGTTTTTTAATGCACTTACATGACATGACTTTAGAATTTTAAGATTCACATGATGTAAACTCTATTCATCTGTAAATCAGGATGCATCTGTTCAAATTTAAAGTTCTATTTGTACACAGGTGAGCTGAAGCACTGGAAGGTAGACTGTAAAATAAAAAGGGTTAGCTTTTATAAAATCTTACTATACTATATAAAACTGAATCTGATTGGTTCAAACCTAAGAAATACAACTTATTGTCTTTATATACTTAAATTACAAATATAACAGTTAAACCCTATGAGAATTTCCATTAATGTGATTATAAATAAAATCTGTGGAGTTGATAAAAGTTAAATTTTTGTAACATGCTAATACGTGTTTGCTTGGTAGGGTATGGAAACCAGTTTATGATTTGCGCTTTGTGACATGTTATTGAGGCAGCCATCAGAAGATGGGCACACACTGTGGTGTTTAAATAATGCCTAGTTTGCACTAAAGAGCCAAAGTGTCAAGAAAATCTCCCAAACAACACTACGAGCCTGAATTGTAGATATAAGGCAGAACGGATCCATGCAAATCATTTTCTATGTGAATTGTAGCCTCAGTTTCCTGTTCTTAGCTGACATTAGTGACAGCCGATGTGGTCTTCTGCTGCTGAATCTCACCTGCTTCAACATTGTGTGTTCAGATATGCTCTTTTGCATACTTTGGGTGTATCATAGCTAATTCAGGACCAGACACAAATGTTACAGTTCTATTAAAGAATTTGTTACGGCTGAATAAAGTCAGACATTATGAGCAGGATTTGTTCCAACAATTTTTAATTCTTGTGCTTTTCTTGAATAGATTGCATGGTCCACAGCTCAAAATAATCCTTGTTTTATAGTGGGCCTTCACGCCCAGCCCCTCAATTTGTCACTGTTTGTAAAGAAGCTGTTTTAGCTCCCCTCCATTTTATGCCAGCTTTCTTTTGATTTGCTTCTGCTTACAAACAGGGTTTGAACAGTAAGTGGGTGGGGCTTCTGTCCCATACATCTGGAACTGACCAAATTAAGGTTCTCTGATGGTCTTAGTTTAGGGCAGTCTGATGCCTGAGGTTTTAGCTCACTGGAAAACTCTGAAACTTGGTTGATGTTTAATATGAAAACCCATCATTGTCACCATATATAATTAAGTAAAAGTACAACAGGTCCATTAAAAAAAAACAACTTGTCATATGATTGACAACAGTCAATAAAACATGTCCTATATCCATCTCCTGCCTCAGCTCCGAGTTTCTTTCAGTATAATCTCCAAATCAGGGCTGTGTGGGTACCGTGGTTCAGGTGATGCTGCCCAGGTAGACTGTGGGAGTCCATTAAGGCTGTTGGAAGGAAATGTGATGACTGCTGTGTCATTGAAGACGTCTATCAGATGAGATGGGCATGCAAGCTTTCTCTCCACACTAAAATCCACAGCCTTACTGATGTAGCTGTAGTCTCGCTTAAACTCTTTCTCGATCGTTCTGTTGGGGAAACAGACAGATGTCAACTTCATCTCCACTGCTCTTGCTTAAAGGTTGACTCCATCGTCTACGTGTCGTCTCGTACAAACCTATCCCTCATCCCACTGAAGCTGTTTCCGATGATTATCATCAAAGGGAGACCCCGTGCACTCCAGTTCTTCCACAGAAGGTTGTTGTAGAGGGCTTTCCCACAATGCATCAGGTAAAAAAATGTGGGTTTTTCTACCAAACGTTTCCCCTCCTGAACAATACAGACACACAGGATCACACACTGTTTGCACAGTCTACTCCCCTAAACAATTTTGTAGTCCCCATTTTCAATATAAAATGGATAGTAAATAATAATATAGTTGACATTTGGATGAACTGTAAAGTTTTATGTACTATATGACACAGTTCTCTTTAGTATATGCCTATTAACAGTGTTTCACTTAATTACCAGGACATGAGGGAGCAACAACTGACCTCATTTTCTGAGAGTACAGTCAGACCCAGGTCTCTCAAAACATCTCTCTCTCCAGAAGAGAAGACTGGATCATAGACAGAGCAGTCCTTTAGAGGAATCTGAAGATATTAACAGGGAGACACAGAATATGTATAACAAGCAGGGTCGGGTGTGAGTGTTTGTCATCTAACTGATGATGAAGCCTCCCCTGACCTGTCCTGCTTCCAGTAGAAGAAGCAACATGGCAAGCTGGTAACGGGCTGAGACACAGGAGGCAAATGGACCGAGGCCATAACACACACACTCCAGCTGCTGGCATCTCCTGGGGATCCGCTCCGGCTGGTCCTCAGCGTCCTTGTCCGCTGGAGATTTTGAAAGAGATGCTGATGCCGCCACCAAGAGCTGCTCTAAAGGCAGAAACACAATAACACATACACAGCTGCAAGCCAGATGCTTAGTGGTAACCCCAACTTTCAAAGCAAAACCTACCCTTCCAATCGTGCCAAAACTCTTCGCATCTTAGTTCAGACCTGCAGAGGTAAAATAAAAGCAGAGTTATGGGACTGTGGTGAAGATGAGACGTCCGAGGTGTTGCTGCTGAGCTATACTTGAATTTCATACACGGTGTCTCTGATGCGTTTAACGGTTTTCCCGACGTCCAGCGACTCCTGGCCGCATGCTGCAGACACCTGAAGAGACTTTGAGCTCCTCGACGCACCTTTTCGTCGCCGTGCCACCTGCCACTCCCCTCCGGTGTCCGACATTTATGCTAACTTAGCACCAATACCCCTGCATATTATCCCCCAATTATCAAAGGACAAAAAGCATTTTTTCCCTTCAGTAGACAAGTGACCAACATGTGGGAATATTTTGGGTGTAACACGCGTTTCCTCTTCCGGCGTTACGCCAAATTTGTAGTCCATCAAATAACATCCACCTGGTGGTGGTGTACGGTCATTACTATAGAAATAATGCACAGCTCGGTTGATTTAAAGAAACTGCGATATTATTTTTTTTGTATTTATTTTAAATATACTATTACTATATATAATTATGTATATTATTGTGAAGCAAACTAGAAATTGCCCCGTTGTTTTTAGCTAATTTTGTTTATTAATACATTCTCATATAGGACTTTGCAGTGTGGTTTTATGTATTTTTGTATGTACTTATTTAATATTTTATTTAACCAGTGTGTCCCAAATTACAGATCGTGATTCACTTTTATAGTGAAGTCACTGAGACTTTTAACTTTAATAATTTTTAGGTATTCATGTTCAAACATTGCCTCAAATTACTACGAAATAAAATAAAATTCTGAAAGAGGGTAGGCACATTTTTTTCTAACTAAATAAACAAATAAATACATTTTAAAAATGCATTTGATATATTTAACATATGAAGCTTTTTTAAACTAATAGTATGATGTAATATGAATGTATGTAATATTTCTATTAACCTGGAGAAAAAACAAAACTGAGTTTTATATACCGTCTTTTTTATTATTATTATTATTATTATTATTATTATTATTATTATTTACTACTGAAACGAACATTACTTCGCAAAGTCAATGAGATAAACGCATCTTTGCCCTTTCTACGCCAACAGTCATTACTAAGAACCAACGAAATTTTTTACAGGGGTACAGATTTTGGTGTAACACCATCATACCGGAAGTACTTGTGTTTTCGTGCACTAAACGAAGGAGCTTTAGTGTGGATTACTTCTCGTCGTTTTTGAAAGAAAGCATGTCCAATTGATCTCCACGCCGACCTTTATATAACTGTTCAGGTGCGTTAGAGAACATGGTGTTTACACTGCTCTCAACACTCGAGATCATTACGTATAGCAAGACATTCATGCTGTAGAGGGTAACTAACCTTAGCTATAGCTAGTTATCGTTAGCTTACATTGCGTTTTCTCCACGGAGATGAATTTGTTCGGTGTCGTTAGTGTCAACTAGCGAACCAAATATTTGAGATAGTGATGTGTATGTTTAAGACGTGTCTCTATAAAATAAAATTTACTTTAAATTTAGACCGATCTAGTTTTTGCGACACTGTTGCTGATCTGGAATCTGCAGCAATAGAGCCTCAAAGTGTGGACAGGCTGACAGATGAGGTCAGGTAGGATGTTCTCAGATAACGTTACGGTCTGTAGTTAGAGTAGGGAGCAGGTGAAAGAGCCTGGACTGCTGGAGGTATGCTCTGGAGAACAGAGGACATGTGAGAGGATGAGAGAGAGATGGGTGTAAAAGTAACGACGAGGACGGAGAGTTGTTTGTTATGGAATCCAAGATATTGAGCTGCCAGGCAGGAGGAAAAGAGGAAGACCACAGAGGAGATTCATAGAGGAAGTGAAGGAGGACATGCAGAGTGTTGCTGTGCTAGAGGAGGATGTTAGGGACAGGGTTAGAGGATCTGCTGTGGCGACCTCTAAAGAGAACAGCTGGAATAAGAAAAATGTTATGTTTTATTATAATGTATTTGATTTTGTTTTTCCCTGTGCTCTGAGCTACAACTTATTGCTTTAAACAGATTGAGTTTGATCCGTTGCTATGGAGATGGATGTATTTTATTATTCTGATCCCATGTCAAAGGGCTTTACCTAAACCTTTACACAAGTAGAGCAAAGTTATTTGAAATTACTTATGCATAGTTTTTACATTTCTTTAAATTGTGATTTTGTTCATTATGATCTCCAGAGATGTCCATGTCACACCTATATGGGCGGAGAGATGAGGAGGAGGAGGGTGTTGAGGTTGAGAGCTTTGAGGTGACAGACTGGGACCTGGCCAACGAGTTCAACCCAGACCGCCACAGACACAGGCAGACCAAAGAACAGGCCACTTACGGCATCTGGGCTGACAGGGATTCAGACGAAGATGAGAGGCCCAGCTTTGGTGGCAAGAGGTGAGGCATGAGTTTGTTTTTGCTGCTGCCCACAACTTTAAAGTCTGCCATTAGTAGGAGATTGAGTTTGCTGTCTGTGTTTTCATTGCTAGATCTAAAGACTACACTGTCCCAGTGAACTTTGTGAGTGCTGGTCTGCGAAAGACGGCAACAGAGGAGAAACAGCTGAAAGGGGAAGGAGGCTCTGATGACTCTGATGATGATGGTCCTGCAGCTCCTCCACCTTCTCGTGCACCCAAAAAACTCCAAATGGTAAATTTGGTTATGTGTGATTTGTATGTGTGTACATTGCAGATAAATATCTCAAAGCAGTTTATAGGAACAATTATATGCTGAATTGTTTTGCTAGGGTAATTTCCGTGGGAATCAGTCACAGAGGTTTGCAGGTGGCATACAGTCTGGACACGGCATTGGCAGCTGGGAGAAACACACTAGGGGAATTGGGCAGAAACTACTGCAGAAAATGGGCTACCAACCAGGAAAAGGCCTGGGAAAGAATGCTCAAGGTAGGGTAGGAAAGGCTGAGAAGGCCACATTAATGAAGTATTTAAGAGTATTGTGTGTATTTCAGAGCTGATCTACTTTGTTTTTCCACACTCTCATTTTCTGCAGGTATTGTAAACCCTATTGAAGCAAAGGTTCGTAAGGGAAAGGGGGCAGTCGGAGCCTATGGAAATGAGAGAACCCAGCAGTCTCTCCAAGATTTTCCTGTGGTGGACTCTGATGAAGAGGAGGAAAAGGTACAGTGTGCACATAAATGCGCTTTTCCTTTTTCTATGTGTAAGCAGATGTTGAATTGTAGAGTCATTTTTTTACATTAATCTAAATTCGTGCTGATGTAGGAGTTCCAGAAGGAGCTGGGCCAGTGGCGTAAGGATCCTGCAGGGTCGGCGGGAAAGAAGAAACCGAAGTACTCCTACAGAACTGCAGATGAGCTCAGAGCTAAAGGCAAAGTGGCGGGGCGGGCTACAGCAGCATCTGCTGGGGAGCTGGCACAGGTCAAGGTATTAGTGCTTTTTTGTCCTTTCTCAGAGGTGTGTTATAAGGGCACTGTGGCTTGGCTGTATTTTTACAACAAACTTTAGCAGCTAAAGTTAATTGTAGTCAGTATTAGACTCTATGGGTGAAGTTGTTTGGTGTATCTATATAAGCACATGCACTCTGCTATTATTGTTTGTTTTGTTTTTAACCTTTTTTACCCCATACCGGCCCCTGGTGCCTAGGTGATAGACATGACTGGAAGAGAGCAGAAGGTGTACTACAGTTACAGTCAGATATCCAACAAGCACAGTGTTCCTGATGAAGGTCCACCAAGCATGTCTACTCGGGATCAGAAGGGATCATGCTTTGCGCTCCCTGAGCTTGAACATAACCTTCAGCTGTTGATAGACCTTACAGAACAGGACATATTACAGGTATGAGGATACCAAAATAGTTTTTCCAAATATATTTGGCTATAACTAAGATAATGCGTCCTTCTTAGATCAGCAAACTGGGGCTTCCTTTATAATTTAGCAGATATTTATTATTTATTTTTTTAATCTCTCTCTTTTTTTTTCATATAACCCTGGTATAGTCTGCCAGACGTCTGCAGCATGAAAAAGATGTTGTTGTTTCTCTGAGCCACGAGTCAAGAGCCTTGCAGAACAGACTGGATACGGAGCAAGATGCCATCCAGAGAATGGAAGCTGTGCTGGCATTAGTCGAGCGTTTTCCATCTGGGGAGACACCACCAGGGGAGGGTCCTACTCTGCAGGTGCATATAAAAAGAGAATGGACTGAGCACTTACACCTTTTTAGAATTTTGTATTAGGTGTAAAGTTTCAAAGCAGTTTTCTGTCAGAAAATCATTTAAAAACCGGAGAATAAAACAACATAAAAACATGTGCAAAAATTGTGAAACAGAGACAAAGTGAGAACAGGATGGAAACTGAGTGCTTGCTCAGTTTTCATGTAATCATTTTAGTAATTTTTGATTCTTCTCTTTGTTCAGGAGTGTGCTCGCATCTTTGAGACCTTGCAAACAGATTATTATGAAGAATACAAGATGATGGGTTTAGCAGACCTTGCTGTAGCTGTTGTTCATCCGTTACTTAAAGAGAAACTTCATTTCTGGGACCCCCTGAAGGTACACTTTTGCGAGTATATCTTTTAAGATAACTGCATCCTTTTTACATGTTAATAATTCTTTACCACATTTTAATTATTATTTCAGGACAGCTCTTACTGTCTGGAAGATATTGGTCAGTGGAGAGCAATCCTTGAATCTCGGGATATGCACTCCAGTGGCCCAGATTCAAATATGGATCCTTATCACAGGTAAATTTGAACATACAAACATATATTAGGTTGTGCTTTGTGTATTTATGTGAATAAATGTTGGTTATATGTGATCCAGCCTTTATTTTTAACTACATGTGTCTGTAAAATGCGTGTGGTCTTTGTGTTTCAGACTCTTATGGGAAGTGTGGATCCCAGTGATGCGGACTTGCGTGTCAGGCTGGCAGCCTCGTATGGTCGGGCCGATGGTGGACTGTGTAGAAGTGTGGGCTCCTCTTCTGCCCCTGTGGATACTGGATCACCTGTTGGAGCAGCTGATCTTACCCAGATTACAGCGAGAGGCAAGTCACACACGCTGATAAAGAGAAATATTTTTGATTTGCTCCCATTATTTATGAGTGAAAAACTGTTTACTATATGCTATACTGACTTTATGCCTCCATCAGTATCAAAGGCAGTTTTGTCACATGTAAACCTCTCTCTTTGTTCCCTGTTTAACAGGTAGATAACTGGAACCCTTTAACTGACACGGTGCCTATCCACTCCTGGATCCACCCTTGGCTGCCTCTGCTCCAGTCACGTCTAGAGCCTCTTTATCCGCCAATTAGGAGCAAACTGTCCAACGCCTTGCAGCGCTGGCATCCCAGCGACGCCTCAGCTCGCCTCATCCTACAGCCGTGGAAAGATGTATTCACACCAGGTGCATGGGAGGCCTTCATGGTGAAAAACATCATCCCTAAACTAGGTATGTCTTCATCTGTGATGACGTCATGTGTGTGCTGGGAGGAAAATCGAAGGAGAAGAGCCAACCTCTTATTAAAGTCAAGCCTTGCCTCATTAATTAGGTTTAGGCACAGGTGTAAGAAGTCAGAAGTACAGTTACCTATTTATTTGACTAGAGTGGATGTTTTAATTGCGACATTCAAAAGATGGGGATTTATAACATATACGCTCAGTTTAAACCTGGTAAATACGATAAACAACTGAACAGAAGCTATAAATTGACATGAAACGGCACCAGTGTGCCAAAGACATGAATGAAAATGAACCCCTCCACGTTTCCATTCTCAAGTAGCCCCACTGATATATCTTCATGCAACTGCTGATCTTTCTCTCTGCAGCTTTGTGTCTGGAAGAGCTGGTTATCAACCCTCACCAGCAGCAGATGGAGCCATTTCACTGGGTCATGGACTGGGAGGGCATGCTGTCCCCCTCTAGCCTCGTGTCTCTGCTTGACAAAAACTTTTTCACGAAATGGTTACAGGTCAGTGAATTAAAATGTACTCAGAACTGAGCATTTTGGTGTTTCATATAATTGCTTTTTGGATTTTATACCTTTTGGGGTTTTTTTTTTTGCTTTTTGTGGATTATAGGTCCTGTGTTCATGGCTGAGCAACAGTCCCAACTATGAGGAAATCACAAAGTGGTACCTCGGCTGGAAAAGCATGTTTAGTGACGTCTTGTTGGCCCAGCCCCTCATTAAAGAGAAATTCAATGAGGCTTTGGACATCATGAACCGTGCGGTCTCTTCAGGCATAGGTTCGTGCTCCACAGTCTGAAGATGTATAATAAACACACAAAAATGAGTATTACTTAAAGTATAACTTTCTTTTTTTCGTGTAATTTCAGGCGGTTATATGCAACCTGGAGCGAGGGAAAACATTGCATATCTCACACAGACAGAGAGACGCAAGGACTTCCAGTATGAAGCCATGCAGGAGCGCAGGGACGCTGAGAGCGTGGCCCACAGAGGGATCAGCGCCGGTGTGCCGACTAACTTTAAGGATCTCATCCAGGCCAAGGCGGAGGAGAACAACATCGTTTTCATGCCCTTAGTGGCTAAACGACATGAGGGAAAACAGCTGTACACATTTGGGCGTATTGTTATCTACATAGATCGAGGGGTGGTGTTTGTGCAAGGAGAGAAGACTTGGGTACCCACATCTCTGCAGAGTCTGATCGATATGGCAAAGTGAGCGTGGACTGACATATTTAGGTCTGACAAGTGTAAGGAAAACAGGAAGTATTTTTTGTTTTTAAGTAACTTCTCTATCATATGTCTCTTTCTCTAAGAGGTCAGAATTGTGAATAAATAACTTTTGAATGCATGCTGACTCTCTTTATTGCTCAAAAATGAATTTTAAATAAGTGCTGTACTTGTACAGTGAAAAGTATATATGATGTTTTCACATATTGCACATTTTTATACAAAAGCTGCTTAAGGGTCACGGTCATTATAATGTCCTCTTGATACACATACAAAAACAGTGCTTACCTTCAATGTTTCTATTGTAACATCAACAGTTAAGTAATTGGAGTACATTTTTGGTGTTGTTCATTTTTCTTTTTGTCTGTGACAGCGTATTGGTCTGTGTGGAGGTGACCATTTATACCCACAGTTTAATTGGCTTTACGAGAGGCAAAAGACCTACAAGTCTCACAAGAAAAGTGTCTCCTAAAAGAAATCCCTGCTGAACCTTAATGGACTGAAAAGCACCTGATCTGATCATAGTTTTCAACATTTAATGGTTTTAATAGAAAAAAGGAATGACTTGAAAAATAAGACTTGCACAAAAATAGTTTTAGCTTTTATTTATGTGCATAAGAACAGACAAACGTGCAGCATATTCATCCATGATATGATTGTTAGCAAACCCTTAACTTGCAGTTTTAAGGTTAAGTTTTTAGAGTAGCTTTAAGCATTATTCAACAGATTGAAACCCTATTTGTGAACGTTAACAATGCGATACAAACGATAACAGGAAGGTGGCACTGCAGTTGCTGCTGCTTCCTCCTGTTTGAGGTGTTTTGGTACGTCAGGGCTTCCGTTGGAAGTAGGCGCTTTGCGGCGAGAGCAGCGAGTTGGTTCATTTGTTCGTGATTAACGGTTTTGCACCAAGAAGGTATGTGAATATTTATATATATATAAAGTCGAACATAGCCTGTCGTTTATTTAACGTCTAACATGTTTAATGTGGTTTAATGAGCCGCAAAACTAACGATTGCTATCCAATGAACTACCGTAGCAGAGTGCTAACATTAGCCAGCTTGCTAACAGAAAGGTATTTACGGCTTTTAATGTCATATTTTCCATTTTTATCCAGCTACTCATGTCGTCGGACGCCCTGAAAAAACGAAAGTCCAAGGTTCTCCGCAACGAAGGAGCAACCCCGGAGATGAAGCGGGGTCGAGCAGATGCGGACCAACAGGTAAAGTTGAGGAGAAGATACACGACTCCTCGATCACCTGTGTCATTATCAAAGTGGCTTTGGGCAGTAATGCACAGACGTTAGTATACATTTTAAAATTAAAGTATTTAGACCCTAATGTGCTAAGCAGCGTCTGCCCTTTAAAGATGATACAGTTAAAGTGGTCCTTTTACACAAATACATCTTCTATCTGAATTACATTTTCAAATGGAAGTCATAGAGACTGTTGAATCAAACAGCGAGACTCTTGTTTAAAATAAACCTGGGTCATTTCCCCCCAAACCCACGATTTCTAATTTCTAACTTTAATGAGGTCGTTTCCACTTTTGTCGCAAAATCCTGATTTAATACTCTTTCAGTACAGAAGGAAGAAAAGCTCATATACTTTTTAAGTATTTAGAATAGAATAGAATAGAATAGAATAGAATAGCTTTTTTATTGTCATTGTTACAAGAACAATGAAAGGCAGTTTGGCATCTCTCCATGTATGTGAAGTACACAGTAGCGTAAGTATTTACACAATAACAGACAATTTTACATTTACACAAGAAAGATATGTACAAGTTATACATACACCTGCAAACATACACGCACATACATACATACATACATATATGTATATATACATATATGCATCCGTACATACATACACACTAGGGGTGCAGCGATACACAAAATTCACGGTTCGGTTCGATACTTTGGTGTCACGGTTCGATATTTTTTCGATACAAAAAAATGTTCATGCCTTTTTAGTTTGTTATTTATTAAAATTATAAATATATATTTTAACTCAAAAGTACAGTTTTTAAATTTAATGTTGCTGAAACAACAAAGTAATAAAAAAAATTAATATCTGATTGAGGAATCACTTATCTTTGGAAAAGAGAGTTTATTACAGAGAAATGGCTCTTTCCAAAATAAAAGCTATACTATACACTTCTTCTGGGGTATATTCTCAGCAGCATATTAACCTCTTAAGCCCCAAGGGGGTTTCTGAGCTTCCTGCTTGAAAATGTAATGCCCAAATTTAATTGATTATTTCTCTGCAATTACAAACTCTGTCCTTACAATCTTGGTATCAAAATAAAGCTAACACTTGGGAAATTTCATCAGAGGTGTAAATATTGAATCAGATATTACTGTGTCAAAGTTACTGAGACTGGAACACAGAAAAAGTAAGTAGCTTTTATCCTCGCCTAATTTTTTAACATTTTTTTAGCATATAACCCTTTGAAAAATATGCCTCAGATCACATTTGGTTCCAGAAATCCAGTAACCAACATATAAACATCATCTGTGCAAAGATTTATGTTTCTAAAGTGAAACAGTGAAAAATTACAGTGCTGTCAATACATGAATATCCAGACGTTGTACAAAAATGTCCAATTTTGGCACACAATTGGACACCATGCCAGTTGATTTTTTTAGGTATTAAAGAGCAGAAATTAATAAATTTTATTAACAGGCCTAAACATGCTTTTTTTAAATATATATTTTTGAAGAATTAACCGCACATTTACATGGCAACGGCCCTTTTCTGCGGCGCGTATAGAGCGTTTGATTGGCCTCTGGCCCTTTAAACTCCGAGGGGCTGTAACTTTGGTTTCTTTTGGTCAATTTGTGTGATTGACACCTCTTTTTAATGTTTGAGCCAATAGGTTCACAGTGACGATGCCACGTTCACGGCACGTCAACCAATCAGACGTTGTGATGCCAAAACCCACGTGGGCCCAAATTTACTGCATGTGGCGTCTGTTCAGTCACGTGTCTGTAGGTGGGTCTAAAATGGAGGTTGTTGACAGAAAACTGCTCTGATGCAGGCTAGGTAGGCATGGCAACTACTGTTAATCACGTGGCTACCGGCTACCAGCAAAAATAACGGAAGAAATCAGGACGGTAAGCCCTTTTCTGTCTTAGCGCATTTGCGCTGCTGTGTGTTTTTGTGGTCTTCTTTTGTGGCTCATTCAGTGAATTGTGGTCTGATCGTGGTGAAACCTGGTGTGTGGAGTCAGTGATAGCTCTGGAAGCTAACCAGCCCATCTTTAGCCGGTTACACGAAGTCTGAAGAATTTCTGGTTCGGTTTTGTTTGTTTAGCGGACTTCTGCGCATTTATGTAACTGCTCGTTTAATCACGGCTTGTTTTCGGTGTGTTTGGTGGTTGTAGAAATGGTTTATATGACGTGATCTCCTCCTTTTTGCCCTGTACGGGGCGTGGGGCTTAAGTGGTTAAACATATCAGGTCCCCATAAGGAGAATCATGTGCTAACGGCTGTCTAAATGACTCGGGTAAAGTTTCTAGCATGCATGCTTGTTGTTTTTGTCTGTTTCCACTTGTCTTTGCACTAGGATGATGTCGGAGTAAATGTGCAGTCATATTCGTTGTGTTCCCACTAGTGCTGTCAGCGTTAATCTGAAATGACGTTAACGCCACAACACGGCAAATCTCGGTTAACGACCTACCACAGATCGCCCTGTGCGTGGGGCTGGACGGCCAACACGTTAACGAGCTAACCTACTAACACACTAGTTCCCACCAATTTAATTGAGCATTGCGTGGCACATCCAACATACTGTTTTACTTTTGTCCATGACATGCTTACCTTCAGGGTCATACTTCACATGAAAACCAAAATCCAAACGCCACATCTGAATGAGGGTGGGGGAGGTTCAATTTGCCATGTTGCAACGAGCTTAACTTCTGTCTCGCTAGCTTGCCCTGCGCTCAGTGAAACTGGTTCGACTACTCCGCCTAGGCTGCACTGTCAAGCGCAGATCCACTGAGCGCTCAACACAGACAGCATCGTCAGAAGGAAAGTTGATAAAATAAATTAAAAATTTTGTATTGTTCGATACATATGCGTACCAAACCGAAAGCACTGTATCGAACGGTTCAATATCGATACGAGTATCGTTGCACCCCTAATACACACACACACAGACACATATTTCCACATACGCACTTACATCTATATACATACACATACATGCCATCTGACTAGCAGGTGCATTGAGAGGTGCATTGTGATCAGTGATATTGCACATTGAGTGGGGGGGTGCTGTTGGAACTATACTAAATAAGGTTATAATAAATACAGTTTAAAGAGGTAGGGGCGTTGGTTGCATTGAAGTATAAACAGAAATACAATTTATAAATAAGGTGTAATGTCCATGAGTGTTGGCAGTGCAGTTATCCTCCAATCAGGGTGGAGGTAGGGCATGTTTGACAGCATGTGGGTAAAAACGTCACTACTTTACACTACTTAGTGTAGTGGTACAGACCAACAGAGAGACAGGGGCGCTGGATTTACATGAAAGCATGTTGGGAAAATGTGAAGAAACGAGCAAAAACGTAAAATGAGCAGCATCTGACTGACATATCAATGATATGTCTGAGTGTCTAAAGGAGTCTCACAGGCCTGATTGTACACTTCAAGCTATTTATAATTCTTAACTTGCTAACAACACAAAAGCGGAGCATCTGGGCGAAGAGCTACCAGATTTTTTTTTCTGTAATCTTAAACATTTATTTTTTACATTTTAAGTCCAAAGTGTTGTGCTAACAGATTTCTTCCCTTTTCACAGCAACTTTTTTTATCATGTAGACAAACAGTTAAATGTAGCTTCTTTACACTGATAGAATGGGGAGTTTCACTTATTCGGCCCACATAAGATCAAAGTGGGCTTTATGTTGCCCACCATGTAAAATGAGTTTGACATCCCTGTGTTTTCCCTAGAAATTTTAAGTAAAAGTATAACATACCTGCTTCACACTTTAGTCTAACAGTAACAAAAGTATCTTAACCTTGTAACTCTTCAGGAGTTGCGCAGTGTTGTTGCATAATAAAAGTGAAATTGAAAAATATTTTCTACATGGGGTGTTCAAACTTTTTAATCACTTGCTAAAAGCGCCTTTTACCAGCATGTACTCGAATTAGTAATTTTCTTCCGCAGTTTGCTCTTCCTGTTAAAGAGAACACAACTGTTTGAGTCACTCGTTTGTCTTTGGGCCGCACCTCAGCAGCTGCTAGCATCTCCTCCCCACATGCCTTTGTAGACTGGTTGTGCTCCATGATGTGTTTTTGCCTCAACCTTAATGGAAACAGTTTTTTTTCAGAGTTTTTAAGCTGCAGTTAAAATGATCCAGGAGGTCAGTTCCAGCTGAAGGGGTATATTCTGCCTGTGTGTTTTATAATGTGGATCATACATTTTATCCTTAGAAATTTAGAGTTCACTCAACAGCTTTCAGCAATTTATAATTAATATAAATATATGATTTATATGGGCGACCGTGGCTCAGGGGGTTGGGAAGCGTATCTGTAACTGGAAGGTCGCCGGTTCGATCCCCGGGCTCTCTGTCCTGGTCGTTGTGACTTTGGGTAAGACACTTTACCCTACCACCTACTGGTGTTGGCCGGAGGCGCGATATGGCAGCCTCGCTTCTGTCAGTCTGCCCCAGGGCAGCTGTGGCTACAGCCTGAATGTGAGAGTGAATGAATAATGGCATTGTAAAGCGCTTTGGGTGCCTTGAAAAGCGCTATATAAATCCAATCCATTATTATAATGCTGTCTTTGTTCTGGATCTATACTGAAATACCTTTGCATGATTAGCAGTTTTAAAAAGGTGTTTTATATCCATCCTTTATACTGCAGCTCATCTCACAGCATATTATAGACCAAAATATGAAATGCAAATTATATCACCTTTAAGTCATATTTAACTTAGTCACTAGAGATGGCACGATACCACTTTTTTATGTCCGATACCGATACCGATATCATAAATTTGGATATCTGCCGATACCGAATGTGAATCCGATATAGTGTGTTTTTTAATAAGTAAAACTGTTTTTTTAATATCTTGCTGCTTTTGTATAAGTTTCATACTCAAGTTAAAAAACAACAACAACACTAAAGCTATTCTGTTATACCTGTATGTAAAAAAAAAAATAAATAAATAAAAAATAAAAAATAAAAAAAAAAACCACACTGCACCCAAAATATTTCATAGATCAGCAACACTGATCAATCTAATAAAGTTAAACCTACCCCATCCTCCCTATTCTGGTATTTTAAAGAGTACTTAGCAGAAATATTAAGCAACCTAACTAATAGGGTTGCAAACTCCCAGCAAAAGAAAATAGGGAACCACCCTCTTCCTCATGATGCTTAATCAATGGTAATCAACTTTAATTTGATGCAGGGTGAAAAAAATTCACAGAAATAAATTATTTTTCAAGAATAATTAAATAGATTAAACATCTTTCTTCAACAGAATTGCAGACTGCACAGATGGTACCTTCCCAAAGGAAAAAGTACTACTACTAAAAAGTACTAGGGTATATTAGACTTAACAGTTACTATATACAGTAATGGACTTCTATACATTTTACATCAGATTAAAACTTTGGGTGTAAGATTCAGATAATTATTAAATAATTAAAAGCTAGATATTTTAAATGAGAATAAGAAAGAAAAGTATGTCTTTGTGCCCCCTTTTGCCTGTTCATGCCCTATCGGCCCCCCTGGCTAAACTTTGCTAGATCCGCCCCTGCAGTTACCAGCCAGCTGCATAGAAAAAGATCCTGGTCTAGAAAGTAATATTAAATAAATTCTAACAACAGCTTATCAAGCTTAATAGTGCTGCTGTTGTTCAGCCGCTGGTTTCCTCTTTCTGATGAGAAGTGGGCCAAAAACAAAGAAGAGAGACGGACTCGCGACAGAAAAGCCGATCAGCTGATCATTAAGCAGTTTCACGATTGAAGTAGCAGCAGGAGAGAGAGAGAAGAGGCAGTTGCTCTATATATCGGTTGTTAAGCTTAACGCGGGAATGCTTTACAAACATTCAGAGATGAACTTACACACTTGCTTTACTTCTCTCTGAGATAACTTCCTCGGAGATGAAATGTTTGCTAGCAGGCTACAAATACACACAGCCGCTCTATCACGTGACCACACTGCTCCGGCTCGCCATGTCGCCAAGTTTTGTGAGGTGCTTTTTTGATATTTAATGGATCGGATTACATTTTTTATTTCTCTCCAATATCCGATCCAGTAATTTAGGTCAGTATCGGACCGATACGTAATATCGGATCGGTCCATCTCTATTAGTCACACTTAGACCCCTCAGAGCAGTTAAATAAATGATATCAAGTTTAACCATGACTAATATCTTATACTTATCCATCCTCTTCTGATTAGTGTTATCAGCCCCCACCCCCGTGTGAACCTTGTACTTAATATACATTTATGTTTTTTTTGTTTGTTTTGTTTTTATTGCCTGTCCCATTTGGTTCTTTAGCCGTCAGAATTGTTGTCTGAAGACCAACAAGGATACCAATGGATTTATTTTGCCAAATGGATCATCATGGCATTGCCGTATTGGTCCATTTGATCGACCTTTGTTTTTATTATTTATTTTATTTTATTTTTAGTTGTTACAGACGGGACAGACATAAGTGAGGGATAGGAAAGGGAAAAAGAAAGAGGAAGGAAAAGAAAAACAGAAGGGGAGAGGGACAGTGAGAAAGGGGGAAAAAAATCTCCTGGATCACCTGTTGAGAGGAAAAAGAATAAAAAACAAGCAAAAAAAAAAACAAAGCAACATACTAAACACAACACCATCGCATTAATCTAGCTAAGTGTGAACAGCAGTAAATACTAAATACTGAATGTTGTTGTGCAGCACGTAGGACAGACAGCGCACAATGTGCTTTGAAGTAGCAGCCAAGAAAGGTGTGATTTAAGTCTACGAACAGTGAACACCCGTGTGCACACCTGTGTGGATCGGCGCGCTTGTATTCAAATGGTTTCCCCATGTAATGGTCTGCAAGAGGATGTAGAGAGCCATAGCCCTGTCCCCCAGGGCATGAAGCAGGCATGGAGGAGATCCAGGCCCCAGACATCCAGAGGCCCCAGAGTGCAAGAGCCCAAGGAGGACCACCGGAGGGGCATCCATGCCACCCTCATGGGAAGGGCTGAGGATCCCCAGACGAGGGGTCACCCAGTAGCCACCGGGCAGAAGCTAGAGGGGGCTGCACCGGCGTGCCCGCCGGCTCCGCCGGCAGCCAGCTGTGCCAGAGTGAACCGAGCTGCAGAGGCCGGAGGCCCAAGGGCGCCCCGGAAGAGGCCTAACAGGCGCCAGGCCCCGCCAAGTAGCCTAACAGGCGCCAGGCCCCGCCAAGTAGCCACCGGGAGTGAGCTGGTACATACCTGAGCGCCCAGCCCCGGACACCAAGAACCACCAATGCACCGACCCCTGAGGGCATCAGTCACCGGCAGGGAGTGTGGTGAGGGGAGATAGGCCTCCACACTTTGGAGGGCCTGGGAGTTCCCAGAGAGGTGGAGTCTAAGACCCGACCTGACATATAGACACAGACAAACAGGCACACACAGACACAGACATGCATTCCCACCCTCATGCACACATATACAAACACTCAGCACTCACCCAACGTAGGGATAGACATTATACATTTATGTAATATATTTACTTACTAATTTATATACTTTTTTGGCCAGGATGTGCGTGTGTATCATGAGGAGGTGGAGCTTGATGCCAGGGACCCTCAGCAGGACTACCTCCAATACAAAGAAACATGTGAGAGTCTGGCTAATCTCATGAGTGAGATCCAAGAGCTTAAGGCCAACGGAGCTAAGGACGGGGTAAGAATGTGTCATTATATGCTGATTTAATGGCAAACAATTCATGTACAGCAGAAACCTTACACATAGTTTGTAGTATAGTATATCTAAAGCACCATAACATTTATTGTCTTTTCTCAATAATAATGAAAGGTGACTGGTTGTATGTCTCCTCAGTGTGCAGAGGTTGAGAAGAAACGTATGCAGAGCTGCATCCACTTCATGAATCTGAAAAAGCTCAATCGACTTGCTCATATGCGTCTAAAGAAAGGCAGAGACCAGACACACGAGGTAACTCCCACGCAAGTCTCAAGCACTCTCAAGTAAAACCAAGTAACAGCTTAGGTTACTATCACTCTTTCATTCGCTTACTAAAAAAGTGCTGCCTCAAGTCTCCTTTGTGCTGACCTCAAAACCAGAACTGACCACTGAGCACTTTGGTTTCCTTGTAGCACCTAACAGTAGCAGCTGCCTTTGTCAGCAATCAGGGTTTTTATGCCTTTGGATTTAGTTTGTTAGTCTTAAGACATTTTCAATTAAACTTCAGTATTGTATTATGCATCTAAAAATATTTACTTAGAGTTTGCAAGTCAACTTTAATCTCTCTGTCTCTCCTCAGGCAAAACAGAAAGTCGATGTGCTGCACCTTCAGCTGCAAAATCTGCTGTATGAAGTCATGCATCTTCAGAAGGAGATCAGCAAGTGTCTGGAGTTTAAGTTAGTTAAAAAAAAAAAGATTTCATTTAAAATTGCTCATTGGTTTTCCTAACTTACAGAGAATAATTCGAATAACGTTTGTTGCTTATTAGTTCCCTTGTTTTTAGTTTATACATTTTTCAGAAATGTATATAAATGTCTCCCAGTAGTAATAAGTACTCGTTTCCCCATTCCAGGTCTAAGCATGAAGAAATTGACTTAGTGAGTGAAGAAGAGTTTTACCAGGAGGCACCGCCAGAAATTTCCAGGCCTCAACTCACAAAAAATGACCCCCACCAACTCACACTGGCGCGACTGGACTGGGAGCTTGAACAACGGAAGAGGTATTTAAAAAACAAACAAACAAACCACAAGGCAGAGTGAAGGATTTGTGCCTGCACAAAGCATTTGCAGCATGTTGTGTTTAAAAACTAATTTGCTAATGGATAATAGGGACACTGAACACTTGTTAACAGTCTATTGTTGGATGCAGGTTGGCAGAGAAATACAAGGAATCACTAGCCTCAAAGGAGACAATTCAGAAGAGCATTGAGGTGAAGAAGGAGCATCTGAGAAGCTTGCAGCCAGGTCTTAATGCCATCATGCAGGTATCATTGCTGTGTTAATTCATAGTTTGTAGTCTAAAGAAAAGCTTGGTGGTGTTTTGTACTTGTTGAGGTGAATTTTTAACTGCTGTGCCAACAGTTTACACCACGTATGCCTCCTATGTATGTTCACAGGCCTCCCTCCCAGTCCAGGAGTTCCTGTCTATGCCTTTTGAACAGACTCAGAAGCAGACGGAGATTGCCCGCCATCTGCCTCCACCTCTCTATGTCCTGTTTGTTCAAGCAAATGCTTATGGCCAGGCGTGTGGTGAGTAAGGATGAGAGACAATGATGTTTTCCAAGACAAAATATTAGTTTTTCTTTAAAGGATTGAAGTTTGGATCGCCTTGATTTTATTGCAGACAAGAACCTGATTGTCTCAATTAGTGGTGATGTAGATGAGGCCAAAGCCCTGTCCAAACCTCCAGAAGATTCCCAGGGTACAAAGGCACACATTTAATCTATGTATAACACACAGACGACTCATTTTGGGATTCATCAACAAACTTAAAACTGTGTATTCTGGTTTTATTCAGATGATGAGAGTGATTCTGATGCAGAGGAGGAGCAAGAGAAAACTGTGAGTATCAGGCACTGCTTTACTCATGAACGAACACACACACTCAGGACACTGAGGTCTATTGTTAGTTAGTATACAAATCACTGCTCTGGACACATGAACTGTCTCTGAAGCCATAGCTGTCGTGCATTGAGTGGCAGCTATTGATTGGAGTGGCAGTGGGGATGTTCTGGGAAATATTTACTGAGAATGGCTCGGTGACTGTAACCGGATCTTAGGTTTGTATTTGATTGCAAATACTGTGTATTTCTTTTGTTCTATCTCCATGTTTGAGCTCATCTGTAGCACTGTTTGCTTTTCAGGCTTCCTTTCAGTATTCTTTTTAAATGTGCTTGCAGGGGGCTAACATTTTAGAGATGCTATGTCACTGGAATTATGTCTTTTATTTATTTATTTGTTCTTTTTTGTCTTTTTATTCAATTGCTTTTTATTGTCCATTTAACAGAAGAGAAGAAGGCCAACTGCAGGTGGCCAGCTGGATGATAAAAGGCGAGAGATGCTGAAGAGGCACCCTCTGTCCCTAAGCATAGACTTGAAGTGTAAAGGTAACTCTTTCTGTGTGCTTCATGTCCTTGTTGGCAAAAGCATTCTCTGTATTCACACAGCATCCTTCAACCCAAATATTTGCAGCCCCTTTGTGCTCCAACCCTAGTAAAGTGACCACATATATATATATATATGGTGCTGTGCAACTGTACACCTATCAGATGGCATGTGAAACAAAGCAACTGTGGCTGTGACATGACACCACTTGACCCTTGTGTTCCCTCTGCTGGTGATATATGGAATACAGTGACAGATTATAGGGAGATCTGCATTGCAGGCGTAACTCTACCTAAGGGGGGGGCGGAGGCGGAGGGATGGAGGTGAGAAAGATGCTTGCAGCCTTGTAGTTCTGCAGCACCTACAACATCTTGTAAGCAGTTTTTCTCATCACCGCTCTTTGTCTGACTTCTGCTTTTATTTCTGGAGCCCCTCCTTTCCCTAGTTATCCTCACTGCTGCCAGCTGCAGCATTCGGTCTAGTGCAGTAAAAGCAAAAAGTGAGCGGTGTAGGTGTGAGTGAGTGACAATGTGTCACTGAGTTCACCGTGACTGCAGAGAGTGGAGCGAGAATGATGACCATCGGTGTAGCCGGTATCCCATAGGTGCCATTAGCTGCTGCCATGACCAAGGCCTGTTATTGCTCTGTAATGCGCTGCAGTGTAATATAAACCCAGAGGAGCTATCACTGGCAGGATTAATGAAAAGATTGAGTAGAGAGAATATAAGATTAAGATAGCAGTCCATTAGTGTAACACCATGTGTTGTCATCCTTGTGTCTACAGATGGCAGTGTACTCCATCTTTACTTCTACTACCTGATGAATCTGAACATTATGACTGTCAAGACCAAAGTGTCCACCTCCACCGATCTCAACACGGCCATCAGCGCAGGGTATGTGTGTAAACGTAAGGATTTGGCTCTCTGACTATGACAGCCTTATAAAAAAAACTAACAATGACTCTTTCTTTTTTTTTTTTTTCCAGGGAGCTCCTGAAGTCAGACACTCTCCTCAGCTGTCTCTACACCAGCGACCAGGGACGAGAAACACCCAATCCAGCGAATCGCTACCAGTTTGATAAAGTCGGGTAAGGAAGTAATGTTCATGGTTGATGTGGTGTGTACTGGATCACAGCTGGCTGAATTAACCTATGTTATTTTTAGGATCATTTCCTTTGGCGATTATGTGGAGGAGCTGGGCCATCCCTACATGTGGGTTCAGAATCTCGGAGGACTTCATTTTCCTAGTGACGCTTCGGAGGTGCGTGTGTGCTAACCTCAAGTATACACCATGTGTTACAACTGTATAATGTTAACTTTTGCTAATTTTCTTTTAGGGTGTGCGCGTGGGTAGTTCACTGAGTGCGAGCCACATGGAGAACACCATGAAGCTGCTGAGGGGACGAGTCCAGTCCCGCTTGGCTTTGCACAGACAGTTTGCCTCTTTAGGTATGTTATTTGTTTACAGCCTTGCACACTGAATCATCGTAATGAAGAGATTGTTAAGTTTGTTTGTGCTCCCGTCATCAGAACACAGCATCATCCCCATCTCCAGCGAGTGTCAGCACCTTTTTCCTGCCAAGATCCTTTCTCGTTTGGCACGTTGGACCACAATCACTTACCAGGAGTACTTGGTAAGTGAAAGCAAATTGTCAAACGATTGTACTCAAATGTAAAGAAAGCATTAGTTAGGAGTGTGACTGATTTTGATATTTCCTTTCTTTTGCAGGAATTTCCATATACACGTCATGTGACTGAAGCTGGGCTGGCAAAGGAGACTGATCTGTACTTTATGGGAGTGGTTGAAAGAGGCACAGGTAAATCCTGTCGCTGACAGCATAACTGAATATTACTGATGGTTTTTTTTGTTTGTTTGCTTTGAATGTGATTTTATACGCAACCTCATCTGTGTCCCTTTCAGCTCGTCTTAATGCTGCAGTGGTGCTGAGTCCCAGATACCCAGAGATATCTCCTGTCTTCTCCCTCTCTCTGAGCTGGAAGGGAGAGCGCAGCGGACGCACCGACGACAACCTCAGAGTATGAACATTTCAAAACCTCTCAATATGATTGTTTATAAATACAAGTCATTTTTCACTTTTTGACTCCCCTTTTTCACTTTTAAGGCCATGGAGAGCGAAGTTAACGTGTTCAAAAACGAACTACAAGGACCACGTCCTGGGCACCAGCTCCTGACCAATCAGTTTGCACGACTGTGCGTCTGCCTGGATGTTTATTTGGAGACAGAAGGACAAGACGACAGCGTGGAAGGACCGCGAGAGTTCCCCCGTGAGAAGATGTGCCTACGCACTGTCAGGTACAGTTAGAGAAAGAAGTGGGAAACTTTTTGATACATTTGGTGAAAGATTTATCTCTGACCACCGGTTTGTCTCTTTCAATTCAGGGGTCCTAATCGTCTGAAGCCGTTCAAGTATAACCATCCTCAGGGTTTCTTCAGTCATCGCTAAAATTTGTGTGCACATAATTGTGTGTGTGTGCGTATGTATATAATTCTCCTTCTGTAGTTTATCACTCTTAACTCCCTCAAGATTACCTTTGTGACTCTTTGACACACAAGTATCCTTTTTAAAACACTTCATACCAGTTTGAAAATAAAAGAACATCCTATTTTCTGGAATGAGTTTGTCTTTTTTTTGTCTTCCATCGCTGCATACAGGCTTTGTTGTGCACACAAAATGTTTGTTTTATCCCCTTTCCTTCCTCTCTACCCTCACCTCTCTGAGTGCTGCTCTATTTATAGGTGTCGTCTGAGCTTGCTGATTATTATGCCATTGTGGTTCAGTGCTGGATATAGCTGAGTCATTTCCACAGAGGATCTCTCGCATTGAATAAAATATTTGGTCTATTGCCTGCTGTTAGCCTTTGACTTCTCATTTATAGTTTCAGTAAAGAGCAACAGGTTTTCATGTAGAATACTGATCCTCAATTTCTGACTTGATGCTAAAGTCAAGGAAAACAGTCATTTAATGATTAAAGCTAAATGATTAAAGCTTTAGCTTTATAGAAGAATCTCTCTCCTTTGCTCTTGTGTGTTGCCGCAAAGATCCAGCAGCAGGTAATCGAATCTAGGAATTCAATGCTGCACAGATGCATGGAAATAGATGCCTGTAATCACAAGAGAAAGGAAGCATTACTTATTGGAAAATTGGCAGTAAATGCTAATGGTTGAGATGAGATTGGTAAATGGTACAAAATGAATCAATAGATTGAGAATACTGTAAAGCTTACCAGTGGCACAAACATGAAGCCCAACAGATGAGTGTCTGTTGGCTGTGCAAAGACATGGGAGCATCTTACAAGCATATTGTTGAGCCAACTTATCCCCATTTGGAGTTAAGAGTCACCGCTAACCAGTACAAAGTTGTGAGTGATCGTCCATGATGAAATGTAAATACTGAAGTGTTTTCCAGTGTGTCATGGTGGATTGGTTTGCACTGTGACCTCACTGGGTATGAACGCACCACCCAGCCACTGTGTGGAGTGTGCATGTTCCCCCTGTACTCCAGTTTCATCCAACAGGCCAAAGACATGCACGTTAGGTTAACTTGTGATTCTAAATGGGCCGTAGGTGTGAATGTGTATCTCTGTTCACCCTGTGAGAGACTGGCAAACTATCCAGGATGTTCCTCTCCCACCTTGTGACAGCTGGGATAGGCTCTGCAACCCCAAAGAGGACGAGCAGTTAAAATTGATGGATCTTATATTGGTTCACTTTTGTTCAGTTTGCACCGAGAGCAGTCACGTTTAGCAATGATGTAAATGTTTTGGAAAAAAATAAACTTTACAGAGTACACAATCATCAATAAAACAGTCAACAGATGGCAGTCACAGCACAGTGACAGCAGTCAAAGTAATCTCAGTCTTTCGACTCTGTTTTTTAATGACACTGATCTCATTAATACACAGCCATCTATTAGATGCAGTGAAATTGGATTACAGGGGGATGCAGTCGTGCCAGGAGAGAGAGCCTCACAATGTCAGCCAAAGTGTGTCCAATGTCAGTGTTTCACCAAGAAAGAGAAGCTTTTGGTGATGGCACAAATCTAACAGTTACCTGCTTTTCAGTAGGATGGTAATGAATGTCTTTTTCACCAGCACTCATTAGGAAATCCTATTAAAAGTAACCACACATTTTTTTTTTCTGTGAAACAAAAGAAATCTCTGAATATTTCAAAATATTACCAAACCACAAGTGACAGAGGAGGATTTGCATTTCTTATTAATTTATACGTTTCAAAGCAAAAGCTCTGTTTAATTTTATGGCTGTGCCTGTAGGACAATTTGATCATTCTGGTGATTTTTAATTAACAATCCTAAGATAAATGTGGGTCCTCTGCTCCTGTTTGTAATGAGACAGGCCTTGGAAATAAGAGAGAGAGAGTCTGTGCGAGCCGGCGACACTGCTCTTGATTTATACATGAACGCGGTCTGTGGGACGTGAGGAAGGGTGCAGCAGCTGTGGAGAGTGGGTACAGCTCCCCCTCTCCACAGCCGCAATGCAGTGCAATAACTCGCAGCGTTTACCTTTTGGCATCGCACTTTGTAGATTTTCTCTCGACACTTTATTAATCTTCACTTTAATGAGCTGCGGATTTCTGCATACATGAAGAAAAGCCTGCCAAGCCTTGTGTGCTTCATTTTTCATTCTTTATTTTTGTGTTTCATATTGCATATTCTCAGCAGTTTATACAGAGCACAGTCATCATTGTCCTAACACTGCAGACTAGAAGAGTGAGACACTCCAGTTCACCTGTAAGGAGAAGCTGCATTAAGGTGCACAACAAGCAAAATTCAAGTCTTCCTTATTTATTCATTTGTAAATATAACATTTGTATTTCCCTAAATATAAGTTTTCATATTCAATATCTGTGACAATCTTTAGCTAGACATTGGTTTGACATCTCTACCCTTGAAGGCTTGCGTAGGTGCAGCAGGGTCCTCCTGCCCCCATCAGCTGGAATCCTGTTTAAATGCACTTGATATTGATTAAGGGCAGTTGTCACATTCTGATAAAGAGTTTAAGAGCATTCTGTATTCACTACAGTCATACATCAGAAGCATCAGGGGCATATAATGGCCATACGTAGGGAGCGGGGGGGGGGGGGGTATTTGCTACAGAAATCACTATTGCTTACATACTGTTACCTGCTTGGTTTTGGGCATTTTGCCCATCTGAACTGCTGGGTACATCCAGCTTCTCTTTCTCTTCAGTCACTTTTTGCCCTTTCCTCACCTCACCTCCATCACAGATCTTTGGCATCTCCTCCTCTAGCCCTGAAATGCAGCATTTTTGTCTTACTTCTTGGGTTTCTCCTCCTTGCTTTCCTTTGACTCAGTGCCAGAAGATTTCTCAGCCTTCTCCGTCTTTGCTCCTTCCTTCACCTCTTTACTCTGTTCTTTACTAGCCTCCTTTTTCTCCTCTGGCTTCTTCTCCTCTTTCTTGCTATCCTTTTTCTCAGGCTCTGCTTTAGGCTTCTCCTCTGGCTTCTTCTCCTCTGTTTTTCTCTCCTCTGGTTTCTTCTCCTCTGGCTTCTTCTCCTCCTTCTTGCTCTCTGTTTTCTCAGGCTCTGCTTTAGCAGCTGGCTTTGCCTCAGGTTCGGCCTTCTCTGATTTAGGAGCAGAGGGCTTCTCCTCCTCCTTGGCAGGGGGAGTACTCTCTTTAGCCTCAGACTTGGGGGCTGGCTTGTCCTCAGCAGGCTTGCTGGGAGTTACAGGTTTTGAAGCCTCTTCCTTTTTTGGTGTTTCCTCTTCTTTGCTTTCTTTCTTTGTTTCAGGTTTGTCCACCTTCTCTGGCTCTTTCTCTTTGGGTTCCTGCTTCTTCTCCTCCTTCACAGGCTGCTCTTTCTCCTTCTTTTCCTCTTTGACAGGCTGAGGCTTCTCTTTTTTCTCCTCTTTTTCCTCCTTTTTAGGGGTGTCTTTGGCAGAAAATGGTTTGGCCTTCTCTGGAGACTTTGGTTCAGGGCTCTTGGGAGGAGGAGATTTGGACTCAGGAGATTTGCTGGGTGGGGATTTGGACACGGGTGACTTTGACTCATCTCCTGCAGGAGACTTGGCTGCAGGGGACTTGGCAGGTGATTTGGGCATTGGGGATTTGGCTGCTGGGGATTTGGCTTCTGGTGATTTTTGTGGCGATTTAGATTCTGGTGATTTGACAGTAGGAGATTTAGATTGAGGAGATTTTGAAGGAGGGGAAGCAGCTTTTTCTGGAGATTTGGACTTTTCTTCTTCTTCACCTGCCTTTTCTTCCTCTCCTTTCTCCTCTTCCTCTCCCTCTTCTTCCTTTTCCTCCTCTTTTTCTTCCTCTCCCTCTCCTTCCTGCTTCTCATCTCCTTTTTTCTCACCTTCTTCTTCACCCTCTTCTTCTTTGGTTTCTTCACCCTCTCCTTCCTCTGCTTCTTCTTCATCTTCTTCTTTCTTTTCTTCCTCATCTTCATCTGCTTCCTCTGTCACCTCCGTCACCTGTGTTTCATCTGTCTGTTCCTCTACAATGACTGTATCAGAGATCTCTTCTCCTTTTACTTTCAAGTGGGCAGAGATTCTGCTTTCCAGGTAGGAGTATGGGCCTCCACCTGACACAAAGCGATTCTCCTCTCCCTCCAGTAGTTTCCTGTTTGGAAGACAAGAACACAGAAAATGAAAATGTTAATCACTTTTAGCATAAAGAAACCAATTTAAAGTTACATTTTTTAGATCCCAACTAACCTGTAAGCAGCAATTTCGATATCCAGAGCCATCTTCACATTCAGAAGCTCCTGGTAATCTTTTAGCTGGCTAGCCATCTCCCATTTTGTAGTTTTTAACTCGTTGTCAAGCTGATTGATGGTTTCCTGCAAAACAAACGTAAACATCCTCTCTGGTCACATATCATTCATCAAGTGTCTGAAAAGAGATTTGCAGTATTGGTGCATTTCTGCTTTTTCTGCATGTCTGTGCTGATTCCTTGCCTGTAGTGAGTTGAGGTCGTCTTGGTGTCTGTCTTCACTCTCTATACGCTGCCTCTCCAGTGACTCCTTGGTTCCTCGAAGAGTCTCCAGCTCAATGGTGCGGCTCTGGAGCTGGCGGCGGTATTCTGCAATCTCTTCCTGGGTTCCACGGATTGCATCCTGGTTAGACCGAGCAGCCTCGGACAGATGCTCCATGCGCACTGTGGAAAAAAAAGAATTTTAAAAAGTACATAACATGTTTAGAAATCACTTTTAATTAAGATAATTGCCTGAAACATGACACATATGCATACTTTTAAAAGAAAGGGGAACATTTTGAGTCTAAAGACGTGGGCCTTTTTTTAAACTGAAAATATTTAACCAGTCCTGCTTTAGAGAACAGACAGTCACTACAAAGAGCCTCTGTAACCTTGACACTGTCCAGCTGCCAGTCAATAGTCTGACTCAGCTCCCTCCCGCATCCAAGCATGAATAAACCACTGCTGCAGTCAGCTGGACTCAGAGAAGGTCAATTTGTTTGTACCTTTTACTAGCTGTACCAGGTCAAAACGTACACCTACTGAGAGGGATTGGGTATAGACCAATATGTCCTTTGACATACCCAAAACTACAATGCGCAGGAAACCCTTCTGGGCCTTCAAAGTTGTCAGCAGTGTGTTTATGTAGCACCATAAAAGTCAGAAGCGCTGTGTCTAAGTGCTGCTCACAGTGGCTGTAAGATCGTGTCTCACTTATTGCTTTGCTAGTAATTCTAGGCATCAGATCTACGTCCAGGTGCTTTTATTAATCACATCAGATGGCTGTAAAAAGCAGGACCGACTGATGAAACATTATCAGCCCGCCGCGACCTTGAAAGGTACTTTTCTACTTCTAAGTCCAGGGTCAGATCCATCAGCACAGCAAAAAGAGAAACACGCAGTGAACACCCACTGTTAGCCGGCAAGAGTGCAAATTAATCGTAGTCTCTTCTCTGTGTGCCACCTCACCTCTGCAGTGCTGGCCTTTAATTTTTTTAAATATTTTTTTAAAAGGTCACTATGCCGCAACTGCGCAGTCATAGAAAAGGGCACCAACTAAGATTGATATTATTTAAGTGATTAATTTTATTTTATGTATTTGCGCATTTCCAAACTGGTTATCTTGCTTCTTTGGCGTAATTCGTCACTTGTAATTTAACCTGTAAAATTTTCGATGTAATAGATTAATAAATGTTATCAACCAACATTCCAACGTAACAGTCGGAGACGCCTCAAATAAATCCCGATGTGGATCCATGAGGCACACTTCAGCACCACGGACAGCGGACAAACATGACTTTACGCACGGAGACTTTTGATCGTTTCAATAAACTTTCCGCCTCTTTTTTGATCGGACTCACCTTTGAACCACTCCTCGGCGTGCACTGAGGTCTTGGATGCGTGACTGTCCAGCTGCGAGCGGATCTCTCGCAGTGCGGTGGTGACGTCCGCCTTCAGGGTGTCCCGCATGTCGAAGCTCACCTGCGCGCTCTGAATCTGCTCCAAGAGCTCCGCCACTTCTTCCTCGTGGTTCTTCTTAAGAAAAGCGGCCTCCTCTTCCAGCGCACGGAGCTTCTTGTCTAGCTCCAGGCGTACCAGCCGGCACTCGTCGACGTACTTTTTCATAGCGCGAGCGGCAGCCTCCAACTCTTCCCTGTTCCGCGCTTCATCCTCCAGCCTGACCCGCAGGTGCTGGATGTCCTCTTCCAAGTGCTCGTGCTCTACTGCCGCGCGGGCCTTCTCCCCGGTCAGCTGCTGCAGGAGACCCCTGAGGTCACCCAGTTCCCTCTCGTAGTGCTCCCCGACCGAGGCGCGCCCGGCTTGGTTCTGCCGCAGCGCCGCCGCTTCCGCCTCCAGGTTGCGGTTGTGCATCTCCAGGTTGCGCACCTTGTCGATGTAGCCGGCGAACCGGTCGTTCAGAGCTTGCAGGATCTCTTTCTCGCTCTTCCGAGTCATGTCGCCGTTAAAGGTCTCCAAGCTGTCGATTGAGGATGGCTGGCTGTAGGTGAGGCGACGGCGCTGGGAGTGAAAGCCGCTGGAGGACACGGAGGCGGGCCGAGCCTTGCGGTACGAGCTCGGGCCCATGAAGTGATGCTCTACCGTGAAACTCATGTTGGCTGGGCCGGTGAGAACTGACTGCAGTAGGAGGGAAAGCGATCAGCTTTTATAGGAGGGAGGGAAAAGACAGTAGTCAGCACCAAGACACGCTCGTTTTTAAAGAGATACCTTTTCCTCAGAAAACTACCGGCCGCGCAGGAATGGCAAGACGATACTCGCTCCCGCTAGTGTAGGATCCTGATGATAAGTATGTATTTTGAAGGAATTAGAGGTGTTGATGAGGGGATACTTTACTGACGGAACAATCCTAAATATTGGGACGATAACATGCGATATGTTTTTTAAGCATCCAAAACTGCACCTGGAAATATCTAGGCGATGTTTCAAAACAAGATTGTAATATAAATAATTTTAACCATATTCACAAATGCCTGCTTCTGTGTTTCTTTACACAGTTTTAAAAAATATATATTAAAAAACACATGGGAATACTATGGGCATACATGTGGCTAAAGTCCTGGTGGACCTTCTTTCTAATATGTTTCTTTAATAGGGACAACTCACCTTAATAATAAATACCACTTTAAAATGTAACAAACAGTAAATGATTTTAGCAAATTTTCTCATTTCCATCTGTGACTGATTGTGTGGGTGTCCACTGTGTTCTGCTGATGCTCTCTGTAGCTTCACTGCTGCAGTGTGAGTTTGCAGATCCACAGCCATACCCCCTGGGACTCAACTCAACTGCTGGGCCATTGACAGACTCCTTCTTTTAGTACAGGCATACACACAAATAGTATTTCCTTCTTTCCCCTTTTCAGAAAGCAGCTTCCCATCACTTAGTTTCTGCTTCTTTTTGAGAGAGCAATTTTAACATGTGCAGAATCTGATTGCAGGTTGAGCGTGTGATGCACACAAATGACACAGAAACCAAAAACAGCAGCATGAGTTACACTGATACAGCATTCACAGAAACCCCAAACAGCTGTCTCTGCTGATCTAAAGAGATGTCTGCTCTGAGAAGAGGAGCAGTTCTGAAGAGCACATACAGCACCTATTGATCACTCAGGGTGAGTGAGTTTATTCTACCTTAAAGGGAAACTGTAGGCCTCGCCTTTAATATGAACAAATATTTGGAAGAATCCACCATTTAGCAGACAGCAGTGATTTCTAATTTTCAGCCATTCTTTGTTATTGTAACATTAATGTCATCAGCTCAGTGACACCCATGGGTGTGTGACACTTAAGTGCTCTATAGCAGATGTGTTACATTTGTAATGAAACACGCAAAGTTCCGTGTGCTTTGCATCACGTCTCACACGTTTGGGGTGGGATGGTGGGGGTGGGGGTTCTCCAGCATAGGAATTACATGCGTCACAGCCCCTCCATCCACTGGCTGCATGTTTTATAGATGAGGATAATGCAACAGAGATGACAGGATTCTGCTGTGAAAGGCACTTTCTGTAGCACATGTCAAAATGTAAGTGCACATGAAATATAAGCAGCAGGCCAGATCTGAGGTTTATCAGCAGTTATTGCAGTAACTCAAAACAGTCTGGCCTGAAAGCACGAGTATCTGTTACTTAAAACCAAAAATCTTGTAACAGCCAAACTAAGATATATTGCTTGGAATATGACCTCCAAATAACAGGTCACCTGCAGTCTGTCTGCTGCTTTTGCTTCTCAGAATAAACATAATCCTCTCTCCGGTGCTGTCATAGGTGAATTAATCAGTCACATTTTTCAATATAGCTGAAAGCTTAATGACTGCCACTGCAAAGGCTTTTGATAGAAGAGCACAAAGGATGTTGCCATGTAGCGGCCTTGTCCTTGAAGCAATGGATGGGCAGACAGCAGCAGAGTGAGATAGATACAGAGATGGAAAATAGCAGAATCGATGCAGAGGAAAATGTCAGAAAAAAGTGAAACCTGTCCCAGAGGAATGATATCTTGCATTTGCAGGTGCACTGAGTTTAGGCTGTGGAGTTTCCCTTGTTTCAGAGGGGTATATTTAGACATTTCAGTGATTTGAGACTATCAGAGAACAGAAGAGCTGTGTTGGAAGGCAGACAACGAAGAACACAGTCGTCAGGGAACAAGTGGATGCACTGAAGGAGGGATGACAGGGTGTGACTGGAACTGGGGGACAAAACAGGCAGTCACCTTGGGAATGACATCCAGAAAAATGGTAGTCCGGAAGTCTAACGGATGAATCAGCTGTAATTCAATTAAGGTTTTAGATAGTGTTTATGCATGTAACCGAGGCTGATGCTTTTTTTCAGAACTACACAGCAGTCATGCAGATAATAAAAAATAGCTTTGTAACTGTGGAAATTTACTGACCATAGAGAAGTAGCTCACGGCTTGATCATGGCTCTGCCAGACCCAGAGATTGAACTTTCTAGAAAGCATCTAAACTTGACTCCGTCACAGCACCACCTGCTGGTCAGTCAGCAGAATGCCGGTGTCGACCCCACATGTGTCCACAGGGGGCAGCAGAGCCCCGCTGCCACTCAGCCTGTAACGTTTTATTTCCTGTGTTGCTCGCTTCTCTTTGACAAACGAGGGAAAGTTCAAACGAAACCCCTCCAGCTTTTTCACCAAACACCGATGTGATGTGTGGTTAAAATGTATCAGCCGACCTCTTTACTCGAGAAGTGGAGTCAGGAGAACAACGAGTTGGTAAATAAGTGCAAGGTGGGTAAGGCCGGCTAGCAGGTCTACATTTAATCACAGCTCTGCGATTAATTAGCAATACTAACATCAAATAAAACTGTAACTGCGAATGGATTAGATGACTAAAAACGCATAGTTTAATTCATGTGCTAAAATGTAAAACAGAGCCAGTTTTTCTCCTGACAGACTGAAGTCCTTCTGTGTTGTCTTTTTCTTTAATGATTGTATATTAGCCTCCCTACCGTAACATAATACAGAAATAGAAGAGGTTTGCGTATTGTATAACACATACAATTATGTAAAATACTCTACCTGGAGAAAAAGTCATGAAGTCTTCTTTATGATATTGTTTTGGATTATTATTGGAGATGTAGAACAGCGTTAAGTTACACAAAGCCACTTATACCAAACATAAGAAAGGAGTAAGGGGTATCCCTCATGATGGTAGTTTGCAATGTGAAGGGCGCTCAAAAATACTCTCATGAAGGTGTCTGACATAAATGTATCCAACACTGTGGTACATCCTGATCATGGTGTCATTTTGCTTTCACTTGACTGTTTCAGCAGCAGGAGGCAGCTGGAGGTGCTGTGAGCCGAGACCACAGCCAGTCCAGCCTGAGGTGGTGTTCCTCTGAATTTCACAAACTTTTGAGGAAAATCCAAGGTACTATGTGATTTATTTGTCACATTTTATGTTTCAAATCATCACAAATGTTAATATTAGACGCAGATAATTTGAGTAAATACAAAAAGCATTTTTTAAATGTAAACGATTAGTTAATTTATTAAGAGCTATTCATTAAAAGCTATCCAAACCTACCCACCTCGGAAAGCTGAGGTCAGGTTCACTAGCCACACCCAGGTCTGATTACTGCCAGACCAGCTGAATCAAGAAATCTCTTAAATTAAAACGGTCTGACAAAGTGAAAAGTTCTCAAAAAGCAACACATCATGCCACGACCCAAAGAACCACCCGAGAAACAAATTCACTGACATCCTTCAGTCCAGAAAGGGCTACAAAGCAATTTCCTAAGGCTTTAGGATTCCAGTGAACCACAGTAAGAGCCATCATACACAAATGGAGAAAAACTTGGAACAGTGGGGAAACTTCTCAGGAGTGACCAGGAGGCCAAAATTACTCCAAGAGTGCAGTGACGACTCATCCAGGAGGTCAGAAAATACCCCAGAACAACATTAAAGAACTGCAGACTTCATATGTCTCAGTTAAGGTCAGAGTTGATGATTCAATAATAAGAAAGAGACTGGGCAACAATGGCATCCATAGGAGAGTTCAAGGAGAAAACCACTGCTCAAACACAAAGACTTCTCGATCCCCAAGACAGGAGAATATTTTGTAGGCTGATTAAATGAAAGGTTGAACTTTTTGAAGGTTTAGTAAAAAAAAAAATTCTGATTTACTCAGTTTATCTTTGTCTAATATTGAAATTAGTTTAATGATCTGAAACATGCAAGTGTGACAAATATATATTTGAAAAAGGAAATCATGACACCGTATAATTTACCTTAATGCAGCTTCTTTCTACGCGTCTCTCCTCCGCAGGTATCCCTCCTCATGTAGATCACTCCCAGCTGGAGTTGGCAGTGGTGTGCAATACGTGTGTATGCTTTACTGCTCAGTCTCAGTTTTCAGAAGCTGAGCTGCTCCTCAAAGAAGCCACTGAGCGAGGTAGGCCTCTATGTGGAAAAATTGCCATGATTCAGGATTCAGGAACTAATGCCACAAATCCAAATTTTTGTAAGTTCAGAGATTCTCAAGTGTGAATTTTACAGCCTGCCATTGTTCTTTACAGTGTTACAGGTGACAGGAAATAACGCTGATACTTCTGATCCGCTTGTGCTGTGGAGAGCAGGGCTTAAATCAGCGGGAAACACAGCTTTGCATCCTCATGTTTTGTACCTCCTCTGTCTGCAGTGGGCACTATGGCTGGCCAAATGCCAGCTAGAAAATATATGGGAATTACAAGTAAGATGATTTTTAGGTTATGTCCACACCTTTCTACTTTCTTTTTAGTTTTAAACAAACTGTAGGATCTATGCATTGAAAACCATTCCTTTAGCCCCATGCGATGCATGTTTAACTGCTTTTTATGGGAAAAATCACTGTGCTGATTTTGACTCAAATTTCATGGCTGTTCTTTGTTACCTTGTAGAAATTAAGTCACCTGACACAGAGTTGGTAGAAACAATTTTCCCACAGTTATTTGTTGGATTCATGCTATCCCAGTGTTTTCTGTCACTGCATGTAATACAAACTACATTGATGGTACTCCACAGTGGATGAGCATTTAAAGACCTGTGTGCAGTCCCCATCTGTCGAGTCGAGATGGAAGTTTGATCTTTGATTTGTTTTTGTTCTTGTTTAAAATGATTCAGTTATTGTATTTTTTCATGTCATGCAGGAGCAGATGTCTTCTCTTTGTGAGCTAGTATGTGATGGAGTTGGGGATGGCAGTCCAAGCGAGGCAAAAGGAAGGTTGTCAAAGAGTCCTCTGTTGGTGATGGAACTGAAAAGGCTTACTGAATTATTACAGATCTGCACTTCCATTGCTCAAGGTTGGCTACATTCATGCTTTTTAGCAATGTATTTTTGAGGCTCGGTTATAGCTGTTTCTGCTCATGCTACCATATTTAATAAGGGATAAGTCATAGTGCAGATTTCTGTTCTCTGCTTTGCAAATTAACATTTCACCTTGGTGATCCCTTGTCAGCAAACTATTATTACATGCTTCCAAAATCAGTATTTGTGACATGTTTAAATGTTTGTGTGTTGCTAATGTGTCTTTTTACACTAGCGACAGCTATGAACACTGATCATGGTGAAATATGACTGTGATGTATTCATAGACTTCCTCTGTGTGACTCCACATGTTTTAAAAAGGTGCAGAAAAGCTGAATGAGGGTCCGAGTTCAGAAGCATTGTCTGATCTACAGGCGGCTTCTGCCCTGCCAGCTACCAGGGCTCTAGTGGCATATACACACCTTCTTTCAGGCTCCTGCCTCGCTCATATGGTATACACATGCACTGTAATCATATAAACAAGAGAGCAGCCTTTAAGCAGTTGTCTGAACTTAGAGTGTTTGTCTTTCCGATTGTCTCTAGAACCGCCCACAGATGGCACTGCAGTGTTACAAGAGGGCACTCGAGACAGACTCCCGTTGTGTGTGTGCTCTGTACCGAAGCATGCTCATCTATAGACAGCTGGGAAACACACAGGCTGAGATACAGGCTCTTCGCCTACTGCACTCAGTGAGTGATGCACATACACTCTCCATATACAGCCCATACATGCAGACAAGAGAAAGGATGCCGGTAATCCCTGCATGTACATATATTTTTAAGTTAGAAGCCTCACAGATGAAGATAAATAAGTTTATTTTGATCACTGACATATTTTCAGTTAAATTCAGGCCTGCATCAAACATCAGACCTATCTTTTCCCACAGACTTTGATGTTGCCCCCTGCTACAGAGCCCGTTTTGGGAGGTATCCATCCCCTCTCTCCGTCCTTACTCCTCAGTAGCCATTCACTAAGCAGGCTGCTTTCAGTCCCCTCTGCCCCAAGTGTCCTTTACAGCCTTGCCCTCAAGTGTGTGCTCAGTGGCAGGTAAGAAGAGCAGCAGGGATGCTAGCTGACCTCTACTCCAACACAGAAAATGCCAATAGAGAGGAAGAGAAAAGTATACTTGTATTAACAGTGGAGTGTTGCTGATGTTTCTGCAGGGTTACTGAGGGTGTTGAACATTATCTGGATCTGCTGGCTGCTCTTCACTCAGAGGATCAACATGCAGTAAGAGTGAAAATAATAACAAACAAAACCACAATTCAATTCTCCTTAATGGGTTCAGTGACATGTATTTGTTTGCCTCAGGTAGATGCTGAGGTTTCTGTCCTTCCCAGGATGCCGGAGCTTTACCTGGAGGCTGGCGCTGCCTTGCTCTTTACCCGGCGTCCTGCAGATTGTATGGCGCTCTGCAATGAAGTCATCAGCACGACACTGGAGCTGGTACCAAAGAAAGTGGTGTTGGAAGAGCCAGACGAAGGAATTGGAGGAGACGCGAGGGGTCTGAGTGTGGAGGGTGAAGATAAGGTTGCGATGCTCCTCTGGGCCGCAGCTGCCTACCTCCTCCAGGGTCACTGCCATGCTCACTTGAAGGACTGGAAACAAGCTGTGACTCATTACACGAGGTGTGAGAGATGAGAGTGATTTTATTTGTTTCTGTGTAATTTGGTTATTAAAACAAAACACTGCATTCTGTATTACAGGTGCATCAACCTGCTGGTGAAGGTGCACTTAAAAAACAGAGGTGAGTACCTTAATGAGTTTATAAATACTTGGGTAACTTTTGCCTTTTTTTCCCTGTCTTTCTGTTATTTTCTGTATTTTATGGTCGATTACAGATTTCCAACCACAGATCCCTGCTGCAGATGTGAATGTTAAGCATGGGAAAGATCTCTGTGCCCTGCAAAGAATGAAGGGGCTTTCATTAGCATGGAGGGGTATCAGCTTCACCCAGATGGACCAGCTGAGAGAGGCGCTGAGGGACCTCCAGCTCAGCCTGCAGGCCTTCCCAGGTATACACGCCACAGCTGTAACTTAATCCTGTGAATAGCAGAAGTTGAAGCTATTTCTGACATTTGATATAACAGCAGTACTCTGTCATTGTAGCTAGCTGGTCATACAAAGAGAAAATAAGTTGAGTCATAGACTCCTAATTTTATACATCAGTGTATATAATACTTTTTTTCTTATATGTAACATTTATCACATTGTTCTTCACTATTGGCCCACACTCAGTGACAAATAGGGGACACAAGACAGGTTGTATTGCTTACCATTGTTTTATTTACCATAAAGAAAACTAATAAACATGAGGTATGAGGAGTCAGAAGTATCAGTCATGACATGGATGCACGGATGAGCATCACATGTATGTGCTGATGTTGGCATCGGTGTGAAAGAGGAAACAGACAAAATCTGGAGGTGTCATTCCTAGGAGCTCAGGCCTGCTTAAACCATGTGGAATATGCTACACAGGTGTAAACCAATTATCCCAATGACCCTCTCCACTACTGTCCTCTGCAGGAGGAAACCCTGCAGAGACAAAAAGGGGAGGGTCATCCAATAACGCTGTAGACCACAGGATTGTATTGAGTGTGGATTTGATTTACTTGGTATTGTGCTATAACATGTTGTTGTGCTGTATGTGTTGTCTCAGATTATACAGGAGCTGGGCTGTGGTGCGGTGAGGTGCTATGGAGGCTTGGCAGGAAGCACGAGGCAGCAGCTTTCTGGGAAAAGACCTGGAGCCTCACGACTCAAACCTCAGTGGAGTAAGGCTTTCATTCTTGTATTGTTAAATGCCGTCACTACATTTGAAGTTTATAATGTTAACTGCTGTACGTCATACTGTAGAAGATATTTGATCCTATGGTGATCAAATATCTTCTCTTCCGGGACACAGTTGGGGAGCATGATAAGTTCAAGGTCAGAGGTCAAGTTTTCTGAATATCTTGTGAACACAACAGCTCGAAAAGGATGTCACCTAGAATTTTTTTTTCTTTCTTAAAACGAGGTCATTGATGTTTTTATCCAGGAAGGATGTCATACTGGCCGCTCATACTGATATCTTAGCTGCATCTACTGACAGTCACTGACACCTTGGAATTTGGCACGTTTATACAATTCATGCATTTTTTTATTTTGCAGGTTTCTCAGTACCACAGTATAATGTGTAGCTATACCAGTGCCACTGTTTCAGTCTTTTGATAAAGTCACATTCAAAGCTTTTCCTCAATTTGCATTCAGTGAATTTTCATAATGTTAATAACCCTTCTGCTGTCAGATTGCTGCAACCACATAGATTTCCAGGCTAGTGCACAACTCGATAGCAGAATCATTTCAACATTAATTTCAATAGATGTGGACATCTTTTAACTCCTATTCACAGCAATATTTATAAAGCATTAGATGTGCTTTATATATCCCATAAGTTGGGAAATTTCTGAGTTACAACAGCCTTCAGTATTTCAAGAAAATCTGAATAATGCATTAAGGTAGAAATGATAGAAAGTTAAATAAAGAGAAAGAGAAAAAAGAAACTCGGTAGGTAAAAATATAACTGAAAGAAATTTAAATACAGTACAAATGTAAAATGTTTATTATAACAACAATAATAATACAACATCACACAATTGCACCACACAATAATAAAAGGGCTCAAAATCAATAAAATAAAATGAACCAGTAATGGTGTAATAAATGTAGTAAGCACATCAAATGTCAGACAGTGTAAAATATGGTGGACGGTTAAATCAGCTAGTCAGATGTATTGTGATCTAGAGATACTGGATGAGCTTTAAAGATTTCCTTTATCTGTGTTTATGGCGAGGAGCTAAATTAGCCTGTTTGGAGAAGGTTTTCAGCTGCATGTCCTGTAAATTCTGCAGGGGTGGTCAGGATTATCCGTGGTGGATCACAGTTTGTTCGATAACCTTCTCTACAGCGCAGTTTCAGATGTGTCCAAAATACTGCTGTGCCGTTTTTTTGTTGCTAGTATACACAAAAAATGTTACCAGGTAATATAAGGTCAAATGTGTATTAAAGAGTTAGCCTTAACATTGCCATCGCCAGTCCTCTGTGGTTCAGTCAATTTCTCTCACCATGTGCAAATGTTTTCTGGCTGTTTTGTATATTCCTTCCATTCTCATGAAAGCAATTTCTCTCAAATGCCTTGAGGAGATTTCTTCAACTTAGACACAAACATTTAGTCAAGGATGAGCTGAATAAATCAGGAATTCATGCTGTAACTATACAGTGCAGTTTCTCAATAAATTGCACAGGGATTGACACTCCTTCCGGTGTTGGTCTGTAGCTTATTGCTAAAAAAAGTTGGAGACAAATAAGGTGGCTTAGAAAGCTTAAAGATGAATTAAAATTAAGTGATTACATCTTATGGCTTAATAGAGCATGAATGAAACAGCAACTTCATTGTTGTTGGTTGACAGTCAGTCACAAGGTGACAATTTGTTTGTTCTCACTCTTGTTGTTTTTTGTTGGAAATTGCATGTAAACAAGAACAAGCATTCAAAAGGGATTTGAGATAATTTCTAATTACAGACACAAAGTGGAATTTGATTTAGCTGGATTGTCAAGCAGGAGTTTAACATACTAACACCCGACCAGGATGTTATTCCAGTGGTTATCAGAGGTCAGCACTGTCACCTCACAAAATACAAGCTGACAGTTTGCAGGCTCTCTCTCTGGGTATTCTGGCTTCCTCCCACAGACACACATGTTATGTTAATTTGTGATGAAACTACATGGAAGGTTGTCTTACCTGACCAGGGTCTTCCCTGCCTCTTTCCCTAGGATTGATAGTTTAATCACAGAGAGCATGAGGGTGGGAATGGATGTTTGTATCTGTGTGTGCCTGTATGTCTGTGTCTGTATGTCAGGTTGGGTATCAGATGCCACCTCTCTGAGGACAGCTCAGGCCCTCCAAGGTTTGGAGGCCTATCTCCCCCCACCACTTCCCCTGCCGGGGGCGGACTCCCTCAGACGTCGGTGCGTTGGTGGTTCTTTGTGTCCGGGGGTGGGCGTCCGGGTACACACCGGCTCACTCCTTGGCGGCTGCTTATCGGGGCCTGGAGCCTGGGGCTCGCTTGGGCCACTTCGGAGGTGGGGTGCCCCCGGCCTCTCGGCCTGGGGCTCGGTCACTCAGGCACAGCTGGCTGCCGGCGGAGCTCACGGGCACGTCACTGCAGCCCCCCCTGGCTTCTGCTCCGTGGCTGCTGGGTGACCCCTCATCTGGGACTCTCCTCAGCTCTTTCTGGGACAGTGGCGCGGCTGCCCCTCTGTTGGTCTTCCTTGGTCTCTTGTGTTCTGGGGGCCTCTGGATGTCTGGGGTTTTGATCTCCTCCATACCTGCTTCATGCCCTGGAGGACGGGGCAGTGGCCCCCCACACCCTCTAGCAGATCATTACATGAGGGAACCTTTTAAGAAAACAAGCGCGTCCATGCTCACAGGTGTACACACGGGTGATCACACACACAAACTACACCCTTTTTGGCTCCTACCTCGATGCACACTGTGCTGTCGATCTTGCGTGCTGCACAATAATGTTTAATATTTAGTATTTACTGTCATATTCCCATATATCATTGTGATGTGGTTTATTGTATTACTCTCGTTTTCTTCTGCTTGTTTTCTTTTTTCTTTCTCAACAGGTGATCCAGGTGATCGATATATGTATTTTTTTTTTTTTTTTTTTTTTCTTCTGCTTATTCTGTTGGTTTTTGTTTTTTGCCCTTCTCCCCCGTCCCTCTTCTCAACTGTTTTTCTTCCCCTCTTTCTTTCTCCCTTTTCTTTCCCCCAGTCAAGTCTGTCCCGTATTCAGCAAGTGAAAATAAAATAAAGAATAAAAGGTGAATCAAATGGACCATTACGGCAAAGCTGGGATGGTCAATTTGGTAAAGAAAATCCGTTGGGCATCTTTCTTCGCCTTTAGACAATAATTCTGATGGCAAAAGAACCAAACGGGACAGGCAAAAAAAAAAAAAAAAAAAAAAAAAAAAAAAAGATAGTTTAATCACTTCTCTATATACAGATACATTAGCTATGCAATGATGACTCTAATCTTTGTCTGTGTTGCAGAAAACTGCCTTTGTACCTACAGGATCCTCAGTCTGGCCCTTTGCTGGACTCTCTGGAGTTGCGCCTTAGAATACAGGAACTTGGCCTTACCTAATCAAACTGGAGACAAAAGAAGAATTACTTGTGACTTAATGAGCTAGATCGATTTTGCTATGGGTTTCATTTCACACGCCATACAAACATGGACCTACAGGGACAATAAAATAAGCTGACTGTAAGCATTTGAAACTAAGGATGGGCACAGTGTATGTGTATTGTATGCATGAAATGATGGAAGATTAGGGGATGCATTGTTTGGAGTCACTGAACTGGCTTTAAGAAAGAAAAGTCTGGTGAGGTGATCTAGCCAATAAAGTTCTCTCTACATCAGCAAACCTTTAATATGCTGTACATGCACTGTCAGCTGAATTTTCAAAAACGGTTAAGCAAAAAACAAAACAAAACAATGAGCTACACTGCAGTCCCCCCTCCACACACCATACAGGGAAAAGTATCTGTCATGCCAGTTCCTCCAGTATAATACTCAGCTTGGTTACCATACCACACTCTAGCTGACAACTGTTCCATCAGCATCTCCATTAAGATAAACTGGACATTGATCATTACATGATGGACTGCCTTGATAAATGATGTATACCATATATCAGGCTGTGTGATGGCTGGTGTTTGGAATGAGGTGTTGTGGATGGGTTAGCTGACAATCCATTAAGGGAACATAATTTACTTAGGATGTCTTTGATCAAATTTCAAGCTACAAAAATGTATTGCTATCTAACATCTTGTCTCATTTTTTAAAATTTGAATAAATGAAGTATATCCTGTTGTTTTTCTTGGAAAAAATGCATTATTTACCTAGAAAGTGTGTGTATATATGTGTTATCTGTCTTCCATAAATTTAATCTTACACATTTGCTGTTACCAACAGAAAGAGTAAATTTCATATTTTGGTGATTATTCTATATCAACGCGGTGAACGTTAATTGGGTGGCTGAATTCAGTCGAAGGACCAATAAGAAGAAAAACCTTCTTCCAAAAGACTCGGTAACAACAAACTCCAATTTTTTAATTGGTTGATGGGTTTGACAGACAACCGCTAGCCAATCAGAATGAAGGATGCATCCAGTTCATGGTATAAGTGTAAAGAAAGCACGGAAACCGCTGCTCTTTCGCGTGAAATCACAGAGAAGGTTGAGCAGAGAACCGGTTAAGCTTCTTAAACATTTAGCTAGAATTTATTTATTAATTGTAATCCAGGTTGGACGACCATGGCTTCGGGAGGGGAGTGAGTATAAATATCATAGTCTATTCAGACAATGTTTATTTCGAAAAAAAGACCAACCAACAAATCCCTTTTAATTACCTAATGGAAGTTAAAATACGTTAGTTTATTAAAGTTAGCTGGAATGCTAATACATTGCTAACAGGGTAGCTAATGGGGTCAGTCACTTCATCCTCCGCACTTTTGTCCGTTGGTTAACGTAACAGTGTAGTTCTCACAATTCTACAATTCCCTTTGATTGTTGACATTTGTCTAACTGTTGTCATTCAGGCCGTTGTCGTTGACCAGTTAAAGGTGCTGAGCGTTAGCCAGCTGTGTGACAAAGCGCAGTCATCGCTGTCGTGTTTGAATGCTAACATTAGCTTAGCAGCACTGGCAAGGCCACAGCCATCCACCATCACACATCATACCGACACAGTGGCCTACCCACCGGTGAATGGCCTGTTTTTAGATTGGTCATCAGATTTTCATTACAGCGAATATAAATGAGCTTAGTAAATGGCATAAACCCGTGTTACATGTTAAAGGCTTTAGTAAAGAAAACGCTAGGCAGCTAAATGGCTATCTTTATAGCTATAGCTGCCACTGTGCACAGCACAAACAAGCTAGCAGGCTAACAGTGTTGGACACTCATTCCAAATGCCTCTCAGTTTAGTTGGATTCTATTTACCGTTAGCTGAACAGTAATGCAATTATACATGTAAGCAATATGTACCCCACGATTACGTTGGTAGCTAACGTCTGAAAAGTCACGCTACATTTGTAGCATGAGTGCTTAGGGAGGACCTAGCTAACAAAGTTTTTCTAATTCTTTTGCTGTGTCATCTGGGCTCGCTTACTCGCCAGTGGGTTAGCGCAAAAGCTACGGTTAGCGTGCTAACAACATGAAAGAGAAACCATATAAACTGTCCCGGACTTTTACAGAATCATATTGGTGATATTATACCCATATGTTTTATTTTAATATTTTGAATGTACGAATGATGGCGTGAATTGTCCGTATGTAGCACTGAATCACAATCGGCGAGTTGTGTAAACGACCTGTTTGCACTGAATAACTCAAAGTTGGTCATAAGTGCTTAATTACAAGAGTTAATGTAGAAACATGGGCATGTACTATAAAATGGGAGTTTCTGCCACATCCTGTAAATTACATTTATAATACTTATTTCTGTGGGTCATTATAAAAGTCTACAAACAATACACTGACATACACAACTTAAGCATTTGCAGTAACAACACAAGGTACCAAAACTTTATTGTACAAGAACTCCCATTTGAGTACTAGACGTTTTGAAGGAGTTCACATTATTGACTCCTTTATTAAAGTTGACTCCATTATTAAAGTTTCTTTCAAAACAGGGTAGAAAAAGGTGCTTTGCATTTCCCCAAAGACAAAGCCAGAAACCGTTACAAGTTTCAGTGTACACAGCAATTTTTGAGCCAGTTTCATCAACTTTATTAATGATGTTACTACACTTAAAGTTGACTAGTACTATGACATAGCAATGATAACATTTGACTGTTTTTATTTACAAGTAGTTTTCCTTTTCTATTTATTGTAATGTATATAATATGCGCGGGCTTGAAAAAAAAATTGCCAGGCAGAGCGTTGTTAACATTTCAATTGATTATCTCAGAAAAAAAAATCAAGATTTTGAGATGGTAACCTCAAATTTTGACTTGGTCAGCACTTTTCCTTCAGTGGTGGAAACTACACATGAGACCTTAAAGGTACTGAAATATTGTGTTTGACTTTCTTATTTTGCGCTCCTCATAGATCCAAAAATGATGATCTTGCAACTGCAATTCTGAAACAGAAGAACAGACCCAACAGACTGATTGTTGATGAATCCATCAATGAAGACAACAGCGTGGTCTCCCTCTCTCAGGTAAATAGTTGGAATGGTTTATGGCTTTATTAACAAGTTCAAGACTTTGATTTGTCATGAAAGGTAGTAACACTGATATTCACAAAATAATGGTTTAATGTGTTTAAAGACCAAAATGGATGAGCTGCAGCTCTTCCGTGGAGACACAGTGCTGATGAAAGGAAAGAAGAGGCGCGAGACTGTGTGTATTGTGCTGTCTGATGACACCTGTTCTGACGAAAAAGTTCGCATGAACAGGGTGGTCCGCAACAATCTGAGGGTCCGCCTGGGTGACGTCATCAGGTATGTAAAAGCACACAACTTTAAAAAAATGTAACGACTTTTGAAAATTTGTGTTTTTAAGGCTATTATCTCCCTCAGCATTCAGCCATGTCCTGATGTGAAGTACGGAAAGAGGATTCATGTTCTTCCAATAGATGACACAGTAGAAGGAATTACTGGCAACCTGTTTGAGGTCTACCTGAAGCCATATTTCTTGGAGGCTTACAGGCCAATCCGCAAAGGTGAGTACCAGTTTCTTTTGTCAGACCAGAGGTTTTATTTGCATATTTTATCTCTTTCAGGGTACACCAGCTTACCACTCTATTGAAACTGTATCAACTTTTCAACTTTTACCTTGTCAAGGTGACATTTTCCTGGTCAGAGGAGGAATGCGTGCTGTGGAGTTCAAGGTGGTAGAGACTGACCCATCCCCTTACTGCATCGTTGCTCCTGATACTGTCATTCACTGTGAGGGAGAGCCAATTCGGAGAGAGGTAGGTAGCAGCAACTGTGTGTGGTTTAACTTGTACCGAAAAGAAATGAAAAAATCAACTGCACAAAAATGTGAACAGCTTGTGTTTGAACATGCAGGATGAGGAAGAGTCCCTGAATGAAGTGGGCTATGATGACATTGGAGGAGTAAGGAAGCAGTTGGCTCAGATCAAAGAGATGGTGGAACTGCCACTCAGGCACCCAGCCCTGTTTAAGGCCATAGGAGTCAAGGTGAGACTGCTGGGGCTATTTTATTTTATTTTTTTAAATTAACTTAAAAAATGTAAATTGAAAATCCGGTTTAGCTTTCTTCTAGAATTGTAAAGTAAGAATTTAACTGTATTTTTGAAAAAAATGAGGCCAATTTTCCCACTCAGCTAAACAATTTACACAGCCTAGAGATCCTAATCTGTTCCAGTAAAAGTAAACCTGTGCAGGAATAACCTGTGGAAAATACCTACTGGTAATGACACAGACTTTTAGAGTATTCTTAATCTGTGTGTATGTGTGTTGTTGTTTTTTTTTCTGTTTGTTTTATTTTTTGTTCTTTTTTTGGGCTGTTGTGCTATGCTTATCATATCTGGTATGCATTTCTAGTATTTCATCAAAGTAAGAGTGCTTTCTATATTTTGTTTCAGTTTCAGTTTGTTTCATGTAATGGTTGACGAGAGGTTCAAAGAGATTCAGTCTGCCGCCTTTATATCCGTCATAAAATACTTTCAATTTAAGAAAAAAAAAAATCTTGTCTTAAATTTGATTTCATTCATCAACCCCCTTATTTACAGCCACCGCGTGGAATTCTGCTTTACGGACCCCCTGGAACTGGAAAAACTTTGATTGCCAGAGCTGTGGCCAATGAAACGGGAGCTTTCTTCTTTCTGATTAATGGTGTGAACATTAATTTATTTCCTCTATACCTACGTAATCCTAGTTAGGACTGTTTGATGCTGGAGTGGATTTAGATAGGGTTTGCTGTTTTTGGTTTTTAATTTCTGTGATTGATTTAAATGAGTATTTATGAGAATCCTATCAGTAGCTGATACTATGCGTGAGGTTGCTTTTCAAACTGTTTGCCTGTGTCTTAGGCCCTGAGATCATGAGTAAGCTGGCTGGAGAAAGTGAGAGTAACCTGAGAAAGGCCTTTGAGGAAGCTGAAAAGAATGCTCCTGCCATCATCTTTATCGATGAGCTTGATGCAATTGCTCCAAAGAGAGAAAAGGTAAGCAAGATCATGGAACTGAATAGGTGGCTAAATACATACACACAGTCAGTTTTATTATGTGACTCTTGTGAAATAAATTTAAGTTTCTGGACCTTGGAAATGAAAACAAAATGTTTAGCAATTATTTATGTATTTATTGAAGTTTATTTTTACTGTGTTAAAAATCTAGCAGCTGCGACCTGAACCAAAACTCTGTCGTATTGATGACTACCTGATTAGGTACTCTAATTCAGTCAGCACTCTAAAATCTACATGGGATTTAAAATGTCCTCTGTTTTTTATAGACTCATGGAGAGGTGGAGAGGCGCATTGTTTCTCAGCTTCTGACTCTTATGGATGGCCTGAAACAGAGAGCTCATGTCATTGTCATGGCTGCCACCAACAGACCTAACAGCATTGATCCGGCTCTCAGGAGATTTGGTAAACTATATTTAAAGCATGTTTTTAATTGACTTTAGGGTCTAAACCTAAAGAAACATCCACTTTGTGTGTGTCTGTTTGTCATAAAATGTTAAGTCAGCAACACACCCTGAAGTGCAATTTAATTTATAACATCTCACCATTTCACTACAAAATTGTGTGAAGAGTAATTTTAAACAATATTTAGGCTTAAATTTAAGACTTTAATCATTTATTTATGTATTTATTTTTGCATAATATTCAGCAGTGTCAGAATATGTTTGTTACAGCTTCTCTTCAGGCAAATTCAAATATAATTTTTCAAGTTAAATCATTACTTGAACCGATTCGTGCACATGAAGTTGTTACATTTTTAGATAACATGAAGAGTTCTGTTTGAATGCCTCCTAAAACCATGTCGTTGCAGTTTTAAAACCGCTGGTGTGTTGATTTTGTGGGGTCTGCAGTTTAATTGTGGGTCACTTTCTCACAACTCTGCACTTCAGTTTGTCAAAGCTGTCAGAAACATCCTAACCAAGGCTTTTCAAAGAGTTAGACATGGTTGTTTTCTGAACATTCAAATATGAATGCTGTTAAATGGAATGATTTATGCTGGTCTTAATACTAAAATACTTCTGTAACATCAGCAGATAGTGTTGTACTTCTCTGTTAGCGAGGCGCTAAATATGGGGTGTAAATGTTTTATTTATTTATTGTTTTAAATAATGTTCAGTGAACTATCATGGGGGGATGCATCAGCTGCAATATGTGCTCAACAGGAAGTTAAGATGGGTTGTTACTGTGCAAACACATCAGTCATGAATTCCCACACCATGTTTTCACATTCCTGAAACGTGGTGTATGCACCAATGCAAAAAAAACCAAACAATTTTTCTAGTTTGCATTTAAATAAATAGCTAGTTTTACTCTTGAGTTTACTCTTGGACTTTAATAATCTTATTCATGTAACAGTTTCTCAATAAAACTAATACTTGGGTTTAATCTTTGTCACTTTCAGGGCGTTTTGACAGGGAAGTTGACATTGGTATCCCCGATGCTACTGGAAGGTTGGAGATTCTCCAGATTCACACCAAGAACATGAAGCTGGCTGATGATGTTGACTTGGAACAGGTTTGTATACATAACTCCTTTCTTGTAATTGGTGTGGTTTAAAGATACAACACACGGATTCCTTGAACGATGGGTATAGCCATATGGTTATTATTGCCTGAGAATACAATAGAAGTAGAAGTAGAACAATAGAAGTAAAATTGTACTACATGTTTCAAGTAATTATATGTAACTGTTGTTAATCTGCTGTTATACTATCTAATGAAGAGCTACTTTCACATTACTCAGTTTCCAAGCTAACCTTAGTGACTGTACTTGGCCTGGCATTCAGTGTATTATAATTGTTCCTTGTGACACAGTCATCCATTATCAAGTAGCTGAGTTGCATAAAGCTACAGATGTAGGTCTTTGTCACATGTAAGGCACATTGCTTGGAAACCTAGGGAAGAATTCCTAAGTGTTGAGCTCTCTGTTTCCAATTTTAGGTAGCCAATGAGACTCACGGGCATGTGGGTGCAGATCTGGCAGCTCTGTGCTCTGAGGCTGCTCTGCAGGCCATTAGGAAGAAGATGGACCTGATTGACCTGGAGGATGAGACCATTGATGCTGAAGTCATGAACTCTCTTGCTGTCACCATGGATGACTTCAAGGTAAGCAATCTGATACTCCTTTGTTAACTGGGGTTACTGTTACATACAGGGTTGCTGTCATGGTAGGGACAGTACTATGTATCTGAGTCTGGAGTTGGATTGATGCAAATTTCATTAGGGGCTATGCCAGGTTCTGTGTTCAAGAAAGTGCATGTCTGATGTCTTCAGCAGTTCCGGCCTAAGATGATATTCACATAGCCAGTAGTTTCCTTTTGGCGTCAATACTAACACAATCAACTCTGTTATCCAGTGGGCTCTGAGCCAGAGCAACCCATCAGCCCTGAGAGAGACTGTTGTTGAGGTTCCCAACATTACCTGGGAGGATATTGGTGGTCTGGATGATGTCAAGAGGGAGCTGCAGGAGTTGGTGCAGGTATGAGCCTCATTTAGAAATGTCTGAAACAACTGATACATCGTAAACTGAAGGCTTAGTGTTGTCTCTAACTGTTTTCCCCCTTACTTGTACTTAATTTAGTACCCAGTGGAGCACCCAGACAAGTTCCTCAAGTTTGGCATGACCCCATCCAAGGGTGTGCTATTCTATGGTCCCCCTGGATGTGGTAAGACTCTGTTGGCCAAAGCCATTGCCAACGAGTGCCAGGCAAACTTCATATCTATCAAAGGACCTGAGCTGCTCACTATGTGGTTTGGAGAGTCTGAGGCTAATGTCAGAGAGATCTTTGACAAGGTGAGACTTTGTAGGATGTCTGTCGTTGCATTTGGATGTCAGAGAATTTGAATGTTGTTTGTTAAATCAGAGCTGTCACATTTAACAGTTTGGTGCTGGATAGGACAGATTTCGTTGTATATTTGATGTGTGTGCTCATCTTCTACATGTAGGCTCGTCAAGCAGCCCCATGCGTTCTCTTCTTTGATGAGCTGGACTCCATAGCCAAGGCCCGTGGTGGCAACGTGGGAGATGGCGGTGGAGCCGCAGACCGTGTCATCAACCAGATCCTGACTGAGATGGATGGAATGTCAAGCAAGAAAAACGTCTTTATCATTGGAGCCACAAACAGACCAGACATCATCGACCCTGCCATCCTGAGACCTGGCCGTCTGGATCAGCTCATCTACATCCCCCTGCCTGACGAGAAGAGCAGGGTCAGCATCCTGAAGGCCAACCTCCGCAAGAGTCCCATCAGCAAGGTGACAAAGCTGCTACTTACTCACACAACTGACACACCCACTTAGCTCTTGTGTTTTTCTTTTTCTTGGTGTAGTTACTGTAGCATACAAACAGTTAATGCTGAATTCCTGTAAAATGTTGTCATTTTGTTAAAAATGGAAAATTTGCTTCTAAATTACTTCAGGATTGTTTATTAGAACAATGATAGATGTTAAGAAATGGTCTTACAAGCAATTTAGTACATTAATAGAAATGTCCCCTTTGAGGTTTCATCAGGAGTGGCATCTGGTGTAAAAACTGCCACCTCAGCAGAGATGCCCAATATGATGGCCCCCTTGTGACAAGGGGAGCAGCCAAAAGTAGCTAACAAAAAATGTGATTTACTAATTGTAACCGAATAGAAGTTAAAATTTGACATTGTCTCTGTTTGATAGGATGTGGATTTGGACTTCCTGGCTAAGATGACCAACGGCTTCTCTGGAGCTGATCTCACAGAGATCTGCCAGCGGGCGTGTAAACTGGCCATCAGGGAGAGCATTGAAAATGAGATCCGCAGAGAGAGGGAGAGGCAGACCAACCCATCAGCTATGGTCAGCACTTGTTTTATCTCCTTGTTCACTTTTTCATATCAGGATGAGCATCTTCAAACTATTGCAATGCTGCTGCCTCTGATCTCTCATGTATAAAATGTTGATTTCATAGGAGGTAGAAGAGGATGATCCTGTACCGGAGATCAGGAAGGACCACTTTGAAGAGGCAATGCGATTTGCTCGCCGCTCCGTCAGTGACAATGACATTCGCAAATACGAGATGTTCGCTCAGACACTGCAGCAGAGCCGTGGCTTTGGCAGCTTCAGGTACTTTCATTTTATACTAAATTTTGAAAGTCATGTAGTTTTAAGTTTTGCAGAAAAGAACCATTAACGTGGATGCTATTCCTTCTAAGTTCTCATTGATTGTACTGTAATTAGAGCCGGGTGATATAACGATATGTATTGCGAAATAACTTTTGCTCGATAGAAAAATGAAACTATTGCGATAGATCTCTCTCTCTCTCTCTCTCTCCCCCTCTCTCTCTTATAAAAAAAAAATGAATAGCCAATACAAATTAAGTAGCGCAGAGCCGAACCAATCACAGCCGCAGCGTCACGTCTTGTAACTTGTTACGTACAGCACAAGAGCCAAGCCGCACATGTGTATTTGTTTGGGAAGCCGCCAGCCGCCGTGTGGCCGGGTAATGGAGGAAATGAGTGTGCTGACTAGAGAAAAATCAACCGAGAGCTTGAGTGACGAGGTTACCAAAGAGAACACAGATGACGGTTCCAATGCCGGAGAGATTGTTGAAAGGAAAGGCCAGAGAAGTTCCGTAGTGTGGAGGTATTTCGGCTATTTGAAGTCTGATTGAAAAAACAGAGTAACACGCACTGTAAATTGTGCCAAAAGCATGCTCCCACAGTCTGGAAATACAACAAACCTTTTTTATCAACTGAAGCAGCGTCACCCACTAGAGCACGCTCAGTCTCTGACTGAAAGCGCTAATTCGTCATCGAAAACAACCAGGGGAATCCCTTGCGAAGCAGCAAGTCAATTGAGTCGGCTTTCTCCAGCGTCTTACCATATGACAAAAAAGCTGAGAGACAGCGACATAACGAATGCCATAGCTTACTGTCTTGCTAAAGACATGCTACCAATAAACACGGTCAAAAATGAAGGATTCAAGCAGCTAATTAAGGTAATGCATACTCGTTACCAACTGCCTGGACATAAACATTTCTCTCAGACAGCGCTTCCAAAGCAATATTATAGAAGTTAGTCAATTTTGGTCTCTTCTGTAAAATAAACTAAGATTTATTTATAAGTGGCAATTTAGTAGTCTGTTTTGTTTGTTCAATTTTGAAACTTAAATGCTTTAGCGGCTCATATCGTGATATGAAAAAATCTTATATCGCCCAGCTCTAACTGTAATATGATGACTATTTTGAGTAGAGTAGATTCTTTAATACACTCAAAAGCTGAAACCAGCTGTGTATTTAAAGGATATCTGGAGAAGTTTCCTTTGAATGTAAGAATAAAGAATAAATAAAAATGTTTCCTTTCAGGTTTCCCTCCAGTGCTGCAGGCGGCAGTGGTCCAAGCCATGGCTCTGGTGGAACTGGCAGCGGTCCAGTGTTCAATGAAGATAATGATGATGACCTGTATGGATAAACATACACTGCCCCACAGTGGTCAGTACTGGGATCACACCTGTACAAATCTCACCAGATTCCACATTTTTAGGACTTTGTGCTTCTTTCATGTGTTCCTTTTTTTTTTTTTCTTTTTTTTTTCTTTTGTATGTTTTTTTTTCTTTTTTTTTTCCCCCTCTTTTCTTCTTTTTCTTTTTTTTCCCCCCTTGGAGAAAGCATGTAGCTGCTTGGTTTGCCCTGGCTTTGATGTGGGTGGGGTAAGGGGATATTGGAATTGGAAGGTGGAAAAACTGACTGTGGATTTCTTTTTCCTGGGGTGGGGGGTGATGTTTGAGTGGCCTCATTCTCAGTATATCACAACCAACATGAATGACTATAGTGATGGAATTCTATGCTAGAAAGAAAAGAGAAAAAAAAAACACAAACATATTGCTAATGACTTCCTTTTTTTGTTTTGTTTTTTTAAATAAACAGTAGCATATAATGTATTACAAATTTGTCAAGGTTATGTTGTTGGAAAATAAAATCTCACGAAACTACTGTTGTCAGTTTCTATTAAGCTTTTTTTTATTGCTTGTATATTAGGCATTACAAAATTAAGTTAAACAGATACTTGATTCATCAGAGTGAGGTTAAATCATCTGCATTTATGGTACCTAGTATTATTTGCCATTTATCTGCCTGTTTGACAGAGATGCAAATCTTGCAAAAAGACAGCATGTAACAAAGTTTTTGTTTGTTTGTCTCTTCCCCCCCCCCCCCCCCCCCTACTTCTACCAGACACTAAAACTCTTTACAGGGCAGTTTGTAGTTGATGAGTTCTGTCTGTTCTCTGCTGCCAGCAGAGTGAAAGATGTGATCAGTAGTGCTGTCACTGGGCTAAGATACTGTTCCGTTTCTGTCCACACAGTGTCGCTGTAGCTGTGAGAGAAACACTGCTGCTTGGATTTTCTTTTTTTTTCTTCCCCCATACTGAAATTGTAACGAGGGGGGAAATGTGAAAATTGTTCAAAACCTATTAATTACTATGAAATTACAGTCATAGTGACAACTCTTAAAAGTATACATCGACTTTGCTGGAGACTCAGTAAGCATCATGGAAGGGGAAATGAGGATGTTCAGCATCTCTCCACACTCTCTTGCCGTATCTCTGTAGAAACAAATGCAAATTGTAGTTAATGGTTTATTTTAACAATTTGCCTATTAATGTACTACTATACCCAAGTAACTCCAAACACCTCACAGTACACTTCTGAGAAACTGATTAAAATCCAAGACCTACTGAAATCACCAGCTGTGAGCCTTCTCCAGAGGGAGACTACAATAGTTCATGCTTTGGTATATAAACATCTAAATATTTTGGCTCTGGGGGAAGAAGCAGTTCAGAATTGTTTTTAGGTGCCAAGGAGACTTGGTGACTTACCTCGACTGTTGGAGCGATGAAACGCTTGTTGTGGTTGAAGGATTCAATGCTCTTCGTGTCCTCTTCTGACAAGGAAAAGTCAAACACGTTCAAGTTCTGCTGGATTCTGGAAGGCGTCACGCTTTTGGGAATACACACAACACCCCTCTGAATGTTCCACCTGCAAATGAGTCATTGAGTCATGTGATTAATCAAATAAATGGAGGAAACTGTTAAAGGGATTAGTGGTGATTGTATTACTTTGAGTTTTCCTGCCTTACCGGAGTATAACCTGGGCCGGTGTCTTCTTGTATCTTTGGGCTATGGCTCCTAATCGAGGATCTGCTAGCAGACTTGGTTCATTAGCGGAGGCCCAGGGTCTGTCTCCACTGCCCAGAGGACTGTAAGCTGTCACACAAACTCCCACTGAGCTGAGATGGAGGTATGAAACCTGTTACTTTAACATATTAATCTCAGAAAGGATGACTGCCAGTTTGAATGTTAAACAATCATTAAACTGACCGACAGTGTGAGAGGAGATCTGCTTGAGACAAATAAGGATGGCATGCCTCTTCAACATCCTGGGGGTCGTGTTTGGTGTTCCACAGTTTGGAAGTCACAAACACTTCTTCACGTTGCAGAGCCTGGAGCGGAAAGTATGACACGGATACAAACCAATGACTGCTCTGAATACAGGGAAACACTTGAACAGGGCACATTACAGACAGTGACAAGTTTGAGCCTGATGGTAGTGAACTGCAGACTTGAACCTATGTTAAAACCAATCTTCATCTACATGTTTTGGCTTACAGACCAAATATTAACCACTTCTTCGAAACCATTTGCTGACACAGTGATTTGTATACACTCTTTAAGCTCTTCTTTAAAGAAACATTATGTTATTTGGGTTTCTGACATTTATTTGAAAACAACAACAAAAAACCTATGAGAGAAGTATAGATGAAAAAACATCTTGGCAGAGCTTCCTAACCTCAGAAATATAACTAAAACTGTCATACATCTCTAACCCTGCAGTGGCCCTCAGGTTTAATAAACAACAGCAACAATCAACAGAAAAACACTTCACAGGTAAGATAAGGAGCAGATATCTTGTTTGTTTATGTGACTAAACTGAAAATATTTATCAGTTTTTAGCTGAATGTCAGTAGATTTATCAGTTAACACTGTAAAGCCTGAAACATGAAATAACTGCCAGGAAATTCTATTTAATTGTAAAAATAAATAAATAAATAATAATAATAATTAATTTGCTCACAGTAGCACTGCATGTGTCTGATAGGCTATTACAAAAAACATTTAAACCAGTAACCATCAAACACAACCAGCATTTGAATATAAAGTCTTTCTTCTCGTACCTGGAATCGCTTCAGAAGATGAACCGGCGATCAGTTGAAGGTTGGGTCCATCAGAATTTTAGCACGCTGAGGTCAGAGTCTGTCTTCATATGTTTATCTGTAACTACGGCTGATGGAAAATGTCCAAATTCCACCATGCTCGCTGTTAAACATTCATGTCCAGGGTCACAGGGCAGATTTATTTGTTTAGAGGTGCTGGTGGCTGCTCAATTTTTACTTCCATATTACTATCAGAATTTGGAGTCTTATTCCATTTTTGATCTTGCTAACCTTAAATGCCCAATCAAATCAATAATCTATCCCTCTATCTATGTCTGAGAAGATGAATGCAGCAGGGAAGATGAAAAAAATAGTTTTGTTACAGAGATTTGTTTACATTCTTTTGACTATTTTCTCTAAAGAAATGTCGAATAATTTAGTCTTCAAACATGAAGTTAAACAAAACCATGACTGAAGATTAGATGAACAAATCTTGGATGGATCTTGTTAACCTTACAACTGTAATAAAAACTGTCAGATAAATGTATTACAGTGGCCTTCATGCGCAAAGCAAAAATATAAATACAGAAAACCCAACAATTTTAACTTTACAAGCAAGGTAAGGACAGGCAGGTGTCATGGTGGTAAAGTGTTTAACAAGACAGTTACTGGTTCATGTTGGATGGCTGGGGCCTTTCTGTGTGGAGCTTGCATGTTCTCCCTGTGCCTGCATGGTACTCCTGAGGGTCCGAATAACATTTGTGAAACTTAAGTAACGATTCTAAATTGGTCATACCCGTGAATGTCTTTCTATGCCGTCCACTCTTGCCTCTGTACGCAACCACAGAAGATTTCAGATCAAACAGAACTTGAACAGTGCGACTGAAGTGCAAACTTTTAGCTTAAATTCAAAGCATTTTACAAAAGTATTGCATTAACTTTTTAGAAATTACAGCCATTTATAATCTCCCATTTTCCGATACTTAAAAATTATCGTCTGACATGCAGTTTCATGGCCAGGTGAGATCTGTTCCTTTGTTATTTAATGATAAATGGCGCAGATAGAAGATATGGAGTTGGAATGGACTCCAAGTGATGAACTTAATTTTGGTACCACAGGAGACAAATATGGTGCTCAAAGACAGAATTATGTGCATGGTTAAGCGAAACAACATCTAACAAAGACAAGAACACTCTCTGGTAGGCCTATCCTTCAAACGTCTACATTCAATTATGAAAATAAATACAGAAGGTCTACAACACAGTGAAAACTACTCGTATTTGGTTTTTCAGTCTTATGGCATCCTCCTTCATTTCCATCAATATATCCTTGGATCTCATATTACGGTTTATCCTGGAATAATGAGAAAACAGGCCTCAGTTGGCCATAAAATTGGTTGTCAGCCAATGGCCATAATTGTTAAGCAGTGAATGGACGTGTTTTGTAAAACCCCTCTAATAAAATCAGAGAATCTGCACTTCAAATACATCTTTATGCCTGGTTTAAACTCCACTGTGGTGGTGTAAAGGAGGCAAAATTACCAGGTTAAGGTATGTTTGTTGTCGCTGTTGTGTGCTGAGAAGGGTTTTAATCTTATATAATGTTGCATGTTGGTCTTTTCTCCTCCCCCCTCCTTGAGGTTTTGAGTTTTTCTTAGAATGTAAAGCACTTTGAGGTGAATGTTATTAGGAACTGGTACTTGTTCTCAAGCAGCAATAAATGAAAATGAAGCAAAGTGCTAACTTCACACATTTGGTTTATTTGTTTTCATTTTGAAAAATTCATAGATATTGGCATATGCACAATAAGCAGTGTAAGTGAGTCTTTGATTAGCAGCAGCAGCACTTGCTAAGCCTGGTTGTTGCCACAGGACCATCACACAAGTCATTCAAGTCTCTCCCCAAAGAGAAAAAAAAAACAAAACACATATCATCTCATAGTTTTGTCTTTCACAATATAAAAGAGAATTTATCAAACACGAAGCATTCAAATATTTTCCTGTACACCTCATTTATACGACCTACTAGGACTGTCAGCATAACCCACACATATTCTCACCACTGCTGCAAATTACAGCGAGGAAGAGCTCAAGGGCGTCCCCTGCAGCTGAGACAGAGAACAGTTTTTCTATTTGCACTACGTACAGTTTGTAACGTTTGATGTACAGCTGTTAGGGAACAGAGGCATTTATCACATCGGAAACTGAAGACTCCATTAACCAAAAAAGTAGACAACAATGCGGTCTACTTTTTGGCATTGCTCACAGTAGCACCGAGACATGGCCTTCAAATGCCACAAGAGAAAGCAGAATATCCCCACAACAAAGCTGGCTTTCCCACAGGAATCGGTCTAACGTCACGCTTGCGTTCCTCTGGGAAATCCAGCAATTACTTGTATGGCACTTTACAAAGACGAATTGGCAAAAATCATCAGTCTTGTATCAAATCACTTCCTAGAAATGATCCTTCTTACATACAGTACAGTAAGGTGAATTACTTTACATAGCTTGCTTACCGTTTTTTAAATTCATTTTTTATAAAATTACCAGGTCCTGGTGGTAACGCCTAACACAGCATAGGGCATCATGTGTTGTGTTCATGGCTATTTGTCTTTATTATAGTGTGACTTGTATGTGTGTTCACATATGTGGTATGACACCGGGCTAAGGCACCTAAATGTCCCTCAGATATTGAGCCAGGCTATTCAGTTCACAGCTCAGAAGGGAAAGCACCGATATTATGTGCAGATATCTAAACTTACACTGCTGTTACAGTTACGTGATTGTCATTCCCAGATTTTTCCATTGCAGCTAAACTATGCTAATATCATTAGAGTAATGCAAGAGTTTTTAGAGCTCTGTGGCACTGCATGTCTAGGGATATTTTAGGGGAGACAGATCATACTAATGGCCTACAGATTTTCAAGCACAATTCTTTATTAGATTGAAAGCATGGGGAAGAAAAAAGAAGAAAAACTCCGGCATGTGCCAAAGGAAAGGCTATGCTAAAAACCACTGAAGCTGCTGGTACATTTAATGTAAAAATTAAGCAATCCTATTTTGACATGTTTGGAAAACAAAATCCTGTTCTCGTTATAAAATATTTCACGCTTTATCCTATCACAAAAAGACGAGGATCAGAGTCAGACGGCATATAAAACCACTGATAAATCCGTATAAAACAGTTAAGAAAAGAGGTTCCCTTAAAAACCAGAATCGTGCTGAGCCCATCCTCAGCACCGCTCCGCTGCTCAGGGTGCTTGTGTGTGTATTTGTGGGTCTGTGTGTGTCTGTGTGCGCGTGCGTTTGGGCTGAAAGACAAAATAAATATGAATACTTTACATCCTGATACTGCCATTCTTCCTTTTGTGAAGTCCCTAAATTATCACAGCACACGTTCAAAGCTGTATTCATTCACAGGGACATGAGGGTAACTACAAACAAAGAAGGAGTAGATGAAGGAGTGTAGCTTTTTTCCTCAGGTTTAGTCTGGAGTTTGTGGTGGAGGAGTTAGAGATGTGTATTTCTAGGACTGGGGGAGGTGCTGTCTGATAATTTCTCTGGACTGAGGGGGGATCCTGTCGGGAAAACGGACCGAAAACTCCACGATGAGGTCACCACGCTGTGAGGGGTTCTTTGGAAAGGGCAGGCCTTCGCCTCTGAGTCGTTTCACCGTCCCTGGCTTGATGATGTCGTGACAAGGGAGGGAGATGACGCGGTTTTCCAGCGTGGGAATGCTAACTGTGCAGCCACACAACGCCTGGAGAAGAGAGGAGATTGAAAGGGTTAAAATCATTAATAGGAATAAAATGCCAAATCCATGAATATCTTGGTGATGTAATGTTTTGTTAAAGTCTGCAGTCTTCATATCTTCCCCCAGTACACTATCGGGAGGCAGTATTTGTTGTGCTTTCGGTGTGGTGTGTGTAAAAGTATGTGAAGAAAAGAAATTGTACTGACAGCACTGATGGGGTCGAAAGAGCAGTATTTGGAACAGGAACATTTAGGAAAACATGACTTGGCAGTGGGAAAGTTTTCTAGTCTTTGTGTGCGAGTGTGTGTGTCTGTGTGTGTGCATGTGTGTTAGAGAGTGTGTGTAAGTGTGTCAGCGTTGCAGGGCCCCACATTGCACAGGGGACTAATTTTAGCAACGGTCTCATAGCTGGGACTAATGAAGTGAGGCAGGAATCGGCTGAGCTCGTAAATAGTTGGAGGGCCTGTCAGATCCCCACATGCACACAAACACACACATGCACAGACACACACTCACTCACATGCCTCACCTCCTTATCACAGTGCCTGATGCATCCAGTCCGTGTAGAGAGCACTAAACTAAACACACAGACTTTCCGGTTATCACGACTTCACAGGCTTTCCAGTGAGCATCATTCACCAGATTTGCACTTAATGGAAAGAACTATTTAAATCCACAACTGTGTGAATGGACTTCCCTTTTTTTAAAAATATAACACTTGAAAAATACATCACTACAAATAAAACAGTAAATAAATACTATAAAAAGGTGTGGAAAAGAGAGAGAAAACCAGCGAGAATGATCAGCAGTATAATTCACTGTGAGCTAAAGGGTTAGGTTAAAAAATGAAGACAGGGAAACAGAAGCCTAATTTGGAGATTCCTGAAACTACTCTAAGACAAAGAAAGGTATAGAAATTAAAATTAAACATTTTAGAGTTGTTAAAGGGTCGGCTCTCTTATGCCATTTGTTACTGGCTCCATTAACCTTTAGCCGAGGAGATAAAAATGTGACCGTTCATCAGGTATAGACCAATTTTAACAGCATGTTGCTATTGTTACTGTGCTACTTTTAAATGCATTTACACCTAAGACTGATGAAATACACTCACCAGCCACTTTATTAGATATGGCAGCAACTCAATGCATTTGCAGTTCAAACAGAGCATCAGAATGAGGAAGAAATGTGATTTAAATGACTCTGAACGTGACACGTGGTTGTTGCTGTCAGAAAGGCTGGTCTGAATATTTCAGAAACTGCTGATCTACTGGGATTTCCCAACACAACCATCCCTAGTGTTTACAGGCCGTGTTCCAAAAAAGAGAAAATATCCAGTGAGTGTCAGTTTACTGGGTGAAAATGCCTTGTCGATGCCAGAGATCAGCAGAGAAGTGCTTTGATCTAATAAAAAGGAAAAAACAACTCAAATAACCACACATTACAAATAGGGTTTGCAAGAGAGCATCTCTGAATGCACAACGCGTCGTACCTTGAAGCAGATGGGCTACAGCAGCAGAAACACCACACTCATGTCAGCTAAGAACAAAAAACTAAAGCTACAATTTACAAGGGCTCACCAAAATTGAACAACATTCAGTCTGATAAATCTCTATTTATGGCATGATATTCACATGATAGGGTCCAAATTTGGCATGAACAACATGAAAGCATGGATTCCTCCTTCCTTTTATTAATGGTTCACGCTGCTGGTGTGGGAGATATTTTCTTGGCACACTTTGGGCTTGTACCCACTGAGCATCACTTAAACCACAGCCATCCCTTTATGACCACAGTGTGTCCATCTTCTGATGGCTGCTTCCAGCAGGATAACACACCATGTCACAAAGCTCAAATAATCTAATACAGGATTCTTAAACACTGTACTCAAATGGCTTTCTCAATCCAACATAGTGGCTCTGGGATGTTGTGGAACTGGATTTCACATCATGGATGTGCAGCTGATAAATCTGCAGTATCTGTCTGATGCTGTCATGTCAATATGGACTAAAATCTCCAGCACCTCTGTTTCCAGCAGACTTATAGCAAACCAAAAGCGTGTCCAATCCAGTACTAGATACCTACCTAATAAAGCAGTGAGTGTGCATCTAGTACAGGTAACTGTAGTGGTGCTTGATATAAAAAGGGAGATCACGTATATCACCTGGGTATCATAAAAGATCAAATCCCTGAAGGATTAAGATAGTCAATAGCTAGAGATGTATAAATTCAATCCCCTTCTGATGTAATTGTGATTTTTGCCCAGAGTAATAGCTCCAAGAGCCAATCCATGCGCTTAGACACTATTGTACTAATTGGAAGATTTTCAGGCTGTGCCTGTTTCTTTGAAAAGAAACTGAGGTGTAAATGTGGCCTGGAGAGCAGCTGCTTCACAGGACCAAGTTTTCCAGCCTTGACATCATCATCATCCTTTAACCCATCACATACATTAGAGGGTGATTTCTTTGACTGCAGTGGAGAGCAGTGGCTCATCCTTCAGTTATGGACAGCTCCATTGACTAACACACGTCTCGCACACAGACAGGTTGCCATGACGCTCAACACACATTGCCAGCTGATCCGGGGCCCACTGATTGCATAAGCCTCAGCACAGACAACAAGGCTTTAGAAACTGACACAGACACACAGTCACTTTTTGCTATATTTGAAAGAACATTTCCTAGACTTGTATTACTGAGGGCCATATGCTAATGTTAACTTTCACTGTTAAAACCCAACAGTTTTGTTACATTGAGCTGTCAAAGCCAGCTTAAGGCGTGCTCATAGTCCGAAGTGTCCTTACAAGTGTGGGCCGCCTGTCACAGAGCCTGTCCTGAAATACTGGTTGCTAATGCTACACACAACAGATGCTGCAAAATGCAAATGCTGTCTTACTCCCATAGATTCAGCAGTTATTTGCCAGAGAGCTGCAAAAAAGCTGTCCACGCTGCCTTTAGAGCCCAGCAGCCACAGTTATCCTGGATGTGGATTTTACAGCAATGACAGGAGCTAGACAACTCAGAGGCTTAATTATTGCCATAGAGCCTACCTATAGATCCTAATATAGACTGGTTTCAGGGAAGCCAGTGTGTCATATTTGAGGTAAACTCTCAAATTGCTTCTGACTGTCACAGTGAAAAGACAGCAGGGCTGAATGTTACCTCTGCTAATGTCTCCCAGGAGTTTATAGCATAGCCAAACAAACTTGGAGACACTAAACTGAGCCGCTGATCAGGGCATGCTTCAGGCAGAAAGCAAAACTGAACAGCCAAATATCTGGAGACTCATACAGCAGCCAAAATATGACTAAATGGAGATACCTGCTTCAGAAAGATGATTGCAAATATCAGCATGCCTCAGTCTCACCCCTTTTGGTTTTTACTTTGTAATGAGCACTTGCAGAGATTTTTGCTAATATAATCAATCATCTCATTAGTGAAGCTATATTCTCTACTGAAGAACTGGATAACATTTGCTACATTATGCGTGGTAGGCTTTCTAGCATGCGGCATGCATCTGGTGCTGTGATTTTACTGCAGTATTTAGCATCACATCTTCAGGAGAGCAGTGGAATATGAGCTCTTATTTGCTTTGGATACTGAATCCTCTGACCCACTTCCCTAATATTCCCTAGATACCCCCCCCCCCGAAACACACATCCCTGCCACAGTTCCCCTTCGCTTCCTCATCTCAACTTTAGCTGCGTCAGAAATTAAGTCTCTTATCTGGCTGCTGTGGGAGCAGAGGGTTTTAGCTGCGGGAGTTCTGCAGTGCAAACCTAATCACTGTGCTGGTTTGATCAAGTACCATCCCCTGCTTAATGTGACTCAACAAACTCTAATGTGCTCTCGTCAACTTAGGCTTCATTGTCTTTCCGTGTGCAGACGCACTTATTTTCCAGTGCATTAACTGCACGGTGTGAGAGTCAGTGCTGCTTTTAGAGGAAACCTGCTTAAAAAAAACAAAAAAAACAAAAACGGGCCCGAGTTGAGTAAAAACAACATCTCCCCTGACATCTCCAGCTATTTGAGAACACCTGCCATTAAGCAGATCACGTGGAGAGCAGTCCAGTGAGTGGCAGCGCTATTAGAAACATTAAAGTTTGTCTAATATAGAGCCAGAGCAGAGCTGGTGCTGGACTCGCTGCCCTCTAATTAAATGTCCTGCCAGTCACAGTAATAACAGCCTGGATCATCACCAATGTCACACTGCAATCCGTCTTTAACGGAGTGTGTTGGCAAATACGCTTGAAGATGGAGAGTGTGTGCACACACACTTGCTTGTGTGCAGCTTTGTGCTTGTGTGTCTATTTATGTATTGATGCATATGTTTTCATACAGTGTGCAGGATAATGGCTTTGTGCCAGTCACACAAATACACCACATTCTGGCTTCCTCTGTCACAGCTCAGTGGCAGAGACTCTGATGCACACACTCTCCCACCTTGGTATGTTTGATATGACCACCCACCCAGCACTGTTAAATTACAGACACACCTCTCTGGGCTGAATGACATGAATAATTTGTATTTTTAGTTCAAACTTTGCACATCTTCATTAAAAATTAACCTGGGACTGCTCCACTGGGAATCAACATCAGAAGCTTGGCAGCATTATCTACAACTACATGTAGAACAGCAACAAAGAGAGTTCAACTGGTGACAGAGGGAAAATCAGAAGACAAGACAGAAGAGAGAGGGAAGTTAAATCAAAGGAGACAGGCGCACCTCTTTTAGGCTGATCTTGCAGTTATAGATTATGTTGGAACCGTCTCTTTTGAAGTGGGCGTGCCCTTTGTCTTTAAGCACAAACGCTATGTCGGCGGGAATGTTCTCAGGGGTCTCGTCCCCTTCCTTTGGGAAAGTAATCTTGGTCCCCTCCTTCCAGCCTTTCTTGATGATAATGTTGAGGATCTTGTCCTCCGTCCTCATGCTCCGTCCATCTGGGTTCAACCTGCGGCGCGTGATCTTCATGCGCTTGGTGCAGCCGTGGAAGATCTCTTCCAGCGAGACCTTCAGCTCGTGAACGACCGGAGGATCCTGCTGCTTTCGGTTGGTCCCGAGGCGCTCTGATGGTACACCTCTCCTCCTGCGGCCTTCCCCTGGGAAGCCATTGTTCATCCCCCCCGGAAAGCCAAACTGCCTCCCAAAATGGGTAAAGGGATCATCCTCGTCCATTTCCGCGTCCTGCTCCGTGTCATTGCTGTGGTCGTTGTGGAAGGAAAAGCCGTTGGAGCGACTGTGACTGCGGTTGGAGCCGAAAAACATATCAAAGGGGTTGGAGCCACCGAAGAAGGAGGCAAAGGTGGCATGAGGATCTCCATGAAAAGTGTAGTGGTACGATGAACTTCCAGGAGGACCCGAAGAGCTGCTGCCTCCTGTTTTTAAGCCTGAGAGATTTAAAAAAAAAAGAGAAAGAGAACAAGAACGTGAGTCCTCACATGCACACACTCTAACACCCACCAGCTAAAAAACACACAATAATATGAATTCAGATACCAGACGTAGGACCTAAACACAAAGTGCGGGTAACAGTAGAGAGAAAAGTGGTGCCCGCGTAGGTGGGAAAAATCCCACAGCATCACCGGTCTTCCAAAAGCACTGCTGTTGGAGAAACTCAGGTCACTCCATCCAACACACTCGCACAAAAACACACACTTACACGCACACGTTTTCAGCAGAGACACATGCACAGAACACCCACAAATGCAAACTACAGCAGTCGCTGCTATTCATATCTGAACCACGTAATGGTCTTATGCCATCTGTCTGTCATCTAGCACACCACACAGACACGCACACAGAGTTACATACATACTCCACGGGCAGCTGAGGTAGACTAGAAGGTATTAGAGCTGGTAAGTGTTGTTGACACCGAAGACAACAACAGAAAATTAAACATGTGCCAGCACATAAACATGAAAACATGGAAGAGACGGCATTATTACTTCAGTGACTGAAACCCACCAAGCTGCGATATGAGATGGTTCCTGAGCTATTTCAATAACAACTTAATCCATCATAACCCAGGCTTAATAAGGCTTCACTAACAAAGCCTGCACTCTCTGACCCCTTGCACTCAAATGACCCAGAACGCCCTCTCCTTACCTTCCTCTCCCAGCTGATCATAGACCACCCTCTTCTTGGGGTCACTCAGCACCTCATAGGCTTCTGCGATCTCCTTGAACTTCTCCTCTGCGCTAGGATCCTTGTTCTTGTCCGGGTGAAAGCGGAGCGCCATGCGCCGGTAGGCCTTCTTGATTTCCTCCTCGTTGGAGCCCTTGGGGATGCCCAAGGTCTTGTAGTAGTCCTTCCCCATGCTGGCACTCTCAGGAATGGAACCCCCTCTTCAGCTCAGGCTGTTGTCAGTCACTGGTGAGACACAAGACTACTTTAGAGTCTTAAGATGGATACTAGCTGAAGGAGAGGTTATATTTGAGTTGGCAAAGGTGCAGAGTGGACTGCATCCATTAGGGTTTTACTGTGAACACTATTTACTGATGCTGTAGCTGGAAATAGAAGGTGCTGCTTTCACTGCTGAAAAATCAAGAGTGCCGAGGAATCCCCCTTCATCTAATTCATCACAGGGCTTCTGGCGACCAGCTCAGCCTGTTAGGCAGGGTATAGATAATACTTTAATAATAATGGTGATGATTATCTGCCTCCATCCCAGTTTTGTTTAACCATCCGGGCATAAAAACCCAAATGGACAGGCAGAAGCGCTTCGCCGAAGCACTGCGGTGGACACAGCGGGAGCGCACAAGGCAGGGGAAAGCCTGGTTTCATCTGTAACACTAAAACACCCTGACTATCTGCTGCTACAGAAACCGTTCGCTATTACAGTAAAGCCCACTCTCACGGAAAAAAAAATCCTTTAGCGTGACAATTTCAGCTTTATTTGTGCCACTGTAAAAACCAACGGCGGGTTTAATCTGACTAACATTCCGACAGAAAGGAAAAGCCTAAAAAATAAAAAACGAATAAATGGACAGTGAGAAGAAATACAAGCAAAATCCTACCAGGAAGCTTTGCAATTAATGAAGAATCAGAACAGCATGGCCCAGCTTCTCCCTGTCTCTCTCTGTCTTTCTTCCCTTCAGCCCCTGCTGTCTGCCTGCCTGCTGCTCTGATGCTGCTGGTCCTTATAAATTGACGTCAGGACGCCGGGAGGATCACTGGCTCTGAAATAACCGGTGACCAAACACCGAGATCCCCCTGACGTTTCTCTGAAAAATCTCGGACAAATGTCCATGAACCTTCGAGTCCACATCCACCGTGGGTAATAATAATAATAATAATATATATTTTTAAAAAGCAGGGTACCGTTCTCTAAAAAGGGATTAACGCATGGGTGCGCAAGGAATCTATGAAAAAGTTACTAAGTGATTGTAACTTCTTTGATATGGGGCTGTATTCGATTTTTAATAACTTCTTTCACTCTGGTGATGGTTGATAAACCTAACCCCGCTTCTCCGCAGTCGTGTTCTTTTCTGGTCCACCCGACTTTGAAATTTCGCAAATATAGAAAGCTTTTCCTTAAAAAGCGTCAAAACATTTCCTTACCGAGCCTGCTCCTCCTGCTGCTGCTGCTGCTGCCTTGTTTCCGATTCTGGTCCTGTGTCTGAAAATCGCAGCCGGGAGAGCAGACCCAACCCTCTGTCAGCCAGCAGCCAGCAGCACTCTTTGTTCAGGGTCTGCTCACATACACACAAACAGCACAGGCTGATTTCTATTTAGGATTAAGTTAAATTAGTGGCATTGGTTTAACTTTTTGATTTATGGGCAGTCCACGCTTGCAGGTCTGGGGCTTGGGTGGACATATTTGGAGAGGCGTCGTCCTGATTCCTTGCTTTAATTTTTTTTTCTTTTTAAAGGAAAAAGAAAGCGGTGTGTGTTAATGCGTGTGATCCTGCAGTCGTGCCTGGATTTAGTCGGTATAAACACTGACTGCTGAGTCATGTGATGACTCCCCTCTTTCACACACACGCATTTTCATCTTCTATCTTTGTGAAAAGTTAACATCTATTCACAGTCACATCCTACTTTCTCAACACCAAACCTCAACTTTCACGCTTTCTCATCCCTCAAAAACCCATTACATCCTCAACCCAAATCTTATTTTTAATGTTTTCACTTTTACACTTAACCTCATCCCCAACACATAGATTACCTTTTTTTCCCTCCCAATCTTTAAGCCTTTTACCTATTATTATAAATCCAAGTTTAGCCATTTCCAAAATAATCCATCTGACCCTGAACCTTGACCCAGAGCTGCTTGGAGATTTTTGGAGAGTAAAAATGGCTCCATCAAGGTTGATGTTTGGTAGAGATTCAACACATACACAGCTTCTAAATAATGTCTTATTATTATAGTTCATAAGTATATATAATAAGTATAATAAGTCTTAATTTGAACAAATCAGTAAGCAATAAGCATCCACATTTAGGCCTTCATCAGGTTATGTGCTTTACTAGTGAGGATTCCCAAACAAATAGTTAAACTTACCCAAACTTGTTGACAAATGGTCTTAAAGCTCAGAGTGACCCCTAGACTGTCCTTGAGTACAAGTGAACCTGATATTACAAGATTTCACATCTTGTAATATGTGAAATCTATTAATCTTCACATTAATATGAACTCAGATACCAGATGTAGGACCTAAAGACAAAGTGTGGGTAACAGTAGAGAAGAGTGGTGGCCACGTGCTTAAAATCCCCAGAGATACATTAAATAGATCTTGTTCAATAAAATTTGCCTTATTTGGAGATTTTTTTTCCCCATCTTTCACTGCAGGGAGATTTCATTCCACACATCACATCTCAAAGGAGAAATATTCCTTTGTGCAGATCAGATCAAGGAGCAGCCTACTTAGCTTTTAAAAAAAAAGTAGAAGAAAATTGCATATAATGCGGAGGTCTGAGTCATTATTAATGACTTTTAGCGTTAAGTGCACAGGAAGGTACACCCAGCAGGGTGAAACGCTTCTTGTCGAATTGAGACAGGGAGAGATAATGAGAGAGAAATAAAGGCTCATTTAGGTTTGAGTCATCACTCCCCACTGGACTGGCGAGGAGGTGCGAGAAAAGTGGGCGTCTCAATGGAGGAGTCTGTCTGACACACGCGTGAATGCATGTCCTCACACACGCTTAACATTCAAAATAAAGCAAGCACGAAGAGAACTGGCGTATAGCTGTGCAGGGCACTGGGGAGATATTCCTGTGCGTCTCGATAGGTGTGTGTGTGTTTTGGCAGCGGGGAGGGACTTCGAGCCAGTGCAGCTGTCCCACAAGAACAACTGGTTAGTGGTGGAGTGCTATTCGTGCTTGGGAATGTGACTGCCACTGAAACATGTTGAAGCTGACTGCAATACAACATCCGGTTAGGTGAAGATCCGCATCTGTCTGTATCAAATCACTGAACTGGTTACACAATCGACTATTCTTATTCATTACAGGCAGGAGGTCTTGCATAACTGGTGAGCTTTCAGAGAACAGAGTCACATTTCTGCTGCCGTGCACCATGTGTGTGTTTGTTTGCAAACTAATAGCCATTGATGACTGCCTGGAAGCTCATCCACGTGCTCCTCTGATGCTGAGTGTGCACCGAAACGGGGTGATGCTGGGTTTCCATGGTGACACAGGGATCTGCCAGACAGTGATGTGTCTGCTAAGAATATCAGCAACGGGTCCCGCCGAGCACGTGCATGTGTATGCGGGTCGGATGGGATGGAGGACACGCTGGATGGGTTTGGGAGGAGAAATTTTATGAGGCTAATGTTTCCAGAGCAAACCCTTTCACATAAGTACCGACCACTCCACAGCACTTCACCACCTGAGCTGAGAGACGGGAGAACAGAAGGTCGAATTAGACGGTGAGAGACAAACACACCGACGGCTTCACAGAACGCGCCGAAGGCCGTTTTCGAGAGCCAAGAGGAGACGGCGAGTGTCTGCAAGCATCTCCCACCTCCCCTTCTTTTCTCCCGTCCTCTCCACCTCCTCTCTCACTTCCAGTAACCATAGAGACCACAGTTGCCCGAAGAGAGGTTTTTCTCTGAGACAGAAGTGGTGGTGTCAAATGCTGGATGTATGCATGCACACAAAAGCTCATTTTCAACACCCCCTGCTTTTTAAAGGCTCTATTTATAGGGGAAGAGTACTTTTTTCAAATTTTTTTTAGTGATGGGCATGTACTGTTACTTTGTCCATATGAAGAGAACAGGAGGATGTGGCTGTCCATGAAAATCAGTCCACAATAGGTTCTGTCATAACTGCCTTCTTTGACGAGGAAGATGCAGTTTAAGTCTATCCGTCGGGAGCATTATGCGCAGAAAGTGAAGATAAAGACAACTTTGTTTTGTTGTAGAGGCGGAACAATGCATTGTACCTCTAATTGCTGTCTGGACCTGTCCTGTTTGTGCTTTCAGCGGCTCCATGTGCAACATCTGGTCCCAGATTGCTGCGTTATATTGATAAATACCAGCTGTGAGGTGTTCAGTTCCCTTTATTGAGCAGTCATGTCTCTTTTGTTCTGCTTGGTTACGGAGTACACCTCCTGCAGCAGTCCTTACAGACCCATTCCTGATCACTGACTCATAAAAAAGAAACGCTTTTGACATTAACAGTCACCACATAATAACAGCAATAAGGCGAGCTGCAGGCTGCTGAAGTGCAGCTCGATGATTACTGAGATGGCACAGAGCAACAGAAGTGGTGAGTTGACAGGAGTAATTAAAGTAAGAAAGCTGTCCAGTTCTGTTCTAGCTTCAACAGCATTAAAACCTCGTTATACCATTAGCAATTTGAATAACACTGCACATACAATTCTACAAGGAAGACAAGTTGTACTTCGCTTTTCCAGACTGTAGTTTTGGACTTAACGGACACTGATGACACAACCAGAGATCACGGTTAAGGAGGTTTAAGTAGCTGAGCAGATGAAAATAACATCTCTTTGGCAGAACAAGGAAAGCACTTTTGGCTGGAAATGAACATAATACTGGCAAATGTGCTGTTACTAGACATGATCACCTCCTACTGTATACAGTACCTTGGATTGAAATATTTCAGACTGCGGATCATGGATATGCAAGCATCAGCAGCAAAAAACAAGACTTAGGTTAAGCAATGAACCCCAAATACCAGCATTCCTGGTATGCCCCACACCCTATTTTAAGAAGGTACTACCAAACCTATAGGTCTATTAAATGAGTCCTTTAACATCCTCTGAATAATCTGTGGACCCTTCATCTTTTTTTCCTGTTAGATTCCATGTACAGGTGTGAAACTCACACCCACAGAGCCTGCTGCTGAATTCTGATTCATGAGTTCCACTTCAATAAATACATGCAACATCCTCTCAAATCAAGAACAGGACCGATGGAGCTGAAAATCAACAGGCAACTTATGCAAAAAGCAACAAGGCATGAACATCAGAAGAAAATAAAGTGCCTAAATGTCAAAGATTAGCACACATGATTGCTTAAACTTCTGACGGATCTGTGTTCCTTCACTGTACTCTAGCAGTCAAGAGGTTTGTTCCTCACAAATGTTCAGTCAGCTTTAATGAGTAAGTTTCTGTCACACAAGTCCCCCGCTGACACAATAAAAAGGCAATTCAGAACAAGTGTCTTCATCACTTAAAACCTTTGTGCTCCTTCAGGATTTTTGACTCTATTGAAAAACTGTTTACTCTCAGGTAGAAGGTGAGTTCACAGTCAGCGGATAATGTGCAGGTATCTGAGGTCGGGGTATAGGAGGTTAGCTAGGAGGGCCAGCAGCCGGGGTCCATCTTTGAGACAATGTCCTGGGTAGCGAATGAACTGGACAGCCTTATTCACAGAGTCCTCTAACTCGGCATACTGCTTATTACTGGGCATGGCTTCCAGCGTCCCCAACATCTGAAACCATCGGAAAGGAAAAAAAGAAGTTATTTTTAGGTGATAATTACAAACTAGAAAATGAAACACTTCAGGTTTTTGCATACTTGCTGTGCTTTTGCAGAGAGCTGCAAGTCAGTGGTGGGTTGAAGTCGAAGCTCGCTCTCTGATGGCACTTGAATGGACAGAAAAGCTGCCAGACTGCGTACCACCACCCTGAACCTAAAGCATTGTATACATAAACAGTTAGGTTATGAACATTTGTAAATTTGTTTTACACATTTTTTACTCTTTATGGACTACAGGTGTTTTGATTTACTAATGTGCAAGCCAGCTCACCTATTAGAAACAGGAGACCTTTTTCCAAGGCCTATAGCTCCGAGCAGGCCAGAGTTCAGTCTTTCTTCTCCCAGTTGAAGCAGCCTAGTTTGAAACCTCATCAGGCCCAAGACCACACCTGATACTTCAGTCAAGCCTGCCTGTGGCTGCAGCTGCTCCGCTGAAAGATTCAAGGATTTGTGCCACCACAGAAACAGCTTGGCTTCATCAGCCGGACCGCTAGAGACAAATGAAACATGTTCATATGTTTACAGCTCACAGAGGACAAACGCTACATGCTACGCAAGAGCAAGTAAAAGGGACAAACCTGGGAAAGACCTGATTGGTCCAAGTGTTAATTAGAGCCAGAGTCCTCCTCTCATTGGCTGCTGTGTATTCACTGTTGAGACGCTGCAGAATAAAGGCGTAGAGCGTCAGGAAACTGCCTCCTGATTGGCTCTCAGAAAGGAAGTCATCTACCGTGAGCTCGGGCACCTGCAGCGATGCCAACACAGGTCCCCACCTTACAGACTCTTCCTCGGCTGAATTGAAATCACGGATGTGGAAAAAAAAATTAGTCAATTTTCGGACATCCTCTCGTTCTCTTCAAATGTTTTGAAAAGAAAAGGACTAAACCAACTTTCAGGGGAAATGGTAGAACTGAAGTAAAGGGCCGCATACCCTAAACTGTTACTTACCATGGTTGAAGTACCCTGTAATGCATGCCTCCATGATGCGTGTCATGTGTCGCACTGATGCAAGGCAACGGGAGCAGGCTGTGAGAAGGGGAAGAGTTGGAAAGCCCCTCCCCTTCCTGTCCAGCCAGGTAATGACATGGGCAGCGAGTGCCTCGCCTGTTGAGACGCCCACGCCGTTGAGCAAAGCCAAAGCATCACTGAATAGACTGCAGAACGCCATGTGCCTTTGCTCCAAATCCACCTCTGAAAGGGAACAGGAAGGAGTAGAAATAAGGCTGTAGAAATGGAGTGTCAAACATAAGGCCCAGGGCCAGAATTGGCCTGGCAAGGACTCCAATTCGGCCCAGCTTTGAAAAAAAGGAGGGCATGCAGTTTGGACTTTTAACTGTATTTTTATAAGTTTAGCAGCTTCTCCTACTGATAAAGACCTCCCCCATGACCAATCATACTACACCAAAGTAATTAAGCAATACAATAAATAAAAAAAACCCCAATTAAAATCACAGAAAGGTTCCTGTTTTGTTTGTTTGTTTGTTTTTAACAATTCTTTACAATAGAAAGTCCTGTTTTAATAAAAAAGCTTCAGAGTAAAAAGCAAAGGGATATTTTCTGCGAGCTAACAGACTCTTTCTTTCTTTTACTGAAACTCACACATTTATTTCTTACAATTACATTTATTATATTATATTTAGATATTTGAGAGATTAAATGCTCAGTTAAACTTTCACTGGTCTGGCCCACTTAGGATCAAAGTGGGCTGTATATGTGGCCCACCACGTAAAATGAGTTTGACATCTCTGTTATAGAAGACTGTTTTTACTGATGGTTGAAGATTTTCATTAGCAAGACGGTGAGGACAATTCACCTGGTGGGTTGAAGGTTATGATACTCTCCAAAAGTGTTTCCAGTTGAGCCTCCAGGCTGGTGAGGGTGATGCTGCCTCCTTGCTCCAGAGTCACCAGAGATTGTACACACCAGCAAATGTAGGCTCCAGCCTTTAGCGTCTCTTCCTGATATGAAAAACAAAACAAAACAAAAAAAAACAAAACAAAAGAAATTGTAGGGTTTTTTCGTCTTTTTTTATTTGTTGTTATACTGTTGACTATAAAATATATATCAGTTTTCGGTAAACTAAAGGTTCCTGACTGCTAAAACAGATGAAACACTTTAAATGAATTCAGGCCGAAAATGGACGTGATTATTTTACATCATTAAGTCCTATTCTTGTTTTTTTTTTTAAAGTTATTAAAGATGCTGTACAATCATTCCACCCTTGGAAAATAACTGTTTAAAGAAAATTGTAAAAAGCCCTAAATTACCAAGCCCACAATAAATGGAAGTAAACGATCGCATTTTGTCAAAAAATTAGACTATTTTTTAGACTAGTGAGGAACTGTTTATTGCTCCTTACTGTGAGAGGAAAACCTTGTAGATAATAAGTAAAATATGTCTGTTTTACATTTACAGTGAGTTTCATGCTTTATGTTAAATGTATTCTTTGTTTCACAGCTTTTTCCATGTATTTCTGCTAGATCCTGAAACAGTCGTATGTAAAGTTAGAAGGATTGTACAGAGCTTGCCAATATATTTTTTGGACACTGGATATTTTGGGGAAAAAAATCAGATTATGTATAAAATGTCGTACTGCAAACATACATCTAAAGCAACTACACAGATTGAGTGTTATGGACACCACAGTGGCTCTGTGGTAGGATTCTGGGTCAAGGAGCTCTGCCATGAAACACGCGAGTTTTCCTGTCAGTCTGCCCCAGACCAAGGCTCTGACTTACATCCTGAGTTCCCTGAAAGCTGCAACTGCTTAAGTTTAAGATTCATGTGTATGTTCCAAACCTTGCACTTTTATAGCAGGCATGCCAGTTTAGTGAACTCGAGATGCTGACAGTAATAGAAGTTGTTCAAAAATTCCTATATTCTTCAACACAAGCCATATATTTTATACAGCATAATACTATTCTAATAATTATATTTTATAATTTTCTGTCATTGGTTTGATCAAGTCAAAAGCAAGAGTTGAAACGTTCTCAGAGTAATCCATTTGCTGGTTTAGCCTGCCTTAAGAGATTTACGGCACCTTAACAAATCTGATGCAGAAAACAAACAGGATTGTAATGTCTCACCTGGTGTGGAGCTTCACCGGGGCAGGGGTGGAGCCCAGCAGCACTACGGAGTGATTTCAGCAGCAGCTGAGGTGCAGAATCAGCACTGAGAAGCAAAGAGGGAGGGTAGTGGGTGCTAACGTATCCCAGAATGCTCTGGTACGAGGACAGGTCCAGTTTGTGCCAGGGTAGAGATGTGGACTGAACCAGCAGACTGAACAGAGGCGAGTCCTGGAGGTTAAATAGGAAAAAAAAAAGAAGAAAAATGACTGAAAAAAGGAAACAGGTCTGATTCTTGATTCTGATGCGACACCACACTAGCCTGAACTCACCTGCTGACTCAGGAGTTGTTCCTCCTTTGCCAGAAAAACGAGCATGTAGAGCAGGTATACCAACATAGTGTGCGACTCTTTCTGTGTGGCCATTTCTGACACAGCTGGATATGTTGTGGAGCCGGGAGGTGTTTGTAAGTGGTCACTCAGGACGCTGACCCAGTTAACGTCACATAACACTTCTCCCATAAACAGGAAGCAGCTCTTGGGACTTCCTCTCTCCACCTGTAGGCACAAGAAGCGCAAGTAATCGAAAAAGCGCCAAACAAATCAAACCCTTTTGCTTTGGACTGTATTCAAAGTATCAGTTGCAACATCTACTTAATGCAAGGTAAATGCAAAATGCACATTTTAGGCTCCTGTTACTGTGAAAGTAGCTATAACAGTGTAAATATCAATACACTGATGCATTTATTTATAACAAATCATTAAACATCTCAGTAGTAGGAGTATTAAACCCCATAATGATGCACACATATCAAAAGTGTTTAAAGTTTAATATATTAGGTTGAATAATGTAATAGGTTGCTTGGTAACCTTCTTCATGCTTCCAATATCAATTTCTACTACTCTTCAGTGTTCACAGATAAGCATGCATTATTTTCAATCTTTAAATCAGACCTTTATTATTATGAATTCAAGTATCCTATCTATGCTAATAGATTCCACAGGATGGCCTTCAAAGATTGATTGATAGGGGCCTTGAGACACAGCTTTTTTCCAAGAACAAGGAGCTGTGACTGTATTTCTGTAAGTGCAGGCTACTAATAGAAGCTGGGGCCAAGGATCATGGTCTCAGGTTAACAAGCTTCCCTGTGACATACATGTCTAAATCAGTGTGAGGTGTTAGGGGTCTAGGGGCAAAGTATCTCACACTGAAGAGTTGCTCCATGAGCTTAGTGTCAGGGTGCAGGTGTCTCCAGGGCAGGCTGCGTAGGTGTGTGTGATACAGGTAGAGCAGGTACTCCGGTGTGCGTGGTGAGGTACAGCTCTCACAATACTGCATCATACACAGCCACAGAGCACCCCTCTGACCAGGCAGCAGACGATCTGCAACATAAACACGCACACAACGTGTAAGTAAACACATCCTTTATGGTTCTAGCTTCTCCGTGTTATTACAGCACAGACGACAAAGATCACTGCAGCTTAAACTGTTACTTGTGCATACTTGCCTCTGAACTTGTGATGAAGCAGGTCAGTGATCTGAATGTAGAGGCCAACCATACATCCTGCTGCACTCGCATCCGTCTCCAGCCAGGGGTAACACTTGATGTTACTGAGATAAAGATGCAGTTATTGAGATTATTTGTCCATAATTTGCTGTTACTCTTGGTTTGTCCTCTAAAATTAGAATCAAACTGCAGATTCACCTATCAGGTCCCTTCTATTAATGACAATGAGATGTAAAGGACATACTTTATTGACGTTCTTGTGTGCCATTCAATAAATAATTAATGCATTCTTTTTTTCTGAACAATGCTACAGAAGTGCTTTATTCTGGGTAATGTGTAGAGTGATTCAGAGGTTTGAAAGATTCAATTCAGTTAAGTAATGACTATAACCTTTAATGACTGCCCTGTGAAAAGAAACTAAGAAAACTAAGAAAGATCAGCTTATATAACTGCCCTGTCTAAAATTTGCTCTATCTATGCTCACATCTGTTTTAACTCTTGCTAACTGATAGCAGATCTTTGTTCCTGTCTGAGATGTGAGACACTTACCCGCCCTCGCCAGCGTCCACAGGAAAGATCCATGGCTTAAATAACTTCACAGTCTTACTGTGCAGGTCCTGCAGAGCTGTGAGAGTGCCATATTTCTTTTTCACAATGATGCATTACAACCGATATGCACAAAACTAGAAGTTAAACTCTATAAATGATCAGATGTTTGACATGAATGTAAGCTAATAATCTGCAGCTACCTTTCATTATTTTGCTGCTGCCCACTGACTCTCGGGCGCAGCTGTTGAGCTGCACATTGATGAGGCAACTGATCAAATGGTCCCAGAAGGAAACGACGTCCTCGATGTAGGGAGTCCAGGAAGCATAGAGGCCGAAGCTGCGGAGGTCCGTCTTACTGAGACGACTTCGTAAAAAGTAGTCACTCAGCCAATCGACTGTCTCATCCACCTGTTAGCAACAAATAAAATACAAAAACGAAGATTTAAGCGTCATAAAACTGAACAAAAACACAAACTAGCATTTTCGCAAGAAACTTCGGCTTAACGCGCAGCATGCTGACTCTTAATAGAGATGTGAATCACATATTTACAACGCCAAGACTACCTGCTGAGGAGAGAGGGTGATGGGGGACCTGTAGGTGGAGGCTGGGGGTGCGACACCACGGGTGGAGACTTCAGTGCTGCACACAGCTGCTTCAGCTTTGCCCTTGGTGCTGCGGGATGGAGGTAAACAGCCGAGCACTCGCAGAGTCACTTTCCAGCACTCCGGACTGAGCAGCTGGTTGGATGAGCCTGAGGAGGTTAAAAAAAATCCTTCTGTTGAAGAAGTTCCCAACAAAACACCCAAACTGATTATTCTTGATTAGTTCTGTAATCACAGCTGACATCAGCGGCTCCATTTGGAATAATCTCTTAACAAAAACCAGAAAAACAAAAGCCAAACAATGATGAATCACTCACTGACACGGACAATAAATTTGCATCTGTTGTTCAAAATGAACTGACTTCATTTTTCATTAATCAGTTTAATCGTAACTTGCATCCTTTCAGGAAGATTAATGCATTTTCTTAGATTCATTTTCTAAAATAAATAGCAGTCAGGGTCTAACGTGATGTGCAAGAAGGGAAAAATGGCTGTTTAATATAAGAGTCCAAGAAAGATGTCTCTTAAGGAAATTTTCATTCTTTACTACACTGAAGGGAAAGAAATGACAAAAAAAAATTGAGGGTAATCGCAATTTATCACTTCAGAACAGATCAACTCACTGGTCATGAGGAGGCGAAGGCAATCGCTGTAATGGTCGGGGAAATGATGCCGTAAAAGCCAGGTCCAGTGTTTGGTGAAAAGGTGAAAAGGCGTGAGAAACTCAGGCTCGGGGTCTCGGCCGCAGACGCAGAGAGCTCCATGGACCAATTCCAGCAAACGTGTCCTCTCCGAAAACACAGGATGGGCTTCATTCAGCCACTGAGACAAATCAAACTGCAGGGGAAAAGAGTCAGAAGTGGACATTGCAACTGGCACGTGGTTTGAGGTGTATACATCCCATTTCTCCATTCCACTTGCATGTGGACTAACCTTAGTGAGAAGCATGAAAACGACATCGGCGCTGTCGAGGGACAGCGATGTCACGACATCTTGGTAGAGAAACACCAGCTGACTGGGCGCTGCGTTGGGAGTGAAGAAGGGGGAAATGAGAGGGCAAAGCCGCCGCTGCTCCAGGATAGTCTTCAGGACACGGCCACACTCCTCTGCATTTCCCTGGATAAATACCTACACACAAAATTAAATACACTTTAATTTGAGTAGTTAATCGCAGCTAATCCATCCAACATATCTATGATGTGTGTTCTTTATGTACACAATAATGCTTTATGCCCTCTATTCAAGGTGGTTAGGGTTATTCTATATAGGGTTCTATATTTGTACTTATATATTCCACACAACAATAAATAAAAACACTGCTACTCTGCAATATGTGCATGTATTTGTTAGAGCATATACACACCTGTCCCAGTACCTCCACACATGAAGACAGGTACTGACGAGTTGGTGGATGACGGAGCGTGTCCTCACATACAAAGGAGACCACCTTGTAAAAAGCAGACACACCAACTTTCTGGACTGCAGGAGATTTTTGTGCTTTGTGCATATTCACCAAAGCCCTAAGACCATGAAACAAGGTGCACGTGAGTCAAGACATTCCCCATCTACCTTCATATATGTCAAATGGAAAATTCTATACATTATATAATGCATCTTGATATGAATGATATAAAATCTGATTGTACTGACGTGATGAAGTTTTCAGTGTGAACGGCAGCCTGGGCCAGGATTTCAGGTGGCGGAGCCATAGCATCGGTTTGAAGCTTTTTGATGTCCCTGCGCAGTGATGTTATCTGAGTCTGCACTGCCTCCTGCTTCTGCACATGCTCACACTACAAATTTACACACACACAGGCACACACACACATAGATTAATAAAACATACCAAAGCTGTAACTTAAAACGTGGCTAGCCTGCAGTGTGAGAGGTCTTACTGTGACAGTGATGTTTGCAGCTCCTTGGCATGGCTGTCCACCCTTCCCTTTACACTCCAGGGCCATGGTGACTTGCTCTGGTCGGTTCTTAAACAGTAAAGGAAGGCTCTCCAGCAGCTCCTGCTCCATTGCCACCTGCTGGGCTTCACGTGCTACAGCAATCCTGGTGCCAAGATAAATTATTTGGGAATCTGCATGCGGCTTGTTTATGTTTATAGATAATTAAAAATAAAAACTTTTATTTTATGATTTACACATACCTAGCTTGATCTTGCAAAATGCTGAGGTCCTGCTCTAACAGTTTACAGGCAGCTTTACAGTCAGTGAGACAGGCGGTAGGCACTTCAGGTACTGGTGACTTCAGCTTATGCAGTTCAGGAGCTAAATGGGGAACTGGATGTTTCTGCAGATTGGACAGGATACGCTCCCTTGCTGAATTAAGACAATATCAAATGCAAGCATTTTTAGATTTGGAAGTAAAAGTAGATTGTGGCACATATGAAAAGTGAAACAAATACACGTGTGTACAGTTGGTCTACATAATTTTGGTCTCAAAGATAAAGGAGAAAAGGGAATTAAATCAACAAGAGAACAATTCTTCATTACAGGAGAGTTTCTGACATGTAATAGCAGGAAAAACACTAACAAATAAAAAGTGAAAATGTCTCCTGTGAAAAATATCTCGAACAGAGAATATATTATTTATTGTTCTGAAGCTGACACACAGTATATAAACTTCTTACAGAATTGCATTTTTGGTATCTGTATTTTTTTTTTTTTTTTAAATTAACCCCTGCTTAATCGTTTGGCTATAAAGCTTGGCTCCGTACCATTGCTGAGGCTGGTGTAGTCAGTGAAACCAGAGGTTTGAGTCTGGAGGAATGTTGGCTCACTCTGCACCTTCTTCCAAAGAGACAAAACTTCCCTCTGATCATATTGTAGACGCTCCTGGTCCACATATTCCAGCCAAAGTTCCTACAAAAACCCCCCAAAAAACAACACAAAACAAAAACAATTAATAAATGGATAATATATTGTAATATATATTTAAAAAAAAATTATACTCACCTGATGCCGCTGCATGACCTGTGCCAGTCTGTGTGGTTCATACTCTGGAGGAAGAGAGGGAAGATACACTTCTTGCTTCTGCAGAGTCTCGTCATCCAGCCACACAGAAAATACTCCAAACAACCTGTAGACAAACAAACAAGCAGCTGAGAATTTAGAGCCTGCCATAGCCTGGAATGTAGGAAATGATCTTTAAACAAAAAATAAGAAAGATTTTATAAAAGCTCTGTGTCAGGATCAGCACCATACCTGACCAGTTCTGTATGTAGCTGAGGAGAAGTGAGGTAAGGTGGCCCGGGATTATTGGGGGTTTCGTCACCCTGGTCTGATGAGGGTGTGTTTGGTGGGAGTACCCGGAGGGCCTGACTGGCAGCGTGGTGGAAGTCAGACACTTCCTGTATTCTCTGCCTCAGATCTCGGAGGAAAGCAGCCTGGGAAGAGGCCTGGAAGAACCTCTTGCCGATACATCCTCCTGCAGCCAGCCTGTTAGAGACACATGGACAGATAGATACAGATTCTGCCTATTCTCTGCTTTCTTTGACTGGGGATCATAACACATGAGCATGTTTATCATACCCGTACTCAGGTCCAGGCTGTCTAAGGTAGAGCTGCAGGAATTTCTGCCAGATGAGGGGTAGGAGGGGGTGATCAGGTGGTGTAGCTGCGGCCTGATATGCCCAACGATATACCTGAAGCCTCTGCAGAGACGGGGCTACCGGCAACTTAAGCCTCTGTTGAGCCTTCTGGCTCAGAAACAGAAATATTGTTAACATCATCTAAACACAACACTCCAAATCATTGAACAGCAGTAGACCAGGATCCTAAGTACTTTCTATGATATTTCTGCTCTTTAGTTTTGCAAAGTCTGTTCACTTTTATTCAAAGGTCATAGAGTACATCTTCTCTGAAGAAGGATGTAAAATGTCACATCATGTGATGAGATAATGAACCTATTACTGATAAACTGTCTACCTTTAAGGCTTGTTCGGGGGAGATATTAAACTCTGACAGGAGTTCATGCTCAACACAGCGCCTCAGCTGAGAATCTTCCTCAAACACACCCTCCATATTCAGCACCATCCAGGCAAACCAGATCTAAAGAAAACATAAATGTTAACAGGCCAGTGAGGATGGAGAATTCTACTAATGTGATCAATTGTATTTACACATGCGGCTGTTGCCTTGTTGTCTCTCACCTCAGCACTCAAGGATTGGCCCTCGATGAAGGAGGGTGTGGCATTTCCAGAAATCCAGCCAACCAGAGAAGAGAGCAGACCCCGGTCTCCATGATAACCCAAAGCAGTCTGCAGAAAGTATGAAAAACAGTAAAAAAAACAGAAACCCCCCCAAACATTGCTGCTAATTAGCTTTCCTCACCTTATTCCCGGTCTGTTTGGTTTGTGTCTCATTAAATATTAATGTGAAGTTCAGAGGTTGCTTAATCATGCAAATCAAACATCACTTTGTAAATACCTTATGTTGCTGGTACAGGAGTTTTTGGACACATTCCTCCTGGTGGTAAGTGAAGGCAGCGCAGCAGATCTGATCCATGAGGAACAGGACTGTTTTGTCTCTGTACCACAAGTTCTGTTGAGTCAGAATTCCCACCCAAAACTCCAGAACTGCTGCAGCTCCAACAAGGCCTGGTTTCGAACTTTCTACCACATGACTCTGAAAGATGAATTAGAAAATGAGTAATGAGTCCCAAAGTAATAAGGACTGAATTATTGAGTGTGTTTAAATGTAAAAACCCTTCTAACATGGTTTAGCTGCCTCAAAATTTGTTCAACTACCCCGAATAATTAAATTAAATAGAACTTTATTTATATAGTGCCAATTCACTACCACAGTCAGCTCAAGGTGCTTTATATTATAAGGTGTCGACCCTATAATAATAGAGAGAAAACCCTAACAATCAGATGACCCCCTATGAGCAATATTTGGTGACAGTGGGAAGGAAAAAACTCCCTTTTAACAGGAAGAAACCTCCAGAAAAGGCTTAGAGAGGGGCAGCAATGTCGAGGGTGAGGAAAAGACTTGGTAATTTAATTACTGTTTCATAGTAATTTAAACAACAAAAAATAAATGCACATTATTGCATTTTCCCAGACACACAATAATTAAAATCTGCTTCTTTTCCATATTTTTTTTTTCATCGTTTCTCATATAAATTCAGGAATCTTGCACACAACATGCACAAAAGTTTCACCATGCACCTGAATGACACTGTTCAGCAGACGGACGTTGTCTCCATAACTGGTTCCAGTGAGAAGTGGCGCCACTCGATGCGTGACCTGCTGCGTCATGCCCTGAGGACACACGCTGTCGTACTGCAAGAACAACTGAATACAGCTTACAAACCTGCCATTAACAAAGAGCAAGACAAGAGATGTCGGAATAAAGTCAGTGCTCGAGTTAGCTGCAGATTTTACATGTGTTACGAAGGATGCCTGTTTCTTACTGAGCGTTGTTGAGCAGGTAGTAGCTAAGAGGATAGGTTGGGGGTAGGATGTTATCTAACAGATGCACAGCAGCTCTCAGATGGCGAGACTGAATCAGACTTTTCAACAAGCCAACACCATCAGTACAGAAATGTTCCAGGCTGAAAAAATAAAGACAAAATCCACACAAGATTATTCAACTTATACATGTGATTGCCATACAACTAAAGTTAGAAACCTCGCGCATCTACACCTTACATAATATACTGTAGCTATATTAGCCCCTGATACACTTTTGCTGAAAAGCAAGAGTTCTATTTGCAACATTAATTCATTAATATTTGTATATCAAATTGTGTTAAATTATTTTATCATATTTTGTATTATTTTCAAATTGTTTTTGCCTTTCTTGGGTAAAACAAGGCTGAGTTTTCAAAAACTACACCCATCTCTAACCAGTTCAATCCTTCACAATGTGTAAGTCAGCCGTAAATGTTCTCCTAGTGTGTGAATACAAACCTATGTCCCACGATTGTCATTGCAATGGACAGGTAGCATCCAATCGGTATGCCTGCTTTTACAGCCCTCAGAACAGAGTGCATGCTAGGAGAGTGCGTAAGCTCTGGAGGTGGGTTGGATGCCAAAGCAGGGACCACCCAGGCTCCTTTAGGGTTCTGAGAATTGCCATGAAGCTTCAGCCTCAGCAGCAGCTGCCATGCCCACTGACTAAAGGATGCTTCAGGAGATACGCCCAAACGAAGGACACTTGCAAGGTAAGAGACCTGAAAGGAGATCGAAAGAGAGAGAATGATGTGTAATGCAGAAATAAGCATTAAAGACTTCAGCAGATGTGAGGCAAGTGTAAATGTGTCACCTGTTTGATTCCCTCTGATATGAGCCCACTGTATGGTTTGTCTGTAAGGTACTTCTGATAGGCTTCAGCCACCAGCAGTGCCACCTCATTGTGGAGAATTGAAGGCAGGAACAAAGAGCCATCCTACATAAGGAAACAAGGTTAGTGAAGGTTGGTAGTGACAAACTCATGAACGCACTGTCAGGAGTCTAAGACATCCTCTCTACCTGAGTGTTGAACCCCCAGTTCAGACCCTCAAGGATGACACAGGCCAGCCGGTTCTCTACAGCTGACAGAGGATGCTGAAGGAGCCACGCTCCAATCACGCATATTTCTTCTTGCTGCGGCTGCCAAAGACTCAGAGGTAGCTCTTTACACAAGTACAAAGCCACCTACACACACACGAAACATGCAAATAAAAACACACGAGTGTCACATGGATCAAATGCAACATTTGATGACTAAAAACTATGTACAGCTAAAACCTTTAATATGAAATCACAATACCAACCATTCCCACAGTCTGTATGGTGTCCCTCAGTCTCTCAAGGAGCACCGAGATAACATATGGGTGGGCTGCTGCTATAGCAGCCAGTAACTCCCTCCCCACCTTGGAGTAGGTTTCTCTGGTGGACACACTCACATAAGAGACCTGAAGCAAAAATGAGGAAATGGATGTCAGGTGGAGACAGTACAGATCCTAATCAGGGATGATGAATTGTGTTGTGTTACAAAGTTGATACTAGTTTCAGAAAAATTAGCCCCCCCTACCTGGTAAATCAGGAGAGTTATAGTGGTGATGAATTGTGAGTCAGAGCGCTGAGTGGGTGTCGCCATTTGTGCTAATGCAGTGAGGAGCGAGATGCCGTCAGAGCTGTTCACCTCACACAGCCACTGTTCAAAACTCGCCTGATGCTGTGGGTCTGTATCCGAGAGAAAAAATAAAATCACAATGACAACTCCAGACTAAGAAGACCGACATGATGTAACTTTAGATCCAGGAAAGAAGCACAATAGAAAATTAGTTTAACAAGTTTGTTCAAAGCTCAAATTGAATGTTTTTGGGATATTTTAAAAAGTTCCTTTTTAATATGATGATGAAACTGAGTGGACACTTCTGTGCATTAACATATTCAACAGGCAAGTTTTAAGGATGTGAAAGCTAAAATTTTGTGTATCTTATGTGTGTTTAATTGTACCTCTGAGAGCCTGAATGCAGGAGTATGTGTCACCAGCTGTGCTGAGTGTTTCTAGCCCTGCAGTCTCTGCGCTCTGCATAACATAAAGGATCTTCCAGAGCATGGAGCTGGACAAAGTCCCATATGGCATCTCAGACATAAACAACCAAATGCCCAGCCTGTGGAGGATGAACACACAAAATAAATATCAAATATCAAAGTCTGTAAAGTAAATTGCTCCCAGTTAAAATGGAAACTTGAGGCTAACTCCTCACCTTTTGTTTCTGAGTACATGTAAAACAGCTCGGAGGAAAAGATGATCATATTCTATCTGCAGTTTTTCCAAAGACAGAGAGTGTACTTGAGAGCTAGATCCAGCGGCATCAGTCACACTCACGTACTGGGCCCAGTGATCACTCACATAGCAAACTGTCATTCTGGGGGAGAGCAGAAAAGAAAAGCCAAACATAACATTTTATTAATGCATCCTCTGACTTTGTGATATGGCCTGAGAAGTGTCAGGACATAGAAGCTGCTTATGTGCTTGGCGAACTGACCGTATGATGTGCCCTATTCGTTTGACTAGCTGTCTGTATCGGGATCTGTTATAGGTTTGTAGGCCGAGAGCGAGAATTTCAATGAGCGAGGAAGCGAAAGCAAACACCCGCATCATCTTCTGACTGGAGCAGGCCTGGGGCTCATACACACCTGGGGACAGACGCACCTGTTAGTTCACACCGTGAGTCAAACAAACTAACAGACAGATGGGTCAACTGACTCTCTTACCCTGCTTGCTCATCCCAAGCATGTATGAGTAGAGCTGCTGGAAGGGGAACTGGGTAATCAATAAAATCAGATCTTCCTCACATAGTAGCAACCAGCTGGTTTCTGGGTCCTCATCCTAAACACAGAAGACAACAATGTCGTTAGGGGCCGACTTACTACATGTTGCGTGTATTTGCAATATGCTACGACTGGCATTTTTTAATTTTTGTTTTTTTGGCAAAATATAAAGCAGAAGCTACTTGCTTTTTTTTAACAGTACACAGTAATAACATGTTGAAAAATAATCACAAATGTGTTTTTTAAAATAATGTGACTTTTAAAAGCTTTGAAAACACCACAGTTCCTAGGCAACACATTAGTACTGGCAGCAGTTGTGGTTTTAAGCCAGCAGACTGATATTTAAATGGTCATAGGTGTTCATTTAGCACAATTTCTCTGTAGATCATTGATGTGACTCAAGATCAGAAGACAGACCAGAACATTTTGTTTTAAAAAGCACTCTCTACAAATTTACAATCTGTGACAGCTCTTCTTTACAAACAAGCAGACTGAAAATCTATTATCGCCTGCATCATAACTGGTGAAAGAAAACAAGAAAAAGAGACCCTATTTTCAGAGACTATAACATTTTGATACTTCTTAAAAACTTATTGGTTATTTCCAATAAACATAATAGAAAATGTATCTGATTTTAAGACCTGTTGCTTAGCAGGTCCTAAAATAAGATAAATACAACCTCAGATGACCCACTACACCATGTCATTGTTTATTTAACAAAACCAAAGCTAAAATGGAGAAGCAGTGTCTAAAAATATCAAGTAGACCCTCACTGCTTTCACAGGAATTGAAAGGGTAAATAGCAGTCAGGTGCTGCTAATCAAATGCACTTGATTAACTGATCATCGGCAAGTATGAGCACCTTTATAAAAACAGAAGTTCTGGCAGTTAGCTGGTCTGGAGCGTTCAGGTGTGTTAACACAATGTCAAGGAGGTAAGACGTCAGCATTGATTAAAAAAAAAAAAAGAAAAGAAAAAAGGACTTGTTTCTACTAATTAACCTGGGAAAAGAAATCCATTATTCAGTAAGAAAGTTCATGACAGTACAACGAGAAGACTGAACAGGCATGGAGTGTTCACGGAGGAAAGCGTTTCCTCTCTAAAAAAGAGCAGGATGGCTGAGGTTTGTAGAGCTACATCTGAACAAGAGTGCTAATTTTAAGACCTGCTGACTTCCTGTAATTTTTTTTGTGTGTTCTGATACATAAAACCTTAAAAATAAAAGAGGATGAAGTTTCTTTCTCTTATTTTGTAAGCATGTATGCACCAAAACTGGCCACATTTCACCTAGAGGGCACCAAGGAACCATCTACGGGGCAGACAATAGTCAGTGAGGAGTTAATGTACCTACATTTATTTACAGCTGCTTCTGAATGATATTTTATATAATAATAATAATTTTATTTTCACAAATAAGCTAACAATACTGCATGAGAAGTTCAATTGAAAAAAACTTTTTTTAAAATTTAAAACTATTTTCTTTTTATTGCCATGTCATGTTTACAATTTCTATGGTACAAATGTACATCTGAAATGGTTAACTTGCACCTCGTACTTTAAATGATTCACTGTTGTTGTTTATTGCAAAAAGAAGTGAACTGTGCCTCTTTCTTCAAAATGAAATTGTTACATTAATAAACTTACCTCCTCTCCACCTTCATCCACTAAGGTCCAGTTGCCAGATTCTTGTCCCAAAGCACCTGAGCTCTGGCTCTCACACGGCTTCATGTGGCCCAGGAACTCTGCACGATGTCTGAGTCAAAACAAGCAAAAAAAAAAGCTACACATTCTGAGATCTTAGACTGTTGGCCCTTAAAAAGATGACCTGGATTCTCATGGAAGCCAAAAGCATAATTTGCAGTGTATAGCTCACAGTCAGTGGGTGAAAAGAAGAAACTCATGTAGAGACTTGCATTTTTACCTGGCAGGTGACATTAAAATGGCCAGAGCTTGCATAAATTGCTGAACTCCAGAGGTGTTCCCCCAAACTTGGATCTGGGTAAGATAATAAAGAAGAACTCTACTCCTCTGTATGTATAGCAATTGACGTGATAAAATGATAAATGACAGGCGTGTGTTCCTAACTAACCTGAAGGAAGTGTGCAGCCCACTTTCCCACCCCAGCAGGACAGCACAGAAGATGGCACAGGAGGTACAGGTGCTCCCCTGACCCTCCAACATGCAGCAGGACGGCGACCTGGAGAATAGACCAGGAACACATGAAGGATTGCAACATCAAATTGCCTTGACCACTGGGGCAGTAAGTTTGAAAAATGGTTTGGGGTTTGTGTGTATACCAATCTCTCAAGCCAGTGATGGATGTCTGACTGGAACTGTGTGTCATCAAGGACTCTTCGTGTGAAACTAAACAGGACGCTGATGGCCTCTTTCAGAGGTTGGAGAGAACACGGCTGTGTTTGGCCATCTAACTGAAAATCTGAGACAGCAACAGACAAAACTGATGTAACACATACATTTTACACTAGTAATATCAGAAGTACAGGTAAAATAATTCTTCCCACCTTTTATAAGACTGTACAGGTATGATTCCACCTGCAGACGTGACAGCAGAGCGGTGTACGCATGCAGCACGACCTTTTGATGGAGCAGCTCACTGCAAGCTTCAAACAGTCTTCTCAGCTCAGCCTGCACACTCTCACTAAACTCTGCTTGCTGGAAGCGGTGATATCCACATACCTTTGTCTGATCTGCACACACACCCTGTAGGATAGAAATTATAAGTGCGAATGCAATAGTGGGACATTTGATCTTTCTGTACTATAGATGTTTTGTAAAACACACCTGAAGTGTGAGCTGTTCATCTCTGAAGCTCCACAGACGATTCTGTGTGCTTTTGCACTCAGATGACTGTGTGTGAAGCTGTGTGTGCGACTGGGTCAGCTGTCTGCGGCAGCGCCAGTAGTTCTGCAACAGTTCAGTCAGTTCGTGTTTCTCCTGCCGCGCCAGAGCACAAAACTGTGCTGCACAAACCTCAACCCCCTCCAGCCATGCTCGCAACCCTCCGCCTGGCTCCCAAACACTCAGCTGCTCCAGTGAGAACGGCTACAGAGCAAAAAGATGAAATAATACAGTAATACAGACCATTTTATTGTAAATAAAACTTAGCATTAGCAATAAATTTGATCTCATGGTACATTAGATCACCTGAACCTCTAAAGCTGTTTTGGGTAATTCTGGGTAGAGTTTGCTCCGAGAAAGGTCGGCCACGGACTCCAAAGGCCGCAAACTTGGAGGAGAAGATTCCTGCTCAGGAAGCGCCAAAACTGCAGGTTCCTTTCCACATGTTTCCACAGCTTCCCCACAGAACTGTATCACTGAAGCTTCTTCTAGTGTAGGAAGAGACGGATACAGTGCTGGGGCACTTGGGACATTTGAAGCTTCAAACTGAGTTAAAACACACAGCTGATTCCATGACTGTTCATCCTTTTCAAGCTCAGTGGTTTGTGGCACAATTTTAAGCCCAGCCCCCTGAGCTTCCTGCACATCAGCCTCCTCTTCCTCCTTTTTGGACTCTTGCGCTGTGACCTGTGATGTCACTGTTGAGGAGTTCAGACTTGGCTGTAGAGTCTTACTCAGCAATGATGCTGTGTTTTCTGCCTGTTGCTTCTCAGAGGGCAGGTCTGATGACTGTGCTGTGGCTTCAGGACTCTGAACAGTGTCTAGCTTATTCTCCTCCTCCTCCTTTTCCTGATAGGGCAGACTCAGGGGGATCTCAGTGAAGTCAGAAGTGGAGGCCTCAGGTACAGCTGAGGGAGCTGGGGCTCTTTTGTCTTCCTCTGCCTGCTTCTGCTTCCTGACCAGCTGTGTGCAAAAAAAAAAAGAAAAAGAAAAAAAAATCAACAATGACGCATCAATTTCTCCTTGGAGGACAACCAAGCTTGTGTAACAGCTTTTTACATGTGACCATAGTCATGTGAGTACAGAACAAACACTGTTATGAATGTGCCAAAAAATAATCTGCATTTGTAATCATGGATATTTTTGTTGTTTGGATCATGGTGGTATGTTAAATTTATGTGTTTTGCAAGTCATTTGATTTATTATCAATCTCTAAAGAATAAAAGTACAGGCTGAAAGAAAAAAAAGAAAAAGGAAAAACAAAGTGCCTTCACAACAGCTTCAACTTGCATTGGTACACGCTCCAAGTCTCTGAGAGGATCAAGCAGGGATCAAGCTGTTTTTTCATAGGATAGCTACCCGTGTGGTGTTTTGGTGACTGGGGCAGAGTGTCTAATATTTCAGTTTTCAGTTTAAAATCTCCCAACAAGGTTTAACAGGGATGAGACCTGGACACTGCAAAAAACCACAGCATATGACTCGCATCATTTACAAAAAAATCAAACCAATTTACTGAACCTCTCTGGTTCCATGGATGGGGTTACTATACTTACTGACTATAACTGATAGTTCCTCTTTGCTTTGTGATTTGTTTTACCCTCAGATGGCAGGAAATTGCATGTTCAGCAACAACCCAGGAACCACCAAAACTCACGTGGCTCTGCCATGAATGGGAAAGTGTTAGAACACTAGTGTCACTGTCCACAGTGAAGTGAGTTTTACATTGTCATTGCGAGGGTGTTGTCCAAGAAAGAAGCTCCTGTTCTAAAATCGACACCTTCAAGATCAACTGAAATTTGTAGCTGCCTACATGAAGAGGCCAAATGCTCTCTGGTTTTAAAGTAACATGACAAGAGGTATGTTTGGAGAAGTCAAGGTGAAGCTTTCGACCTGAAGAACACTGTATCAACTGTCAAGTCTTGTGGAGGTAGCATCATGCTCTGGGGCTGTTTTGCTGCCAGTGGTACTGGTACATTGCACAAAGTGGATGGAATAATGAGGGAGGACCACTTCAAAATACTTCAACTTCATCTCAAATCGACAGCTAGATGGCTGAAACTTGGACAATGCTGGGTGTTCCAAATGGACAATGATCCCAAATACACATCCAAATTTGTTTTAGAATGGATAAAGCAGGTTAATATTAAGCTTCTGGAATTGGCTCCCGAGTCCCGAAAGCCCCAAACTTGACCTTACTGAAAATTTGTGGACTAAGCTTAAAAGAACAGGAAACTAGGTAACTTAAATGAACTCTACCAATTCTGCCAAGAAGAGTGGTCAAATATTCAGCCAGAATTATCCCCGAATCTTTGTTGATAGGCACAAAAAGTGTCTGGTAGAGGTGTAATTTGCTAATATTATTTGGATATGTAAGAGCCTGTATGTAAAATTTCAACATTCTGTGGATTAGTGAAAATCGAAAATAAATTCAAGTGTGTGTACCTAATTCTTGATTTTTTCTAAACTCATTTAAGATGTATTCTGTACAATCATCAAACCTGAAAAAGAACAGTTCGAAAAAACAAAAAACAAACATTAAAAGCTCAAAACTACAATGACAATCATGCCCATGATGAGTGATTATAAACTGTCAAGGGAAAGCAGCAGATCCCCTCTCTAGATGGTTCACGGGTTCAATACTTTCATTCTTGTCACCTGTCTGTATCGAAGTGGATACCTGCAACTGTCCCTATATGTGAAGAGAAATGTATTTTACTGGGATGTTCACTCTGTTTGGGACGTTTATACTTTGAAGGCCCTTCATTCCCTCGTGAAAAGAGAAGAAGGTAAACAATACCTGTAAGGTACTTGGTTTAATCACCTGAGATTTTCCGCTGGCCTTTGCTTTGTTCTTCTTTGGTCTCACAGCCTCCATTTTTAGTGTCTGTTCGTGTCCGCATCAGCTGTTTTTAGAGCTCAGATCACTCTCACAAACAGCTGACTGAGGAGTTTCCTGGTGGAAATGATGCCGATCACCTGAAAACCGCTGATCAGCTGATCAGTCATTATAGGTGATCTAAATATACCAAAAACAACAGGCGACCATTAGCTGGAACAGACAGCGAGGTATTTCCTGTGATAAGCACCCCGTGGCTAGTTGTGCTGACAAGATAAACACAGTCACTGACTGTAAACAAAACACACTTTTATATTCCGTTGACAGGATTCATCTGCGGAGAATATCAACATTAGCAGGCCACCTCGCGTGAACAAAATATTCAGACAGCACATTTTGGGGAAAACGAAACCATGAAGCCCCACGGAGGTACAGTTGGTGACACTGTACGAAGGCTAAGCTACGCTAACGCCGAGCCACTCGCCCGTTAGGCGGTGTTTCTATTGAGTTGTTTATTTACCAGCGGCTCTCGGTTTTCCGTGCTGCTGCTCACATAATAAGAAATCAAATTTCCACTCGTCCCAGAGAGTGAGACGCAGTGACAACCACGTCCGCTGCCAGGCTGCTGTTTGTTTTGTTTGTTCCAGGAACTCCTCGATCAAAATCTCTGATCACGTGACTGCTCCACCTCTCTACGGAGTAGCAGATAGGCCAAACCTAATAGGCAAAGACGATTTTCTGTCAAATGTTCATACTTTAGTGACGGGTGTCAAACTCATTTTACATCGTGGCCTGACCAGTGAAACTCCCCTTTCTGTCAGTGTAAAGAAGTTACATATTTAACTGTTTTTCTACACGATAAAGAAAAATCTGCTGTGACAAACAAAGAATCGTGTCAGCACGACTCTTTGGACTTCAACTGTAAGAAACTGTAAGACACTGCGCCAAATGGCTTTAAACTACATGCAGACATTTATGAATCGCTCCTGTTCAAAGACACCTTGTATATTTTAGTTTATTTTAATAAGTAATAATAAGTAATATTCATACTACTGCAATGTAAATTGAGTCTTTTCAAGGCAGCAAATGTTTATTAAGTGTTTTCCTAAAAGCCTTATTGTTATGCATTTACTACTAGGGACAACACGTGAGGTTTAAGGTATGGACAAGTGTAAAACCTTTAGCCCTCCACAATGGAAAATGGCTAAAAATAAAAACGGGTATCATTGTATCCAGCTCTGATTTTTTTAAATTCTGCACTCAGCTTTGCAGTCTCCGATATCATTGAAATACAGCCAGTTGCTGATTATTTTACGTTTTTGCTAGAGATAGGCAGATCGATCCAGATATCGATAAAAGATACCAATGCTGGTATTGGTATCAGATCTGTATTATCGTAATAGAATCGATACTCAATCCTTTAAGTTCGGCATGTAGCCCACTTAATTGTGTTAAATAGATCATTTTTTAGGAAATAAATAAATATACCTCAAACATGCACTATGAAAAATATCTGAAAGTGAGTGTCATGTCTATTTTTATTTATGTCCTATAACACATTTAAACTACAGAAGAGGACCCAAACTGCTTTATAAGCAATCTAAGGAACTTGGGAAGAAAAGCGACTGGACTTCTTTAAGTTTATTGAAGATATTTCATCTCTTGTCCAAGAAGCTTCTTTAATCCTAAGAGCGGTTGGTGAAGAGTCCCAGATTTTTAAGCCTTATTGGGAGTGTCCCTAGGAGGGTCATTGACCCATTATTGATCATCAGCCTAATCATAAATCATAAACATTCACATTCCAGGTCTCAATAAACCCAGTTTCAAAATATATGAAAAGCTGAGGGGTGTGTTTTGTTGTGTTAACTAATTGTTCACAGATTTAGTTGTAGTTAAAATCAGAATTTGCAAATTCATCATGATTTATCTCATAAATCATTACACAGCACTCTTCCCTACATAAACTGCCTTTAAGTTAAAAGTATCAGTATCAGTATTGGTATTGGCAATACTGGCCCTCTATTTATTTGGTATCATAAATACCTAAATTTACAGTATCGCACACCACTGGTCTTCGCTCATTTTTTCACCTTTTCCCAACACCCTTGCATTTAAATCCAACTTCGGTCTCCTTGTGTACCTGGCCTATACGACTGAACATCAGTCCCTATTCCTTGTTTCGCATAATGGTATGATGACAGTCTGTCTTTGCATGGTGTGCCTATCAATATAAAGTCTCACCCCTGCCTGCTCCTGCATACTGACGGGCCATTGATAATTGACATAAGAAATTCTCTGGCCGCTGGCTGTACGTGTGACACTCCTGCCTTAGATAATTATTTTCACTCACTACAAAGTCATAAATGTCTTTATCTGCAAGTTAGTGGAATCACTGCATAATTTCCTCCATCAACATACTTAAAATCTAAAATTTGACTAATGCACTATGACATAATCAAATTATCACAGTCTGAAATGACACATCGGATATTTAAAACAAACAAACAAAAAAGTCACAGGTTACGAGGGCAGAAAAAAACATTCATTTTGAAATGTACTTTTAAAATGACGAAATTAACGTTTCCCCTGAACTATGCATTTGCTATGTGTCCTTTATCAATGTAAAACAATCAAATAACATGTAATAGGTCAGGATCTTTCACTGTTCTTAAAAAAAACTGACACATTACATGGCAGCCTAGACATGCAGGGAGGAGTGAAGCAGGGAGAACAAGTTTACATTCAGTCATGTGAAAAAGAGTGTCTAAGCAGTCTTTGATTTCCCGTGAAAAACTAAGGACACCCTGACTGCTTCCATAGGAACTAAAAGGGTGAGCGGCAGCCAGGTGCTGTTAATCAAATGCATTTGATTAACTGACAAACAGAAAGACTCCACTGGCCTCAGTATGTTCAGTGTTACAATTAAAGAAAGACAGAAAGAGTATAAGTTGTTTGGAAAGTTTGCCAGGGGAAAGCCTATTCTGTCTAAAAAGAACATGACAGCACAGCTTAGGTTTGCAAAGTTGCATCAGAACAAATGACAAATCTTCTTGAGAGATGAGTCCAAGGTGGAGCTATTTGTTCATAATGCGCAGCACTACATTTGGCAAAGCCCAAACGCAGCATATCAGCACAAACACAACTGTCACCACAGTGGTGGAAGGGTGATAGTTTAAGCTTGTTTTGCAGTCACAGGACCTAGGCACCTTGCAGTCCCTGAGTCCACCATGAGCTCTAAAACTTTGATCAAATTGTGTCACGTGCCAGGACAATGATTCCAAGTACAACAGCAAATCTACAACAGAATAGCTGAAAAAGGAATGAATCAATGTGTTTAGTGGCCGAGTCAAAGTCCAGACCTAAACCTGATTGAAATACTGCAGGTGGACTTCAAGAGAGCTGTGGATAACAAATGATAACAAACCTAAATGAACTAAAGCAAAGTTGTAAAAAAAAGACTGATAAAGTCAAGTTACTGCTGCTAGAGGTGCTTTAGGTAGGACTGCATAGAGTGCTATGAAAATGCTCTTTTTTGTGACTGTGCATGCTACATTGCTACAAGAATGTGCATAAATAAAATGTAGGACAGTGACAGAGTGCTCTTCATAAAACAAACAAAAAACCCCAAATAAAAAACAGGTCCACATTAAAAATGTAATTAAGTTTTCTACTATTTAATCTAAATCACTTGAATGCTACATTTATTGTTGTTAAAGCTGCTTATACATTACAGTGAGCCATACATTTATAGTCACAAACTAAACTGTATGTTAATAATGGTTGGGCATCATAATAACACTTCGACCCAATTTTGTAAAACCTCTTTTTAAACTCTCAGTCATGCTGACAAAAAACATTCTAGTTGCCTTCTGTGTAGCAAATGTAGATGTAGAAGAATTTTTTAGCTGCATAGGCAAAGAATACCCTCACTAACTTCTCATGTGTAAAATATGACAGAAAAGAGCTTCATGGTTAATCCTAGTGGGCCTTTAGGAGGTATAGAGTTAAATGGCAATATGTTTTGCCCATCCTCTACTCTCTGATTCAGTTTATTCAAAGTCATCTAAAGGCTCAAATGTTTGCTCTGAGCATGGTGAAGGACTATCAGAGAGTCCAGAGGCTTCACAGACTGTTTGCTGTGTGTTTTTATGGACCGGTGGCAAATGGCTTAAGGGTGGGGCTCGCTGGGCTTCTGTTTCCTGGCTGTAAAATGTGTCTAAAGGCAGGTGCTCTTGCTTGTATTTGCGACTCAGCGATTGGCTGAAGACCTCAGGTGTGTGGTGAATGTATGCTTGGCTGAGAGCCAAGCTAAGGATCTCTGTCTTTTCCTTGTAGAAGCGCAGCTCTACGCCTCGACGCCGGGCCAACACAAGCTCCCTCTGCACCACCTGCAACTCAGCTCCGATGAGACCCGGTGATCTCTGCTCCCGTCCGAGCCAATCCAGAGCCATATTGCTGCGCACGTACTCATCAAGTCCTCGCTGAGAGTAATATCTAATCACACTCTGAGATGGAGGAGAGAAAATAGGCCATCATCACTTCATTGCTACGGAGATGCTGACACTTAATCAAGCAGGACCCATACCTGTCGAGAGCACTGTCTTTCCCTCAGAGCTTTCAGAGTCCCGTTCCAGTGCAACAACTGGAAAATTGTCATCATCTCCTACAGAAAGATGAGGTTGAGAAAGAAACACAGTCAGAAAGGAAAGTTTAATGCAACCAGATTAGCGTTGTAAGTTTGACAAAGACAAAAATATGAATATGTAAGTGGTTGGTTTGACAAAACTATCACAAATCCTCAAGCACAAGGTATGTTTCACCTCGATTTATAAAACACCAACTGGGTGAACAGCTGCCATGTGTTGGGAAACTAGTGACATTACTGTTAAACAGAGAGTCCATACATAAACTTAAACCAACACAATTAGACGCAGATGGAAAGTTGTTTCAGGTTGACATCCGTGTTGTACCTGCTGCTCTCTTTACAATTCTGTTGCACTACAAAACCATTTGACACCTCCTGCATTAACTGCAATTATAAACTATACATTCTAGTGACAGCTGCAAAGCTTATACTCAATGCTGCGTGCAGACCTGTGCACAAGTGTGACTACATTTCAGTCCATGTGCATGTGGATAGTGTGTGTATTACTTGGACACAATCCATCTCTATGAGTTGAGTTTTAGCAAGAATGATAATGACCCCATTTCCTTCTACTAATAACCCCTCTGTCTGCAGGCATGTGCTTATTTATACAAAAGGTAGAAATATTAGGTGTTTAATAACACATGTCTCTGCCAGGGTCTGAGAGATATGTAAGAGCAGACCAGAGGGGTAAACGATTCCATGGAAGGGCAGAATTGCCACCCTGTGGGTAGCGTTGTTTTTAAAATGTTTTCCTTATAATCGACTGTTGATACTTAAATTGTGGGTGTTATTATAAACACTCTATTTATAGTGCAAAGTAGCACTTTACATTGTAAGTGTAATGCTTGGGATCTTTCAGTCTATCTAGTCATGAAGCCATATTTATGTAAAGCAAAGAAATGAATGTTTCTTTGTTCTTTACCTGGAACTCCAGCATGCTCCTTCCAATGTAGGAGTGAAGCAGCAAACTGTAGGTTCCTATACTGGTACCCGAATCACATGCATCTTCTACAGAAACCTTTAAACGCATCACAAAGCCTGTTAATACTGAGACATACAAGTTGTAATAATGTGTGTTTGAACTAGCTTACACATACAGCACTGTCTCTGGCCGCCTGACACAAACTATGAGCGATGAACTCAGGGTCAATGCGTCGACATGGCAACTCATTCACAAGTGAGTTCATCAGAGCCACACGAGCCGCGTCCCTCCGAGCTTCTGCTTGAGTTTCACACACCTGAGTATGAGCAGAAAACCAGCAAAGTGCGTCAAAAGGAGTGTGCGGGCCTCAGGCTGCGTCCACATGTCCATAAATGGGCACCCAGTCTTTTATTTTTTTGATAATTTTGCACTTGACTGCAGCTAATCATGGGATCTGAACTCACATCACTATTGAGATTAGGAATTCACAGATACCCAATCATATGCTGCCTCTGAGCTGGGGGCTGCTGTCTGGATCACAATGAGCCCATTGAGAAGCATCATGAGATTTAAACTGAACAACATCATTTTAAAACGACTTTTAAATTCAGTGTGACAATGTGAAATCTGATTCTATAACACTTCTATAAAACCAAAAGAATAACATTTTGTATAAAAGCTTGCTATGGCTTTTATTTGCTGGTAATTTTGTTGAATTGAATTTTGTAATATTATTAAAAAGTGAAACAAGTGATAATGTAGCACAAGTTAATACTGGTTATTACTATTACTTGCTCTAATTCTGTTATTTATGTACTCAACCTTTAGCATATAGTGATATATTTCCTGTAGGGCTTTAAGGATAACAGCTGTTTATTCATATAAGCACATTAGATGAAAGTGTCGTTAGAGCACTGTTGATGTCAAACACACCTTATAGTTACCAAAACAGCTTCCTCCAGGAAGCGTGACATAGCAGACGTACGGAGGTCCAGGAGAAGGTGCAGATTCGTACAACAGCAGGCTCTCTGTCTGGCCAGCTCCCTTCCCACCAAAACCATCCGAGTCACTGGAGGAACCATTCAGCTGCTTCTGCTCCCAGAAGTTATGAAGAATGGCCACCACGTTTACTGCACATACATGCATGTCAGCATGAAGATTGAAAATGTTTGTGAAAGGCCACTGTTAGGAATTCTTGAGTTTGTATCAAGGAGATGTTATTCATCTGTCTGGGGTTCCTTTATATCATTCTGCTAACTCTCCTGTGTCATCACACTTGCTGAGCAGAAATTTTGACTTAAAATAGAAATCAGACATCTGTGTTTATCTGCATACCCAGACAGCTTATATTAAAGTAGGCTCGGGAACTGAAGGGAAGCACCTCACCACTTGACAATATCAGCATTTCCGAACACTTTTGTGCTCACTCTGACCCAGAAATGGGTTTAAATGTTCCCAGAGTCCTTTACTTCATGGCAGGAAAGTCACTTTAGGGCCATTTATGGCAACAGGGAGAACTTAACTCGCATTTATTTGAGCTTTAGAGGAACTGTAACAAAGTAAAACAATGAAACACTCCCCTGACTTTCTTTTAATGTGATGCATTATGTCCTTGCTAGTGGTAAAAACCACTGTTAAGCAGTAAGACTTGTAGCTGTGCCCTAAGATCTTTGCTGTTGAAACTAACCTGTAAGTTTGTCACAAAGTTTCTTGCCTACTCACAGTCTTTGGGGCCGGCGCCAGTCTCAGTTTGTGATAAGTATGACATGATGCTCTCCTCCACTTTCACGTCACTCATTTTCTCTCAGCATTTAGTTCCTGCTGCCTCAAACACGTTCAGACCATTCTCTTATTAAAATGATCCACCAAAACAGCACGTCTGACTCCGAGTAGCTAAGTAGAGTAGTAACTGAGTAGCCACCACCGTCACCATGGCTCAAAATGAGAAGGAACCTCCACTCCCCTTTCTCCACCTCCCCAAATCCCCCTCCTCCTCGTCTGTTTGACCATCTCGCCAGGGCTTCTCTTTTGAAGCAGACCACCTTTGTCACCCTCTCTGCCAATTAGCTCAGAGGGCCCCTCGGTCCTCTTGTACATGCACACACACAGAGGTGCAGAGCTGGAATGCTGAGCCCCTCCTCTGGGACTGTGCAGCTGCCTAATCCTTGAGCACAGTCGGACGGTTTAAACTCGACCTAGCAGCCAAGTTGAAACCACAATTTTTTATAATGAAAAAAACAGAAGAGGAAATTATGTGAAGAGGTCCAGCTTAAAAATAAAAAAATGCCCGTTCTCAGCATTACAGCGAAAATTTTACCCAGGCCTTTCTTGGATATGTGGGGGGTGGGATATTTCTGACTTCACACGCAAATTTGGGCCCACTGAGCTTCACTCACTCTGTTCACTATGAAAGGCCATTGTTCATGTGTGAATTCAGACGCTCTCTGAAAGCCTCCTACGCATAAATTAACTGAATTTGAAGAAAACATGTTTCGTTTTCTTCCTTCGGACTGCCTCAATATGTAGCCCATCCATTTCCGTCACCCTTTCATGATTAATGCGTTGGTGTGTGCTCTCTATGAATGTGCACCATTTGAATTTTAAATCCCTGTCCACGTTAGTCACTTTGTAAGCAGCACATCCAGACTGAGCATGAGCCTTTGAGTCTGTAACAGGAAGCTAATTAACATTGTTCAATCTGCTGTAGAGCTCATGTAGGTATCAGCACACACACAAAAAATGCAGCACTAACACAATGATAAATAACAAGTGTTTTGTGAAAACAAGTGCCTTTATTTAATAAGAAAAACACTTCCATAGTTTAATCATACTGTTTTGCTATATTAGGCAGTCCATATTTGTGTATGCAAGCAACAAAATTTTACTTAAGTTCAAAAAGAAAACCAAGAGATTTTATGAGAACAGCATCCAAAACTGTTTTCACTTTATGTGACCTCCACTTTGATTTCTCTGTGATGATTCAAATAAGCTGAGTTTTTGAATAAATACACAGTATTTATTAATTGTGTTTACAACAGACAAAAAAATTAAAAAAGCCAAAAAAAAAAAAAAAAAAAAAGAAAAAAGAAAAAAAAAAAGAAAAAAAAAAGGGTGTTAACATGAATTTCATCAATGCTGTTCTCTTTATCCCCAGAATTCGCTGGTCTCCATGCTAGACTTGATGTTATTTTGGTTTTCCCTCCTGGATTTGGTTTCCAAGTTGGCCTCACCCTTCTGTAGACGTCTCCTCTGCGCCGCCTTCTGCTGTTTGGTGAGCTGCCTCCGCACCTTCTGACGGATTACCTCCTGCAGGACACACGATAACAACAACAGGTCATAACAGATGAATATACTCACCTCCTGTCTCTGAAAGTCAGACACAACACTGTGCTGGCATGTTGTTTCTGTGTTAATTCACCTTCTTACAAACTGAAGCTCTTTAGCAACACCTACGGGACATTTTAAGATTTTCCCCAAAACTGTATAATGTGTCTGCTGCAGCATTGGCTGAAACTTCCAAATAATGAAGATATCAAATCTGTCACCATGTTTCTGGTTACTGGGTAGATTAACAGAGTGTCCCTGTCAACCAGATATATCAACAGTGTAAATCTATGTTATACTTACTGGTGGTATGGTAGAGCAGCTCCCTGTGCTTCCCATCGTGGCCTCACTGTCTGTCCTTTTCCTCCTGTGCTCTACAATTTGTAGAAGACTATCTGCATCTCTGCAGGGAGATAAAAATTTCATGATAGCAAAGCACATAAATGTACTGTAATGTAATGTACATACTTCATTAAACCAGGTTAATTTGACACAAATTAGCATAAATTTTGATTCATTGTCTCTATAATTCACTAACAATTCAGAAAAAAAAATTCTGGCTTGTCTCAATAATAGTTTGCCAAACAATCCTATTAAAGCCTCAGATCCACGGGATAAGAGACTGCTTTGGTTACTAGGGAAAAACGTATATTCTCTGACAGGTTGCCGAGTAGTTGTTGCCTGTCGTTAGGCTGCTTTGCTGCACCAGAAAGAAACCTTTTAACTGCTCTGATCGCTAGCAGGTTGCTGCAGTTGCCTGTAGTTTGCATGGAAGACACGGACTCAAACACTCACCATTTACTCTGAGCTGTACTGAAACTTGAAAAAGCATGGGACAAACCAAAAACGAATGCACAGCTTCAAGGTTTACGATGCAGATTACTGTTACCACCAACACGTTTCAAAAGGAAAATGTTCCATTAGTCTTACATAGTTTCACTACCGTAGTTTGACTGTTTGCAGAAAACTTGGCATCTTTTGTCTAGAGTACTTGTAAATGTAGCAGTGACCAAAGCAATAACAAGAAGGTTTCAGTGCAGTACTATACCTCTTTACAACCGATTTCACACTAGTGAGTGCCAGCAAACACTTGCTGACCGATTGCAGAAAACACCCTTTTCCCTAGTAAGTGGCAGCTGCCAGAGGATCACAGACAAGTCTCTAGCCCTGAGTCAATAGGGTTTAGCAACTGATTTTAGATTACCAGCAACCCCCACAACTACTTGTTAACCTGTCAGGTACAACAAAATTTACTAACCAGTGGTTGCCAGAAGGTCTGTGACTGGTCTTTAGACTGCTATGATTGGGGCTTTATTAACCAGCTGCAGAGTTATTTGAACATTACAAAACACAAATGATCACATAAAAGGACATACCACACTGATGAGCTAAGCAGTTCATCAGCAGTTGTCTTATATTTCCCATATGTCGTTTTCCTGCAGTACCATTTATCTAATAGTGGCACATAATCATCAAAGAATAATCTTAATTTTGGGGGTTTTATTGTGTTGGCTATCCACTGTTTTTACCTGAAAGGTTTAAACTCCTTGTTGGAGGCAGAAAGATCTGCCAGCGCTGGGAACTCATCCTCTGCTTCCTCCAATTCTTCATCTAACTGCTTCTCTGTTTCTTCATCACCTGGAGGCGAAGATGCAGTCTCAGTCTCTTGATCCTCTTGAACGTTGTTCTTACTCTTTTCACCGTCCTGATCTTGTGTCTCTGCAGGTGTTTCGCTGATTCGTAATCCCTCCAGTTCCAGCATTGCATGTTTATATTCCTCCATGTCCACAGCCTCCTCTCTTTCCTCATCTGTTGCCTCTTTGGCATCCTCGTCGTCATTGTCATCGTCGTCCTCCTCCTCATTGTCCTCAGGTCCAGCTGGGTGTAGCAATGCACCATCTCGCTCCATGTCTTTCGTAAAGCCACTGGCTGAGACTTCAACATCTAGAGAATATGACCGCCTTTGGAAAGAAACAGGAGATCATGTTAGAACTGCTTTTCAGTTCGCCTTTCAGAGTCTGACCTCCACATTTACCATTTAAAATGTAATTCAGTTCCCTGTATTCATACATGTTTGTTATGTTTTGACTAAAATAAAGTACAAGCAGTTACCTGATGTCTTTGAAAGTTGGAAAGAGCTCGCTTTCATAATTGAATCGCTTTGCAAAGAAGTCGCGGATACATTTGACGTCTCGATCAAAGTACCTACAAAAAGGAGTCGTAAAAGTGGACAATTATAAGTTGTATGCTTTGATATTTTTAACTGCCAACTTTAAAACTCAAGCAAATAAACCCACCATTCAGCATTGGGGTGTGATGTAGACACCATCTGAGGGAAGTCAATCATTGTTATGTGGTCCTGGTCATCCAACATGAGGTTGAACTCGTTAAAATCTCCATGAATCAGGCCATGATTGGCCAGTTTGACTATGAGGTCCATGAACTCACTGTACAGGGCTGATGGATCCTGTAATTCATGAACCTGACACCTAGCAGAGTGAGACAATGCACACAAATTATGGAAGAAAACCCCCCCAGTAGGAACAGTACTTTATTTCTATTTTAATATACAAATAAAAAGAGGAAATCAATGGCTTGTTAACATACAGTGGATATCCATTGATGAGCTCCATCACTACAGTATGTCTGTTATAATCCACAGGTTTGGGAACTGGAAAGCCTCGATCGTACAATGCCTGGGATTAAAGAGGAGACAGACATTAAAATCCTCCAACAAAACAGTTTTTTCTATCACACTTGTAAGTGGTCCAGAACAGACTCTCACTCATTTGGTTCATTACCTTCATGTAGGCAAACTCCTTCATGGCAGAGAGGCGGGAGAGATAGAGCCAGGACATGTTCTTCCGATGTTTGTGGTAATCTCTCTTGTTCTTCAGATTCCTGAAAGATGTACGCCCCAACCTGTGCAGCTTCAGAGCATACTGCTCTCCGCTTGGACTCGCCACAATATATATATCTACATGCAAGGTGAACAGAAAGAAAGAAATATTTATATAAACATGAGCACATGAAAGATTGACGGTAAAAGCCTGAAAACCTGAAAGAAAACACATTATGATTATAAATTTAAAAAACAAAACACTTACCCGACTCTTTGCCAACACCCATTTGGTTGCCAACAGAAATGATTATTTCTCTGGCGCACAAAGTCTTTAAGGCCAAGTAGTCATATCCTCCATAATTCAACTTGTAACCCTGGACAGCTGAGATCAACACACGCCATCATGTTAGAAAGCTAATCACTTACATCATAACTTCTGAGACAAAGCTAGTTTTTTGTAAGTTTTCTTACTCTTGGTGCGCTCATAGACCACGAGCTTGTGTTTCACAAGCTCTCTGAGGATCTTGTTGCAGCCACCGTGCCTGAGGCTTGCAATGGAAGACAGAAGACTTACTGGAACAATCTCATGGTTTTTCATCCCCATCTCAACCTGCGTGAAAAATTATCATTATTGTCATCAAAATTATCATCACCAGTGAGCTAACAGATTAAATTACAAGCTTATCTGCGTTGTAATGTATCTTTCAGGAAAAACAGCCTTTGCTCATTCTTTCTGTCTATGTCCTTAAAATTTGCATGTTAAATTCTTCTTCCAGTTACTTCCTTCAGGGGTCACCACAACAGATCATATGCCTCCATCTCACCCTATTCCTAGCATCCTCCATTGACACACCAATCTTTGCTTGTCCTTCTTCACTAGATCCATACTCTGTGGTCATCTTCTTTACCTCCTGGCTGGCCACTCCATATTCAACATCCTTCGCTCAATATATCTATTAGCCCTCTGCACATGTATCAAGTTTGCCTCACTACCACCACCAAACTGCTCAGCCTGAGCTGTCCCTTTGATGTACTTATTTCTAATCCTGTCCTTCCTGGTCACTCCCAACAACAATCTTAGTATCTTCAGGTATGCCACCTCCAGCTCAGCTTCCTGTCTGTTTTTAGTGCCACTATCTCCAAATCATACATTATAGCAGGTCTTACTGTAAACCTCCCCTTTCCCTTAACCTGGAGAGCTGTTCCCACCATTTTGCTTCTACTCACATTCATTCCTTGTCCTATACCTCTACCTCTCCCTCTCCAGACTCTCTTCCACCTGCTCCCTACTTTCACTACAGAGTTCATAATATCATCTGCAGACGTCATAGGTCACGATGATCCATAGATCAATGAAGGAGGGCATGCAGCAAAACCCAGGACCCTAATTTTGTGCCTAAAAGACTGAAAACAAACACTAATTATAGAAGAAAGCTGCTTTAATGGTCTAACACATATCACAAGGAATATATTAGCCTCAATGACAGACAAATCCCTATAGGGTAACTGAAGGGCTGCAGCAGCAATTTCACATTACAGATATGAGGTAGATAAAGCAAGGATTAATACATATGCAGATGAAGCGACTCTTCAGAGCTAGTGTGCACAGGACAAGTACGTATGCTTGGCAACCAATGTCGCCAGTGGTTTGTTTGTTACTAATGACAGATCCCAAACTCAGAATATTTCTACCACTGACACTCATATTTTGAAATTAATTGTTTTAAATATGCGTCTTGTGAATCCACCATCAGTCACTAAACCACAGGAGTACACTGTAACGATGTTCCGTTTTCCTGACATGAACTATGAATGCCTGTGTATGTGTGCTCGCCTTCATTACAACTACATTAACATCTCGCAGGCTGCTGTAACAGTGGTATGTGTAAAAGTTCATTAATGAGCAATAACCAGTTGACCAAGCGCTGGCTTAGCACAGGCTAACCAACTGTAACCGAATTAGCAGTTAGCTTTGTACTTACCGCAGTAAGGACTCGGAAGTCATCTCGAGATAAATATCTCAATATCACAACATTTAACTTTCCCATATTTTAGCCGACACACACACGGTTACACTGAGCTAGCTCTTCAAGCTTTTCTTAACCTAAAGGTGCCACATTCCTTGTAAACACACGTGCAAGGCGGAAGTTCTAGGAGCGGAAAATACGTCACTTCTGGCTCTAGAAAAACTGACACCGGATTGGATCAAAGCTGCTGCAAATACCCTGACCTCCAATCACAGCAGAGCCCACTGTGTCCCGCCGGCAGATGGAAACGTGCCAGATTGGATCTGCTGGAGGGACACAGCTTTAACTCTTATTAGCAACATAGGGGCGCATCTACTGCATCTGCTGCATCTACTGTAGGGGCATATGATGGCATGTGCCACCCTAAAATAATCCCCCCCCCCCCCCCGCCTAGTGTCACCCTAGTTTTCCATATTACAATGTTGTTTATTTATAATAAAACAAGGAATAAAAACAGTCATGGCCAGGGAGCAACAGAAATTAAAATATAACTATAAAAATAAAATTCTAGTAGACACAATCTGCACAAATCCTTAAAAACACTAAAAGTCTATTTAAAATATTAAAACAGCCAGTGTCCCCAAACATCCTCTTCAATCCCTTACTTCAGTCCCAAACTACTAATAGAAAGAAGAACATCGGCTGTCATTTATTTTTTTAAATACTAGTCTTATCTCATTTGTCAGTTGGGTCAGTACTTACCCTGGGTGAGCAGAACTCTCAACTCTACCTGCCACTGATCAGAACGCTCCCCTGCTACCTCCAGGCACTCACCTGACGGGTGTCCCTGCACTTCACCATCTTCTGCAGCCTTTTGTCTTGGTGAATCAAAGCAAATCAACAATAATAATCAAAAATAAGTAAAAAAAAAAAAAAAAAAGAGCCAGGGAATACAAATGAGGTGTGATTCACCTTCACAGTGGCTTACTGGAAGACAGAATAACGTCACTGGTAATGTTATTAGTAACCAGTGTTGTCAAGTTACTTGAAAAAAGTAATCAGGTTTTAGTAACGCAATAACGCAGCGTGATCACGGGAAAGTAACAGTAATCTAATTACCTTTTTTGCAATAGTAATCCCTTACTTTGCTCGTTACTTGAAAAAAGTAATTGGATTACAGTAACGCGTTACTGCCCATCTCTGTTAGTAACACTTGTGTTTTCCCTATTATAAGCAATTCAACTCTGGTAAATGGACTGGTACTTTCATAGAGCCTTTCTACACAGTTAAGCATGCAAAGTGGTTTCCTCAACATTTACCCAAACACACACACACACACACACACACACACGCCCCTTTTATCTAAGCCTAAGCACTTTCTAACACACACACAGTCATGCTGTGATTGATGCTTCAGGGGTAAATCAGGATTCAGTATTTTATCTGAGGATGCCTTGGTAGACAACTAGATGACTCAGGGCTCAAATCACTGACCTTCCAATTGGTAGACAACTCACTCTATCAACCGATCGGTCCAATATCACCCAAACCTTTTTCTCACCTGATGAAAAGGCCAGATAAATGTTTTGTAAAAGAGTATAGAATAAAAATATGGCAGTAGGTTTGAATGTTATAAATACTGTTATTTATTTTGCTAACATTATATATGAAAATATATACTGTCGCTCTGTTTTAGAGTGGTATGGAGTCCTGCTGTCAGGATAGCTCACTGCTGTGAATAAGAGACAGGTTTTGCACAGGAGCAATAAAGCATAGCGCATTTTATTGAAAAAAAAAGTAAGAAATATCTGTAAAAGCTGAACTGCAGGAAACACTGTGTCAACCCTGTGAAATCTGAAGGTCAGGTGTGTGTGTGGGAGAAAGTGTTGAACAGAGATTTACTGGCAGGTTTTTCAATGCCCTACAGCAGGTTAGGTACACAGACACATTACTCATCCTGCTCTCCCACACACTGGAGCCTCTTTGGGAAAGTTGAGTATAGAACAACACAGTAAGACTGGCAGAAAGCTCTAGAAAAAGATGTTTCAAGGTGCAGGAACCTCTCTGGCAACACATATGATAACACGCACAGAACCACTTTAGCAAAGGGTACATGAATGTGCTTCCTTAATAATAGCACCTATGCATTTACAATTATATCATGTTTTGACCATTTGTTCTAAAGCTTTCCTGTAAATCCAAAGACTATAGAAACTCATCATCATTATATAAACAAAAAGATAGTTTGTTCACAAACTGTGAACAATATTATGTAGTTCATAATAGTTTTTGTCTTTGGTTAAGTGGAAGATAGATGGATGGATGCTATTCCCAGCCTGAGTCTGGATTATCACTGAATTACTTACATTAACCAAGACCGGAAGGCTGGAGTTCAGCTTGCTGGTAAGTTTGTCTCCAAATTGTCTTCACTGGATGACATCCTTTGAAGCTTGCACCACTAGTTTGTGGGAAATTGGGACAAAGGTTTTCTTTTTTCACAGCCTTGATGTCCTCATGAGAGCCGCTCAAAACAGTGGTTGACATTTCTCTGGCCAGACATGGAGAACCTGATGACAGATGTCAATGGCCTGGCCAAAACCTTCCTCTGCTGCTGGCTGTTCCTTATTCCCTGGCTTAAATATGAACAGTGCTTCACAGTGGGCATCTTTTTTAAAGATGTTGCTGTCATGTTTTCCCACATATGTCTAAACTCAGAATCAAAGGTTTCTGGTTTACTGATAGTTAAAGGTAAATCTTTCCCTGCTCTTTCCCCCCCTCATTTTCCAATGTATCTGGATCCAGAGAACTTTGCTTGTCATTTGTATTCTGTTGGAAAATACAGTAAGTTAAAAGCTATATCAGTGTTACTGTTGAAAAGCTATCAAACAAATATGGAACAATGCAAAATAGTGATAATATTGAAGAAGTCACTTGTTGACCCATTAGCGGGGGGGCCCTAAAACAGTTATGTTTTGGTGGTCATGGTAATAATGGTGGTGGAGGGGGCAAGGGTTTTGTGCTGCAGTGTGGTGCAGATTAACACGGAAATAAAAACGCGAGAAAACCTCGACGAGACGGGTGGTAACACAAATGATCTGACAAAGACTGAAAGGAAACACAAAGACTAAAGGAGGTGATCAGGGAAGTAAAAACATGTGAGGAAACAGCCGACTAGAATGAACATAATGATGCCACAGGGAAGTGTAAACTAAGCACATAGAATATGGAAACAAGCTATTGTTGAATGAAGACATTGATCTGACACATGTAAAATGTGGCCAATTGTGTTTATTGTCGTTCGCCCCCCCCCCCCCCCCCCCCCCCCCCCCCCATCTCCCAGCCCTGTGTTCTCAAAAGGAAACAGAGGATTAGGAGATGATGGGGGAAATTGAAAAAAGTTGGGGGGGAGGTTGCATCTTTTCTCCACGTCTTCTAATTGTGCTTGTTTTTCTTCAAGCTTGTCTTTCAGTTCTTTAGATGTTGCCTCCTCTATTAGCTTTGCCTTGTTCATATCTGTATTTATCTGTTCTACTTTCTTGTGCATGTCTTCTAACTGCTGGTTTCTCTTCTGGATTTCTTGAAGTGTACACTGCAGGTCTTCATGTGTTTTTTGTTGTTGTTGCTTTTGCGCCTGGATTTTAGTGTATTTGTACTTCAAGTTGTTAGAAAGTTCCTCAAGTTCTATGTTTTTCTCAGCATTTCATTGATGCTACTCTGCATCTCTGAGCATTGTTTTTCCAGTTTTTTCTTTTTTCAAGTTTGCAATCCATTTCTTCCTCTTTTATGTCCTGCTGTTCTTTCTCATGAAGAAACTCTTTATTTCTGTGCAGTGTTTTATCGAGCCTCATTTGCAGCACTCTGAATTTTTTCTCCATGTCTTCAAGCTTGCAGTTCATTTCTTTCTGTTTTATGTCCAGTTGCTTCTTCTCTTGAAGCAACTGTTGATTTTTGTGCAGTGTTTTATTGTGCTTCATCTGCAGCGCTCTGTATTTTTCCTGCATGCCTTGGAGTTTGCACTGCATGTCTCTCGGTTCTATGTCCTGCTGTTCTTTCTCTTGGAGGATCTCTCTTTTTTTGTGTGTTTCTTAGTTTTAGACTAGTTGATTAGTCTACTTGTTTCCCCCCCTTGTGTAGCCGACTAAGAAATTAATTGCCAGGAGCATCCTTGGTGTGCAGGGTTACCACTGCCATTTCTGGCTGAGGTTTTTTTTTTTTTTTCAAATCTGAGTGGAGATCTTGTCATTAGGAAACTGATACTGCGAATCTGAGCCACCACTAGGCAGAGGTAGGAGGTAATGTACAAATACTTCATTACTGTGCTAAAGTAGAATTTTCAGGTAAAATGGGCTTGTTACTTTTGTTTTAAGGCATTTGAGGGAAGTTATTATTTCGTCTCTGCGGGCCAATGAGAGAAAAAAAAAAGATATTTCAAATTGTTAAATTGATATTTTGAATAACCTGAAATTTTGACTTAACGATTCCAAAAAATGTTGCTTTTTTAGCATCTTCCATAATTTATACAAACAGTTCATTTTAAAGGTTCAGTTTAATGATATTTAAATCTCAGTGTATAAAAACAGACTGTGCTATCAATTAATACGTCGCAGTTTTTCATGTTTCAGCTAGATGGCACTGTGACACAGGGAGCTCTGAAGATTCTGAGCTGCTGTCCTTTGTCTCAAACGCTGTCTGTGTATCGACTCTGTCTTGAGTTATAAACACACTGTGTCTGGAAAAAAAGGCAGACCTTCCATTTAAGGAGAGAAACGACGGGTAATTTAACATTGCTATTTTGGTGAAATTTTCCTAGTTAAGCTCATAGATAATGCTGATATCATTTTAATGGTCTTGAACAATGATGATGAATGCTCCTTTATAATCCTGACAAAGTGTTTGGATTCTTGTTACCTGCTTTTCGTACTTTGCTCTCTTTTTTTTCCCTTTCTGGAATCAAACTAAAGCACATGACAACGCTCCAAGTTCACTGGATAATCATAGACCATCTCTGTTTTAGATTAGATCATCATACCATCCCATAACTCAATTTCTCGAGGGAATTCTCTTCATATTCTGGTGCTGCAATAGTTAGAAATTTGATTGATGGAGAGGCTGAATGTGTTGTATCATTAATAAAACATACAGATTGCTTGTTTGGCTCTCAGTTGTGGCAAACCTAAAGTCTTGTTGCATATGTTCTTGGTAAAAAAGAAAAGAAAAAAGAGCTGGTTAAGCAGCCAATGGCAGACAGACTTGACAGTTATACAAGTCCAGACAATGTGGTCAGTGGTGTGTCCGTCCATGCAGACTGGGAGCACAGCGGGAGAGTGTGGCCCCGCCTGAATGTGGAATTAACTGGAATGTAGTGAAACAGCCATTCTTGCATGCACACCTGAGCACACACGGACACACGGACACACACACACACACACACACACACACACACACACACACACACACACACACACACACACACACACACACACACACACACACACACACTCTGAAACAGTGAGATAGTGTCTTCTTTCCAGATGTGGTGAGGGAACATTTTACTATGTTTCAACACAAAGCAGCTCTATTTTCAATTTTAGCCCCATTCCACCCCCCTGGCCATCTCCTTTTTTCTCCTTCTTTCCAACGTTGGGAGTATAGAATTTAATACATTAAAGTGTTTTAAATACTGGATCACCTCCAGGTAATGTGTTTTGTTGTGCAAAGTGGAATTCAAATGTATTGTTTGAAATGTGTTCAACTGATCTTTTTTTCCGTGTATACAGAGCTGGTTTATTGTCAGTGGATCTGCAGTGAACCAGCTTCCTTTGATATTAAATTAATGAACCCCTCGTTAGCGTAAGATGAAAGTTAAAGTTGGATAGGTCAAAATGATGAAAGGACCTTTGGAGTACTGACTGAAGTGAAATGAAGTACACGTAGTCTATCAAAGCTATGAACCCCCACCCCCAACATGTACATAAAGAAAGAAATTACTGATGGAGTTTTAATAATGTATGAGAACTTAAAAGTGAAAGCATACCTACCATAGATTTAAGGATAAACACAGACTACAGAGACAACTAAACTAGCTGCAAACCTTATTGCAAATGTTATTAGTTCATTTCTGTACATATTTGACCACGTGGGCCAAAATTAAATGCATCACTGGCCACTCTTTTGGGTACATCTGTTCAACTGTTGAATGCTAAATGATAACATAAATATTACATTACATTAGCCAATCACATGGCAGGAACTCAGTGTGCTTAGGCATATAGGCGTGATCATGATGCATACTCAAGATCAAACTGAGCACCAGGATGTGAAAGAAAGGTGATTTAAGTTGTTGGCACCAGACAGGTTGGTTTGAATGTTTAAGTAAGAAAGTGCTGATCTTCTGAGCTTTTCCCCACATGACCATCACTAGAGATTACAGAGAATGACCTGAAAAAGAGAAAAATATCTGTGGTAGTCTCCGGGAGAAAACGTCTTATTGATGAAAAATATCATGTCAACATGAACCAAAATTCTTGGACATTGTTTAGAGCACCCTGTTGGAGTTATGCAATGAAGAACCCAGTGTTCCTATTAAAGCGGTATATATTTAAAGGGTTGATGTCTTTGTGGTGTTTGTAGGAGTTTACGTTTCCTTGTTGTGTTTCTACAGCGTAAACATGGGATCATGACAGACTTATCTCCATCATCCTGCAGAGGATGCCTGCTACCTATCACCACACACACACACACACACACACACACACACACACACACACACACACACACACACACACACACACACACACACACACACACACACACACACACACAGAGGCCGATAAATTGTTTTCCAGCTCTAAGCTTCAGGGAGGGAACGCTAAATTGAGGCAGGAATTGGAGAAGCTTAGGTAAGTCTCCAACAACAAGCGTGGGCTTTGTCCCTGGGTTATCATCACTGTGCCTTTAGCCAGCTGCTGTGTGTTTAGAAACATCAAATTTGATTAGATTGGAGGAGAGCAGATCCACTTTCTTTGCCTTTTTGCTGCCAGTCTCTTAAACAATAATCTGCTCTCAGGTGCTGGTACAAGCATCCAGCAAATGAAGGGCCTGAGGAAAAATATGTGGAGGGGAAACATAATCTAGTCTGGAGATACACACAGACACATAAACCCATGAAAGGCTGACAGAAAACCTCCATATGTTTTATGTCTTCCTAAAACATCAGCTCTATAAACACTTTACAATTTAGACGTGCAGGGAGCCTTTATCACCCTCATACACAGTCAAACAAGTGATAAGTTAATTTCACACCTCACAGCTTTTATATCTGAAACTTTATGATTTCTTTTGTGCAAACTGCATGCGTGTTTCTTCTACTGTTAAAATGCACATAAAACATAATATGTAGCCATCCACTATAAAGATAGCTCCTGCGTAATATATGTATAAAATTATTACATTGTTATCACTGTGTTTGCACTTTATGTGAGTGGATGTCTCTATGTCTCATTTAAGTGTCTCTCAGTCGGAGCTGTCTGGTGAAGCAGTGCTCCAATCTCTCTTGAATCTGCACAAGAAAAATAAGATACTGGGAGGTCAGGTTTGCAGAGTAACAAGCTGGGAGTACAGTTCAGACACAGTGCCACACCAGTTGTTATAATTTTGTATTTTCCATTTTCCAATGGTTTTTACTTTGGTTTCATTTTGACTTCTTGTTTTCAAGTCAGTTCAGCTTCACTTGGTTTCCTGTGTGAATTTTCTTGTTTCACTTTAGTTTTTATTGTTGGAAAATGTCTTTAGTTTAGTTTTATTAGTTTTAGTCTTAGTTTGAATTATTAGTGCATGGAGGGCATATGTCAGAAGTAACATTTAGGAGAATCAGTGCAGGTTTTACAATAGAAACTGTAGGAAAACAGTTGGCTCACATACTTTATTTATATATATATATATATATATATATATATATATATATATATATATATATATATATATATATATATATATATATATATATATATATATATTATATATATATATATTTATATATATATATTTATTATTATTATTATTATTATTATTATTATTATTATTATTATTATTATTATTATTTTTATTTTTATTTTTTTTTTTGACCAAACTAACAACTATTAAAACTCTAACTAAATTTTTGAGCCTCTGTGACACATGTTCAGTCTCCCAAAATGATAATGACCATTTTGGAGATTAAAATTTTATTTCACTGATTATAGAGTTTCAACAAGCTTCAGTCAGTTTTACTGGGAGTTACATGCTGGCACATGTCTTTGCCAAGACTACCAGCCTAACAGTGGAGATGCTAAAGAGCCAATGGGGCTGGCCAAGAAACGGTCCCAGTTTGTAACTCCCTTTATAAACACATATGATCATGTTGATTAAACAAGTACAGCTTTTGGACAGAGCTGTGACAGCTTTCTTTTCCCATCCTGGATCATGTCCAGGATGGTGGCTATATCTCCTTGATTCAAGGTCCATAATAACTTATTATCTGTCCCTCTGGTGCACAAAAAATGCAGTCATATGCTCTGTTTCATTCATTTACAACTATCACTATGCTTGCAGTGCAAAATGTCCTTTAAACGTTCAGCTCTTCTGTTTTAGCTGTGAAAGCAGACTAAACCTTCCTAATATTGAAAAATGGAGATTGTGTTATTAAAAAAAAAAGAGTTTTATGTTTGCATTTTGCTCCCTCTGAGAGCTTCTGAAATCGACAGCTATATTAAAACTTGGAGATCCACCTATTCATATATAATAGAGAGGTAAGTGAGCAGTGGCAGTCAATTAATCTAAGTCTTGACCATAAAACTAAAAGGTGGTTTTCCCAACACATGAAAAGAGAGGATTTGGTGACTGGATAGTATATACAAAAATATCAAGACAAATCTGTTTCTGTTTGACTGTAGATGTGCATGTTTTTATGTGCGTACAGGCACACATGTGTGTTTGTGTGTAAGCATGAGTGATGTCACATAGGCTTTTGCCAGATAATAACATGCCACAGTGATCGAGAATGCTGCTAACTAACAGCATTTCTGAGCTGATTTTCCCCATCACTCACACACTTGCAACCCTTGCGTGGCAGACTCTTGTAATGGGATCAGTGAGGGATTGGTCCTGCATCAGTCACAGCACAGGTGCAAATTTGTGCTCACACACACAAATATATGTACAGACATATCATCTAGAGGCTAAAAATGGCTGTGAGTGACTGGAACAGGAAAGCTGCCATGCTGAGGGAACATCAGGATCTGAACAACTGCGACTGAGGTTGCAGCTGCATCGTATTGGCGTGTTCTTGGCCACACGTGTCTGTCTGTTTGAATGTATGCACATGTGAGTGTAACTGTGTGTCAAGTTTAATAGCATTAACTCCATCAAGCGTGAAATGAGATGGTCTCCCACTATCTGTCTTTAAGAGGGGAGCACAAAGAGCAAAGGATGAACTGAAGTGATGAATCATGCAGGCTGTCTGTGAGATGAGCCTTTTAGCTGTAAAGAAACTGGAGAAGAGAGTCATCTCACACTGAACCAGAAAAAACCATACCATGCATGTTACGTTATTATGGACAACATGAGATGTACCTCTGACTGTCAACAGACTGCATCCAGTTTATTTCAAAATTGTCAGGCCACATAGTTTATAGAGCCAGCATAGTTTTATTGTATTTTTCTAGCATAAATCAATATAAACTCAAGTTCAGATTGTTAAAGAGAATGGATCTTGTGTGAAATTAGCTTTCACTGCTGAGAAGTGTAAACACTAGATTTTTACATTGTCGTGAATTCAAAGAAGTGCTGGAACTCCTAACCGCAGTCTTGGCATGCAATCAATGACATTACCACATAAAACCCTAAACATGTTGTCTGGGCCTCCTCTGCATGTCTGATATCTGCCAGAGACAGTAGAAATCAGACAAATTCATCCCCAAAACACTTATTTTTTTCTTGTCTGTTAGTCTTAAATGTTGCTTGTTCTGTCCAAATCCATCTCCCTGTTCTGCAAGAGCTGCCTGCTGCCCTGTGAGTAGTGAATTAACACACACACACACACACACACACACACACACACACACACACACACACACACACACACACACACAGGCACAGAAATGCACATTTTACACACAAGCACAGACTGCATTACAGTAATCACAGCGCAAAGGATGCTGGGTAATTTGGTTAAAGATGGCAGGAACGTAAATCAACTCCAATCACTCCTGCTCTCTCATTGGTCATTCCTTCCGCCTCCAGAAGAACTGCATTGGTCACTTGTTTATCTCTGTAGGTCTTGTATCAGCTGTTGCTCACCAGGGCATATAAGTGATATAACTGCCTCCAGGCTCCTGTGTGAAAGTAAAAATAGAAATAACTTCATATGAGCTGGCTAATTAAATTGTGAAAAGAGTAATTTGGGTAAATTGAAACAATTCAATTCAGTTTTATTTATATAGAGCCTAGTTACAACGACAGTCCCCTTCAGGTATTTTATATTGTAAGTAAACTGTAAACTGTAAATTCAGAGAAAACCTTGACAGTCACACGGCCCCCTTTAAGGAGGCACTTGGTGACAGTGGGAAGGAAAAACTCCCTTTTAACAAGAAGAAACTTCAATCAGACCCAGGCTCAGGGAGCAGCCATCTACTGCACGCAGCGCGACATCTACAGGACATAAGAGAGCCAGAGATAAATAATAACTAATGATTGAATGTAAAGTGGTGTCCAAAAATAAGTGAGTGAAGAAGAAAAGAACATGGTGTTCTTTATGGACAATTTGATTAGCACATAAGTCCAATAACACTGCACTGCTTAGGTTCATTTGAGGCAGACTGTTCCTCCCAGTAGGCCACCAGCAGCATGAACTCATGGAATTCATGTTCTCCAGTGGAGTCCCCAGCTGGGGCAGCTTCCAGCACCCAAACCAGGGACTTGATATTACTACAACTGATCTTCAGCAATTCGAAACAAAAGTCGTGACTTGTTCCCTGATTCATAAGTGTATAGAAACAAGTCTTCCATCACCTGAGGAAGTTGCTAACATACAGACAGTAAACTGGTGCCCTCAGATATACTCATGTCTGGACCTTGCCTCTCACCGAAGGCAATTCCAGAGTGGAATAGAGTACCAGTTTATCAAAACTCGAGCTGTGTATTGAAGTGATCGCAACTATAGTATCTATCTCTTAATGGGCTTCTTTGCAAGCTGAGAAGTTATATTATATGTCCCAAAAGAAGATCCTCTTGACTGCCAAGATTCGATTAATTGACCAGCTGTGTTTTATTTGTTTAATCCATACAAAACCAAAATGCAAAAACAACTTGAACTGACATTACCGAGATGATGAAAGGGACTCCAAACATTTGGCCTGTGTGAACAAATAAGACCTTTGCAAAGCAGTTTGTTGCTAACTTAGAATGCAGAGATTGAATCAAATTTTAAAATTAACTGTACTGTTTGCTGACTGCCTTAGACTGTAAAACAGGTGTTGGACAACCTTCAGCCCCTTTTTCTGTCTGTGCCCTGCAGGGGGATGCTGGAAGACCTCTCTCTCCTCTCTCTCTATCTCTCTCTCTCTCACACACACACACACACACACACACACACACACACACACACACACACACACAGACACACACACACACACACACACACACACACACGGCTTTGATTCTCTGGAAACTGCACTACAGGGTAAGCATCTAGAGAGCTTGAAAAAAGCTCTCACACCTTCACTGGGTATCTAGTGCTAATGATTACTTGTTAAGCACAACATTCACACAGCACTCACACACAAACACACAGACATGAGCTCAGATTTAGCAATTCTGTGAGCGCTGCACATCTCAAAGCCTTTTCCAGTTGGTCAATCCCTCCAGGCAAGGACCTTCATCAAAACACTGGGCATTGATTGGGATGATACACAGCATTAGTAAATAAAACAAGCACATTTACCTGAGAGAAGACACAGTCACACAGGTAGAAATATGTTTGACATTCCCAGGTCTGCTGAAAATTATGATGAGAACATCAAAATGTGACAGTGAGTATTTGCTTTCCTGGACAGGGGCAGTGGAGGTGATGGACAGTGAAAGGGGCATACAAATGAACAGCCACCCACGGGGAAAATCATCCCACCTTCGATGTTTACTGCACAGGGACTGCACTGTGCGAGACTGCGGTTCACACTAAATATTCTTGGTATGTGTGCATGTGGTACCGTCTACCCCTGGGAGGAGGTGCTGTGTGGAGGTCTAGAAATGCTGTGAAAAAAGAGACGCTGTGTGTGCGTGTGTGTGTGTAAGTGTGTGTGTGTGTGCGCCCTGTCCAGGTGGACATATTCTAGGTCAGGCTGTTTGTCAGAGCTGAGACCAGATCGATGTGGCTCTAATCTAAGGCCATATGATGTGATTGATTACCTCATATTCTGAAGGCCTGCGCATAGACCTCCACCGGGTTTGATGGACACACACACAAAAACACACATAAACACATACACAAACACATAGAGACACACTCTATGGTCAGTTCATCCAAGCAAAAGAATTGATTTGGATGAAATGAAATAAGAGCAGATTGGTTTTGCTGGGCACAAGATTGGACAGTCTATCCAATAGGGTCAGAAAAGATGATGGGAGCAGAAAATGTTCATTGATACCATCTTTCATGTGTGAGATGTTGGTATGTGTGTGTTGTTTCCTGAAATTGGCTTTCCCTAAAAGCAGTGGTTGTGCTATTTTTTTTGTCTGTCTTGCCACCCCTGATGTCTGCTTGTGTGTTAATGTAAATGCGAGAGTGCACGATGTTGACAAGATGTTTGTTTTTGTGGAACATTGACAGATGAGAAAACGGTTCCGTCTGAGCGGCTGGAGGAGTGTGTTAAATGAGCAGAGCTGCTTGCCCCCACAGCATGGCAGGGTGTTTGCATAATTTTTCACGTTTGAAATGTTAATGACACCTGTGGGCTATGTTATAGTGAATCTGCTCAAAAGTGAATAAAACGAGATAGTGAAGTGCATGCGTAATTGTGGGTATTTTTGAGAGTTGCCTGATTTTTTGTCAGTGAGGGTATTTGCGTCCTTGTCTGAGTGTGCTGGTACAGTGTGTGTGTGCATGTCTGTGTTTTCACACACTGCCTCTCTTCATTGACATGCATGGTGTCAGGGACCTCATTTGAACTACTGGTAATGGGTTTTACTGCGTATTTGCCTGCTGGGCTGTACTGCCCCTCACAACTGAGAACTAAAGTATTGTTTGAAAATTCACCACACCTAATTCAATTTTAACTTTGCACCGAAACATGTTTTTTCCTTCACTTGAAGTAAATGCAAACTGTAATTATTTAATGTTTTATTTCAAATATCTACTTTCAAGTGCACTAAGCTATAGCATGCTATATGTTCATGTAAAAACTGCTTATAGATCTGACAGTATCTATGGAGTCTGTCATACATTCACTGGCCAGATAATTAGCTATACCTTACCTGCTTTAATTCAGTGAGGTGTTGGAAATGTTCCTCATAGATTTTGGTCCATGCTGACATGATAGCATCACACAGTTGCTGCAGCTTTGTCACTTGCACTTCCATGATGATAATCTTCCGTTCCACCACATCCTAAAGGAGCTCTATGGGACTGAGATCTGGTGACTGTGAAGGGCATATGAGAACAGTAAAGTCATTGTCATGTTTAATAAATCAGTTTGAGATGATCTGAGCTTTGGGATATGGTGTGTTATCCTACTGGAAGCTGCCATGGTCATAAATGAATGAACAGATGGAATACTCAGACTTTTGTGTTTAAACTATGCTTAACTAGTACTAAGGGGCCCAAAGTGCACCAAGAAAATATTCTCCATACCATTAGATAACCAGCAGCAGCCTGAACTGTATATAAAAAACAGGACAAATCTATATTTTCATGTTGTTTAAGACAAATTCTGACTCTACCATCTAAATTTTGCAGCTAAAATTGAGACTCAGACCAGGTCATGTTTTTGCATTCTTCAATTGTCTAATTATGGTGAGCTCGCATGAACTGTAGCCTCAGTTTGGTCAGTGTGGTCATCTGCTGCTATAGCCCCTCTACTTCAAGGTTCAATGTGTTGCGCATTCAGAGATGGTCTTCTGCATACCTTTGTTGTAACAAATGGTTATTTGACTTACTGTTACCTTCCTATTGGCTCATAACAGTCTGGCTGTTCGCTTCTGACTTTAAGGCGTTTTCAATCAGGGAAGTGATGCTCATTAGATATTCTCTCCTTTTCAGACTGTAGAGATGGTTGTGTGGTACAGAAATAAATGTATCTATCCATGCCACGTTAGAAATAGTTTAAATCACCTATCCGCCTTATTCTTATGCTCCTTTGAACTTCAGCAGCTCATCTTTATTGTGTCTACATGCCGGAATGCGCTGAGCTGCTGCCATGTGATTGGCTGATTAGACATTTGCATTAACATGCAGAATAGATGCACTTGATGAACTGCATGCGTCATTCATAAAGCATTCAAGCAATAGTTTAATATTTTGGGAAACATGTATAATAGTTTTCTTGTAGAGTTTTATAGGATTATCATATTTAAAACTAACAGATGGTTAGCTCAGCTTAGCATAAAAACAGGATGTCTGACTCAACCCATCAGTAATAAAATCTGATTATCAATACCCCTAAATCTGACTAATTAATACATTATATCTTTTTTGTTAAATGAGAATAATACACAGTATAAAAATTGGAGATAGCTACTGTGATAACATTTCTGCTGTAAAGCCTTGAATACAGCAAATCTAATCACTGCTGTCTTGTTTTTTTTAAACCAACAATAACATTTGAGGGGTAGACCTGACTGAGAAACAAAGGACAATGTGTTCTTGTAGGGTTGCAACTTGTCAATCAAAAGGTAGCCATTCCCTAATGCATACATGCTTTATCATGTATTTTTTTCATTATACAGGACCATAATTTATAATATAAAATGATTGTGCTGTTTGAAGAAGACTTAGCAATGGAGACCATAAGCTCATTGGACAAGTGTTTTCTGTTTACACTTTTCTAAGAAATAAACTTTTTACAACCCAGCATCTGACTGCCAATGGTTTCTTTTTTTCAGCTCAACAAACACAATGCAAATGCAATAAGAGCATAGCTGGATAGAAAAACATACAACTGAACACCATAAATCATGGATTGGCCTCCAGAGAGCCCAGACCTCGACATTATTGAAGCAGTGTGGGATCAGCTCATATTTGCCATATTTTGGTAGATTGTGACCCCATTCTCTATTTTAAAAATTCTAAGCAAGATATAAAGAAATAACTTGTGACTGAAGACTACTGTATTGCTAGAGTGTGTTTGAGTGAAAGAGAGGGAGTCAGTTGTGTGTCCGACTGCAAGTTCTGTCTATTGGATTTTTTGTTTCTGCCTGAAATACTAAAAATGAGATACTTTGAGTATTCATTCATAGCTTAATTCGATGTCTGACACTTGAAATCTTATCTTGGACTAATAAATGTTCAAAATCAAAAACAGCATCACAGGAATCAGGTCCAGTCTCAGGCGCTGACATATAAGCGCTGTGATATATATCACTGTCTGGCCTGTAGCTGGACAGATCTGCTCCCTTAGCCATACAGGACAACACACACCACAGGGAAATACACAAGTGAACACAGATAAGCCCAGTCTTGTGGATTTATCACGGCTAGTTTCACTTGCCAAATCTGCCAAATACTCCCTGTCTGTCCACATTTGTCCATCTCTCTCTTCTCCCCCTCTCCCTTTGGACCTGCATCGATGGGTCCATATTGTTCTTTTATCTGAATCCCATTCCTTCCTTTCCCATCAGTCACTCTGCCTCTTTGCACAATGGGAGGAGGAGGATGTCCCTTCATGTTGTGCCCAGCTTTGCCTCTCTGAAGTAGCTGTATGTGTGTGTGGGCATGAAAGTGACAGAGGGAGCAAAACACCATTACAGAGCAGGTGTCCGTCCATCTGTGCTGATCACAGTTTACTTCCCCCCCCCTCTTTCTATGTCTATCACACACATCCACACATTTACACAAAGACATTTGCTACAGGACAGCGTGACATTACTGAGTGAAAGTGAGAAAATGTGAAAATATGTGAAGGCGAAGGAAAGGGGTGCAGAGTGGAGAGTAGAGGGGTGATATTAAAGGGGAAGAAAAAGCGACAGGCTGGGGAGCAGAGTGATAAGGGACAAAAGGAAGACCGAGACAAAAAAAGATGCTACGGAGAGGAAAAATAACCAGCTTTTACAGGAGGCGAGATGTGAGCTTTTATGTGGAAGAAACATGTTTTTCTGAATAAAGAAATGGGGAAGAAGAGAAATGAGGAGACTAGAAATGAGGCAGAGATATGTGTGAGGTCACCGCTGCTGATATGCAGTGCGTGCAATTTTTATGCAGTAATGTACAGCAAAATAAAATACATTGCAAACCATTGCATCCTGCACGGTTTTATTTCAATTTCAGACAGCTTTCAAACTTTCTCTCTATGTGTTGGGGGAACAAGAGGAGCCCAAATTTCAGGCTTGGCATTAAAATATGACTGAAGGCTGCAGGAAGCAGCTATGCCTCTCCCAGGGGAGAGCAGCTCACTGCCTTCACTGCCTGCATGAATGAACTGATTCTACGAATGTTTACGCACATGCATGCATGGATGAACAGTATTCATTGGTAGTTATTTTTCAGGTCTGTCAGAATAGCTGTTATTTACAGTCATGTAGTTTCAGTACTTAGCCGCACTGTCCTCTGTAGTAGTGCTATCAGTAGCACAGCTATCGAAGGCATACATGAGCCTGAAAGTGGCCGTCAGCGTTTTGTGTAGTGATCCTTGCTGAGTTGCTTTTTGCAGTGTTCTTCCTGGAGATCAATAAAATGTGCTCTCAACTCTGTTGTGCTGATGTTTTTTTGTTTTTAAATCTGAAATGTAAGTTTCTTTGCATCTGGGATTTTCCTCTGTTTATCCATTTATGGCACTGCGGGTAAGAGCATTCATTGTGCCTTTGTTTCAAAAACCCTGCCAGCAAACTGTATTATGCTTGAGTTGACTTTAGAGTGCTACATTATATTACACATATCTGGGTAAAAATTTTTGCATGCAACAATAAAACACAGAGTTATTTACAGGTTTACCACCAGTAAACAGGTACACCCAATGTACGCCCAATTATGTCACGTTTATGTCTATGACCTGTTATTTGAAATAATGCCAAGTCAAGGTGCTGTTTGGCTCAGTTCGACTCACTGTGATGGCGAAGCATCTGTCCACGATTCATAAGAACTGCTGCCAGCGGTGGGCAATTTCATTTTCCTCAATTAGGTCCTAATTGTATAATTTACTCTTACTAGTAAATTTTATGAAGTTTATGAAGAAACACAATTAATATCGAATAGATGGGAAATTTTGATGTCGATCCCTGTCTGAGAGTATTGGTCAAATTTTTGTGAAACCTACACACAGTGGTCACCTGATTTGTCTTGGACATGGCTGTTTTTGAGTCTCCTCTACTTCTTAGGAGATAGCAACAGGAGTAGAGCGCCTAAATTTCAAAGCAGCGAAGGGATCTTTAGGAGGTGTACAAATGAGCATTTTCACCTTGAAGCATTGTGGCATTGTGGAACAGCTCTGAATACATTTGTCACACAAGCAGCCAATTTTCACAATGACACACTTTCCCCACAACAATGGCGTGAAGGCTCTTGCCCCACTTTTTTTCTCCCTTAAGCATAAAAATGCATCAATCCAAACATGTTACTGTAACATTGAACAGTGTGCTATTTCACGTGTAGCTCTCCTCAGAATCTCTAGACTCACAGCAGCTCCAGGTCGCCCAGAGGCCAGCCAGTCACAGAGCTTGTAGTAAAGTCCTCACCAGACCTCCCCCTGGCAGAAACAGCATAACAGTGTATCATCTAAATCAAACGGAGAAGCTGCAGCTATTAGATTCATCTGTCATATGTCTGGGTTTTCTAAATGGTATACATATCTGGTAAATTGTGCCTTACACCTTATTTGATCTGAATAATCATACTCTCAAGGAAGCAAAAAATAATAACAATTCTCCCTAAAGGATGATTTAAGGGAGCAAGTAGCTCTTACAATCCATGAGCCCTTCAGCCAGACATCTGGATGTATCCACTCATCCGTGTTTATGTATGACTGAATGTGTAATTCTCTGTGATGTACTGTATCAGGCACCTGCTGGTGCACTTTTATGGGATTGACCTCACAGACACACTCACTGTGCTCCAGACGCAGGTTTAATGCACTCAGTTTGTTGGTGGTAGTGAGATGGAAAAACAGCATGTGCAGCCTGAAGCTGAGCAGTTTGTTTTATTTGACATCATTGTGCAAATAAGTTTACTCATTCATGGTTCCAGACACTGATTGTTCTGTTTTAAGGCATTTAAAAGGCAGCGAGGTGCTTTTGAGATTACTGTGTAGCTGTATTGTTTGGGATTTTAAGAGTACTGCACAGACTGAGCAATGTTCCTATATAACACTGTCAACCTTGGGATTGATAGCAGAGTGAAAGTATCAAAATGAATGCAGGAAAACCAGAAATATTGCCTTTATTAATTCCTGTCAATGTTGTGGTTTTTGTCTACATTAAAATAGGCCGTTTTAGGGAGGCCGGAAAACAGAAACTCCCCAGATGGAGAAAGAAACTGCTCCATGATGGCCTAAAAATACCTTGTTGTTAATTAGTGGCTAAATTCAGAACAAGTTTAATTTCTGTAACATAAGCAAACTATCAGAAGCTAAATAGAAAACAAGATTCATGTTGTCCCAAACTTTGATATCAAAAACCAACCATAGCCCCCAGCAACACAAACCTAGAGACTTGTGTCATGAGGGAAAAATATCTTTTCCCCAGCTGGTTGCAAGTCGTTGCTGGCAGTCGCTGTGAAATGGACTGATATAAAGCCTTATTCACTCAAGCCTATAAACTGGTCAGTGACCATATGACAGCCAGTGGTTGTTACAGAAAAATGTGGATTTTGTGACCGGTTGGCAACTGGTTCCTGACACCTACTAGTGTGAAACTAGCTGCAAAGAGGCGCACAAAGCTTCCTCCTTCCAATTGTTTTGATTGCTTGTAGGTTACTGCAGTCACTTGTATACATGGCAGACTCCATTCAGGTGACACCAACTTGGCTGCAAATGCATTCGCAATAAAATAGTGTGACTGATCTCACCCAGAGCCAGCCAGAAACCTCCAGCAACCACTCGCAGCGGTTGCCAGATGGTCACTGTGTGACTGAGGCCAAAGAGTTGGAGACAATATATGTCAAAGCAATGAGTAACTCCCCTCATTGTTACTCTTACTTTGTTCTCACAGATTTATAATTGTGAACCTTACATTATTGGCATGCTTTGGTTTGACGTTAAGGGCAAAGCTGTCACCAAATTATTAAGTCCCTTTGTGTTTCTGCTGGATCCAATACCTTAGTGAAAACAAAAAGCATGAAAGGTCAAATTAGACAGCTGTTCTTTGCAATGTTTGTTCCCAATCTCTCCAAACCTTGTTGCTATTATCAAACGATTGTAGGAAACTAGTAAAATGACTGCAAGAGAGCTAATGTACATAATCTGACTTAAGGTGATTAAGACTGCTACAAGATGGTACTTTGTGGTTCTGCCTTTGGCAGCTAAAAGACTTCTTTTTAAAAGGAAAGAACCAGCATCAGGGTGTTAGCTATCTCACAATGTAAAGAGAGAAATAAGAAACTGTATAGAAAAAACACACATTAGTGTACTCTCCTCAAACCATTTCAGGTTGTAGAGTGATTTTCAAATTTCAAGTTATCAGGGTTTTTTTTTAAATTGTTTTTTTTAATTACATGTGCAGTAGTACTCTACAAGCAGAGTATGTAAAATCAGTGAAATCCTCCTTAAAACAAATTGCATTAAGACATTGTTTGGTTTTATCAGTGTTTGACAGTGATTGTGCATTTGATTGCACTTCTTTTAGTGTTTTTTGTATGTGGAAAAACTTTAATAGCAACATTTATCATGAACATGTGCCTTGCGGCAGTTACTTGAGCCCAATCACAGCAATTAAAAATTCTATTATTGGAGGGGAAATTAGTTAGTAGAATCTAATTGGAATTTAATTAATTACACATTTTAATTACTGCCAGACAAAAATTTGGCATGTCAAACTTAAAATTAGCACGATTGGTTTTTTTTAACGCAGCGCTATTACCTTAATGTTCCATAAAATATTAGCCAGAAGGTTTCTAACTGCTGCACAGATGACCACTTTCCAGCTACATGCTGCTGGTGGTGGCGATATCATTTTCATGTCTGATTAGATATTGTCTTATTTTCGTCACATTTCTATATTAATATTTGCATGACAATTGTTTAAATTTGTGAGATTTTCTAAAAGACCAAGACAGCCAATTTGTCCCCAGTTTCCTGAAATGTAATTTAGACCTGACCACAGCAATAACAGTATAACAGCATGTTGCTCATTCATTTTAGGATGTCACACAATTTGCTGTCCTCATTTAACCCATCTGCCTCCCAGTAGCTCTTTCTTAGCCTCTCACCACCCATTTTCCTTTCCTTTGCCTGGCCTTTCCATAAATGTTCCCCCTTGTCTATTTCCCTTTCTTTCCCTGTCCTCTGCTTGACTGGGACTCCTCCAGTCCCCTACATTGCTGTCTTCTGTCTGACAGCCTCAGAATGGAAACAAAAGGCAGAGCAGAAGATGGAGGGAGAGAGATAAAACAGCAAAAAGCCAAGTGAAGTCTTACACACACACACACACACACACACACACACACACACACACACACACACACACACACACACACACACACACACACACACACACACACACACACACACACACACACTTCCTTCCATTGCCATCCTCTCTTTTGCTTAATGTTTGAAAGAGCTTTTATTTCGCAAATTCTCCTTGCTCTCATGAATAACACATGAGAATCAACGGCAAACTCTTATCCCCGCCCTGTCCTACTCTTTCTTCCTCGCTAAAGCACACACACACGCACTTCACTCACAGATGGCCTGGTCCAGGTCATTTCCTCTGTGGATGGAGGATAACTGGATTTGCCAGTCTGTTGTGTTCTGTTGCTCTGACAGATCTGTTTATGGACAGAAAAACACAATAACATAAGAAGCTAATAAACTGTACCCTTGTGTGTGTGTGTGTGTGTGTGTGTGTGTGTGTGTGTGTGTGTGTGTGAGAGAGAGTGAGGGTGTATAAATCTTTAACTTTTGCAGCCACAGAACCCCTACAGATGATCATACTGCCCCTACAGTTGAGTAATAGTGGTGGATGTTAATAGCGTATCAACCACCTTGTGACAGTATAATGTTTAGTTAATGTGTTTAGCGGATTATTCCATTACGGCCCTCTGTGTTTTCCCGAGAAGGCATAATGGTGTTATTTCTCATTTCTGTCACTGTGTGTGGTTACCATTTTTTTCTTTTTTGCTGCAGTACGTACTTACAGTTCCCCATGCACATTACATTACTCTGCTGAAAAAGCTATTTTACCCATCAGGTTTGATATAGTTTCCAATAATACCTCTGGCCCTGTTCAAAACTCAGAAATGTCACTTTGCAGAAAATGTTTTGCCATGTAAAAAGTAATGTGCTGCATCCCTTTAGAGCTAAATGAATAAAGGTCCCCAGGAGATTTTTCTATCTATTGAACACTTTTTGAATCTCTAAGGGAACAATTTGGCTGCAGTAGCTGAACACTCTTCCATCAGTTTCCGCAGACAGACATGTTTTCCACACTTGAAAGAGGAGATTAGTGTCATATGAGTATCTCAAGACTGCATGACAGTGTGTCACATCAGTACAGCTCTCATATGCCAGTAGTAAAGTTTGGAAGCAGAAAGTAACATCTGGCTCGAAGAGACTTTATGTTTAGATTTGAGCATGTGTGTGTTGCTCGTGTGTGTGTGTGTGTGTGTGTGTGTGTGTGTGTGTGTGTGTGTGTGTGTGTGTGGTAGATCCAGGTCTGCCCGTGGAAGTAAGCGTTGCACGGAAATAACCGAGTTGGCCAATTAACTGTGCGTGAAGTCATCAGCCCACACAGCCCTGCTGCAGTTTGAATGCCCTCATGCTTCAAAATAAACACATGCAGGAACACACACGCACATACACACACATACACACCTCCAAACCAAACAAACCATTAAGGTTAACTATCCTTCCCCAGCGTGGTGACTGTCAGGAGATGCTAAAACATAACATATTTCATGTTCTTTGACTTCAGCTGTCAGTCAGCTGCCAGTTTTACTGTAAAGCAGCACCGTTCCAGTCTGAGATCATGGATCAGCTGACAGGCATGGAGGCGCAAAGACGCACCGGCCTGCACTGCCAGAGGTTTTCTGTGTATGATTTAAACAGGGTAGGTGTCATGCTGTGCAAAAGTAATGCAGACATCATAAAGTCAGTTCTTAATATCATTGAAGTTCTGTGTCCTTTGTCAGTGATGGGGCTCAGGGCCGTTCGATTTGATGGCTATTTTGTGTGCCAGGTGGAAATAGGGCTGGTTGAAATCAGATTGATTACTATATGTCCTCTGAGCACCTGCTTAAACACACACACACACACACACACACACACACACACACACACACACACACACACACACACATGCAGAAGTGGATGAATTCCCAGTCCTGTGTTTGAGCTGCATTACAAATGCATACATAGTGTTTAGAGTGGCAAAGAGCCCTTTTCATATGGAGATGTAGCTAACGACTTCAGGCTTGGACCTGCCACTGCATATATGGTACAGCATTACACCTGCAGCCGCCCCCTCTGTCTTCCTCTCTTCCTCCTCTGTTAGGCTGTTTTCCTTTGTGTCTGCTCCATATATATTAATAACAACACGCAGCGCAGAGGAACCTCTATTAATAGTGATGACAGTGATGCTGTCCCAGTTGTTTGCCTTTGTTGGTAGCCTAGATACTAAATTAATTATTCTAAATCCAGCAACTGTGAATAAGGCAGCATGATAAAGGCCTGAAATGTAAATGTGCAGTACAGAGAAAAGGAGAAGAAAAGAGGTCCCAGATAGAAGAGCAGACCGCGTTTTTCTAGTCCTTCAGGAGATAAATATGATGGAGATGAATGTCAGCAAGGCTCATTGTTTGGCTGCCATGGGAGGTTTGCGACTCATCATGTATGTCAGTCTGCGCTTTGTGTACGCGCGTGCTAATTATACGCACGCTTCGAGCTCCAAGTCTGATTGTCAGTCTGACATGTGCTCACCTTTGTCTGAGGGAGGAGCGCAGACGGAGAGCAGCGGGAGCGTGAGAGAGATGAAGATTTGGACGAAGTTTAAGAGGAATCAGGAGGCTCTGATCAAGCTTTTTCTTTTTTTTGTCAGAGATTTGTATGTCTATGTGTGTGCGTCAGAGACAGAACAAGAGGGAAGCAGCTTTGCCATGACAATATATCCGTTGCTTAGCAGGTGCAGGCTGACCTGCCGCACTCTCCCCACTGCATCACTCTGGTTTTCCTATTTTATCCCCCTCCCGACAAACAAAGGCAAGGAAGTCAGTTTCTCCTGATGTCAGGCTGAACAAAGACACAGGATGAAACACTCTTTTGTAGTAGCACTGCCTTTTGTGCACACAGCTTCAAAAACCCACTTTTCCGCCTACTTTTCTGTGATACATGCTACCATTGTTTTGCGTCCATGCTGATTTTTATTTCCTAAGTAGGACACTGTCTGAAGTTTTGAAAGCATGTGGAGCATTTTATAACAGCCAAACCCAACTGATTTTTAACCATGTATATAGTTATATTTGCTCTTTGCCCCACTTACAGGGGAACACACACGACCTTGCTCAAAGATCAGTCATTGATCTTCTCTAGCTCCCCAGCCTGGGCAATTATCTCCCTAATTATTCAAAATCCATCTTCAGCTCAGTGTAGGCCATCAAACTAGCAGAGTCTGCATATACGTGTGTGTGTGTGTGTGTGTGTGTGTGTGTGTGTGTGTGTGTGTGTGCACACGGTGATGTGTCACACGGTAGGACAGAAACTGTTTCCCTAATTGCTTGAAAAAGACAGGAAGCCTGCTTTGGCTGACATTTGCTTGCACCCTGCAAACAGCTGCCTGCAGTGTAAATCAGGTAACAGTGCATGCACAGGCCTCTCTGTTCGTTATACACACATACTCACACATGCACACACAAACACAGGACCACCACACGGACAATATGTCAAGCCTGTCATATTTAGAGAGCCATTAAGGGAGAGTCAGCATCCTGGCTTTTATTAATGATGTCACAGTGGACAGTATGTCGTATTAATGATGTCACAGCTGGGAGTGAGTTACAGCAGCGGGCATTTATCAGCCTACGTGTGTGTTTATGTGTGTGTGTGCATGCGGGGTGGATAAGAGAAAGGTGGAGCAGTGTTTCATTTGTAACGTGGTCCGACCTTGGTGACTGGAAATAAAGGATGGGGGAAGGGACGAGAGTTGCAGGAGGAGGTGGAGGAGGATAGACAGAGAGTTGTAACATCTCTTTGTCATCACCCTTCTTTTCCGCACGAACCTGACGCTCCGCTCGGTGTGTTTATAGTGGCAGAGGCGTACTTTGCGTGCATGTGTGTGTTTTTGTATGGACAGGCTCACAGCATCACAGCATTCCTCATTCCTTTGCCCTGATTGGGATTACATTATGCAGTCATGCAGGGGAAAGGGAAGGCAGAATAAACAAAAAGCGAAAGAGGAAAGGTTAAACAGGAGCATAAAAATAAGGGTGTCTAATGAATGAATTCACCTAAGCTTCACTTCAATAACAGCTGAGATAAAACAATAAATATTCCAGCTCTGCAGCATAAAATGTTTAGCTGTGACAAGAAAAAAAATGCTTTGGATTAAATATTTTGGCCTCTAAAAGCTGATGTCAGAGCTTTACATTTGAGGTCAGGTTGTGAAGACATAATCTATTTATACAGCCACATTGTGTGTTTGTGTGTGTGTGTGTGGGGGGGGCTATTGGCTTTTCTTTTATGGACAAACAGCAAGCTCAGCATGAACTGTTTAAAGCTTGTTGGGTTAACATTAGGTTCAAATGTAGAGTTTTCATTAAAAAAGCAGCAATGATGGTTTCCAGTAGGTGATGAATATGAGATAGTGTGAGGACCTCTAAATGAATGGAATGTCATCTGAATGGGTGGGAATAGTGCTGGATGTGTATGTTTGTGTGTATGTATGAGGTGATGGTGTGCACATAGGTGCTGACTGCACTGTTTCACGCCTCACCGAGGTGAACAAACAAATTGAACAGTGATTTATGCTTTGATTCGTTACAACTCAGGTTTGTGGCTTTGTCAAAGCTGAAACAACAGATGTAGCACAGATCTGTTCTTGCCTCCTCTTTGTCTTTATCAGTTTCATAAAAAATATGTAATTTAAAAATGCTTCTGTGAGTTTATGTGATGTTTTTCCTACTGCGGGTTGAGCGATTGCCTGACTGGGTCTCACTGCGGTACAGAGCCCCTGCTGGCATCAGTATTAGCATCTGGGGAAACAGTGTGTGTTCAACGTGTGTGAGTGTGGGTGTCCTGTAGTCTCAGACTAATGATGTTTTTGACCCGCTCTTTGTCTCGAAACGAAGAGCAGCTTGTGGCCACGCTCCTTGTGGTCACGCACATACTAATACACACTTTTGAAAAGACAGCTCTAACTGTGAGCGTGTGTGTGTCTGTCTGTGTGTGTGCCTTTGACAGCTGCGTCCATGTTAAGGACTCTTCATTGAGATGCATTGCAATTATTGGCAATGTTTTCTGAAGCAGCTCTTCAAACAGACCCCAGACCTCCTCAAATCACCTCTACTTCTGTTCGCGCTTGTTAAAGAGACGCGTGCGCATGTGTATTATTGCACAGAACATGTCCGGGGATGTAATCTACATAAGTGATGACTCAAGAGCGCAGACACATTTTGAGGTAATTATGTCTATTGGTCAATGTTGCCTGCACACACATACACACACACACACACACATACACACACACACACACACACACACACACACACACACACACACACACACACACACACACCTACACACACACACACACACACACACACTCAGTGGGGGTCGGCATATGTGCTTCAATTATCTCCCATGTCACAGTGTGCTCTCACAAACCAGAGCTGGAAATACCTCAGCAAATAGCTGTGGACAAACAGATGTGGGCAAATGTCTTATTCGCACATTTATCAGCTCCAAACATAAGCCTCATTAACACATTTGCATTTGCATACTCACACACACGCTAAACAACTATGTCTGAGATGTAGATATAAAGAGGGGATTTTCTTATTGGGCGTCAAGCAGACCTTCCAGGTGCAACCTGAAACCCAAGTCAAGGTCATTGTTGTTAGCTGTTTGTATACAGTGTACAATGTACATTGTAGCAAAGCACTGCGTATATGGTGCAAGGAAAACATTAACATGTAGGTGAATTGAAATATATTCATTTTTTAATGTTTGCCTGTTTCATAAACTTAATCAGCAAGTCAAATCATTTCAGAGCTTCCTTAGTTGTTATTCAAACACTGACTTCCATTACTGTCTTCTCAGCCAGTTCCAACAGATGTGTGTGGTAAACTCCAGCTTTCATGCAGCTTGTGTGATGTGACTTGCCAATAGCTTCTGTTTACACCTTTTCACCCAGTACTAACAAACTAATCCAACTCAAAAACAGGTCAGTCAATTGATAAACTTTTTTTCCCCCAGGTTTCTTCCTGTTAAAAGGGTGTTTTTCCTTCCCACTGTCACCAAGTGCTTGGTTATAGAAGGTTGTCTCATTGTTGGGCTTTAGTATTGCAGGGTCTTTACCTTACAATAAAAAGAACCTTGATGTGACTGTTGCTGTGATTTCTGCTAAATAAAAAAATTAATTAATTAATCAAACTGAGTTCACAGGTGCATCTTAGGCTCCTGGAGGTTTTTCTTTATATCAGATATTAAGATGTTATCATGTTGCCTAGCAACCACATAGCAACCTACTCACAAGACTGCTTTGTAATGTTTTTGCACCTACAACACCTGAGAAAAGCATTGTGTCATTTTAATTTCCCAACAGCGACATCTCATTTGTAGCCACATAACCTTCATTACGCATGATTATATTATGATATCACCACGTTGCCTAGCAATCACCTAACAGCAGTTTGTAAAACTCAAATCAAGCTCATTCACAGGACCATTTAATGTTTGTTAAATGCAAGGATTTGTAATTGAATATTAATTTGAATACTTTAGTTTATTGAGCTATTAGTTTAGAATGTACCACCACATAAGTTTATTATAATTGATGGCATGTAACATTGCTCTGTAATAATTTATTTTTTATTTATGTTGATTACAGAGCCACACACAGTCTGCTATCACCCACATCTAATACAGGAGAAATGTAGGAGGTGGCTTTACAGTTTGAGCACCTGTAGAAGATTTGACTGGTTCTATGGCAGTTTTATAAGATGATCTAAGCAAATAGTAAGAACTGTAACAAACTGAAATCATTACTTTTGATTGGAGGATCACAGAATCAGAACTGCATTTGGCAAATTTAAGGGTCAATGCCATGCAGTGATATGTTTTAAATGACTAGGGCATCCATAGATGTTGTTTTGCAATGTTGCAAATTTACCAAATGTAAAAATTTAAAATATTTTTAACATTCGAATGCCAAAAAGATAGAATCAGGGATTTCCTACTTGTTACAAGGCATATATTTCACAGTTTAATCAAACCAAACAAGTTGGCTTCATAGGCTAGAATCTAGCTTTACTGTTAAGCAATATATTTTATTGCTCATGCTTCTTTTGTCATGATAATTTCACTGTGTGCGCAATTAATTATGCAATGAAATTATCTTGATAAGTACTACTTAAAAGATGATGCAGACTTTTGTTGGAGTTGTGTTGCATTGGGTGTGCCGGTTTAGGTTGTACAAGGGCTTCTAAAGCATATTTAACAATATTAAACACACACACACCATATTTTGTTAAGGGTCTGGTGGCTAGTCGCCCATCTGGGACTGAAGATAACCCTCCGATGCCCACTGGTGTAGCAGTGTGGAGTGTATGTGTGTATGTGTGTATATGTGTGTGTTTATTTGAGCTTGTGTGCACAGCTAACCCTTTCTTTCTCTGTCGTCTGGGGTTGCAGAGGACAAAATGTGTTGCTGAGCACCGGACTTCAACATCTGTGCAGAAATCTGTGTGTGTCCATATGTGTAGTCAGGGATAGCTATGGGAAAGGATTAGGACAGCTTTAAACAGGCTTTGTTTAATAAGCAGCACAACGGCTGCTCCGGATGGGAAACCACCTACTCCCGTACACACACACACATATACACACATATGCACACACACACCCATGCAGAACACTACACCCACATAGTAAAGATATGAATATAGGCTAAAAAAAATTTGGACCACTGGTTTCTTATGGTGGAATCTGGGTTATGGTCAGTGCACTGTATTTATGTGTGCATGTGATGGTGTGTGTGTCTGTGTGTGTTTTAGTGTGTTGAGGTTCTGTTCCAGGGATTGGGGTGCCTGGCTGTGGTAATTGGGACCGATGGAGCTGAAAGCAAGGGATGAACCAGGGGATAAAGGATGGATAAAGGAAAGGATGGAACTGTGCACATTGCCCAAGGAGCTTTTTGCTGATTGGCTCAGAGTGACCGCCTCTATGTGTATTCATGTGTATGTGTGTATGTACGTGTGCATTTTTGTGCGTATGTATCCCTGCAGATGTGCTGAAGCTTAGCAATTTTCTCAGCGGACCAATTAGATGCAAGGAGTTTGGTCCCCAGGTGTGAAAGCCTCTTCCTGGTAATTTGGGAGCTTGATTAGTGGGTGTATTAACTGTGTTTTAACCAATGTGGCTGTGGGTGTGTGAATTTGCTCGCACCCTCTTCTGTGTGTGTGTATAGGAGAGAGATTAAAGTTGGCTTTCAGCAATTTGTGCTTGCTTTTGAGGCTAAAACTGTGCGCCCGAGTAGTCAGTGAAGTGATGCTAATTCAGCTAACGTAGCCCCAAAGAGGAGGCGATGAAACCCATCCCTCTACTTAATGCATGCAAATGGATTCCTCATTCAGAGATTTCACTATCAGAACATTGTTTCTCAACTAGGTCAGTGGAATCAGACAGGCATAGATATGGAGCTAAAGGCATAGAAGGACTTAAAGGAAGAACTGCAGCAGTGCTGTTATCCCATAGAAGCAGCATGCCAGAAACAAGCCCTCGAATAAAGGAAATAGTTGATGAAAGTGTGATGGGGTTGTGTAGGAAAGAAGGAAGAGAAGGCAATGATAGGAATGGAGAGGGCCAGATGAGAGAGGTGAGGCCTGCCTCTGAACACCACTCCTGGGAACATAAATGCTTCTTCTTCAGTAAACAGTGAATAATTCATCTAGTTACACATATGCACGCACACACGCACGCACGCACGCACACACACACACACACACACACTCAAAAATCATATTCATGTCATAGACAGGCCATTTTTACAGCAGACAGACAGCCCAAGTCAGTGTGGAGCTTTTATTATTCACTAGCTCATGAACTCTGCAGGACCCTTCACTCTTTGACTGTCTGCACGTGTGCACATGTGTGTACTTGGGCCTGGGTGTGCGTGTGCACGCGTGCACAATTTGTGTTTGTGCGTATTTGTGGCATGTAGCAGTTTCATTTCTCCACATCTGTGAGGGTGAAAAGGAGGACAGAGAAGAGAGGCACGCAACGTTCCCCTATCCGTAACCCCGAGGCGTGCTCATGCAACACGCGCATGCACGCAGAAATGGCTTCTCTGGCTTTATCCCAGAAGCAAGTATGAACTTCCATTTTGCCAGGACCTCCTGTATATATAACAGCAACAAAAATATCGATCCAGGGTTGCACAATTTACCCACATATTTCTCACATATGAACATGTGTTCACAAACACATGCCATGCAGACACAAACACTGCAGAGGCAGCATTGTGGAATTCTTTTGGACACTCAAATACTTTAATTCCAGCTAAAACTTTAATTCCTATTTGTTACGTGCAGATAACTTATTGTAATTCTGCTGCAGAATAAGAGACCATTTTAAAAATATCTATTTTATTCCTAACTTCAGTTTGTGAATTGTTTTTATACTAATGTCGAGAAAATCACCACAGCTGTGCGCTGAGGTGTCAGACTCTGTCTCTTCACAAAACGAATGAGGAACACTGTGAAAGACAATAAACGGTAGTGTCTTTCATTGCTTTTTGTTCAGTATTTGATCACAGGAGTATTTCACATTTTAAACTGAACCAAATATGAAGCGAGTGCCTTGACATGGTAATGAGGTACATGAGGAGGAAATGAGTTTGACTCTTAGTAAGTTCAGTCTTGTCTGTATGTGTGTGTGTGTGTGTGTGTGCGTGTTGTATAAAATGAGTGATGTGTCTGATCCTAACCTTTGCCCCAGAATGCTATGGACACCTGTCTTCCCACGCAAGATTCTCCAGGACTCTCCTGTCCAATGCAGGCCTGATTTATTAGACCCCAAGGGCTTCCTCCTGCTTGCTTTCTGTCTGTCTCATATTCTTCTTCTTTCTCCCTCTCTGACACACACTCACATATACAGACACACAGTCAACCATCATGGCAGACCATAGAGAGAAAAGGAGAGAAATGGCTCCTGTCATTTTTCCTCTTTTAACTGGAGCTCTGCAGCATTCTCTGTCATAGAGCCCCTGAGGGGAGGACATCCAACAAAGGGAGAACCTTTCACACTTTATTGTCTTTTACCACAGAGAGCTCATATCTCTTTTCTCACTCTCTCACTCCATCTTCCTTCTTTTTCACACTTCTCTCACATTCCTTCTATTCATCATCTTTACCACTTTTCCTCAGTCTCTGTACATCTTTTTCCATATCTATATTTCATAACTTAAGGTTTGACAATGCCCTTTGAGTATGCCAGCTTGTCAAAAATACTGAGAGGCCGAGGGGGGAAATAAATGGGGGCAGAGCATAGAGTAAGGCAGAGACTGCAGAGCAGCTCACAAACATATTGAGTTGGAGGGAAAAGAGCTGGACCTCTGTCTCAAACCAAACAGCAGTCTGTCAGATCAGAGGGGTGTTTAAAATGCTTATATACAGGTGCAGCTCGAACAGCAATCTGCACTTACAAAGCAAGAAGAACTGAATTGTGCTCGAAGGATCACATGATAATAAACCTATGAGCTCAAATTGTGGTCATAAATATTTTGCACTTGTAAATCAGTTTTGTATGTGTAAAAAGAATTTGTGTGTGAGTAAAAAAGATTTGTATGTGGACTTAGCCAAAAGAAATACGTGTGAAACTCTGCAAGTTGCAAGTACGAATTTTGACCCCACTTTTCTTCCTTTCATCTGATTGGCCAATGTCATGTCAATCACAAATTTAACTATCCAATCAGAGAACAGATGGGTTTGGCTATTGGATGGGTGCTTTATGGAGCTTCAGGTCCTTGAAGGGAATAAATGCCCTTTTACATGCCAGCTCAGCGTTTTCCTTCATCACCATCACCTTTGGTGATTTTTGTGTCACAGGTTTACGTGCCTAATACAGGGACTTCCACAGCCTTTTCAACAACGCTGCGGAGCGCGGGGGGTGCAGAGTTTTGGAAATGACAGTCTTCACTAGTGGGGATAGTTACAAAGCTTTCTTCGTTATGAATTAGCATACATGTTTTTATTGAACATTTGAAGAACTAGCAAAAAACAGAAACTCTTGTAGAGCAGCGGTCCCCAACCCCCGGACCTCGGCCTGGTACCGGTCCGTGAGTCGTTTGGTACTGGGCCGCGAGAGTTGAGGCTCAGGTCTGAAATGTATGGTTTTCAAGGTTTTTATCAGTTTTCAGCGTTATTTTGTTATTGTTTTTATTGTTAACTCAGTTTTCCTGGGTCTTTTAATGTGTGTTATGAATAAATCTTCTTTTTTTCGGTACCAGTACTAGTTTTATTTTGTTGTATTTATCCGTGACACCTTAAAGGCCGGTCCATGAAAATATTGTCGGGCATAAACCGGTCCGTGGCGCAAAAGAGGTTGGGGACCGCTGTTGTAGAGGACATAAAGTCTGAGATAGACACAACAAGGAGCAGGTGCATCTAGTACAGGTAGAGCTGCTGCAAAAACTCACAGAGCTAGTGATGTTTGATTCGTGAACGAATCGTTCAATGCTCGAGAATCACTTTACTGACTCGTGAATCATGATTCACAAGCGCAACTGACTCACTGACTCATCCCTGTTGCTGTTAGCAAACTAATTACATTAGTAGAAATATATCTAGCTTATAATTAAAATTGTGGGGAAAAAAACAACAACCAGTTTCTTAACAAAAACATTTCTGCTCTGAACTGGAAGAAAAAACCCTGAGTAGAAGCTCACATCAAGACAATAGCTCCTCGGTTCACAGTAGCATTGCTCAGCTAACATGCTAACAGCACATTTGAGTTACTCACCTCCTCCCTTGCTGTGCTGAATCATAGCGTTAGCGAATCACTCAGGACTCACTCACCCCCTCCCTTCCTGTGCTGAATCGTAGCATAGACCAGGGGTCAGCAACCTTTTACATCCAAAGAGCCATTTGGACCCGGTTTCCACGCAAACGAAAACACTGGGAGCCGCAAATACTTTTTGACATCTAAAATGAAGATAACACTGTATAAATTGTTTTTTACCTTTATGCTTTGTGTGAACAACTAAGGTGTGTTGCTTATGAAATCCTTGAAGTGCTACAGAGAAAATTACATTTTATTTATGTAATTAATAATAATATTGGATTGGATTTATATAGCGCTTTTCAAGGCACCCAAAGCACTTTACAATGCCACTATTCATTCACTCTCACACACTGGTGGAGGCAAGCTACAGTTGTAACCACAGCTGCCCTGGGGCAGATTGACAGAAGCGAGGCTGCCATATTGCGCCATCGGCCCCTCTGGCCAACACCAGTAGGCGGTAGGGTAAAGTGTCTTACCCAAAGACACAACGACCAGGACAGAGAGCCCGGGGATCGAACCGGCGACCTCCCAGTTACAGATACGGTTCCCAATCCCCTGAGCCACGGTCGCCCGCAGTGAGCTCAAAATTAAAACATTTTGAACTCTTAAAGAAATATAACAAAAGGAAAGACACCCAGCTGAACTAAAATGATCCAGCAAACAAAAACTGTTGTGAGCCGCCACCCTTATATCGCCTTTGGGCTTTTGGAGCCTTGACCTGACTTTTAAAAAATTATTGGAAAAAAAGCACTATGCTGCTAAAAGAAGAAGAAAAATAGATGTTTGCAAAATTCTGCCTAAATATGTATTTTACCTGGTTAATGTGTGTGGCGGGGCGTGGTCTGCAGCGCTGCTGCAGGGGAGTCGGACGCACCTGAGCGGCACCCACAATCACGCCTCGCCGCCATAACGTCTGTGCTATCTATGCTGTTGTGTTGGTATGTGTCGGGCTGTGAGCTGCAAAGCTACAGCCGGCTGTATGCGTACAGCAACTGTGTGAAAAGTGGTCAATAAAGAGATGCTGAAAAGCGTGTTCATGCAAACAGCGTCGGGTCTGCCGTGGTATGTTTACAATGGAACTTCTGCTCCTGAACCTCTGCGCACAGCGTCTGCAAATCGGGGCTGTACGAAGTTACTTTCATCTTCATGCAGGACTGTAAGCTGTCATCTGTGAGGCGTGAGTGGTGTTTGTTTTTACCATAGTTCACGGAGGAGAATAGCTGCTGACATAATGTGAATCCGAAGATCCATAATTGGCCTACCTGGGGTTGAAAGTCTCGATAAATGCACAGCGTTTCGCGGGTACACTTCTTCTTCTTAGCTGACAACCAATGTTAAGGCGCATTACCGTCCCCTGGCTCACAGCTCAGTGGACATTTAGATGAGAAAATATATATTTGACACATTTAAGGAAAATACTAATAAAATTAAATAGAAATTAATAAATGTTCCCTTTAGAATTTTTTTTTTGCTCTTTTTTGCTCTATAAAATAATTGTTTTCTTTTACAATCATTCATCTTAGCAGTAGGATTTACATGAAAAGAGAAACAAATTAAGTTTGAGTGAAAATATACATTTTTGCACTCTCTCGTCAACTGACTCATTGACTCAAATGACTCAAGAAACCCGATTCACTTTGGTGAGTGACTCATTAAAACTCGATTCAGTAAAAATAATCGAATTTACCATCACTACACAGAGCTCAACAGCCGGCACAACAAATTCTGGATCCTTTCTTTTAGTTAGCATTAGCAGTCCGATGTGAAAGGACTTTTATGCTGAGCACAGTGACTCACAGCAATGCTCCCGGGTCTGCCCTGACTTTGTATTAAACTAATCCTAAAGTAATAATGGTATTTCTAACCACTGATATACCACAACTTTATCCTTTCAACAGCTGCTGAAAGTTAGGGGATATAGCTTCTAGATATTTATGTAGAGACCCTCCAGCTTCAAACTGTATTACCCTTCAAGGACCTGCAGTTCAAAAAAGCGCCCCTCCAACAGCCAAACCCATCTGTTCTCCGATTGGATAGTTAAATTTGTGATTGACATGACATTGACCAATCAGATGAAAGGAAGAAAAATAGGATCAAAATTCTGTTCACAAACGCTGAACTTAACTTGCACTTTGTTCTCTCCTTGTTAAATACAGCACCTGGCTCTTTAGTTACCAGAACACTTTGCAACAGACTGCACATAAACAGTTTCTGTGTTTGCTGATGTTTGTTGAGCTGATAAAAACGTTACATCGGGAAAAAAAAAACTTATTTCCTTAACGTTCACTCCTCTTGGGCAGGGCTAGCTAAATGCTAAAGTATCGAGACCACAACTTACAGATACCTGCACTCATTCCAGCCCACTCTGATCCCTGAGTATAAACACTATAAATTATAGGGGAGACTGGGGATAGTTGTAACATTTTTGACATTTCTGTCTGTAAATTGGAGCTCTTTTAAGGTAGTGGATTCAAAATGTAATGCAAAGTATTTACATGTCTCTGCTATTAAATAGTGCAGCTATTTTCTCTGCAGCACAATTACCCATTGCATGGTATGGTCTCAAACACAAAGAGTGAAATGTTACAATTAACCCCATAGTCTGGGTTAGTTGTAACATATCCTGGGGTGAAATGTAACACAATGAAATAAGGGTACTAACATAACATTAACATGTAATCTTTGTTTATTCAACACATGAATGCACTTAGAGCCATTTATGTAACTATGTGTTTGTGTGACAGAATGCAGAAATCTAGCTTTTGAACATATGTCAACCCCCCAAAAAAGACAAATTATGGAATTTTCTGCAACTGAATATTTCATTAATTTTGGTTGGTCTTCCTTGAGTTTGGCCTCATTGGCTCAGTGGGCATTATAACCTACAACTCTTGCACCAATTTTGAACATAACAATGAAGCTGAAAAATGTAGTTGTTCACCAGCATTGCAATTCCATTACTTTTTTTCATGGCTCACCTTGGTGTGGTTTGCAAAGTGCTTCAGAAAGATGAGGAAATCTGTTTCTTGCACCCATCCTGATTTATTTCCACTACCAATACTTCCTACTGGTCCATCTCTGACACAGTGGTCTGCATAATGTATGTGTGGGAACACAAACAGTGGAGGAATTGTGTTGCCAATGGCATTAACCGCATATACAAAAGCGACCAGTGAACCTCTCTCTGCTGATGTCGTTGCCCCAACTTGTTTAATATAAGTTAAAGTAATAGTGTGGTAAGTTGTAACATCTGCATTACTGTTACAACTAACCCAGACTGTTGCTGTTACAAGTGACCCAGACTCCTATAGCCATGAACTAGCTAACATTACAGCCAACGGCTAAAACATTAGCACTAAAGACCTACACAGAATATATCCCCACGGACATACAAATAACATAATTTAAGTTTGATGAGTTTAACTGCAAAGCAGATAATGCTATTAGAAAATGAAATAAAGTAGAAAAACTTACTTTTTGGCATACAAATTACTTTTTTTCATGTTAAATTGTCTGTGTTTGACAAAATGTGCTGATTTTTCACATGTGATAGCAGAAATGAATTGGGCATGCACAGGATGAGTCACATCATTTGAAACTTAGCCCTGACTGGAGAAATTGGAAGTGTTACAACTGACCCACGTTACAACTATCCCCAGTCTCCCCTACTGCTAATGAGCCTGTATTGAAAGTGTAACGAGTAAAAAGTACAGATATTTGTCCAGAATATGTAGGGAGTGGAAAAAAAAGTTGTTAGGAAAAAAAATACTCAAATAAAGTATAGATACCTGAAAGTTATACTTGAGCACAGAAACAAAGTTTTTGCACTTCATCAATTCTCACCTCTGACATTATGTTAACACAGACCTGAATGCTCCAGAGCAGCAGCTTCCCAATACCTCTGCTTTTTTGAGGTGGTCACACTTGCTGATGATCATTAAATCGACTCCATGTGATTAGCGGGGCCTGGCTGCTACTTACCATCTTAATTCCTGTGGAAGCAGTTAAGGTGTACTTAGCTTTCTTTTTCATGACTGTACATGTGGACTCCCTTCAGCAGTACTGCTGGTGGGTGCATGATGTGGACAGCTACTGGCAGCAGCCGAGCAAACAAGCTGTAATGTTGCTTTCAGTGCACTGCATTCAAAGCACACACTTCATGGCACCCATTCAGCGCTGCTTGAGCGAACAAGACTCATGTCATATTCTTCAGTTGCAGACTCTGTTTGTTCAGTTAACCTTTCTCTGAAAACATGAATGAGTTCAATGCACAGCACTGGCTTCAAGGCATGGCGTGATAAATGGGTTTGTTGATAGCTCTGAATGCTCCCCTAATACACACAAATTCTTGCAGGGCCACAGGTGACCTCATTTGATTTACAGTACATGTTCCCTGATGAAATGCATGCATTTATGTGCATTTTCTTCCAAACTGAAGCTGGGTTGGAGCAGTGTTTACTCCAGTAGAGTTCTTACTGCACAGCAGGAAATCTATTGGGCAATTTGTGGACTTCGGTATTGGCTTTTTGTATTTTTTTCACATGGTTATTTAAAGTAGTTCAGTAAAATTAATAATTTATTTGCAGGGATACGGAGGAAAGCACACTGCACTGCTCGAAATTACAGGAAATAATATCCTATTTTGAAATATGAGTCACACGATTGGAATCATCACTTTAAAATCTAACAATTACTCAGCTTCAAATTTGACACAGTAGATGATTCATCGCTTTCATAATGCAGGCTTCCTTTATACATCTGAATTTTCTCCAAGGTGCATAAATAATTTCTAAAAGTTTTCTTTTCAAAGAATTTTTTTGTTTGTTTTGAATTTGAATTTGATAAAATCCCATTTTCATCTTTCCCTTTGTCAATCCAGTTTTTAATCTTTTGTCGGTTTTTTCATTGTCCCGATTTTAGCTGCAGTGGCATAATCTGATCATAGAGAGAACAAATGATTTCAGAAGATAAGTTGCTGAAACAGACAAAGACAGAAAAAAACAAAACATATTAAAGATTAAAAAGCCTTGCGTGGTAATAATACACCAAGACAAATTCATGTTTTTATCAATAATGTAACATAACTTTTCCATCAGTCCACAATAAAATACTGCAAAACTATAAAATAAATATAGAGTTCCCTTCATGCTGCTCCCAGTGTCTCCATGCATGAGTGTATACAATTCCTACTATGCACTTGCAAACCAAGCACAGTTCAAGTTGTGTACGGTGTAATGTGCGCACACATCAGTGCGCACACATCAGTGCGCACACATCAGTGCGCACACATCAGTGCGCACACATCAGTGCGCACACATCAGTGCGCACACATCAGTGCGCACACACAGACATCCAGTAGGACCAGGGCAGGGGTTAAAAATGGCTCAGAGCGACTTTCATCTGAGGTAACTGTTTCCCTGTGGACTTCTTGCCCTTTTGCAGCCAGCACAATTTCTCTGAGAGACGAAACTCACAGCACCATTATTTTCATGTTCCACGCAGGAGACAGAGAGCTTCAGGAAGTAAATGGCTTGACACAGCTGGTATCTTCTGGTCTGAGTTGGGGGTAGGCTAATCAATACCACCGAAGGAGATCAATCCCGCTGTGTATCTCTGAGTGGTTTTCACGCTGCGTGTATTTGTGTGTGTAATTTTGCAGGTGGTCATGGTGTTGTAGCTGTTATAAGACCTAATGGGAGACCACCTGACAACAAAGCTTAGGGTCTGCATACTGCCCAAGCAGTTTTTAGTTTTGTTTATTGTGTGCACCATGGATTCGTACGCGGGGGAACGTGAATGTGTGTTACATCGGTGTGTGTTTGCATGTGTGAGTGTGAGAGCTGTACCCAGGTGCACCGCCTGAAGGTTGGTGGGGTGAGTGAAGAATTTGTGTATCCGTGTGTCTCAGTGTGTCTGAAAAGATGACAGGGTACATCAGGGAGATTTTTTTTCCCAAAACCCCAGAAGAAGGAGGTCAAATTCAAAATACAGAGTGAGAAGGAAAAAAACGAAGAAAAAGAAAACAAAGAAAGAATAAAAATAATGCAGACTGGGGGCATTTTTATGCAAATACTGATCAGTAGAACTGACACTGGAAATTTTACCAAAATTTGTTCAATCACTAGAAAGAACAATCTGTACTGAATATTGCAGGGAGAGAACAAAAACATATAATCAGTATGTTTCTTTGTTTTTGTTTTTCTAATTCACATGGTCGTAAGCTTCTCATGATGTCATTTCTGTGTCAGTTTCACTCTTCTTAAACCCACAGTCGTGGGTTTTTCCATTGTTTTCAAGACGTGGACTACATTTATGATTTTGAAAAGCGAAGATAATGAGATGCTGCACAAACATAAAGCTACAGAGAGAAGGGAGACACCTGCAAGGCCGATTGCCTGCCCTGCTCCATTATTCTGTTTAGCCCCCTGGTGACTGGGCGTGTGTGTGGTTGTGAATGAGCTTGTAAAATAACGGGAGAACACACATGCGCACACACATGCACGTGCATCCTGCAGCTCTACAAAAATATACACTCTCGCAACCATGTGCAGACACAATGGTGTCTGAATATTTCTCAACACTCGGGCCTTGAGGACAGCAGGATAAATCATGTGTGCAGATATTTGGGTCTCAGGCCGAGGTTCCATCTGAATAAGCAATCAGCGAAAGCTGTGAGTGACGTGTGAACATGCATGTGTCCGTTTTTGTTTTGGCTTCAGTTATATTTGTGGAAATTTATGAACTGAAAGGCTAACCATGTGTTTTTTCTCAAGAAAAAGTCTGAGAGCTCGTGGTTGGTGTCATTTCTGCCCAAATACATGATAATAAGTAACGTAATAAAATGCAACATGAAACTGTGGGCCAATATTCAAAATGATGTATGATTTTATAAAAATACACGAACTGAAACTTCAGCTTTTATTTCAAAAAATCCGCTGCCCTCCCCAGGCAGTAAGTTCTCATTTAGTCCAGATTTTACTTTGTGATATAACATGCGTTTCAAATCTGTCTCAATTAATTAAACCGGCTTATTATCATTTTGCCCCAATGCTTCATCCTGATAAATGGTCAGTCCTCAATGCTAATTTATGTGTCTTTTTTTAAAGATGGATTTAAATGAGGAAATCAGACATGAAAATTATCCCTGATGGATGACGTCTTTTGAGCTTTGATCATGGAGCCATTTGCTCCTTTCATTAAACTGGCCTGCTTTCATCTGTCTTGACATAAACACCAAACAACTAAACAAGTTCTGAAAATTGAGACCTCAAGTCAGATTAATGATGTGGAAGTCACACATTGTTTATAGAGGCCATTAATTAGAATTTTTTTTTATTATTATTACTAAATATTTTAAAGGCGGTAAACAGCAAGACACAATATACATGTTAATTTGATTGCTGATACGAATTTAACCTTAAAATGTTCCAGTGAAACAGGAGGTGTTAGGTTTATAGCCTCATGTAGCTCATTCAATTTAAAGCAGTTAAATCCTGTTTTTCCAGTTTCATTGTTCAGACAATATCAACATAATCATGGACAGACAGAATTTTAGATTGAACAACAATCTTAACGACTAGAAGAAAGGACACATTTGTTTCTGCTTCAGTTTTCATTCCCCATAGCTCTTAAAGCAAGTCAAGTATCCAGCCAGAATCTCAGTATTGTCTAAACCTAGCTTTACTGTATCATAATGTTCATTTTTTATTCAAATATTAATTAAACATAAAAAAAATCAACAGTTAGCACTGACCTTGTTGACTGTTTTTAAGGACAGTGGGGCATTTAAATGCGTTTCGGACATCGCTCCCCACCCTTCGCTCGGCCTGGGTGGGCCTGTCTGCGGGGTGCCAAAAGTGGTGTCTGTGGCCAGTGATGTGAATTGACATGCTGTTTAAAAATGGATCAGTCTAAATTATTCAGTCTGTTATTTTAGCATCAGCATTCAATGATGATGTCTCGTTGTCACGGAAACATAGTCCCATGATCCCGAGCCCACAGCTGAGTCTCCTCTGGAGGAGGGGAGAGAAAGAGATGCCCTGTAGCAGTCTCATCATTTCAACAGAAACCGAGAAGAAAACAAATAGTGTAACTATGGTGTCAGTGCCTATATGAAAAAAAATGTCTTTTTCAGAGAGTAAAAGACTATTTATATGTGCCCACTGGCAGCAACGTGCTAGTAAGGCTGACAGAAAATGGTATAAAATATTATGTGGTGTATAGCGCGAGCCACATGTAGAGGAAACACAATACCTGCCTGAAACTGATGAATACATGCAGGTGCGTCTCTGCCTCTGGCTTTTTTCCTCCTTCAGTCTCTCTCATTTAGAGCACACAACACACAGGATGGGTCCCAGGCTGCACTGGTCAAACTTTATGGATCTCCAGCGAGACATGAACACATGGAACAGTCATCTAGTTTCCAGCTGCTGGTGTGGAGCTTTTCTCAACCTCTCGCTAGGATCCTCTCTGTCTCTGCTGCATCTGGCAGCTGGCACTTCGTGCACTGGACATTTCTCAGCGAGGAAGAAATTGTAATAATTGTCAGCAAGCTCTGCATGTGTCTTTGCGCCTAAAAGTCTAAAAGTGCTTTTGTGTGTGTACAGTAAATATTTCTTTGTGATCGGTTAGGCCAGACGTTCCCAAAGTGTGGGGCCCGCCCCCTAGGGGGGGCGCAGAGCCATTGCAGGGGGGGCGCGGCATGAAAAGGGAAAAAAAACAAAAAACAAACAACAACGCTTGGACACTGCTAGCACGGGGCGCCCACACAAACGCAAAGCAGGAGATGAAGCATAGCTGAATATGTTTCCAAACCAACTTCATTCTAAGCCAAAGACTAGAAAATATGGTGAAGCACATCTTCCCTTTGGTTTTACCTGCACAAGTGCCGAGGTAGGTCTCCCTGCAGGATTGGTTTTCCCTTCGTCGGGAGCAGCGCTGGGCTGTTTAAATCACGGACAAACAGTATCCCACATTCTTGATTTTTAGTTCACAAACACTTGTTGTAATGACTAACTACTCCTGACATTTTGGAGATGTTAGCTCTTTATACAGTAAAGTTACAGTGGGATACAAATAATATCAGGCTGATCCTGCCACAATTTGTTCCCCCGGTTCAAATCACGGACAAACAGCATCCAACAGTTGTTTATGTTTTTGAACCCATTTTGCAGAGGGATTTTTTGAAAAATGTATTGATAGCAATGTTAAATATTATTACACAGGGGAAAAAAAACAACTACATGTAAAATAATTACACCGTGACGCCTCTGCCTTTGGAGGACGTGTTCTTGCGTGCGTGCGTGCGCGAGGGGGGGGGGGGGGGGGGCGCGAACATTTTTCTTGTAAAACAAGGGGGGCCCAGCAAAAAAAGTTTGGGAACCACTGGGTTAGGCTGAGAAATGGCTCCGAGAACAGCTGGGGATTCAGATACTGATTCTGTCTTCCTCCTACAGTAAATGCTGGGATTTACACTCTGCCCAAAGCCCAGACACACAGCACACTTCTTGTGCCAAGAAGAACATGCATATGCATGTAATCATAAGCACACATTCAAACAAAGGACTCGCCAACTTGCAAAGCTTGCATCACACATTTCAGGTGATTTCATCATCCATTAGTCATTTTTAATCCTAAGCTTTTCACCTTAAACAAACAACCATAATACACACGTTGATTTCAGAAAAAGGAAAAAGTGAGGAGCACAGTCTCTCGTGTAGAAATTGGTTTCTGTTCGAGCAGCTTTTGTTACCTGCTGTTTCAATCTGTTTCTGTTTCACTCAGCAGCATTTTAACAAGTCATACTCAAACCGTCCTCAAACAAGCGTGCAGTATTAGAGGATACTGAAGCACAAAGAGAGGGTGTGACAGCTTTCCTAAATAACACAGACAATTTACTTTAGCTGATGCACAAGCTAATGTTGTGTTCACCATTACCCCCTCCCCCCCAAAAAAGAAGACACCTCTGATAACAGGTCACATTTACACAAAATAAATATTTCACTCATCATTTGAGATGCCACAAAGCACAAAACTTAATACCAGTTGGAATATGTTAATTCCCGCTGCAGCCATTTGGAGACACGCAGCCTGCTGTCTTCACAGTGTGAATCCAAATCCCACCATCCCAATCCAGCTTTCATCCCTGACTGTCAGCAGATGAGAGCTTCGTACACCTCTAGCAACTCACCCGGTGTGTGTATTTTTGTATGTTTGTGTGTACCCACCGAGGAGCTTGCTGTGCAAGCATATTCACAGCCAGAATTTCTGACAAGCCTAATGAATCTCCAGAGACCCACTACCTGCTAGCTCTCTCTTGTTCTGTCTTGTCTCCATTGTTCTCTCGCTCAGTTTTCTACCTTCTTGCACCCCCCCACCCCCACCCCCCACCCCTCCTTCCTCTTGCTGTTTGTCTGCTTAAACTGGTGCTGCCTCTCTTGCTGCAGCCGGTTCTGCCTCCATCAGCTAACAAGCTCCCTTCTTCTCTTCTGAGTGTCCACCTTATACTCTCCTCATTGACTCCCACAGAAGTAAATGGCCCAAGAGAGACCTTGATGTTGATGGGGGTGTGACAAATTGCTGAATTTCTGTCTCGTCATTGCCGAATGCTATTCAAACTTCTGCCATGTGTGAGAGGGAACCTCCTTCTAGAAAAGCTTTTAATTATAAGTACCAGTGGTTTATTAGTCATGCCTCAGCTCAGCTTGTCTGCCTAAAATCCATTACCTATGCCTGAGGAGGCCTTGTTAGTTCACAATTGATTGCATAATTACACAGCATTATGATACATTGGCCTCATCGTGTGGTAATCACAGTAATTAGGGAAATAATGTCTACATGAGGTCTACATGGGCAAGGAGGCAGAAGATCCATGACTGTGGAGAACAAAAGAACCCAATCCAGTTGCTCCAACATCCACCTTAAATGTCCCTCAAAGCACACACGCGAATGTGCACACATGTATATTTACATAGACTGCTCCAAAATGTAAGTCAGGAAGTTGTGACAGCGTTGCTGATCTGTTGTCTCACTCAAACTGAGGGGAAGTGAGTGCACACAGAGCATGAGTAATGAAACGCTTCACACTCATTTGGCTTTTGCACTTCAAATGAGATTGGCACAGTGCAGCATCTAAAACACAACCATTAGATCTATAATGACTCCGCAGCCTACTCCCCATGGACTGACTACTCGCACAGACACACACACACAGACACACACACACACAGAACCCTTCCAACCCCCAAATAGTCTATGCATTATGCATCCCACCCATCTGCCACTTTGTGAGCACTCTATCCCAAGGGGAAGAGATGGGAGGAGAAGAGAGGGAGGCACTCACAGCTGGATAAAGGAAAGAGACCGAGCTTTTCCACCCTCTCACTCTCTCTCTTATATCTCCGTCAGGTTACAAGCTGCTGGAATGTGAGGGGCTCACCTGTGTTTGGGCTACAGACAGGTATGAGCATATGGCTCGGGAGTGTGAGTGATTTATAGATGCCCATGTCTTTTCTCTCTGTGCGTGTGTGTGTTGATGGAGGTTAGTGTCTACCACTCGATGATGTGCACGGCCCAGCAGTAGGTGTAAGCTGACCATCTGTAACCACAAGACTCAACATATCTGAGAAGCTTCACTGTTGCACATTTATATTCATGTGTGGAAACCCATCAAAGAAACTTGGATGCGTGTGTGTGTGTGTGAGACAGGGAGATAGATGAGTGATATGCTTGTGTGTATGTGTGTGTAACGGGATCAAAGTAGTAGAACAATTATCACTATGATTAGATTCACAGGCTTTAAAATTTCCCAGTTTTTGGAAGCGCTGCGCTGGTGTGCACAAAAGCGTGTCTCTTTATCCTGAAATGATTGCTCAAGAATCACAAGGCCTCTGCTTTTTTAAGTCAATGCGAGCTGGCAAACCGACTGACAAAACAAGTTTAGCTGCAGAGCGAGCTGGAGGCGAGAGAGAGGCAGTTTAAATAGCGCGTCTTTGTCTCGCAGCTGCCAAACATTCACCCTGACCCAAACCAAACTGCAACCCCATGATCCTCATCTGCCCTATTACATCCCTCAGCTGTTTCCTCTTCACTGCTCTGCGTGTGCAAATGTGCGTGTTTTTGCCCAGAGAAAACAGAGACTTCATTGTCACCGCGTCGTCTGATGCAGCTGCGTGGCTTCAGATGTTTTTACACAAAGGATGAAATGATAGATGAGTGAAAGGAAGAGAGAAAATGATGAAGAAAACAGAAAAAAGAATGTGCGAATTGGACAAAACTCTCTTGTTTGTTTATCTGAGGTTTATCCATGATATCTTTCTTACTCCATTTGTGGCAAGAAAAAAAAAGAAAAATCACTAGAACAGGCTCGTGTCCCAGTGGAGCAGGAAAACATTTGATAACACGAGTGTTTAGAAAGTCCATATTTCGAACGCCAGTGTTTGTTTTGATCTAAAATTAATCTGGGCTAAAATGCTGATATATTGATTTGAGCTTTAATGAACACAAACTAAGCAGCAGCAGTAGTTGAGGAAATATTTACATCCCTAAGAACTTATAACTTGGTCTAAAAATATCTTTGCCATCTATGAGTGGCATCCACAGACTTGTAATATGAAATCCATGCTATCTATTAGCGTGCTTATGCATTTTAGGACATTATTTCATTCCACATATTATATTCCCACCAGTAATTTGATTAGTTACAGTATTAGTTACAGTAGGGGGTTGGAAGATACAAAAAGGTGCTCGAAACATCCCTCAGAGATTTTGGTCCATATTTACATGATAGAGTCACACAGTTGCTGCAGATTCGTCAGCTGCACATCTGTAATAGGAATCTCTCATTACACCACATCCAAAAAGTGCTCTATTGCATAGAGATCCAGGAACTGTGGAGGCTGTTTGAGTTCAGTTAACTCACTGTCAACTTTAAGAAATCGGATTGAAATGATTGAACCTTTTTGACATGATCCGTATTCCTGCTAAAAGCAGCCATCCAAAGATTGATACATTGTGGTCATAAAGAGATCAACTTGGTCAGCAGCAATACCTGGGTAGGCTGTTGCATTGAAGCAATACTTGGTTTGTAGTAAGGGGGCCAAAGCGTGCCAAGAAAATGACACCACCACCAGCAGTCTAAGCCATCGATATAAGGCAGAATTGATTTATTCTTTCATGTTGCTCATATAAAATTGCGATCATAAATGATAAATAATCATATGTCCATGATTACTACCATCATCACCACTTCCATTATGAGTATGAACAGTTGCAAAACAAAAGGGGTGTGGGGAGGTGAGGCATGCTTCAAATCTAAACCACATTTCAATAGTGAAACTATCTTATCTTTACTTCACATTTTTAATATATTGATCAATGCCACAATGGCGTAATATTTTATATATACAAAATAAGGAAGTTTAAAAAAATGCTAATAAAGTAAATGTATCTTAAAGCTGTACTTATGCAGGTAGGGTAACTCTCCCAAAAGAGAAAGCACAGAGAAAGCACGAAGAGAGAGCGAGAGAACGGAAGGCAGGTTTTTTATTTTGGTTTTATGCTAATGCCACTCAGTCAATACACATCAACGGACTGTGCGGGGATAAAGAGGCCGGGGCTGAGAGTGTAAGGAGAGAAGCATCAATGTGATAATCTCCCACTCTGCCCTCCATTAAAGGAATTCCCTCCCGCTGATCTGAGTTCTCTGATGACGTTACATTTCTCTTCAGCATTTTAAAAAGATAAACTTACCCCACGATAACAGTTCTTGCTTTTCTCCACTCTGACACTTTCTGCATTGAGGCACCTGAAACCACCCTCAGCCTCATTTGCCTTTTCTTTTTTTGTGAGTGGGCAGACACAGGATGGTCTGATAAGGCCAACTCAGGTAAAACACAACATGAGTTCGGCCTGGGAGAGAAACAGCTATCAAAAAGGCTATTAAAGGATTTGGTTTCCACTTGCATTACGAGAGGCTTTGATAGCTGGATTTTATCTGCTTTGTTATCGTCTCACATCAGGAATACAAACACACACACACACCTGTGCGCTCCTCTTACCTTTACCACACATCTATGAGTCAGGAATCAGGTGTGTGGAGCTTTTGTGTGTGTGCTTTGGTGGCTGGCACAGAGAATGAGAAGGGCACAGTTTATTACAATGCTGCGTACGGTGAAGTGGTGGAATGTGATTAAGTCCAATTTTGGGCTACTTGTTCATGTTTTTGTTTTTACATAATGCTGTCTGATTGTATTTCACAGTGTTTTCATGGCATCATTTGATCATTTCACTGTGTGACACTGTTGTTGTTTTTAATAAAAGAGCGTGATGCCCTCACACAAATTATAATACACTTGATTCAGCTTCCACATTTGACTTTATAATATCCTCCTAACCCCTTCAAAACATGTAAATATTCCAACTCATTTAAAATGCTATTCAGCTTTTCTAAACTGGTTCAGACTGTAGAGCAGATCAACCATTAGTTAGAAGGTTGGTGGTTCAATCCCTGGCTGCTCCACTCCAGCCTATGATCTCATGTTGTGAATGTAAGATTTAAATCATATGTAGATGATATGTTTGTGTAAATGGGTGAATTTATGCATGCAAGTACTTGGAGTTTCATCATTCTGATGCTGCCATGTAACATATGTGTTTCAAGATAAAGTGCACAGCAACACCCTGCAGGTAAAACACAAAAAATAATCGATAATATATTTATAATATACAGCTGTATTTTTGTGTGTGTGTGTGCTGAAAACATGAGCTTTTCACTTTAAACTGTTGAGTTTTGAAAATAAGGGTTTAATTTTACATTGATGGCTTTAAAAATTGCACAAGTGTGGGAGTAATTTGATATCGTGCCTTTGATGCGTTTGCAACAATGCGAGCTGTCAAGACTTACACACTCTGGCACACTCACACATGAACACACAGGTGTATTATGGTGAGTGGTGCGAGCTGTTGAATGATAGGCTGTTTGCAGTAGAGAGGTACAGGCGGAGGTGGAGAAAGGCAGAAGTGGAGATGGGAGGCAGAGGTGTGGAGGTGAAGACAAGCTGGAAGTTTGAAAACAGATGGCCTTTGTATGTAACACATGCATTCATGGACGGGTGTGTGAATGCATGTGTTACTGGACAAAGTGTGTGTGTGTGTGTGTGTGTGTGTGTGTGTGTGTGTGTGTGTGTGTGTGTGTGTGTGTGTGTGTGTGGAGGGGGGTGAGTTAATTTTGGTGTGCTCAGATCTCTGGTCTCAGCTGTGGTGTAATTGATTAAATGAATTAGTACAGAATATAGAATTAATGTTTATGAATAGGATCCTGTGTTTTGTGTGTGTGTGTGTGTGTGTACTTGTTTAAACATCTTTGTGAGGACCAAAAATTGGTATGCTACTATATCAGTGGGGACCAAATCCTGCTCCTCATTCATTTAAAGGCAATTTGAGGTTCAAAATGTGATTTTAAGTATTATATGGAGTCCATTTCTGGAAGATTTGAAAACAAGTGTGTGTGTGTGTGTGTGTGTGTGTGTGTGTGTGTGTGTGTGTGTGTGGCAGATGGGTCATTAGAATGAAATGTGAAATTAGTCTTGATGAAAAGCACCAGATATGCGCACACGTAATTGAATTAACCAGTCTGTGCTCCGTGTGTCAGCATAAATGAAATGTTCACCTTGCGTGCTTCATCCTGCTGAGAGGTGCATCACAGACGGACCGGTCAGTCAGGAGGCTGTTCTACTGTCAAAAACACTGCTTGTTTAATTTCTGTCATAATAGGTATCCAGGATGTACAGCTCGGTGGGAAATTACAGTTAAATAACATTATGGGTCTTAGCAGGATGTTGGACCAGTAGGAGCCCTAAAACAGTTTTAGCCAGGCCTGCTGGCAGGATGAACACCAGTCTTCCAAAAGAATTCACCTCATTTGGTGTTTTGATGGTAACGAGGAGCGCTGTCTAATGTACCAAGGTATATATGGGCTATAGATGTTTTTAAGTTTTAAAATAATTTGATGGAATTATTTATTTATATATTATAGCCAGCAACTTAACAGCTAACTTAAATAGATTAGCCAACATTTTTCTTTCTCTTTTAAGCTGCTTATGGTCTTGGGCAGTTCAATCTAAATCTAATGTGTTATATTTTGTGAGTCATTTTTATTCTTGAAAGTAACTATTTAGTGGTGTGCAGTGGTTATGGCAGTTGCCTCACAGTAGTTAAGATCCTTGGTTCAAATCTGCAGACTGGGGTCCGTCTGTAGGAAGTTTGCATGTTCTTTCCATGCCTGAGTGGATTCTCCCTGAATACTCTAGCTTCTGATAAAAGATGTATGTCTGCTTAACTAGTGTTTCTCCGTTAGCCCTGCAGGTCACATGTGACAGACTGTGACCTCACGCTATGACAGTTTTGATGAGGGCAACTGCAACCCTGAAACGGATAAGCAGAAGAAAGTGGGTGGATGCTGGAAAAGTGCTGTTTGCTTCTAAATATAGTGGAGTAGAGGTATAAAATAGCATCACAACAGCAATACTTGAATTACCATAAAGTACCTTAAAACACTACTAAATGTCAATGTCAGTGATCATGAAACCATGTGATAACACCTCCTGCTCAAAAGTCTCTGTTTGACACTTCTATATCACAGGGATCTTGTGGTACTGCTAAAGTTCACTGCTGATCTGCGTCCAATTGTCCCCTAAGAGTTAAGGTTCGATACAAATCAGTGCAAGACTGTTATGAGTGATCATAACAGTCTTATCTTATGATGTAATATGTCTCTCCTGGTAAGAGTGGACTCTTTCATAGTGACAATAACCCCATCCACCAGACATGAGGGGGGTCACTAAACGATTTGATATTGATGGAAATCAAGTCAATTAAATGCTGTTTATGTATCACACTCATCACATCTCAGTCGAAATGAGCACCTATGGGATATTTTAAACTAGCTCTCTCAACCACCATCATCAAAACATCAAATGAGAAAATATCTTTTGGAAGATCAGAGACTCAGAAATGTATGACTTCTGGACTCAACTCCAAGGTGAATTCAAGCTTTTCTTCTTACACTTTACATTGTTTTTTCCCCTTTAATTTTTCTTTAAATATGCATGCACATACTACACATAGATGCATATGCTTTTGTGTAGTATGCCAAAATTAGTTAAAAAGTATGAACATACACATACTGCAAAGCAATATGTTACAAGATCTCCTCAGTCATCTCAGACAGCCTTCCTCACCAGCAGCGTGCACGTTATAAAAATCAGACACACATTATCTGCCCTGACCACACTCACTGTAAAATCTTCATGACTTCTGTGTTTAGTTTAGAGACGCATTCAGAGTGGCCGTGACTGAATTCATGCTACAGCTGCTCTGACACACAGCACATAAAGTAGCCACAGAGCAGGGTTATTTGATGAGTGCTTGCTTATACTCACATCCATATAAACAGGTTGAAGCCAGGGTTGTAGAGTTTGGCAGAACGTAATAGATAATAGAAGATTACACCAGGAAGCCCTGCACGTACGGACAGAGAACAAACACAGGGTAGATTTGCAGACTTAGTAAAAAATTATCTAACTGTAGATGCTTCGGTGCTTGTAAACTGTAAACTGTAAACTTTACGTGAAAAAGCAGGCTTGGCTCAGTTTCAATTTTTTTTCTTTTTTTGTTGCTATTAAAGATCTTAAATCCACAACCTTCAGAAAGTTATTCATTCATGAATTACAGCTGGAACAATAAAGATAGGAAGGCACAAGTTACTTTGAATATATTTAGTGGCTGTCATTATCTCTGTTTACACTCCCTCCTGAATTTTCGGCAGTTTTGTTCTTTTTACTTTACAGCATTACGATGGTTTCGATGTGAACATGTTTGGACGGTGTGTTACAGACGTCATCTGGGCATTGTGTTTAGTTCTGTGTCTGTTTTTTATTTTTTCCAATACAGTAAGGAAGGATACAAACTTATTAAATCAAGTTTAATGTACGCTACATGTTTTTCCATTCAGTTTGTTTAATTCTTAGGAAGCACAAAATAAAAACTCAAGCATGGACTAAGCCACTGTGTCAGTGAATACAGACTGAATAACAGCACACAAAACATCCAGCTGATTTCACTGATTAATTAATTATTAATTACAATACTGTGCAAAGGCCTTGAGTCTTTAGTTTTTGTGTAATTTGGCATACCTCAGCCTTTTCTCTCGGTTTCCCTTTCTTAAGAATAGCTTCTTGACAGCCACCCTTCCACTGAATCCATTTCTGATGAGACTTAAGCAAACAGTAAATGGATGGCGTGCAGGGTCAGATGCATTTGTCAGGTCCTGTATCAGGTCTTTGCTGGATTTGTTCCTGTTTCTTAAAGACATGACTTTAGATACTTTTTGTCTGCTGAAGATCAATTTTAAGGTCTTTCACTTGTGCAGTTTTATTTTAAAAAATCCCCAAATTTAAGGACACACAGCACATCATGTCAAATAAAGAAATTAAAACAAATGCTGTGTTTTTGAATCAAACTGCTAGTTTCCAAGTGTCTAAAGTTACAGTTTAAGTGTAGACACTACACTGGTGTTAGATACCAGTTTGTGCTTGAATGATTCATAGGTCAGTGTTAAGTTGGTTAACAAACAAACAAACAAACAAACAAACAAACAAATGATCAGGTGTAAGGACTATACCTGAAAATAAGTGAAAATAAGTAAAAAAGCAGAAAATGTCCAAAACAAATCAAAACTGTGAAAGATCTTTAGAAAGCCTGGAGAAGCATTGCTCAAGACCACTTTATAAAAAAATCACAAAAAAGCCTGGAAAAATATAGAGACAGACTTTTGCACAATACTGTATATCCCCGAGTTTAATAAGTGGATTTATATGATTTATGATTTCTATCATAGCCATGGGGAACGAATAGAGTAGGCTGGATATGTCTTATGAGATTAAGAGGTATGCTTTTGGAGAATTTCGAGTGTAATATGGTTAATTTTTAAACACTTATTTGATGTGGGATTTGAGAAACAATAGACATACAAAATAAAAGGGAAATTGTTTGCACTTATCTGTATTTGTGCAAACTGTAGAAGTACTAATAATGATATAAATCCTATCAGTACTAAAATATAAAACGTGATTTTATTATTACTCTTAAGAGGCTTATTTACCTGTGAATGAATGCCATTCTAATTACACCTTGTAAAATCCGTTAACATTTCCACAGCTACTGAATAGCCTCCCTTCTCACATAACCGAATACTTACATTTTATGTATCTTTCAGTTTGTTTCAAATGCGGAGAGTGAAAGGAAACTGCTGCAAGGAAGGAAAAGGTTAAAAGTCTAGCAAACTTATTTGACGTTGTTTGCTTGACGTCACTAATTGCTTATTTTTGCAACATGTTTTCATTAGTATTTCTATTCCTTTTACATTTTAAACACGAGTTAAGATTTTTTTCTGAATAACATTTTTGTTCATCGTCAAATGTTCGACGTCCTTTTGTGTTTTGTTCCAATGTTATTGCTGTTCGTGCGCAATTAAATAGTGAATTGAATAAATCAATAAGCTCATTATTATTTTAGTTTATACAGTGCTGCTTTACCTAGACTTCATAACTTTTATCAGATTTTTATTTATTTGTTTTTGTCCTATTTTATATACTCTCTCTCTTTCTCTCTCTCTCTCTCTCTCTCTCTCTCTCTCTCTATCAATGTGGTATAGGCGGGTTTTCCGCCAGCAGGGTTTGGTTGATTCTCTATTGATTTGCTGGGGTGGGAGAGGAGGAGGAGGAGAAAGTGAAATGGGAGGAGAGCAGGAGAAACCTCCGCCTGGCCGGTGAGGGAGGGAGGGATATGATTGTGCGTGTTCTGGACGAGAGAGGAGAGTGATCGTAATCAAGGCAAAAGTCCGGCTTGCAGCGGGAGCGCACTCCAATCACGTGGGGTTTGGATTTGTATAGGAGAGAAAAAAGTAAAAGTGTCGACGAAGTGACTTCTGGTTGTACTTTGTATTTTCTTTCCTCTCTGTGCCTTTCCACCTCCCCCTCCGCCCTGCATTCCGCGGAGCAGCTGTGTTTTAATGCCCCTGCGCACCCGTGGAGGAGAGGAAGGAGAGAAGAGTGAAGAAGAAGGGGCAGAAGAAGTAGTGAGAAGGCCTGGACACCACCCGTCCTCGCCCTCTGGAGGTCTGTCCACTCTCCCCTCCTGGCCCTGCATGGACGGGGATGGGGAGAGCCGGATGCTGTTGCCGCGGGGCTGAGCGCCTCACCTCCCCGTCTATGGTGCGCCGCTTCCGGCCGCTTCTACTGCTGATCATCGCTCTGTGCTGCGGTGCTCACATAGGTAACTAATCACACTTGCAACACTGCAACACCCAGAGTCTCTTTGGGTCACAGTAGCAACTGATCTGTAATTTATCTACTTTCATATTCAGTGATGAACTAATTACTGCGGACTCCATCAGCTATAACCATAGTAACAACATTTCTTTTCAGTCGCCATCACTTGATGGTGATTGAAACACTTTGTTAGTTATTAAGCATTTGTAATCACTGTGCGGTTGATCCTTGTGTTGGGCCCAGTGCTGCCTGACAATGGCTCTCTCTAAAGCGGCAGTGCAGCAGTCTGAGCACGGATCGAGTTTCTCCTCTCTCCTGGGCCGTCATTCTCCTGTCTGCCTCTTAATGGCTCATGGAGGAGGGGGAGAGAAGGCAGGAGCGAGCTACCTCTCCTCTTGTCCATATAAACCAATTCTTTTAGTGCACTCATTTACAGAAAAAACAAACAAACAAAGCAATCTATTCCACCGCTGCACATCATAAAATGTAAAAAGAAGTTGTGCTGTGATTTAAATCTGGCCAAACCTAAATAAACATGTAATGTTGAGCTGATGCTGATTAATAATGTCTATTGTAAGAAACGGGATCAGATAATCTCATTTGAGAACATATTCTTCAATGTCCAACATATTTCTCTTTATATTTGTGGACGTTTATCTTTTAAAACCCCTACAATGATCCAAGGCTTGTTAGAAAAACAACAACAACAAAAATCCCCAATGAATTTAATAAATGAAAAGCCTGTTAACTGGACGTTAACAAGGTGTCTGCAAGGATTTCTGACACTAAACTCAAATGTGACAGTTTTGACATACTTCTGTTTTCTGTGGCTTTGCAGAGGTCTTTACTTTTTTGTGAAACTGTTTGCTGGTCATTTTCTGTCTCGTAAAGATACAGAAGCATTTTACATTTGGTGCAAAAAGGCAGCAAAAAATACATTTTAAAAAAATCAAATCTGGCTGAGTCTGAGTGTTTTTGTCTGTGAAGGGGGTCGGCTGTCTGTAGAGCAGTCACACCTCCAGTAATTAGTTTAACACAGCGCAGGCACTCGGACAAAATGGGAACACGGAGAGAGACCCACTTCACATTAAAGACCCTCTTGGCACCTATGTTGCACGTGCGTCACCTGGAAAGAATGTGTTTTTTTGTTTGTTCTTTTTTTAGTTTGTCGAGCCAAACAGAATGTTTTATTTGTTAAAACTTGTACATGTTTTGGGGTATTTTAGATACATTTCTTTGTTGTCAGCCCCATGTGTCTGTTTAGGCAGGGAGGAAGGAGGGTCTGAATTGCTGACTATTGTTCACAGTGTCTGACCGACGACAGAGAGAGTGCACGCTGGAGTGAGCTCCTGTAAAGCTTTGCAGCTTAAAGCTATGGAAAGGGTGTTTGTGTGATTTGAGCTCAGCGTGTGAGAGAGTGCACACAACAAGGTGATCAATAAGCACTTCTGGAGCTATTCCCTTGGTTGAGAAATGATCCCAGTAGATCCTTTCCTGATCTCCAGAGATCAAAGGAGTTGAAGGCAGCGAGATTGGGAGGCAAAAAAAAAAAAAAATTCTAAACCGAGCCATTGAGATTCAGCTGGTTGATCTTATGACCTCTGTCTGATGGTAGAGAAGGTGCCTCAGGAAGAGAGGCAATAAGGAGGTGAGGCTGGCCAGGGAATGAGGCTGAGGGGGCTGAAAGCAGAATAGTGCTGAAGGAGGCAAGTGATTGAAGCTACAAAGGAGAAAAAAAGAGAGAAAACTGAAGATATGAGAGAGAAGAAGATTCAAGTCCTGTGGGATTATATTGAATGCGAGGAAGACAGAGGATAAGGAGGAATGTTGAAGGCAATTTTAAACACACGAGGAGTTGTGTATTCCCCTCTTAATAGTATTTGCCAGCCACCGGAGTATTCATCACCTCGGCTTTACTTGGCAAAAAATATGCTAATTTAGAGAAACTGTTTACAAAGGAGATCACATGAATGTTTTCAGAAGCAAATAAGAAAATTGTGCTTTAATATGTAACGTGTAAATATTACAAACATTATTAAGCATCATATGGAAATCCTAGTTTTTATTCCCGAGAGGTCAGAGTGCAGGGCCAGCATGGGAGCGACACAGTGGTGTAAACTTCAACAGAAGCTTTCCGTCAGTAAGGTTTTGCAGATCGATGGTTTAATGCGAGAGCCCTGCAGTCAGAGGGTCAGCTTGCTTCTCGCTAAGTTATCCTTCGGAGAAAATATTAGTGAATAAGTGCTTTTTGTGCAGCAGCTCATGATCCTGATAACTTCTGAAAGAGAACAAAGTGCTCTGATTAGATTGGGAGTCGCATTTGGATACTGCAGGCTAGATTGGAGGGAAAGAAGGAGGCTGTTGGTGCACCAGTCAAAGACACAATGTGTCCTCAGTACTCAGACCTGTCTGTGCAGCGGTGGTTGGCATAGGAGGCAGCCTGTGTGTGTGTGTGTGTGTCTGTGGGTTGGTGTCAGTATTTAACAGTTAGGAGAAAGATTCTAAAGCGCGGTGTGAGTGAGGGTCCATACCTGCACCCCGAATAGCAAAATTCAGAGCATTACTGCCCCCATTTGGTGGCATCACACTCCTTCATGCTCTAAAATCAGATAAATCGACAGAGAATAGCGGACGTGTGCTGCCAGCTGGTTAAGTGATGGAGTAACGTTTGAGTGATCGTTTCTGTAAAAACTCTTGCACTTTTGGCCTTTTCTTGGCCATTAAGAGACCATCATCTAAAGATCACCAACTGTGTGTGGTTAACGGAAGTACAAGCAGCATTCTTTCTAAGATAGCTATTGCTGTGTGTGTGTGTGTGTGTGTGTGTAGCTGCTCATACACTGCAGAGCCTCTCTCTCTCTGGCCTAATCTAATTGGAGCACGTTGTGACTAATGCATTAGGTCTGGTCTCTAATCTCTTTCTCGCTCGATCTTTCTCTCTCTCTCCGATGATCTATGATATAAAAGGCGACTTTGACCCTCGTTACTTTTAGAAACGCAGAAAAAGATAAAACATCAGGGAAATCTGTTTCTGATGGCTACACGAGGCGCATTTTTGATTATGTTTTTCCTCTGCAGAAGCCACCCAGGATCACTAATACAATTATTCAGCACCTTGCTGACGAAGATTATTAGCTTCAAAAAGTCACTGTGTTGTGTTTGTATTCACAGCACAGCTGCTTTGCCCTGTTCCCTTTGTCTATAATGCTCTATATGCTGTGTGCTCCTTGGCTGTATGGGCACTTTTATCTCACTGCTTGTGGTAAAACATGCTTCGTCTTCCCTCTCTCCAGTTGCTCTTTGGTTTATTACACTTCAGGTTTATTATGCTCACAGAGCGGCACTGATGATTGATCCAGACTTTCAATCAACAGCTGGTTCTTTTTCTAGTTTTATTAGGTTTTTATTAGACTGTAAAAAGACTCATATCACTGCGTGCGTAAAATCCAAGCTTTCTTCACACGTAACCTTGGTAGTCTTGTGTGATTGCACAACCTTTTCACTTCCACTGAGACATAACTGTGTCTAGTTCACGCCTAAATTATCAGACATGTGTGTATTATATATTAATATTCCAGACTCTATCTGTGTGTCCTCTTCAGGTCAGTGCCAGGTGGCCACACCTCAGTGTCGTATCCAGAAGTGCACCACCGACTTTGTCTCCCTGACCTCCCACCTGAACCCTGCGGTGGATGGCTTTCACACTGAATTTTGCAAGGCTTTGCGTGCGTACTCGGCCTGCACTCAGAGGACAGCAAAGGCCTGCCGTGGAAACCTGGTCTTCCACTCGGCTGTTCTGGGCATCTCAGACCTAATGAGCCAGAGAAACTGCTCCAGAGATGGCCCCACTTCTCCCACACACCCCGAGATTCCCTTTGAGCCATGCAACTATCACAGCCGCACTCAGCATGCCCACACGCAATCCCATGCACACGCTCACTCACACTCACATACTCACAGCCACAGCCACGGCCACTCTCGGGCTGGGTACCTGTTTTGTGGGCTCTTTGGTGACCCCCACCTGAGGACATTCAAGGACAGCTTCCAGACTTGTAAAGTGGAGGGAGCATGGCCTCTTATTGATAACGACTACCTTTCAGTGCAGGTCACTAATGTTCCTGTGGTTCCTGGCTCCAGTGCAACAGCAACCAATAAGGTAAGGAACTGGAAACTGGCTTTTGGGCTCTTATTTTTCCATTTTTGAAGCTGAAACACTCTTACAAGTGCAAGCAGGGTTAACAGTCTAGTTATATATCTCTTGTTTGGGTTTCCATAATGACGTCCAAGCTACTTTTATGCACGTCAGAATAAGAAATCTTATCAAAGTCAAACTGGAAAACATGCTCTCCTTGACTCTCATGCTGAGTGTTTCTCGCTCCCATAGACTCACAGGTGTAAGGCAAACAGCCTCGATCTTGTGACTCTTAACTCTTGTGACTGAAGCAGTGTTAGAAATCTAACTTGGTTAATGGCTGCGTACAGCCTGACCTTTAATAACATGGAATGAGATGTGTGAAAGGACCCACTGTTTACTTATGTGTGTGTCTGCAAGCACTTGTGCGTGTGTCTCATAAGTTCACGAGTGGCACTCCTTGCGCTCTGCTTACGGCACTGTGTGTCTTAGAGGACACACAGTGCAGAAGACGCTCACTCACAAGTACACACGCAGGCGCACGCCACTAAATGGATGACGAGCCACACAAGGTGATCTTTGTGGTGTTAAAGAAGCAATGTTGTTTCCCCGCGATCATCTGCACTTTCTAGCACAGTCGATAGCTTTAATTATTAAAGGACATACACACCCGTGCATACACTTAGTCACGCACACACTCGCAGAAACACACACACATTAAGCAAATAGTACAGCTGCTACACTTTGGAGCTGTAAGTTTGACCTTGTGTCAGAGGTGGGGCAAGTTATTAGTCATGATTATTAAGGACACAGACACGCACACATACACACTCTTTCACACACATTAACGGCCCTCCAGGCTTAATGGCCTGCCAGGTCTCATTCCTCACGGCTGTCATATGAACAAAGCAGCCATTCACCGGAACTATGATGCTAGTGCTAACCGTAATGCTCACACCACACCCTGCATCTACCACTTCCAGCTTCCACTCACCACTGGATCCCTGTGTGTGTATGTGTGTGTGTGTGTGTGTGTGTGTGTGTGTGTGTGTGTGTGTGTTTCTGCCAGCCTGTGTGTTCGTGTGCGTGCATGTGTCAGCATGTTTGCATAGCTGTGTCAAATTACAACTTGTTAAAAAGTCATTAAGTCATTTCTCAAATGTAGCCTGATGAGAGTTGGTGACCTGTGCAGTGGGTGAGTGTTGATATTTGTGAAAAACAGACAGATGGAAATTTCTTCTGCTTGTCATGAGATTGTTTTTTTCTTGATTCGATTATTAACAGTTTAGTGCATAAAATGAACTAAACTGAATAAATTGACTCTTTAATTTTAGGAACCCCAGGATGCTCAGTTACAACACAAAAAAGGGAAATGTATCAAACACCAGAGTACATTTGTTTAAAAGGTTTAAACTAACCAGATAGTTGGAACTGCTGCTTATTATTATTTTTATGATTTATATTATTAGGATTTTCTGTCTTCCTGATCAACCAAAGTGCAGCTATATTCATATTTTCTGTTTTGTTCAACTAGCAGTCTGCTTGCTAAAGATATTTCATTGACAGGCTCCAAAAGCCACTGAAATTCATTAGGAAATTATTAAATTAGTTGGTGATTAATTTACTTTGAATTTACTTGCTCTATTCATCTTTTTGATTACAATTGTGTCTATCATGTAAAATGAAATGAATGAAATGTCTCAATAACTGTAAACTGAACACATTTGAAGTGTTCCTCTAAGTTACCTGATGCTCTGCTGCTTTATAGATCACCATCATCTTCAAACCCTACGAGGGCTGTACGGACCAGAGGGTCTACCAGGCCGTCACGGACAACCTTCCGGCTGCTTTTGATGATGGAACCGTGAGCAGTGGCGACCCCATGCACAATTCTGCTGGTGCAGACGGAGCAAGCAGGAAGGTCCGGGCTCTGTGGATCTCCGAGCGCAGCCCGGGGCGCCACGTGGAGCTGCACGCTGGCTACATCGGCGTGACTGTAATTGTTCGCCAACTGGGGCGCTACTTGACCCTGGCGGTGCGGATCCCAGAGGAGCTGGCTCAGGCCTACGATGCCACCCAGGACCTGCAGCTCTGCCTGAACGGCTGCCCCAGCGCAGAGCGCATCGACCAGGCGGGGCATCTTCCCCTGCCCGTCTCCCCTCCTGCGCTTGGCCTGCAGCTTCAGCAGCTACGTCGGCCAAGCTACTCCTCACAGACACAAACATCCGCCTACGGCTCCACGCAGGTCTTTGGTGTGGAGGGGGCGAGGGAGCGGTGCAGGGAGCAACTGGAGGTAGAGGACATTTACTTCCACTCCTGTGTGTTTGACCTCCTGACCACCGGGGATGCTAACTTCACAGTGGCAGCATACAGTGCGCAGAAGGATATGGAGAGTCTCCATCCACACCGGGACAGCTGGAGGATCTACCCCCGCAGTTTTGCCACCTCCTCTTTACACTTTGATTCTCAAAATTTCAAACGGCTTGCCCTGCTCCTGCCATGTTTTCTGAGCGCTGTGTTGATGTAATAGCGGGAGTCTTTGTGTGCGCCTGCATGTGTGTAGGTCTGGGTATGTGTGTGCACTACAAATAAATGGTTTGGAAGTTTTTTGCTGAGCACTGATACTTAACACTGGCACCTGTTTCTTGCAGTGAGGAACCAGCAGCCTGAACAGTTATTAGGACTTTAATTTTTTTTAAAGGTGAAAGACCTCCCAGTACATGCTGGTGTCACTAACTATAAGAGAATCAGCTCTCTGGAGGTAAAAAATGCAAAATAAAATAAACAAGACGGCACGACGGCTTCTACAATCTGTCTTCAGCTTTGGATAGAACGCACCTGACAATGACACAAATGTCTCTGTGTGTTTAAATTGACTGTAAATAGTTCATTTTGTCTTCAGTGCACAGTGTAATGGAGTCAAGTTTGTTTTTGTGCCATTTGATGTGATTTTTTTTGAATACCTCAGATGATGAGGTTTGTTTTAACAAATGCACTTTATTTTAATTTTTTCCACAAATCCACATCAGTGTTTTTTTTGTTTTCTTTCACTTCATGTCCTCCATTAAAACTAGCTCAAACTTTGGAGCTCTGTGATTTGGTTTTGGATCCTTTCACAGTAAAAGTAAGTAGAACAATAGGAGATGTCATTTATTTTTAAGTGCAACAAGTACTAGCTGATTTGCTTCAGCATTTTATTTTAAGTAATGTGAGCTGTTCTGTTGAATGTATTTTGAAAATCGTCACAGCGAATGCCATCGGTACTACTTTGTTTTTCTCATGCCTGACTTTGACTGCTTGTGTGAGTCTGTGTATTTGTGGGTGCTTCAGTGTTTTTCTTTTAATGTGTCAAAGTGTTTTCATTTCAGCTGATTCGCGTTAGAAGAAGTCCCGCCTTTTTGCCAAGACGCTGTGACTTTTCAGGCTCGTGTTTTTTACTCAGTCTACTTTTTTTTATTATTTGAGCCAAAGACAGATTTTTTTTAAATTTTTTTTTGTTTCTTGTGCAGCGAAAATCAAAACTCAACACCAAACCAGCACCCTCCACCCTCTCGGAGTCTTTTTCTCCCTAGTTTTTAAACTTACTACTGTAGATTGGTTTTGTTGGAACTGACAAGCTGCTCCTTGTTGGGATACATGTAAAATACTGGAGAGAAAACAGTGCAAATTACTGAAGAAACCTTATCACGCTAGGCTGTGTTTTCTGCATCAGCGTTGTGTTTTAAGAATTTGATACCTGGTAGAAGTTTCTACCTTTAAAAAAAGCCTGTGAGCCTTTTGAACATGTAACATTCTCTGTAATTACGCCAAGTTTGTTTGACGATATTGGTTCATCTCAGTTTTTTTGGGGGGGGGGGGGGGGTTGGCATTGTGGTCTCTTACAACATGTGTGAGTGAAGAGTGACTGATCAATGTTGAAATACTTAACTTATTTATGAACGTAGTGCCCCGTAGAGGAAGTTAAGCTCCATATTCTTGCTGTTAAATAATAATTTAAAAAATGTCAGATGGGATTGTACTGCCACCTAGTGGTGATCTGTTGATATGTCAGTGTGTTACTCAAGGCTCTCAAAAAAGGAAAAAAAAAGGAAATAAACTGTGTGAGTGTTTTATTTAACAAAGTGAACAAACATGAAAGTCAACACAGTTCGATTTTACTGTCTATTAATTTTACATTCACAGGAATATAAAAAGAAAAATGAACATACTAATAAAGTAAAACAGTATTAATGAGTAAACAAACAAACAAAAAAATGAACAAACTTTGAGCTGAAATTCACCCACAGGAGTTTAGAGTTAAATAAGAGCGCGACTGTACACACACCTTCCCACAGAAGCCCATACACACATTTAACAGAAGCATTAAGCCATCTGTCTGTGGTTAGCTTTTGATCAGATAACAGGTTTGGCCTCACAAACACGATCTGTTTTCAACTGCCAAAGGCAGCGACACCTGGATGTCTCTGTGAAAAGGCTGAAAAAGGCGCGTCTTTAAGCGTTACAGCATACTCCTGTCATCCTGGCAATGGATCATTTCCCGTTTAATCCGTCAAACCACGTCCTTAAAATAAACCACATGAGTGGGAACATACTCATTATCTTCTAGTGAAGAAAACTCCTCTATGAAGACTTCAGACCAGAAACAGTTATCCTCTCTAGGTTAGTTTCCTTGTCAAGGTCATATGTTGCATGAGAAACCCATTTCCATCGATCTGAAAAGTCAAATACTCCGTTCAGACTTACATAATTAAATAAAATCAAATGAATTACACTCATAGAAATACAAGAAGATTTACAGACTTATAATAATCAATGACATGCCTGCATGCAAAGGTACATCCGTGTACTGCATGATGGTGTGTTTGGTTCTTACCACTTAATAACAACATAAATGGTCATCAGAGTGTCAAAGGCGAGGATCTTCATGAGAAGCAGCCTCATAACCAGGATAATCACTGTGTTTGTCCACACATCAATGCCTGAGAGCAAACCATGCAGACCAATATAAGATATCCTCGTGTGTCAATTTATTGCGTTTTTTTTTTTTTTTTTTCATTTTCGAGCAACAACAAATTTTTACCTTTAATTTTTTCTTCTTCATGGCACAGTTTGTCTTGATGATCTGAAAAGATAAAATGTGAAATTCCAGCTCCAAATTTACAGATATGGTCACATGAACTCATCTTTACCTGATGAGGTGATGCGGCGTCTCCTCTTGCTTTTTGAGTGTCTCTTGCGACTTACTAAGCAACTGTATGATGGCCAGTCTCTGGTTGTCACAGTGATAACAGCCACCACATTGGGGACATGGTGCTTCCTGGTTAACGCGATGCTGTATGGCGTGGTGGGCATGTGACCCTCTGACGCTGAGCTCCAGCTGACCTCCAAGTGGCCTCTCCTGAAGTCATTCACAATGCACACCAGCAGGGTCCAACCAAGCCTCTCCCCTGACAGGTGAACTGGAGGTGCCAGTGAAGCCAGCACATCGCCCTCTACCCCTCCTGATTCAGGTGGAGCACAGAAGATCAAATAAAAAAATCAAAAACAGAGGTAAGTCGTGTGCAAGGGATGTGTGCGAATCTTTGCAGTGATGAATTATTCTCGTTGCTGAGCTCTTATCACACATATATGTTTTATAATCAAAGTGGTGATATGTTTATATGTACTACATGTATTTATGAATTTGATGTAGTAACTCCAGGAGCTAATATTAATTAATTCCTACCTGCTATTTTCTGTGTGAATAATTAAACTAACTTTTATTGACTTGCAACAGTTACAGAGGAGAGCTCTTAAAACCAAACTCCTAGAAATCCTTCTTTAAAGTCAGTGTTGTGGACATTTATGATTCACGTGATCATTTAAGACTAATTATTCTTTCATATTGATTCAAAAGATATATTTTAAAATATATTTAAACTTCTTACCTGTCCACAAATAGATGATAGGAAGGTAAAAGAGACCCCTGGATGGCTCAGTCATGTCAGCTTCAGTTAGAGTGACTTTTATGATTACTGATCATTCTGTGCGTTAGTGTATGTGTTTGTGTGGCTTGTGTATGTGTGTGCTAAATGGGGGCATGCCATTTGGCTTTGGCAGGAGCATTGCATTGTGGGGGACTCACATGTCTCATTGTTGTGACCTTATACTAACAATGGAACCCCCTTGCCCCCACCCAAATGCCTGCACAAAACCCAAACACATGCACACACAGACACAGGGACAGAGAGAAAGAGACAGGAGGACTGTGTGAGCTTTGCACATGTAAAGCACCATCTGCATTTACAGAGAAAGGACAAAGCAGAGGACAGGACAGAGAACGGGACAGAGTATTTCGGACAGCAGCAGAGAGTAGCTGCAGTAACTGGAGAGACACACCTGCTCGCAGCTGTTAGATCTGAGGTGAGAAACTGATAATATCACCAAACCCAGAACATTAGACAACACTCTTGTAGGTTACACCTGCACACACACACACACACACACACACACACGCACACACGCGCGTGCGCACACACACACACACACACATACGCACGCACACACGCACACAAAGAGTTTTGTGTCATCACTAGCGGGTGGAAACTTAAAAGGGAAAGTGAAAGTTACAGCAGGGCCTTAAAGGAAGCATGATGAAGCTAAAATGACTGAGGTAACGCATTTTAACATTTCTTTAAAACTTTACATCTGAAGCAGACTTTAGACGGGGCTTTTTTAGCACACTTCAACATTTAAACGCTCTTCCACCGTCTGGTGCATTTCTGGTGAGCTCAGAGGTTGCAGCAAGCAGCCTTATCTTTTCACTATGGTACAGCACAACTAATGTCTCGGTAACCCGATTTGAACTGCAGCTCCTGCAGCTGTTGTCACCTTACAGTTATAGCTGTGTCCTTATTTTGTTTTGTCCACATGGAAAGTCATGTGGCTTTTTTGTCACATGTTGGATTCTCCTTCAGGACAAGACATGTTGTAGCCTAACATCCAGCAGCGTGCTTCAGTATAACACCATTACTGTAAGCCCTTTCTCTAATTGCTGCTTCGCTGTGCGATGAAGAGAAATTAACATCAGACCAGGGGTTCCAAGTGAAGTCACTATAAGTCCTGCTGTGTTGAAAAATTAAAGTTTGTCCAATTTTTACAGCATGCACCTTTGAAACCATTTGCCATATTTGGAAGGAGGACTTTCTTAGACCTCTACAGATTAGAAGAAGAATAAAGGGTTCATCCGAGAGACTCATGTGTTCATGATCTTTCATTTGTGTCTTTCAGGTTTAAGGAAAGAAGTCCCAAGAGCTTGCTGTTCTTACTTTTGCTTCCTCGATATCATCGTCTGACAGTCACTTCAGCGCCCTCTTATTTTTTCCCTGTGTTCAGGATATGATAGAGTGATATTAACGCTATCTGTCAGCCTGTCACGTCAGAGTTTGGCATCTTTCTAATCAGTTGTAGAAATTCATTTAGTCTGCAATGGTCTCTGCCAGGCTGTTGGTGCTGTCCCTCTTTAGTGCGTCTCTGGTTGGGTCTCAGCCCACCGAGAGTTCACAACAGGTTTCAAGCCCTCCTGCTCATCCTGCAGGGGAACCATCTCTGAGTATCGATAACCTGTCCTTCCCCTGGAGTCGTCTTCGCCTACCAAAGTAAGTTCTGCACTCGCTATTGTATTAAAATAAATGAATCAATAACAAGAAAGGTGATGGATATTTGTCAATGTCTTAATTTATCTCAGGTACATCATTCCTCTTCACTATCACCTCCTCCTGCACCCCAACCTCACAAGTCTAAGTTTCACTGGCTCAGTGCAGATTCAGATTGATGTGCAGAACAATACAAACTGGGTCGTATTACACAGCAAGGGTCTTCAGATCTCCAAAGCCACCATATTAGACCAGAACCTCGCTCATCTATCAGAACAGGTAGTTGTGAATGCACATCAGCTCATTTGTCATTGTGGCCTACATCAGACCCATCAATCTCCTTCTGTTCCAGGTCCTCCCAGTTCTTCATAACCCTTCCCATGAGCAGATAGGCATTTTTTCTCCCAGAGTGCTCAGCAGTGGGCAGAAGTATTTCCTGTATATCGAGTTTGGAGCAGAACTTGCAGAAGGTTTCTATGGCTTCTATAAGAGCACCTACAGAACCAGTACAGGAGAGACCAGGTGAGACCAGGTGTACTATTCCACAGCATGGATTGTAAGCTATCTTACACATACCTACGAGTGTCTTTACTAAAAATCTGATAATATCTATTCTTAGAACCTTGGCTTCAACTCACTTTGAGCCTACGAGTGCTCGAATGGCATTCCCATGTTTCGATGAGCCAAGCTTCAAAGCCAATTTCTCTGTACGAATTAGGAGACGTCCAGAGTACATTTCTCTGTCCAACATGCCAGTAGTAAGTGTTGCATATGTGCCAGTGGTCACAAATGTTCAAATGAAAACAAAACAAAACAAAAGCACTTCAATTGAGTTTTTGTGGTTTTCAGATCAAAACAGTTGAAGTCAGCGGCGACTTGCTTGAGGACCAGTTTGCTCCAACTGTACAGATGAGTACTTACCTCGTGGCGTTTGTCATTTGTGACTTTAAGTCTGTCACTGGAACAACATCTTCTGGGGTGCAGGTGTGGTCTACATGATAATGTCTCGTATGAAATGCCTTCATTTCCTCCTTACTTTCTCAGTCTAAGTGCCTGTTTCTTGTGTTTTCACTGCAGGTTTCCATCTATGCAGCCCCAGAGAAGTGGCAACAAACCCACTATGCCCTGGAGGTTGCTGTTAAAATGCTAGACTTCTATGAGGAGTTTTTCAACATCCGCTATCCTTTACCCAAACAAGGTAATTTTTTTTTTTTTTTTTTGCTTTGAGAACAAAGCCAGAAATATAAGCTATAAGTATCCTTATCCATATGCTCTTCATTCAGATCTGATAGCCATTCCAGACTTCCAGTCTGGTGCTATGGAAAACTGGGGTCTGACCACCTACAGAGAGACCAGTCTTCTCTACGACCCCCTCACATCCTCTGTTTCTGATAAACTCTGGGTTACAATGGTCATTGGCCATGAGCTCGCCCATCAGGTGGGACTATGACAGTGTATGCATACAGTAATGACATGCAGGTTTAAATGCTGTCAGGCCATCACTTTATTACAGAAAGAGTCAAAATTATAATTCTTGCTGGCAGTGGTTTGGCAACCTGGTGACCATGGAGTGGTGGAACGATATCTGGCTGAATGAAGGATTTGCCAGATACATGGAGTACATTTCTGTGGAAGCCACTTACCCGGACCTCAAAGTGGTATGTGCTTTAATCATTGATTGACAGATTAATATTAAACCCGAGAAAGAAGATTAATATTCATATTGTGTGCTCACTCTTGCAGGAGGAATATCTGCTGCACACCTGCTTTGCAGCTGTGGGTCACGATTCATTGAACTCCTCTCGGCCAATATCTAGCCCAGCAGAGAACCCCACTCAGATCAAAGAGATGTTTGACACAGTCTCTTATGACAAAGTATGTCTTTGTCTTTGCCTGTTTCAAAATGTTTCTATGACAGAAAATCTTTTCAAAACCTTTTTTTTTTTCCTTTTGCTTGATGTAAACACTCCTTTGAGCCTCCAGGACTTGTCCCGACCTTTTCTCTCTTTCTTACCAGGGCGCTTGTGTTCTGCACATGCTGCGACACTTTCTGACAGATGAAGTGTTTCAGAGAGGGATCGTGCGATACCTCCGCAAGTACAGCTACAAAAATGCACACAATCAGGATCTGTGGGACAGTCTGGCCAATGTAAGAACCCATATTACACTAACTGTGTCAAGAGGCACCGTTTTCTTTTGTGTAAATTATGAGAGATGGTCAAAGTAACACGCAGCCTGACAGAGATATATTTTACATTATTTGGCTTTTTTTCCCCATATGTGGTCCAAACTATTTTAGTAGATGATGAAACTAAAAAGGCGACACAAGAGTTTGATTACAGGTAGATACGTACTCACCTTTTTATGATAGTTTGTCATCTTGACGTTATCATGAAAGAGCAGATCGTGACAGATCCACAGTTATGTTATGTTAACACAACACTTGACATACAAACACTAACTTTTAAGAAAGTAACTCCAAATTGAATTGAGAAAATAACTTTAAACTTTGGGTTATTGACTTGAAATTTTGGGATGAGAATCCAGAATTTCAATATATAAAAGGATTTTTTTCTAGTTGCAGAGACAAGCTTAAAGGTTTCAGTATAAAAAGATTTGTAGTCTTAACCATAATCGCTGAGAAGAGGCAGGATGAAGTAGAGGAGAGGAGACAATACTGGGACCCAGAGTACGTGACTCTGTCTCAGATTTGTTTTAATGTGTTAATGTTTGTTGAGTAATAATACACTACCCTTATAATGGTTTCTGTAACAGCTGGGACTCCATCAGATGATAGTCTTTAGTTTTTTTTTCAATGTAGCCCATAAAAATGTAGGTTTTACAAATAAGCATTTTAAACTTCTGGTAACAGCAGTGTTATAGATTTGTTGTTATTTGTTTTCGTTCCAAACAGCTAAGGTTTTCCATTTCATGGTGCAAAAATCGATTAGCTCAGACTTTAAAGTTGCTTAGAGTAGCTAAAGTAATAAACAGAGTGAACATTAAATCTGTTTTTACTGCAGTCAGTGTTTTGTCCGTGCCTGGTAAAGCTGTAATGAGTGCAGACTGACTGAAAAAAAAAGAATGCATTGCCTTTCCAGGCAAAAATAACAAGAGACAAAAAAAAGCAATCACAGTGTACACTGTAATGGATTATCAATGTCAAGCAAATTTAAAATCCCATTATAACAATCACATCCAAAAATTAAATGAAATACATGTCAGGATATGCTAGAGAGAGGTCCCAAATTTACAAGGAAAGAAAAATAAACAAAAAAAGCTGAGATACAGAAAGTCTAATTGGCTAGAAAAAAACAAGGTAGGAATCAAAAAGCAGCTCAAGAAAAACCAGAAACAAGAGGTAGAAAAATTAAGGACAAACAGTCTGACAGGTGATGATATTAAACACAACTAAATAGGGCAAAACAGTCTAGCATGGCAGAAAAATAATAGGAAGTAAATCCAGAAAATGTGAAACTTCCAGAATAAAAAAGTTGTTAACCAAGAAGGCTAATAACTAATGAAACATTAAAACTAACTAAACATGAACGCTCACACAGAGTCTGGAACAAGATCAGGGACAACAAAACCCACAGTCTTAAGCAGTTGAAATAAAGGCAACTGTTTGTGAAAATTAAGTCTAATTGCCTTCATCTTAAAGACTATCAAGCGTTGGATGACTGAGCACCTACAGAGACAACAAAACCCATATATATATATATATATATATATATATATATATATATATATATATATATATATATATATATATATATAACAAGAACCATGACTGTAGTGTATTATAACCCGTGTTGGGATTGTTACTCAAAAAAGTAATTTAATAAACATTGCTTGTTACTTTGTTACTTTATTTAATTACTCACAGAAGAAAGTAAATTGTTACACTACTCGTTACATTACATTATTTTCATGATTCTCTGTAAAATGACCTGAAATGCATTGTCACATAATTACTGGTTAGCAATATAATTCTTAGGCTACAGTCCCACACACCGAGACAAATCCCGATCCTAATGAGTATACACACAAGAGCTTTCTTTTAGTTTTCCTGAATGAACACAAAAAAACAACAACACAAAGCAAAGCTGAAAACCAGCCGAAAGAGTTCTTAAAGCGAATGCCAAGATGAATTTACTGTAGCGACATTTACAAGTAGCAACAGAGGTTACAATGTTACAAGCCTTTCTGTTCATTACTGGTTTTGTTACCTGTGGACGTTCCGGCTCTGGCTGCTGGACTGGGGTCAGCATGCATTCGGCCTTAACATCGCTCTGGGTTCCAAAGAGCCGAAGGTCTGTTAGCACTATAAAGCAGTTCTTTCTGTCCCTATACGCAGTTGGTATTTCACCATTGCACTCTTGTCCTTTCTTTGAATAAAAATAAAAGTAATGTCAATTTCTCCTTGCTCAAAAGCCGTAGACCACTCCAAAATTTTCCTCATCCTGCACACAAATTTAAATCAGCTGATTGTAGAAAAATTCAGGAAGAAAAAATGCACATCTGCTTGTCTTTTCCTTTCTATTTGCCCAGCATGCAGAAAAGTGAAGAATCTGTGTAGCGCAAGTAACAAAATAATTATAACTGTAATGCAACTGCTGAATTTAGTACAGTAATGTGTTACATTACTGCATTGCTGATTAAGGTAATGTGATTACAGTAGTTTGTTACTTTAAAATGCTCACCACTGATTATAACATAAATTTAATGTGACTTTTATAAGAAAAGGCAGCATAAAATCATCACTTTCATTCTGTTTTTCAGACCTGCTCAGAGGAGGACTTCATCTCAGGGAAACACTGTTACAGCAGTAGCCAGGCCTCCAAAAATGCAGTGAGCAAACATTTAAAAATAAACTCACTGGGTCGTCTTCACTGCTTACCTCATATAAATGTCACATAGTTTATAAGATTGTGGTTGCATGTTGATTTCAGTGGACTGTCTCCTACAGTACCTGTTTGCTGGGGAACATTTGAACCTAACAGCCATGATGAACACGTGGACTCTGCAGAAAGGTATCCCTCTGATAACTGTGACGAGGAAGGGGGCTCGTCTGCTGCTTAGACAGGACAGATTCCTGAGGACAGTGCTGCCCTCTGACCCTCAGTGGTCCACTTTGCAGAAGGGGTAAATATGCACATGCTTTTCTAAAATTTTCTACTATTTAACACATTGTTATGTTACTTACTCTGCATGTAACTCCTCTATGTATTACTACCATGTCTTTATGGTCATGGATGAAGGATTTGTATCTTTTGTGAGTATAAATTTCTTTTTTGTATAGTTTCCTTTGGCATATTCCTCTGACATATAAGACAGACAGTTCCAGCATCATCCACAGACACCTGATGACATCACCTACAGGTAAGAGGGGAATATAAAATTGAATAAAGCTGAATAAAATGTTTTCACTTTTCTTTGCCATTATCTTGATCTTTGCTCCATCTTTTACTGTATATGTTTTATTCAGATAGTATACATATAGGAGAGGAAGCCAGCTGGGTTAAGGTAAACTCCGATATGACGGGCTATTACATGGTTCATTATGAGGATGGTGGCTGGGATGTGATGACTAAACTGCTGAGGGAAAACCACACTGCTCTGAGCTACAAAGACAGAACTCATTTGATACACAACGCCTTTCAGTTGGTCACGTAAGTATATGTTTGTGTGTGTAACTGTTTGTGGTTTACGTGAGCTAGCAAGAGGTTTCTGTATAAGAAAACAGCTTTGATTACTAAAAGCAAAATAGAAAACAATAATCTTCTCTTTATATTTATTTCTTCTAAAGCGCTGGTCATCTGCCGCTCAATAAAGCCTTAGACTTAATCGGTTATCTGCTACTGGAAACGCACACAGTGCCTCTCCTCCAAGGACTGGGATATCTAGAAGCTTTTTACCATCTGGTTGAGAAAAGAGATGAGTCAGTTTTAACACATAACCTGGGGGTAAGAACGCAGGACGCAGTTTGATTTTTTTAGGTCATTATGGCCTTAGTTTAATATGAGTTGTTGTTTCTGTTGTCCTGTGTTTCTACAGGCATACATCTTGCGATTTTTCCGTGCCGTCATCGACCAGCAGACGTGGAGTGACAGCGGCACTGTATCAGAGCGACGTCTTAGGACTGAGGTCCTGTCACTGGCTTGTCACTTGGATGACCCTCCCTGTGTGAAGCGGGCACGTCAGCACTTCAGCGACTGGCTCCAGTCCAATGGAACCCTCAAGTATATCTAAACTACACTTCAACACTCATTCACAGTCAGCAACCACATATATGATTCACATAAACAACTGCTCTTTCCTGTGCTAAGAGAGCTCATATAATCTGATATGTCATCATATCCCTAATATGCACGTCTGTGTTTGTGTTTACTTCAGCCTGCCCACTGATGTGGCAGAGACTGTGTATTCAGTTGGAGCTCAGGATGACCACGGCTGGCCCTCGCTCTTACACACATACAAGATTTCCCTCTCTGAGGCACAAAAGCACAAGATCCTGTATGCTTTGACCAGCAGCAAAGACACCAGCAAACTTGAAGGGTATGTTGTCTTCATGCTGTTGTTGGAAAATATAGCAGAAATGCTGCCACCTTGTGGTAAACATGGAGGCATGTATGGATTAGTAACCTCAAAGTCTGAGCCTACTTATTGAAGTGTATGGTAAGCTGAAAATTTTAGTCAGTAGTCTTTGTGTTCATGTTTGTGTTTTTGTTACAGCCTGTTGGAGCTGGGTTTGGAGGGAAAGGTGATTCGATCCCAGGATCTGTCCACTCTCATACTGATGGTAGCCAGAAATCCGAAAGGACATTACCTTGCATGGGACTTTGTGAAAAAGAACTGGGACACACTAGTTCAGAAGTCAGTATAACAGAGACTGTCCTAAAAGCGTGCCATATAAATGCAGTTTTTAATGCTATTTTTAACTATAGCATATTCAGTGAAATCTTTTTTTCCCCTCAAACTGGTCTTGTCATTTCGATTTGCGTTGTAGTGTTTAAAAGTACCATATCATACAAGCACCACAGTCTGGATATTCAGATATATTTGTCTTGACCTTCTTGTCTGTTGTCTTTCTGGTCTGCAGGTTCCAGCTGGGCTCATTTTGCATTAGAAACATCATCATTGGCACCACAAGTCAGTTTTCCTCTCCAGAAGAACTCACTGAGGTAAATAACGTGGTTTATATTCCACAAAGAAGTTTAGATACTCAGCAATATACTGACATAATATTTAGCTCACCTTCACAGTGTTTTTCAAAAGTTGATTATATGTTTAATATTTATTTCTAAACATGCCTCGTGGTACGTCAAAGCACTTAAAGAAAATCTAAGTATTGTGGCCAAGCATTTAAAACATGTCAAACAGTATTTTATAATAGAGAATCCTATATTTTGTATTTGAATTTGTACTCCAATGCCCAAAGGAAAGAAAGAAAGAAAGTTAGATGTTAAATGTTAAAAAGAAAGTATAGTTCCAGTCACAACTACCCAGACGCTGGTACTGTATATTGCTATTCTGAGAGGTCAAATAACTAATATGTGCTAGCCTTGTTGCAGTTATAACTGAACGAGTAGATTTCTTTGAACTTTTTCTCTGTTTTCACTTAAATAGTTGTGTTTTTGCCCCCAGGTCCAGTCATTCTTTGAGTCCATCAAAGAACAGGCTTCTCAGCTGAGAGCTACTCAGATTGCCCTGGACAATGTACTGAAAAATGTCCGCTGGGTTCAGAGGAACCTGGAGACGCTGAGAAAATGGCTGAATGAGCAGATGCAGTGAAAGACAGCAGGGACAAAGGTGGTGGCTTTAACATACCACAGAGGGACTATCTCACAGTTTTTTTTTATTTGTTTTTTATTCAGAAATGTATATGCTTGAAATCACTGAAGGGTTGACAGACTTGTAAATACAAAACATGTGAATTTCAGGGAATTTGTTCATTAAAACAAGAACTAAAAATTACTGGCAGCTAAGTGGTAATGGTTTGTATAAGAATATGTTTTGTGTTATTTTTAGTGTGTGTGAAACAAAGAGATTCATTCCAAAGAGGCAAGAAACACAGCATAAATGGATTCTTCACCATCAGGGGCGGAGCCCATGGGTGGCCAGGGGTGGCAACGGCTACAACAGACAAAAGTCTGACTACTCACTGCAACCAGTGATGAAGTCATTAGGGAGCCACAAATATAATCAGAATTCACATTGAGTTGGGACTATATATTTTTTTAGTTTTTCACTACAGTTGTTCTCACACAAACAGACTTTGACATCAGCCACACGCAAGTAAAATTTGAGAAGTTGGTAAAAAACAAACAACGAAAAAAGCAATGTCAGCATCAGAAGGGGCAAGTCTGCAGAATTTGAGAAAGACAGGTCACATGACATTAAACCAAAAGAGGAAACGAGTTAAACAAGTTTGTCAAATTTAGTAAATAAATAAATAAACTGGAAAAATATAGCTAAGATTGGACTCTTATTAAAAGCAAACAGTAGTTAAATTATGTTTTAAGGAATGGAGTTCTTCCTGCCCCCCAATGCACTGCACAGTTCCTGGCTTTACCATATTCTTTATGTGTTACTAAGGCCTGAACAAGAACAATGAGCAGAAGCCAGTTATCTAAAGGAGTCATATAATGAAACAGAAGCCTTGTTACACATTCACAAACATCAAAATCAAAACAAATGGGTTTGAAGTTAAACACGAACAGTTAAATGAGTACTTACAAAAATCAAATTATTAAACACAACAGTTAATGTACAGCTATGCTCCTCAGTATTCAAATCAAATGCAATGACCTGTTTGCTTTAAGCTGTAATTTTTTATATATATCGACAACATAAAAAGAAATAAACTTTGTAAATTTTCAAGATTTTTTATTATGCCCTCATGTGGAAAGAAAACATTACAGCCATGTCATGAAAAAGCAATTAAATGAAGATTGTTTTCCCCACATTTTCACACATGAGAAAAAGAATGCACAACAGTGCCACCACAGTGTAAGTAATAGTTTCACCCTGACCACATCTATACAAATGGCCAGATTCCAACACGGTTCACTACATGGACAATAAAAGAGTTTGTTGTACCTCCTGTATCTGCGTTTTTGTTGCATAAACTGAAACATATCCTTTATGTCTTGAGTGTAGCTTGTGTACGCCTATATTATGTTAGGGTCTTGGTATAAATACTTAATGCCTATCATTAGGGTTTAGGCTGTAAATGAAAGTAAAACAATTTAAATAGATTAACGACAAAAACAAGGGAGAGAATAAAGGAGTAGGAAGAAGTATAAGCTTATTATTCCCACCACATCGCCACTGTTTAGTAACTAATAATCATCATCGTAACTTCCTATTTAAGTTCTGTCCTATCATAAATCTTTATTTGTTGTTATTGTACTAAAACAACAAAAACACACACATAGTCCAAAACGTGGAGCTTGTTAATGATCTGAAGGCAGTTGGGATCACAGTCACAGAGAACACTGTCTGTAACACACTACACTGTAATGGACTGAAATCTTGCAGTGCCTGCAAGGTCTCCCTGCTCAAGAGGGGCACAGTACAGACCGTCTTAAGCTTGCCAGTGAACATCTAAATGATCCAGAGAAGACTTGGGGCCATTTCTGCTAAGGGTACAGGACAACTTAACTACAATGAAGGATTGATGGACGGTGCCATGTACTGGATGAAAACCTCCTTCCCTCAGCCAGAATACTAAAGATGGGTCGTGGATGATAAAACCAAAACAAAACATACCACCAAGTCCACAAAGGAGTGGCTAAAGAAGAAGCAAATTATGATCATGCTGTTGCCTAGACAGTCTCTAGACCTCAGTCCTACAGAAAGTCTGTGGAGGGAGCTGAAAAACAGCAACCAAGAACCCCAAAGGAGAGGGAACAAACCTGGTGACCAACTCCAAAAAACATCTTACTGCTGTGCTTGTCAAGAAGGGTTTGTTTTGCTTGGGATCAGACAGTCCCCTCAATGACATGAAAATCAATGTATAATTTGTATCTGTTTTTCTTGATTATAGTTTAATATTATGTCTCTCGCGATTAAAATGAAACTATTATAAAATGTAGGCACTGGTCATCTCTTTGGAAGTCAGCAGGGAATGAAATAATTATTTCCCCCACTTTACACAAACATGCATACACATCAAAAATAGAATATAAAAACGCTGTATTTACCACATACACGAACGTCGTCCTCTCAGGATAACCAAACTATTTTTGTTGGAGCGCATTCATCCGTAGTGCACGTGGCCCCGCCTCCCGGTGGGAACATCCAATCAGATATGAGTATTGTAATTTGACGGGAGGTCGTCAACAACTGATCGGAGAGTAGGAAAAGTGTCATTTGCTCGTGTGTTTGTTGTTTGCCGAGCGTTTTAGCGAGCAAGAGTAGTTCATGTGTTTTTAGCTCAAGGTGTATTAGTTAAGGACAACCGCCCCTTACTCGCTTTTTAACTTGAATAAACAGCTATGGGCGATAAAGTTATGGAAAGCGGCTAACGTTAGCTAACTGAATGTATTTCAGTCGGTTACAATTGTCAGAAGTTGGCTAGTTTCAGGCTAGCTACTACGTAGTTAGCTACCGCTAGTGTGGTGTCAGGGAGCCTGCGGTAGGTTGTTGCCAGCGATAAAATCATCTCGGCTGTCTAGCGTCTTTGAGAGTGCAGAGGTTTCCCATTTTTTTTGTTTTGGACGGGACAAGATCTTTTGAGATATCTTGCCATGGATTTGTTTGACAGTAACAGTTCAGGTAAGTAGACACGGGCAGAAGGTACAGTAAAAGAGCAAGCTAACAGCAGCAGGCCAGCTAATAACTGTCGGGACATTTGGCTGGGAGTGACATTCACCCGAGGACACATGCTGCGATTGACTTTTAAAAACTGTAATAAAGCAGCTTTGTCTTTGCTGCGTAATTTCCTTAATTTTACTCTCAGAATCAATCTTGTTGATTGTTGATAGTCCTACCGTGACGTGACACTTACATTTGCATACGAGTTTCATTTCCCCATATGCATCAATCAGTGGGCTGCTTAAATATTTTAACTGAAATAAAGATAATGAAACACATTTCTAACAGCTTAAGAACAGAGGTTGTGTTAACAAAGCACCCTGTTACGTTTCAAGTTATCTGTAACAGCATAGCAGCACTGTTTGCTCGATTTAAGTGTGCTTGGTTTGATAGCTGCTGTGTTTTCTCCTGACGTGGAGCGCCGATAAGTCACGCTCCCAGCCGCTCATGTTGTTTATAACCTCTGTTATGGTCCCAGGACGTGCATTGTTTTATTAGAGCAAACAAAAGAGAGGGCTGTGTGCACACTATAACAGCTCAGAGGAAAGTAGCAGCAGAAAAATCACTGTAGTTTGACTTCCTGTTTTTGTGTATCTTTGCGTGCATGTAAGGAGGTTTGATTGTGACTTTGTGATTTTCTGAGACCAAACTTGTATTTCGCAATCACATTTTCATCAGACAATGATGTTAAAACGTTTACAGATTCTCCCTTCCTATAAACTTTAAACAGTGAGCCATTTTGCAGTGTGTTTTCTGTGTTTTATTACTTGGGGATACACCTGCCAAACACAGGCACATATTTAGTTGTAGTTCTGTGAGTCTGCTGTTGGGTTTGTACCTGTTTTGCATAAACAGGAAAACCCCAGTTTGCAGATAAACTGCTTTAGTGTATTTACACACAGACCTGTGGGTGTTTTACATTTATCCTGCTTAATCGTAACCATCACCATAACCACTTCTCTCTTCTGAGAATGTCATTTTGCTCATATGAAATATCTGTTTAACGTGTTTAGTCGCTGCTATTCTTATAAACCCTTGTAGACCTTCCACTTTGCCCATTGCTTAGCTCCTAACCTATTTATAGATATTCATCATGCAGCAATGTGGTCTAGACAGAGAGACTGTCGACCCACGCTGTCATATCAGAAACACTGTACCGAGCACACAAGGAGCAAAATAATTCACCTCTGACATTTCTGGTCTGCTGACTTTCTTTGGGAGTTAAAGCTCATCTTTGTTTGCTGTAGTTGTTTTTGAGTAAACACTTCAGGTGTTCAGTGTCTTTCTGTGCTTTCCACTTACAGCCATGAAATGGAAAGTGAAAACTGTTTAGGCTGTAAAACCATGAATGGACTGTGGGGCTGAAACTGCAGAGCTGCACAGTTCAGCATTTTAATACTTTAGTTATTGAATTAGGAAGTTGAACATGCCTCTGATTGTTTCAGGAATTACTGTGGGGAGAGTCTGGCTTCCAGGCAGTGACTTAAAGTTTGTAAAACAAGGCCTTCTCTTGTCATAAAGCTGCATATGCAGGTTAGTTTGAGGAAATGCATGCCTTTAAAAACTGCATGTGACATGGTCTAGTGATGAGTAGTCTTTGCTTTAGCGTTTTCCTATTTGGGGACTTTATTCACTTCTTTTTCCTGTGAAGAAGAAGTTATTCCAGGTTTGTAATGTCTGCAGTTTAGTCTTTCAACAACCTGATAAACCTGTTCTGTGTAGATAAAAGAAGCAGGAAATACTGAAGAAGGTGTTTTAACGGGAAATTGCAAAAACTCTGTGAGCACTTTATGAAACGTGGCTTTGTGTTGAAAGCGCATTCAGTGACAACATTGCTCTTTGTGCCAGATAGTCATTTCTGCTACTCTGTAATTCTATATAATTTATCTTTATTCTGTTACATCTCTCTCCTTTCAATCATTTCCCTTTTTTCTGAGCAGCATCTGTCTGATTTCTCTTCCTCTTTGTGAAACAGAGCGTGCCAGCCTGCCGAGGAACATGATTGAGAACAGCATGTTTGAAGAAGAGCCCGATGTTGTGGATTTAGCCAAAGACTCCACAGCCTTTCCGGTATGTCAGTATGTCAGGGTTGATAATGTGAGCGAATTGGGGCAAGTATTTGTAAGCTGCTTCTGTCTGACAATGCTATCTCTTCATCATGGTAATACTTCATATGCAGTTTTAGTTTTCAGTCACCGCAGTGATGCTGCATCATACAGCCTTATAGATAAAGTCTTTACACTTTCTCATTCTCTAATAGTCACCAAATCCTCTCTTAAAACTCCTCAATCCTTTTGCAGCTGCAGAAAGGACAGCTACAATCATTATTAAAACACATCTTCTTTCATTACCTGTTATCTGGACCCTTCTCTTATCTGATTATTGTTTTTATCATTCATTCCTCTGCACTCAGTCTCGTCACCCCCTCTACATAGTTAGCACGGGGTAAAATGTCCTAACTTACATGGAAAGTCTATACAGTGAATAGGAATCTGCATGATTTAACCAGAGGATAATAGAACCTACTGGATATGCTCTCTCCAGACGTTTCCTGCTCTTGATCCAGATGAAGTGACATATGAACCCCGTAGTTCACGGTTACTTGTGCGAGGCCTGGGGGAAAACGACATGGATGACGATGAGGAGGACTGCGAGTCTTCAGCACGTTTGTTGGGCATGTCTTTTATGAACCGAAGCTCTGCTCACAGATCCAACTCTTCTCCTTACACCAGACAGGCACCACCAAGGTAAAGTAGGGTTCATCATATGGGATAATGTGCAGCAAATTTACTTAAAAAATGATTTTTTCTCTGTGGCATATAGGGCTTCATAAATACTTTAGTATTATTATATGATCTGAGTATTTTTGGAAAACAAATTTTGACTTAGTGAGTCGGAAGATAAAAGTACAGCATGTACAACAACATTGGTAGTCCCTGTTTGCCCAGCAGAGTTGTTAGTACTGTTGAAAAACAAATATATATTTATGAAGAGACATGCTCTTACACTCCTGTTGTTAGGAGTCCTGTCAGAAACCTTGTGGCTACAATTCCAGTTTTGTTTTAAAACTATATTATGTCATTGTGCCAAGATTGAAATGACAGCAATGACAACACAGGCTAAGATGGTCTAAATTTGAGTTGTGCTTCCGGATCAAAAAAGTAACCATTAAATATAGCAACAGTCATAGTTAAAATAATTGTGCAGGTTAACCTCAAAGTCCTGTTATTGACTACATAAGGTAAATGTTAAAAAAAGCTGTATTCAGATACCACATCCTGTCACATAATAATAAACTTTCGCATGTGGAGGCTTCAACTTTCACCGGCAAACTGTCTCATACTGAAAGATGATCATTTTTATACTCGCTGTCTTAATGCCGGTTATGAAAGCTCGCATTAACCAAAACTTGACAATCGAGTTAGCAGAGAGATCCTCTTCATATTTAAAATGAGTTAGTGTAACTAATGTTAATCTCTCTTTGATTTCAGGTCATGTTCACGACCCTCATCACGTACCATAGTTGTATGTGTGTTATTCCTCGTGATAGTGGCCTCAGTGACCATGGTATTCTACTTCCTACCTGGCTGCACCTTTACCAAAGTAAGGAAAATATTAATTAGTCTTCAAGAATATCAACTTTAGAGCAAAAACATTTTATTTTTCTCCATGCTCAGTCACACCTTCATTGCTCACTCCAACTCTATCCTCTGCAGGCAGGTTGTCGTAAGCCAAACAAGACCAATCCCATGGAGCCAGTGTACCCCATCTCCACAAATGGTGAATTGTTTCCATGGGCACAGCTCCGACTCCCTCAAAGCATAAAACCTCTCAGCTATGATCTCACCCTGAACCCCGACCTCGACAAAATGACCTTCACGGGCAGAACTGTTATCAACATGTCTATACTTCACAGCACAAACCGCATTGTATTCCATGGTGCTAATATCAACATTACCAAAGCAACCTTCAAAGTGGGTTTGAAGAGAATTTTTTGTGTTCTGATGAATAAATTATTTACTTTTTTTTTTGTCTGCTAGTCTGTGACTAACACTTTCTCTCTTCCAGTTGGGTGATGGGCAGGCCAGTGATGTGACTGTACTGGAATACAAACCCAGACAGCAGTTAGCTGTTAATTTCTCAGAGGAGCTGAAAGCAGGCCAGTACTGTGTTTTGACAATGGAATATTCTGCCAACTTCTCAAACGCATATGATGGTTTCTACAACAGCTCCTACATTGATGAGGATGGAAACAAAAGGTACCCCTTGCTCATTGGCTGTTTATTAGCAGGCTACTTACCACAAGCTTTTAAGGTGGCGGTAATTAAGGCATTACTTAAAAAACTTCTTATTTGTTTCAGCTGTTGTAACTAATTATAGACTGTTTTTAATCTTCCTTTTAGTTCAAAGAATCTTGAAAGACTAGTTAACTAGACTAGTTAATCAATCAAGATTGAGAGTGCATCATAGCACTGAAACAGTATTAGTGAAGGTTATGAAACATCTTCTAATGGCCTTTGGCAATGAACCAATGAACTCATATCTGCGTTTGTCCTGTTAGACCTCAGTACAGTGTTTGCTACCACTGACCACAAGATTTTACTACAGATATTAGAACATACTGTTTGTATTAGAGGAACTGTGCTGCAGTGGTCCGAGTCATATCTGTTGGATAGATTTCCAATTAGTTAGTCGTGGAGTTCTGTGCTGGGACCATAGTGTTACCTTTAGTAACACTGTGAGTCATCTTGGAGTCATTTTGACCAGGATATGTCCTTCAGCGTGCACATCAAGCAAATGTGCACAAGATCTTTAAAATTAGAATCATCCTGTCAGAATGATGCTGAAAAACTAGTTTATGCATTTATTACTTCTGGCTGGACTGTTGTAATGCATTGTTATCAGGCTGTCCTTAAAAGTAAATGAAAACCCTTCATTTGATTCTAAATGCTGCCGTGAGACTAGAAAGAAAGACTGTATTTCTCTTATTGGCACCAGAATTTAATTTTAAATTTTTCTCCTTATATACAAAATCATGAATAATCAGGTCCCATCTTATCTTTAAGACCTCTTAGGACCATATCATCTCATTAGAGCACTTTGCTCTCAGATTCAAGGTTTAATTTTGGTTCCTCCAGTTTTTAAAAGTAGAATCGGAGGCTTCATCGATCAGGTCCGTGTATTTTGGAACCAGCACCCAGTTTGTACTTGAAGAGACAGACGGCTTCTCCCACTCTACTTTTAGGTTTTAAGATTAGGTTCAAAGCTTTCTTTTTTGATAAAGATTACAGTCAAGCCTGGGTCAAATGACCCTGACTCATACTGTACTAAGCGTAGGCTACTGGGGGCTTCCCATGATGCACTGACAAGTTCATCTTCACTCATTTCTTTTCACTCCCTGTGTGTTTATACACTACTAGTGCATTTAATCATTAGTACTTATAAAACTCCAGCCTTTTCTCTTATAGTTTTTCTTTTGACCTGTTTCTCTCTGCTGTCTACCATTTCCCTTCACTCTCAACTTGGAGTGGCAGATGGTTGACATTTCCCGAGCCTGGTTCTGCTGGAGGTTTCTTCCTGTTAAAAGGGTTTTTTCTTTCCTACTGTTGTCAAGCGTTTGCTCACATGGGGATGTCTTGTTGTAGTTTTTTTCTAATACTGTAGGGTCTTACAGTTAAAATATACTTCGCATTAATGCGACTATTGTTGTGAATTGGTGCTATATAGGAACAATTGAATTGGTTCTGCCATAAGTACAGACTATGGAGTCAGCTCAGCTCATTGCCACAGTCTAACAAATGAGTGCTTTAAAAATAACAAATACAGAAAGAAAATGTTTTATGGAGTTTAAACATTTCCAGCATGGTCATGTTCATCCCCTCTTTTCCCCAGGGTCCTAGCAGCAACACAGTTTGAGCCGCTGTCGGCCAGGAAGGCCTTCCCTTGTTTTGATGAACCAGCTTTCAAAGCTACATTCCTGATTAAAATCAGCAGAAAAAAAACCTACATGACTCTTTCAAACATGCCCAAGGTAATTTAAAATTAATGAGTTTTGCATTATGATACTAATGGTTGAAACATTCTACTGAATTATTTTAATTCACTTGTTCATTTGTTATTTTTGGCAGTATCTGACTAGATTTAAATGTGTTAAAACTGACACAAGGTTTGAATTACATTTGGTTACAGTAGCATGAGAGTTTAACATCCTAATAGGTTTGGCTTTTGAAGAAGTGATTCTTCTTTTTTTGTACAGATGCCGAATGGTGACAATTTTAAATTAATGCCAGCTGTTACATACCCGCTTGGATGTACAAAATGAAATATGCTTTCTTCTGAGGAGGCTTACATGATGGGTTTGTCTGTATTACAGTATTACAGAGTTCGCAGAGTTTCGATTTCTTAAGATACTGTCAGTTGCAGTAAACTTAAAATTGTGCTTTGTCACTATGTAACCACAGTTTACAAAGCATAAATATAATAATATCCTGTCCTGAAGACTTTGTAATTCTTGTAACCACTATGGCTTCTCAGGTCACGGTGGGGGTACAGTCAATACTACCAGATGGTGTGCTGCACTGCTGTATTCATCCACAATAAGTCAACAATACTGATTTATTGCAGAGGACTTCAATACATCCTTGTTTTGTGTATTTCAGGCAAAATCCACAAATCTCTCCAATGGCCTTGTGCAGGATGAGTTTGAAAAGACCAGTGTTAACATGAGCACTTACCTGGTGGCCTTCATCGTTGCTGACTTCACCCCTAACACCAAAAATGTTTCAGAAACCCAGGTAGGTCTAGCAGAGAAATATTTTTCTGTTTCAGTTCAGCCTCTGCAAATATTTTTTTTTTAATGTATTTTTCAGTGAGGCTGTGCTGTTGTTGATAAACTATATATATATATATGTGTATAAATATAAATACCTTTTATTGTTTGTGTTAGGTGTCAGTCTACTCTGTACCAGAGAAAAATGGGCACACTGAGTATGCTCTGACCATAACCTCTAAACTGCTGGAGTTTTACAATAACTTCTTTGACATTAATTACCCTCTCAAAAAACTAGGTGAGTAAACCAATGGATATTTAATTATACACACTCTGTGCTTTATCCTATGTAACTGTTCTCGCCCTGTCCCTTTTTTACACAACCCCATATGCTGTCTTTCTCTGTTGTCAGACTTGGTAGCTATTCCTGACTTCCTGGCAGGAGCCATGGAGAACTGGGGGCTAATCACTTTTCGGGAAACCACTTTGTTAGTGGGCAAAAAGTCTTCTCTCCTGGAAAAACAAGTGGTGGCTTCTGTCATAGCACATGAGCTTGCTCATCAGGTACTTTTGTTTGTGTTTGTATCTGTGAAAAGAAACAGTGAATATGTTCACATGTCCAATGTTTTTTTGTTTTGCAGTGGTTTGGAAACCTGGTGACTATGAGATGGTGGAATGACCTGTGGCTCAACGAAGGCTTTGCCACTTACATGGAGTACATGTCACTGCAGGAAGTGTCGCCTGACCTGGAAACTGTGCGTTCTGCCGTATAGCTTGCCAAATTATTTGTCATAGTTTTAAATCAGATAATGTTGTGTGCTCCTACATATGCAGTATGTCCTGTTTGTTTGCAGGGTAATTTATTCCTCTCAGTGCGGTTCAGAGCCCTAGACAAAGATGCACTAAATTCCTCGCACGCTGTGTCGACAGATGTTAATACAACAGAACAAGTAGAGGAGATGTTTGACTCTGTCTCTTATGAAAAGGTAAACTCTGACTTATAAGTACATCACATGCTGTTCATTAATTCACTTAACTTTGATTTCTAGCTGTTTATTTAAGGAAATAGTGACCCTCACATGAATTCTTAATAGTTTATTGCTAGTTTATTATTCTTTGTCTTCCAGGGTGCATCCATTCTTCTAATGCTGAATGCTTCCTTCCCTGGAGATCAACAGTTCAGAAAGGGTATCATTGAATATCTCAAACAGTTCAGTGGATTAAATACAGACACTGATGACCTCTGGAACAGCCTCACACAGGTATTAGTGTTGTGTATTTTATGTTCATGCATATGTGTGTTTTTACTGACACAGTGGCTGGTTATTTTTTCCCTTTGTGAAGTGTGATTGTGGCAAAATGTAGCCTTGGTAAAATTTACCATAGAGCCTGACCAATACAGTATTTTTAAGACCAATACCAATATTTGTTGATTTAAAAATCAGATTTTTTTTCTTTCTGTCACACAACACCTATTTATTTACTCATTTACACTCTCCCTAAATCTGCTTGGATCAGCTGGTTGTTGTGTTAAGAGATGTGCATGACTATTTGACTAGAAGTTCAAACGTTGCTGCTAGAAATAGGAGTTGGTTATATGTCGCATTCTTATTTTTTTAAACGTAAGATATTGTCAAAGATGTTACACAACCACTGGGCACTGTCAGACTGCAGCCTTTACAGTTGGCTGCACACACCTCTCTTTGTGTCCGTGAAAGGAAATTGTAAATGAACGAGGGGAAAATAAAACAGATGGCTGCCAGAGTGCTGCCTGCGCTTATCTGTAGTACTTTATAGTAAAGCATGAGCAGCTGTAGGTTGGCTTTGCCAGAATAAACTGGAGTAAACTGGAGTGTAGAAGCTAGACAGGAAGAAACTGAGGCTACTGCTGCTAGTTCTGCTATGGCTAGCCAAAGGCTGTATGTTAATCTGATATTGTGCATATTTACTACATTATACAGAATGTAAAGTGCCGCACCTTTAAGCAACATTTAAAACATGATTTTCTAATAAGAAATATGATTAATGGGTTCATATAGCCCTTAAAATACAAATGAAATATTTGTAAGAAGGTTCTGACCTTTGGGCTCGTTGAGTAAACAAAGTTTTTCTCTCTCATTTAAACGGCTAGAAAATTAGTCACCAGGATGTATCCTAGTTCCAAACACCCATGTTACCAAAAGGAAGATGCATAGTGCCCTCTGGTGAACAAACTATGTAACACCAACACTCATAACCTGGTTAAAGAGTGTTTCTCATGTCCCTGCTTTACTTTTTTTACTTGTCATCTATCAACATTATACTTGCTGATATCAAAATAGTAAATAGATAATGCCTGCTGGGCTCTAATCTACTGTAGCAGCAACTACAAGTGCTTTATCTGTACTTACATTGTTTATGTCTTTGCATATAAGGAAAGATTTTGTTAGTGGATAGCATTGCAACTATGCAAGATACAGATGATTACATATGAGTCCTGAGTAGGCTCTTATAAGGCCTTTTGAAAATAGCCCTGTTAAATATAGATATGTTATATTAACTTGTTTTCTAACTTGGTAAATAGTCTCATAGTGGAGATTATTTAGAACTTCTTTTTTTAAATAGATATTTTTATTCTGATTACTCTTTGCTGAGGTATTGCAGTCAACCTATAATTCAAATGTAGCTAATATGCTCTACATAGAATAGTTCCCTTGCTTGTTCTCTTGCTTATTCCCTTTTGATGGCAGAGCACAAGACAGACGCAAAGACTATATAATTGTGACAAGAGTGTTTCAACCTAATGACCTCAGTTAAAGTTGATGCTTTCATCTGCTTAGTCATCTTATTGTCTGCCACAATGCTAACAACTTGATCAACAAGTCTCTCATAGTTTAGAGTTTATCTTTGATCTGTTCATCAAATAGATGTTTTTGGATAGATTCTGTGAGTAGTGTACACTTTGTTGCCATTTGGATACTAGAAATTGTAATTGTTTCCACAAATTTTGAGAATATAGCTGCAAACAATGAGTCCCCTTCTACACTAATTCTCATGTGTGGGGAAAAAATGAAAGCGTGACATTTGGCTGCACACACAGATCAAATATTCCCCTTCCTATCCTCAGACCGATAAGTCCACGCACCACATGAATGTATCGCAGATGATGACATCATGGACATCACAGAAAGGCTTCCCACTGGTCACTGTAAACCTCATGGGAAACCAGGTGACACTCACACAGGAGCACTTCTTGCTCACATCTGACAATACCACGCATACGTCAAGGTGGGTTACACATTACCACACACACAGACAGACACACATAAATCATAAGGACACCACCGTGCTAACTGTAGTGTGCACTCTGTTTAGCTTGTGGAATATTCCAGTGACGTACGTGAACGACAGCTGTAGTTTGGCCCCTGAGTGCAGACAAGTTTTCACTCTGAAAAATAAATCAGGTAAAAGACTAAAACAGAAACCTATTCTAATTGTTCTTGGCTGAGCTGCTCTCGAATGAAAAGTTTTAAGTGTATTCATGTGTTTATTTGTTTTGTTTTGGGGTTTGTTTGTTTTTTTGTATTTTCAGACACATTTAAGCTGTCAAAAAATGTAACTTGGCTGAAGTTGAACTACAAAAATACAGGCTTCTACATAGTGGACTATGGAAAGGATGGTTGGTCTGCTCTTACTCAAGCTTTGATCTCAAATGTCGGCGTTCTTACACACGAGGACCGTGCTTCACTTATACATAACATCTTTGCTCTCTCCAGGTATCAAAGTCTTTTAATTGTATTTAGTGATGAAAGTCTTTTTTTAATTTCTTCTGCTTCACTTTGATGCTACGCTGTTCCTCGTTTGTCCCGTGTCGTCACTAGATTGGGACGTGTGCCCTTCCGGCAGGTCCTAAATCTACTGAAATATGTCTCAGCGGACACTGAGACTTCTCCTGTGACAGAGGCCCTTTTACAGCTCAATAATATCTACCGACAGCTTGAAAAAAGACAGGAGTCTAATCTTGCATCCCGCATGAAGGTATTGAACTCACACCCAAGAAATTCGATTTTCAGTAAAGACAGAATTTTTAAAGTTTTGCTTCTGACTCCCAAACAATGGATTTTAAATCAAACTGCCAAGATGTGATTGAAGTGCAGACTTGAATCTTTAATTCAGGGGGTTTAATAAAACACTTTACATTAATTGTATCTAAGGGTAGTTTTCAATACTTGGCTAAAAGTCCTTTGCAGTCCTGCCTGAAGTCTAGGACTCACAGGTATCCCCAGTTGGTGTGTTTTCTCCCTTAAGATGTTCTGCTAAGCCTTTACTGCAGCCACCTTCAGCCGCTGCTTATTTGTGGGTCGCTCTGTCTTCTTTTTCAGTTTGACTGAAAAATTGTTCTATTTGATTGAGATCAGCTGAATGTCTTGGCCATTGAAGAATGTCTCGTTTTTCTTGGACTGATTTTGCGATGTACTTTGGTTTGTCATCCATTTATACTGTTAAGAGTTTTCTGATCAGTTTTGCCGCATTTCTCTGGATCTGAGCAGAGAGTATAGCCCTGTACACTTCACAATTCCTCCTGCTTCTTCTAGCAGCAGTGACTTCAACACGATTGACACAATTGTTACATTTCACAAAACGGCCAGTATTACGTTCTTTAATTTTACTATTAATGTACATCTTTTAACATTAATTCTTCTTTTTTTTTTTTACGTCATATTACGTGATAAAACTTTAATTTGCTAAAAAAATCAGACTTTGATTTGACACATAACGTATCTTTGATAAGGTCAGAGCATGTCTTTTTCCTAGTTCATCTGCGTTTTGGCTTTATCATGCTAATGAATGTGTTTTGTTTTGGGGTTTGTTTTGTTTGGTTTTTTTTTTTTGACAGAATTTTATTATGATCAAATTTCGTAATCTGATGGCCAATCAAACATGGGAAGAAGAAGAGAATGTGTCCAAACAGGAGCTGCGCTCTGCTCTGCTGGAGATGGCCTGTAGTCTGAATGATGAAAACTGCACCCAGCAGGCCACGTCCCTGTTCAAAAAGTACATGCAGTCAAACGGTACCCTCAGGTACGTCCAGAGCACAACAAACATTTCATTGTCTTACTCTGCTTCGTTTCAAGCTGGTAACACTGTGAACAGTATTAGTCAAACATCATTTTAGAAATAGAGATTGACAGACCACGTGACTTTCGCGCATTGCATTGTGGGTAGGAGTGGCAACAAAATCAAAACACTGCATCAAGAGCTAGTATTTCCAGCACCGGTAATCATTAATTCTGCGGTTTTAATCCCTACTTGCATTTTATTTTCCCCCAAAACTGTTGTGTACAAAACGACGGTGAACACGGCAGGTCCGTACAAAGACAGACTTGACGAAAAGGCAAAAAAAAGTAAGAGGAAAAAAATCTAAGGAGTGAAAGGGTCAGACCCATACGAGCATACAGAGTGGAGTAAGGATGTTAGTGTGCTGCCCGACTTTCATCACGCACATATTTATTATTATATGGTCCTAAGTGTGAGTGTATGCACTCACAAAATGTTTAAAAACTTCAAATCCCTGCAACAAACCCAGGTCCAGTTTACTTTGGTGATTTGGACTATATCATTTCACAGCTGTTACATTTTTTCTTTATCTCCTGTACAGGCCACCACAATCTATTTGTCGTTTCAGGTTGTAGTATTACACAACATTTTCAGATCTAATAGAAATAAAATAAGAATTCATTCAATTCATTGTCTTTATTTATAACTGGCATTATTGTTTCATTCTATTATAGAATCTTACAGGAAAGACACAACATTGTATTCCATAATGCTTTATTAGCTGCTTCGCTGAAAAACAAATCAACAATGCCAAAAAAACATATCAAAACAACATACTGGAAAACAGTTATTCATCACTTGATTGCTTCAATACAACACTTGGGCACATATATTTGGGACTTTTCATGGCTGTTTTGAGCTCTCTCTTTTAACCGATCAAATCTGGCTGTTGTAGCAGCTTTAAACTCAGTATGACTCAGGTTGATAGAGGGTGCCCAGTCTGGATCGCATTCCAGCATTTTGTAGGCTGATTTTCCTACAAAACACAACAAACATTAGCCCGCAAAGCCACATTGAACAAAGCAGCATAGCGCAACGAATTCAGTTAAAATCAATATAAGACTTATTTGTAACCTACATCAACAATTATGTTATGATAAATTACGTAATAACTACAACAGAAGACTTACTTTTGTAGAAATGCTTGGAGCAGACTAACATGTGTTCTGGGACGTTATATTTGGTCTTCGAATGGCTGCAATCCAGGCCATCCGTCGGCTCGTTGTTACTTCGGAAACATGGCTTAAACAATTTCTCTTCCACGACGTAATCCAATAACAACCGATCTCTTTACCCGTCGGCTTCCCATGGCTGTTATGCGACCGGCTATTGCAGTTAATAATACAACAGCATCTTGCCATTCTTTGTGTTTCTTCTTATCACTGTGTGACTGTTTTCATGTGAAAGCCTGCGTGTGCTAGTACCGCTTGCCACTCGTACCCAGAATCCTTTGCGGTTTTACGCCACATTTTCAATCTCTATGGAAGGTGATGGGACCTAATGGAATCAGAAAATTAGAATTGAGTAGCAAAAGTAAAAGTCTGTTTCTTTTGTATTTATTGTCATAGGATTCCCGGTGATCTGCAGCAGACTATATTTACAGTGGCTGGCCAGTCTGATGAAACCTGGGACGCTCTTTTCAACATATATGCGCATGCCACGTACGATTCAGAGAAGCGGAAAATGCTAAAGGGCCTAGCATCCACTCAGAACCCACAACGTTTAGTACAGTAAGTTTTTTTTTTGTTTTTGCATTTGTTAATTATGCGCTGTTTTAACAAAGTCTACACTCCGTTTCCCCGCCCATTAATTTCATCTGCAAGTCAAAGTCCTGCGATGCCAAAATGACTTCACTTGATTCCACCAGAGCAAAAGTTTGACATACTCAAGGTCTCACAGTTACTCACCTTGTCAGTGCTGTAGTTATATTACTGTAGTTTACATGTAAAAATTGTTACTGACCCTGCGAAGTATTTATAGTTTGTTTTTTTGTTTCTGGCATAAGCAGTCTTGATGTTTACTGACTCAGCAGGTGGAAAACTGTTATTAAATTACTTCAAACTTATTCTGCGTTTGGGGCATCATTATACTGTAATGTATAATGGTGCCCCACACATCTAAATAAACTGATCTTCAATAAGTTGATTAGACTGTATTTTGGGGATGCTAGATTATGTTAGAATGTAGCTGATGTCTTTTTCAGTAAGTCCATCCATTTATTTCCATCCATGCGGGTGTGAATAAACAGCAGCCTACGCAGAGAAGCACAGACCTTGCTCCACCAGCTCTTCTGGTGTAAACTCAGTTGCTCCCAGATGTAATCTCTCCAGCATGTCCTTGGTCTGCCCCAGGGGCTCTTACTGGTAGGACAGGCACAAAACATCTCATCCAAAAGGGGCCCAGAAGGGATCCTAGTCACCTCTGCTGGCATCTTTCAAAACAGAGGAGTAGCAGCTCTACACTGAGTCCTGTCTCCATGGAAGAGCCCAGACAGCCTTCAAAGAAAGATCATTTCTGCTGCTTGCATCGGTCTTATTCTTTTGGTCACTACTCAGAGCTTGTGATCATAAGCGAGAGCAGGGACATAGATCATAGATTGATGTGACTGGTGAATCGCAGCATCTGCTAGACTGCAGACACTGTCTCTCTGTACATCTGCATTTATTTATCATGGATATTTAACAAGTCGTGAAAATGTTGTTATTAAAAGGTTGAGATTTGGTTATTAGAAGTTATTTGTTTTAAAACCTTTTAATATAATAGTTATAAACCTTTGAGCTGTACGGCAGTGGTGTCAAACGTATGTCAAACACCAAAGGGTCCAATTCGACCCACTGGATGGCTTTACAGTAAAGTCATTAACTCCCCTGAATTTTCAATAGAATGTATTGTTAAGCCTTTTGTGATAATACCAGCATTATTATACAGGAGTGAAAGTATAAAAAATGTTTCTAGATTTCAACAAGAAGTCAGCAAATGAAGATTTTGTGCATTTTCACTTTGATCTGGGAATTGTAATGACCACAGACGTCCCAGTTATTTTGAAGTAATACTATGTTCTGTTTTCTGGCACATTTTTAAGGGAGAGTGGCAAAGAGCATTACACTTTGGTTTATGGCTTCAGTTTTTTAAAATTCTCCTCTATCCCAACTTAAAGCTTTCAAAATGTACTTCTTTATACTAAAGATTGTTTGATCCCCACGCTGTGTGGTTACAATCAGGGTCATTTTGACACGCTTGGTTTCTTTCTAGGATTCTGTTGTCTGGTCTGAGCGGAAGTCTCATTCAGACTCAGGAGTTGCCTTTGGTTATCAGCACTATGTGTCAGAGCTTTGCTGGTTGTTTGTTTGCCTGGAACTTCATACAAGAGAACTGGGACCGCCTCATAGAGAAGTAAGTTAGTCTCAGAGTTTCCTCTGGTAAAGCATTTTGAGATAATTTCACCTGAAAATTCAACAATTTTGTCTTTTGGGCTGCAGGTTCCCTATTGGCTCCTTTGCCATCCAGACAATCATCAAATCTGTTACCTCCCAGTCCTCCACACAGGCACAACTTAATAAAGTATGTCCTTAAGTCATTTTTTATGAGAATGCATTTGTTTGCCTCTCAGTGTACTTGTTTCGTGAGCTGAGCTTGTGTGTTTTGACGTCTTATAGGTGCAGGCTTTCTTCTCTGGTCTGAAGGAGCGTGGCTCTCAGATGAGGAGCGTACAGGAAGCTTTGGAAACCATAAAGCTGAATCAGCGCTGGATGGACAGGAACCTGCCTACACTCCGAAGATGGCTGTAACACAGATGCTCCAACAAGTCTCCACCCCAGTAACAAGCAACTGGGCTGTTTCTTTGAGACAACAGTATTTGCACTATCTTAGGACTGTGTCCTTTACCTCCCCTCATCCAGACCAGAGCGCTAATCAGTGGTTGTGCTCTAGCTGGTTGGACAGGTTTTTTTAATTTTTGAGATTGGTCCTGTAAGTTGTACATGATAGCTCAGGGTGGCTCTGATTGTGTGTGTGTGATTGTGACAGGGGGTCGTCAGATGCAATACACACTCCTCATGTTTTATGCTGTTGACCAAACCTCTTCCGCAGTTCTCATCTAAACCTCACGCCTGAGCAGACAATCATGCTTTCACCCACACTCCTTTGGCCCAACCACCTCTCAGGCACCTTTCATCATGAGCTGTAAAACGGCCACTTTAAAATAAACTCAATAGTATGATTAATGTCAATATTACTGTGTATGTGAAGATGCAGCTGTCAGGGATTTCTCAGCAATGATGAATTTAAATTAATGTTACTTGATAGATGGGATTACCCTTACAGTTAAAGTAACCACGTGTCTTTTTGTTGGAAGAATATCTACCTGTCAGCCTGTACTAATTATTCATGCGATCCCAAGTGTTTGCTATACTAGTCATGGTTGGGCTACAAGATTTGTTCGTTGATGAGTAGATGCCAGTGTGTTGGTATTGAATGAATGTACTGAAAAAAATATCCCACTGTGTACTGTAGATGATGTACAAAAAATAGTGCAGGTTTAAAATAATAGCCATTGTGTCTTAGGTGAGAGCAGGCAGTGCACACTGGAGCTAAACATTCATTTCTTCCTTCCTTTCTTTCTCCCCCAACTTTAATCCCAGCCAAGCTTTAATCAACAAGCTTTTTTTTATTTAATTTTTTAATTTGGATCACTTGCCTGCAATGAAGTCACTTTACAGACTCACTCTTTGGCTCTATGTGCTTGTAAAGTTGTAATTATAGTGTAAATATGCTCAACCCCAAAGCCTTTTCCCTTGCAGTTTTGGATCCTTTTCCCTTGCAGTTTTGGATGTACCGTTTTAAGCATCTTAACTTTAAACGTTTTAAGAATTTGTGTGTGTGTGTGTGTGTGTGTGTGTGTGTGTGTGTGTGTGTGTGTGTGTGTGTGTGTGTGTGTGTGTGTGTGTGTGTGTGTGTGTGTGTGTGTGTGTGTGTGTGTGTGTGTGTGTGTGTGTGTGTGTGTGTGTGTGTGTGTGTGTGTGTGTGTGTGTGTGTGTGTGTGTGTGTGTGTGTGTGTGTGTGTGTGTGTGTGTGTGTGTGTGTGTGTGTGTGTGTGTGTGTGTGTGTGTGTGTGTGTGTGTGTGTGTAAAAAGAGGAACTGTACACATCTACCTGATCAGGAGTCTTGCTTAGAGTGTTTTACTGCATCTCTTGATTTGAGACAACACCTTGAGGTCATTTGCTCATGAATGTTGTGTTTTTAAGGGCTAATGTGCATATTTAAGTATCCAAAGTATACAGAAGAACAATCCATGTTGATAGTTTGCCCGGTAAGCTGTTACTTGTCAGCCAAAAATAGGAATGCAGAAAGTTTAAAGTTGGTCCAGTGTTAACCACCTCTGTATGTTCACTATTTATTGTCTTGAGATAGCTCCTCCAGTTTTGCAACAAGATGTTATTTAAGTACAGCTGTACCCTCAGCCAAAGCGGTACTTATTCACTCTATTGCTTGCCATGATTGGCAGGTGAAATGTGATCATCATTACATTCAGGAGGCCTGCATCTCTTTTTTGGTGGTCATAATATTGTTTGTTCCATTGATGTAAAAAACCCCACAAAAAAACGCAATGTCCAAACAGTAGTACAGACTGTTGTTACGAAGGCGTCTGTGCACAGTTGCTGGTAATGGTGGTCTTTTTTATTTCGGAGAATGCAACTATTCCTGTGAATAGGTGAGAATGATGGTGTACGGAGCACTGTGAAGAACTGAGATGGTACCGATTTGGTTACATTTTACCAGTAAAGTTTCCCCCTTTATTTATTCCATTATATCTATAATGACTTTACAGAAATATTTTGGAATCCTTGCATTTTTATCCTCCTGATGATTTTGGCTCATTTTCCTTTGTCTGTTTAGAAAGGCCTTACTGTCTTGTTACATCAGCCAGAGAGTTTGATTTTCATGTTTCATTTTCTGTCAGAGTCCTGGCAATCATAGTGTGTGATGATAGGGCTACGGTAGAGGACCACATGTGCAGTAAAGCCAGTCAGACTGTCTTTGTTTTTGTTGCACATTAATGAAATGCTGTAGATGCTTTTATCATTTTGTTGCTCTTCATTTGAATAAAAATATAAATAATAAAGGTTTTTTTTCTTCCTCCAAAAGGTTTGTATAGTTTATATACTGCTCAAAAACGTTTAAGAAACACTTCGAAAACACATCAGATCTCAGTGGTTAAAAAGAAAAGTATGCTGAATATCTATGCAAATATGGACTGGGTAATGTGTTAGTAATGAAAGGATACCAAATCATTACATAAAGTCAAACAACCAAAACCAAATGATACTCAGAAGTTTTTATGACAATCAAAAGATTTCATCCTGAAACCTAATGGCAGACAGGGTGCTGGTGCCTAGCCTGAAGACGTCTGTGCATCCTTCTGTGAATACGCCTCTTCAGACCATCACTGACAGCCGTAGTGAATTTAATTAAAGTAACTCTATGAAATAAGTTTGCACCATTGAGTCTTACGTACATGACTTAAGTAAAAGAGAATCTCACAGTTTAGGGTTATGTAGGGACAGATCCAAATAGAATATAAAATCACACTAAAGCTCGCTCAGTATTAAGAAAAGTATAAGATCTGTTTACAATCAAACTTAAAGTCTGCCCGGCGACCAGGAAGGGTTTGTGGATGAACAGAACATTGATCTAATTGGTTTCTGAGTCAGTGCATGTTCTCTGATGTGCAGACAAATGGCAGTATGAAAACAGCAGGCACTAGAGCAGCCTGGAAACCTGGAAGCTTTAAACAACCGGAAGTCATCAATGATACTTCTCCGCTGCACCACCAGAGGCCATCATAGCTCTGCTGTAAATGTTTCTACTGGCCCTAATTCATGCTCTTACAGTCCGAGATTGATTGATACTGGTACTGACTATGTTTGGATGTATTCATGTAAAACCCAGATGCCCGATCCTTACAGTGGGAAGGTAAAGCAGGACTGTTTGGTTGTTTGGCTCCATGTATAAAAGAACTGACAGAAATCCAGCCATTCAAACTTCAGTTGTCATTTTTATTTTAAATCAAGCATTCTTCGAAGCTTGGTGTACCTTGCATATCGATATACTGTGTGATACCGATTGAACTGGATAGGTCCCAAACTCGCAAATTATAGGTATTTTTATTTTATTTTAGGGTAGTATAAAGAACACGTGAAATGCGGGTTTGACAGTGTACCCAATTTGATAGGATTGAGGTTAATCAGGTCACATGACTGTAAAATCTGCATACCTACAGTGCTTGTGTTGAAGCTACTAGTGTTCCAGTTTGTTCTCTATGCAGCAGTACTCATACCACAAATGAAAAGAAGCTTAAGTGTTTTAAACAAAACAGCTATTACTGCAAAGTTTTAGATTTGAAGTATTTCTGTGTTATACAGTCATGGTTAAAAATAAAATGCAGCTTCTGTCATTTTTGTGGTTTTATATATCAGAACATAATGAAAAATGATCCATCCATTACCAAGTCTAACAATTAGACAAATGCAACTTCAGGTGAACACATGTCACACACTGTGTCATTATTTCCATCCATCCAACAAGCCCAAAGACACAAAAAGTGCACCCAGTTGTTTAGTGGCGTGTAAAACCATTTTTGGCAGCGATTACCTGTAGTAATTGTTTTCTGTATGACTTTGTCAGTGTCTCACATTATTGTGGAGGATTTTTGGCCCACTCTTCTACACAACGTTGCTTCATTCATTGAGGTTTGCGAGCTTTGACTGGCTCATGGTGTTGTTGGAATTGAGCTGTCAGACACATGACCAAACATTTGACTCTAGAATATTTTGGTATACTGAGGAGTTTATGGTCAACTGCAAAGTGCCAAGATCCTGAGGCTGGAGAATAAGCCCAAATCATCATTCCTCCACCACCGTGCTGATATTTAGTATGAGGTTTTTGTGCTGACACGCTGTGTTTGGGTTCACCAACATTGCTGCGGTGCATGTAGGAAAAACCTCTCCAAGTTGGTCACCTCTATAGGAGGGAAATTGTTCCAGAAGTCTCGTTGTTTTTTTCTTATGCAACTCTGTGAACCTAGGTCATGCTGTCATGTCCTTTTTTAGACAAAAGATGCTTTGTCATGGCAACCCTTTTAAACAAGTCAGACTCGTTCAGTCTTTTTCTAATTGCACAGTCATGAACTTTAACATTTAACATACTAAGTAAGGCCTGTAGAATGTGAGATGTAGTTGCTCTGAGCATTGTAAGGCCTGACGTTAGGGTGAATTTGCTGGAACACCACTGCTGGGAAGGCTGCAAATTGTCTTGAATGTTTTTCACTTGTGAAAAATCTTTCTTATATCTATATATTTGGAAATGGCCTTGTAACCCTCCTCAGATTGATGGGCAGCAACAATTGTTTCACTAAGTTCACTTCTGATCTCTTTCTGGGCGTTGTGTTAACACACATCTGAAAAAGCTTTTATAGAGGCAGTTGATACGCTCAACCTAGATGCTTTTTACCCTCCCGATGTCTATGGAAGCACTGAGGTCGCACTTATTTGTTTCACACACTGCTTTTGCATTTTGGCTTATTAAATAATGTAAAAAATAGCACTGTAAAAATGTTGCTCGTTTGAGGTTGTTTTAATCTAATCTAAGACCCAGACGGGCCAGGTGACTTTTTTTTTTTTGATGTTTTGATACATAAAGTGCAATCAAAGCATCTCATTCTGTTTACTCAACATATGCACAGATGCAGACCAAAGATAACTATCAGGTCACATGACCACATATGTTTCATTTTCTTTCAAAAGCACAGCAACCTTGTGACCTATGACGCCCAACTGAGGACAAGGAGAGGCTGACGCAGTCACCAGATCAGCGTTACATAAGTTCAATCAGCACTTCGAAACATTACATAACTCATGAGAAAACATTATATAAACTCTGATCTCTTGTATGATCTATGAATGCGGAAATGTGAGTGACGTGTGCAACACAACGAACTGATCAGATGTCTATCAAGCAGACACGTTCAAACTATTGCTAATTATCCAAACTTCTGTTCTTTAATACCTGCATCTATTTGTTTTTCTTCTCAGTTGCTCTTTTCTGAAGAATTTGAATGAATTTGTGACTGCTACTGTTTTTATGTTTAACAAGTGAGCCTTATCCTCTCACAAATACCTCTTTATTGTCATTGTATATGTACAATGAATTTGTGAGTGTTCCACAGCAACTGTGCAGGAATAAAATATAAATAGTAATACTGAAGGAATAAATAGCAAACCACAGGAATATATGCAAAATTATATGTATATGTACAAAACAATAGGAATATACACAAAACAATAGAAAAGGCACACATTAAAAGGAAAGGGTTGCGAAGTGCTTGTAATTAGTGCGAAGAAATGACTTGATCTGAATGGACACAGAAGCGGTGCAGGTGGTGCAGGTGCTGCTGTGCCTTCTTTACCAGGGCCATGGTGTTGCCATGATGCCATGAGGAGTTCTTTCATTTTGCGGACGTTTAGCTTCAGGCCATTTTCTGAGCACCAGCAGGACAAATTCTCTACCTCCACCTTGTATGCTGTCTCATCTCCATCAGAGATGGGCCCAACTACGATGGTGTCATCGGCATACTTGAAGATGGTGTTGGTTGGTTGGATTGGTGTACAGTCATATGTGTGCAGGGCAAACTGCAAGGGGCTGAGAATGCAGCCCTGTGAGGATCCAGTGCTGAGTGACAGTTGGTGAGGAAATCAAAGCAGCAGAAATGCTGAAAGTAGCTGAAAGCTTTTGAGAATGTAAAATGTCACCAAACGGGGATGCAGGTGTTGCAGGTCCTCATTCAGTGAGACAATAGCAAAGACTCGTCATCTAATGTGGGTGTTTGTCTAAACTGCCATTTTTGGTGTCAGATCACTGCTGAATAATGGTGATATGTTGTTTTTCATGAAGAACTGTACATGTGAAGCTTTATGTTGGTATCTGGGGACTTTCATTGACAATTATGTAACTAGTTTTCCACGGCTGCATCAGCTCTTTTGATAACTTTTGTGCTACACAGATGTTAGATAGTGAACATGCCTCACATTACATAATTGACAGAACACTGTGTAGTTTCTGTGCAGACCTGTGGGGTCTGCACAGACACAGTGGGTTCTGCAGTCCTGCCAAACTGCCGCTCTTCAGATCAGTCTAAATTGTTGTATTTCTAAATGGCAAATTAGCACATTTAATAAGGTAGAGTAACAGAGACAAAACTATTCTATATTTCACTCAGTCACTAGGTAGAGCTTGCTAGTACTGGATTGAACCCCATTTTCAGATTCAGATAATCTAGAGTCCTTAAACACCAAGCAATAAATACTGTAGCATGTCAAGGCAAAGCTCAACAAACAATAATGTTTAAAAAAGAATAAAAATTAACAATACAATAATTAAATAGAATAAAATGAACTAAAATTGAACAAAGAAGGTGTTATAGCCGAGGGAATGAAGGATTTTTAGCATTTCTTTGTTCTACACTAGAGTACAAGGAAGCAGTGATCTGAGAGCGGCTTCCTGAACTCAGATGACACACATGGTCAGGGTGCAATTATAATGTGTTTTTATGAGAAGGTGTTAGCAGATGCTGTGGGAGGTTTTACCCTGAACAGGCAGATGAAATAAAATGTTAAAAGCCTTTCAATAAACTGAACAATAAAAATGACAGAACTGCTTTAATCAAAGATAGCATAGATTCAACAGGGAGCATTCCTTTTGAGACTTTGGCCCATATTAAGATGATACCATCACATAATTGCTGCAGATTGGTCAGCTGCACATTCATAATGAGAATATCCTGTTCCACCACGTCCCTAAGGTGCTCAGTTGGAATGATATAATCAGCCATCAGAAGATTGGTGAACTGTAGGGCTATGGGTTTAAAAACGATCCTCGTTTGGTATCCAATTTGTGCCAAGAAACGATCCCCCACACCATCGCACCACCATCAGCAGCCTGAACTGTTGATACAAAGCAGTATGGATTCATGCTTTCATGTTGTTTACACTAAATTGTGACCCTGCCAGCTGAATGTTGCAGCAGCAACACCTGGTGTGGTCTTCTGCTGCTCTAGCCCATCTGCTTCAGAGTTTGACATTCAGAGATGCTCTTCTGCATACTTGGTTTTATCTGACTTACTTTTTCCTTCTGATCAGCTCAAACCAGTCTTGCCATTCATCTCTGACTTCTGGCATAAAAATATTTTTATGCAGTGAACTGCCACTCAATGTATATTTTCTCTTTTTTAGGCCATTCTCTCTAAAACCCACAGGTGGCTGGGTAGATCAGCAGTTTCTGAATTACTGAATTACAGTCTAGCAGCAACAACTATGCCATGTTCAAAGTCACTTAAATCACCTTTCTTCTTCTTTTTGTTGCTTATTTTGAACATCGGCAGATCATCTTGACCATGTCTAAATGCCTGCATGCAGATGCTGCTATATAATCGGGTGACTAGATATTTTCTTCAAATTGCAGCTGAACAGGCGTACCTAATAATGTGGTGTAAAGATTCTTTTTTGGTAAGCAAATACATTTTTGTGCATGCCATGTTAACGGTGCATTAAAATAAAAAGATTTTAATGTTCAGATCATGCCGTGCAATTACACTGACAAACACTCATTTGTCAACTAAAAGACACCCGGAAATGTTGTGGAAATATTCAGTAGATTAGATGAGCAAGAGCAGTCATTTCAGGTCACAGTAATCATGTTCCACATCATATAAAATTATGTAATTACAAAGTCACAGGGCTGTTTTTCAAAACCCGCATCACAAACACTCTGTCACCTCTAGATAGTTTCACTTTATGTAGAGTAACTCATTCTAGTAGTAGTTACTTTTGCAAAATAAAAAACTGCACATTATCTTTAGACAAAAGCAAAGAAAAGAAATGACAAACAAACAACTGTTAAAATACTAAGCTAAGACTGCACAAGATTTTTTTTTAAAGTGACTGTGCAATCATGCCATGATGTAAAACATTACTTGAAATCACAAATATTTAACAGAAAACAATCCAGTCAAATCTTCCTGAGATGGTTTTGGTTGTCTCATATTTGGCTCCACTGAATTTGAGATAAGGGACTCTTTTGTTATCAGTGTTCCGGACCGACTGCTGAAAGGATCCGAGTAGGCATACATACCTACAGCTATCTGATGTTTTTTTAAGAACTATCTTTATTTTTGATCTCACATTCTTGGCTCGAGGAAGAACGCACCAGAAGCTTCTAGAAAGGTTAAAGTTACAGAATCTCAGGTTAAACGAAAGTACACCCTCAATAAATTGCAGGGTTTTACTATCAAAGCAAAAATAATAATACAAAAGTACAATTAAATGAAAAAAAATGTAATTGGGTAAATACAACCTCAAGCAAGTGAAAACACAGCAGTGGTATAGCCTTATTACTTCCATAGAAATTAAGAAGATTAAGTAGCAGACAGTTTATTCTTTTAGAAAAAGGCTGTTTTGGAAGGGTTGCCATGAGAATGCATTTTCTCTCTAAAAAGAAATCTCATCATCACAGAACAATGTCCTTTGGACAGATGAGACCGTGTTTGGTGAAGACGAAACGCACCATATCTGCAACTATCAAGCATGGATCTGGACACCTTGGAGTCACTGAGTTGACCATGAGCTCCTCTTCCTATCAAAGTACTCCAGAGTCAAATGCAAGGTCATTTGTCTGGAAGACCAGGTTATTTTTCTCATATTCTGAAAATAAGTTAAAACTTAACTGAGGGCATACTTCTCTTTACCTTGACTGTAGTTTAACATACTACTTAAATTTTGCGACCTTATTATGTGGTAAATAACTTCCTCATTGGAAGTTATTACTTCCAATATAACTTCCTCATTGGAAGCTATTTACCACCATGGATCAGTTTTACGACACTTTTTATGAGTGTGTTCACCTTTTTCTGTTATATTTTGCAGCTGACTTTTCCCCTCCCTTTTTCCCCCCATAAGGATATTAATAAACCACCTTCAATTAGTCTAGTCTTAATAGTGTCAGGAAATTAATAATTTACTTATTTATTGCTTTGACTGGCCCAACCAGCAATCCTACATGGGTTTTGCATTAACAGATTCACATTTTACCAGGGTTATAACCAGCTGCACCAGTACCTCTGTCATTTAAGTGCAACATGCTGCGTCCTTAGATCAATGGAGATTATACTGTCCAAGTACAACAGTCCAACGCAGGAACTGCAAGCTTCATTAAGCTCTGGAATGCTTAAAGCTCATTATGTAACCCAAATACATAAGCAGACACGAGATAACAGCAAATCCACAAATCTGCAGTGAACCCTGGAGATCAGCGTAGCCTTTACATGCTCTGAAACTAACATTAATGTGGATATTTAACTTAAACCTAGATAACGCCATTCAACTTTAAGAGAACAGAGGAAGTTTTTTGTGATAAGAGAGTAGTTCTTATCACGAAACGCTGGAGTACAGCTCAAACTGATCAAACACACTGCTCTAAAAAGCTGAACTCCAACAACTGTTGTATGAAAAACAGCTTTTTTATGTCTGCATAGATTTTCAGTCATCTAGATCATGGTAGTCTTAACAGCTTGAAATGAAGGTGGGTGAACTTCTTTACATTATATTAAAAAAGGAGAAAAATAACTAAGAAGTCCTTCTTTTTAACAGCTTTATTACTTGACCAATGTATTTCGCCAGTTGGGGATTGACCGATGCGAAACCTGAGTATATTTGATGTGATTTTAGGCCGTTTTTTTCTGTTTTTATTAAGCACTGAATGAAACACACACACACACACAAAGGTATTTTAAATATATAAAACCACACATATTTGTATAAACTTTGCAAAGAACCACCAGAATATTCAAACATACATTATCTCTGAATGAAATTTACCACATATTTACTCATACATTACTCATACATAAATCTAGCTTTAAAGATAATCAGTGAGCGTGACCTCGATCAAATCATTTTCCGTGTTTCTTTCATCTCCAGGTCCCTCGGCTGTCTAAGGTACTTCAACTTCCGTCGAGTCATTTTTAACCTCTTGAGCCTCATTTTCTGTTTCCCCTTGCTCCATTCTTTCTAGCTCTATCTTAAGTTGCTCTTTCTCATTTATTATCACTTCTTCCTCAATAGCTCTCTGCTGCTCCTCTCTCTCTTTCCTCTCTTTTTCAGCCTTCTCCATCTTTTCCTGCTTCTTCAGCTTCCAGAAGAATCTCAGGTTTTTCTCAGGGTACGTCACTTTGGCCAGTGGCAGCTTAAAGATCCTTTCGGTCCCCGTGGTTAAGAGAAGGAAAGTCAGGGCAGACAGGCAGAAAGGCCAGGTGCAGGCTGGAAGACCAAACTGTGGATTAAAAAAAAACAGTTGTGAAACATATTTTAATGTTTTTTTAACAGTTTGTATAAAAATAGGAGTGAGAATAAAATGTACTTACCCTGGACATGATGTTGGCGATGGCTGAGCCAAGGTATGCACAGAAAAAAGCTGCAGAGGAGGAGGGAAAAATTGTTTGACGTAAATGATAAAGTGTGATTACAAATAACAGCCTTTGTTTGATAAGGTTGCACATGGTTGCTTGTCATTTGGCCTTATTTTGCAGATAAGAGAATACATTTTTATAAATTTTTTTTACTCACCACATGTGACAGCAAGCAGATGCACTTGCCAGGTGAGAGCATAAAACATTCCTCCAATAGCGATGCAGGCTAACACACAGTTGTACCCCCAGAGGCCAAAGTAAATGTCTCCAAATGGAGCCGCCAGGGCCAGACCTGCAAAATATTTAGTTACTGTTACCAGAGAAGAGTTCACCCAAAGATTGGTTTATCTTAGTAAATTAAAACCCTCCTGATCATTTTGCACCAGCATTTTTTTTTTGCAGGCCATCTTGGAGTTACTATATACTGATAGTGTCTAGATTTCATTCCTTCAATATGTAAAAAAAACAAAACAAAAAATGATGCCTTAATAGAGTGAAACCCAACAAGTTTTACATGGCATGTCCTTTTTTTTTTTTTACAATATCGGCTGCCTGGTTAGACACTGTGACAACATCCTCTCACCTGAAACCATTCCCACTGCAGATCCCAGGACAGCATGAGCACAGGTGATGGGGGAGGAGATAAAGAGGGAGATGATGAAGATGCCTCCAGTCCAAGGGTTGTCACAGCCATAGACCTGGCCTATTCCTACTGGCACTGACATGAAGAGCTGAAAGTGTACAGGCAGAAATGTAAAGCCCGCTTTATTGGATGTGCAGCTGTATTTAACTTGTGAACAACTTAAAGTTGCATATATAGTTAACAACATAGGTCCACATTATTTTAACCTGTTAGCTGAAAGGATGTGCTAAAACCTCGGCTACAAGACCATGACTTCTGAAGTTAAAAAGGCTGCGAAATCTGCATGTCATCATTTCCTTTCAGCTACCTTTGCTACGTCAAGCTCAGCCCACGTGATGTTGGGCAGCTCCGAGCGTGGCTGAATGAGGACTTGGGAGAAGTAGTTGTTGTAGTGGCCGGTGGCGACCATGTGGAGACACACCAGGATGTTAAAGGGCAGGGTGAAAACAGGAAGATCCCAACGACTGTTGATAGATGCCAGGGCGCTGGACACAATGGGGCTGGACATGAAAAGGCATCACATCAGAAATCTGCTCCACATTTAACTCACATTTACAAAATGACCCAAGTACATCTATGTTCAATCACACCAGTCTGCGCTAATGTTAAAATCACGGAAAGGCAGCATAAATAACACCTGTATTGTTCTTCTGGAAAAACCTTGGGTCCTGGCCTTTATATCGCCCACCAAAATATTGTTGTAGATGGAGCACACCCTGACAGGAACACCCTCCCACTGCAGAACAATGCACCCCACTGCATTATAGAAACTACTCAGGAATGCTTTGAAGAGTAGACAAAGATTTTGCACTCTGATCAAACGTGATGCCCTGGAACAAGCCCGATCCATAATACCAGGGAGTGCTCTTAATATCCCAGTGCTAAATACTACAGGAGGCACCCAGACATCCTGTGGTTTTATTGTTATGACTCATCGATGTAGATCAATCATTCTTTTTACACATTTCCAGCTTTTAGCAGCAGAGATGACAGATCTGTATATGACTGATATGGTCTCTTTTGTCTACTTAACTACAGCAAATAATTTGTATTATTTATTTATTCATTCGTTTGTTTGCTTTTATTACAATGTCTCAGAACAATACGTAACCTATTATGACACAGAAAATGACAACTGATGGCATTCATGATTCATGATTGGCTTATCTACTTTTCTTTATCTACCTTTCACTTTTTATGATGCAAACCTAGTGCACAGTTTCACCATTTCTCGGTCTTACCACATCATGGACATAAAGATGTTCGGCAGAAGAAGCCACCAGTACCAGTTTCCTGCGTTAGAGAACACGGCCATCAGCAGACCCACCAGTATCCCGTTGTAGCCGTACAGCCCTGCAGCTATTGCACCCCTGAAGGAAAGTTTTTTGAATCATTTTTTTTTCTAGCTCAAGCCAAATGATAAATTTTCTTTTACTGGCAAGCAGATAATCATCAAGAATGACTTCTCGGCCCGCCTTCTGGCATTAAGACTGACAGTATTTAAAGATAGCATCAGTTAGGGGGGGAAAAAAACCACCTGAGTGCTCACACCTGTTCTGTTGCAATAGGAGAGCAGAAATGGTTGCAAAGAGTGTGCCCACAAAGCCATTTAGGGCCCACCAGTAGTTCTGCAGGATGAGGCCGGCAAAAATTACGAGGCCACTCAGGGGGTTGTTGACAAACATCACCTGGGCCGCGCCACGCAAGACCCAATCCAGCAGCCGCAGCAGGAAGAACTGCTCTGAAAGATGCGACAGTGAGAGATATTTGACTGCCAGCAAACACTTCACATCTTCAAAGGCTGTGAAAGGGTTACTAACATAATCATCTTCTTCTATGCAAACTCTCACATGTATGGAGGGAAATAGTTACACATTGTCTGTAGTTACACATTAAACTTGATAGTGCTGCTTGTCTCAAGGGCACATTTTCAAGTTCCCATCATGATTTTTGTCACTGCTGGGAAATACTGTCATACATGGAATTTCATGGTAGTGCTTTATTGATGTTTTCTGATTTAAGTACTTCAGTTATGCCAGTTGGTATTTTTCACTATTTTAGAAGCCAACTGGGTAATCCTACCAGTTTCAACACCCACACGCTGATTAACTGACTCATGCACGCTCCTATGAAAAGGTGGCATTAGCAGTGAGAAGGTTTTCTACAAAATAGCATGACCAAATTTTTTTTTACTTAACACAACTATCTTATGTCCCAGGTTGTTATACCACCTGCACTGTTGGCAAAACTACTTTCTATTTAGTTCCAAACTTTAAATTTGAAGTAAGCTGCTGATGTTAACCTACTTTCCATCCATTTTCCAAACACCTCCATGTCTCCAGAGAAGTAGGACACTCCTTTGAGGAAGCGGGCCCTGGCTTTCTGCAGGGCTGTTGCTCCTGCAGGTTGCACTCGGTCCTCTTGCCTGTCCTCCTGGGAGTTCCCATTCTGAGACGGTAAGTCAGGGTGTGCCATCAGGGGCTGGAGCTCCTGAAGTCAGCAGTATGTTCAGTAATTAATTTCAGAATTACAGTTTGAGTCATGATAAGTTGAGGTGAAATATGAATACTGACTAACAGTGAAGGTGGTGGCAGAAACACTGGAGGACAGCACGTCAGAACTGGAGCTGCTGGTAATCTTCTGAACTTCCTGACACTGCAGAGATGTAGCTGTTACTCAGGAGCAAACACAGTCTTCCTCCATTTATATATAACAAGGTACACCATAGGTATACATACTGACCCCACGTGAATGTGTTTTGTTTTTCAGTATGATTACTGGTATATTGGTAGCGGTCACGTTTCTGTGCTTCAAAGTCATTCTACATCATTATTAAGTGTGGCATTTGAAATATCCCCTGAGGGACAATAAATGATTCATTACTGTGTCTGTACCTTTGTTCTATCAAAACATGTAAAAAAGAAAAAAAGAAAAACGCAATCTCATATCTTAGGAAATTTTAATATATATCAATGCCTTCTTTCCTTACATGCTCGATTAAATGCAGCCCTTTTAACCCTTTATTTTAAATTTGTATTTAAACTTGAGTGTTATTGGAGGGAATTACAATACTTTTTTTGCAGTGTCTTTACTTTTGTGTCATGGTCCTGAGTCTGCCAACTCAGTGTTTTGTGTTTCTTTATGCTTTTGTTTATCCTGAGTATGTATTCTGTTATGATTTACCGTTTGTTAGGTTTCTGTTCTGTGCTTACCCTGGTCCCAATTCTGTGTTCTGTCTGTTTATGGTGTCACACTGTCTGTTTGTGAATCTGTCTGTTTAGTTAGTTCAGTGTCTTGTCTGGTTCTGTGTCTGAGTTTCCTGTTTTATTCTCAAGGTCCCTGTCTCGTGTGAGTGTGTTCAGTTTACGTTTCCCCTGTCCCGTCACCTCTGACTTCTTCCAGGTGTGTTGCCCTCCTGTCTCTCATCCCCTAATTACTGCTGTGTGTATTTAAGCCCTGTGTGTTCTCCTGCCTGTTGCCGGTTCGTTTGTGTTCCACGGTGTCCTGTTCCTCGTCTGCCTCTCTCCCCGTTTCGTGTGTTCTCAGGTTTATTTAGTTTTTCCAGTTTAGGTTTGTTTAGTTCCTTGTCATCCCTCACTGCCTGTTTGCCACTACACCACCCTGTAAATAAACATCACTCGAATCATCAGTCATCGCCTGCATTTTGAGGCCTCCTTTCCTCCAACACCACATGGCTCGCCTCGGCAGCCGTGACATTTTATTACTTTTTACCACATGATTCGTTGTTCTTTTGGCAATAAAAGTGCCTTTACATTGCTATATTTTACATTCTGTTCAAGAGTTTGTGATCAATTTTGCTCTGGGAGGCTCCAGGAGGATATTATTTATTCTGTGGACAGTTTAATTAATTTATGGCTGGAGCATGAGGAGAAGGGATTCCGCTCACTCCACCCACTTGTTCAGAATTTCTTTCTGAACGAGCTGCACCTTCACCCCCCTACAGCTCGTCTGCTCAGCCCAACGGAGGATATGCGGTCTGGACTGCCGGATGTGGAGTTACCCGGCCCGTTGAAGCGATCTCCGAGGAGGAAGCAACGTTTGCGTCGTAGGTAGGGATGGGTACCGGTTCTGACATAAACGGTAGTAACCAGACCGAAAAGCAGCACACATTTCGGTGCTTTTTTTTTTCCTGAGATGTCATACACTTTGGATTCCAGCCAATCATTTTACCTTTGCCAGCGTAGTAGGCGGGCCCAGGTACGTACGTTCTTTTAGAGCAGAGCTAAAGATTAAAAATGCCCAAAGCGAAGCGGTCAAAGTCTGGCTGTACTTCACAGCAAAAGATGCAAACTCAGCAGCCTGCAACAAGTGCTTTAAGGTGATACTGTGCAATAGAGGTAACTCCTCGAATCTGATGAAACACCTGGCGACGTATAGCATTTTGTTAAAAGCCGAGAAATGCGCCGTATTTGATAGCTTGCTGCGAGACCTCACATCGCGCATGTCTACTGCGCGTGGGTTGCCTGTTATCGGACCCGGAGTTAGCAACATCCCCCCCAAAACCCGAAGAGTAGAGTCCTGGCTCCTAGCCCTGCCAGTCTAGCACATGATGACCGATGATGATGGCAGCAGCAGCCGTTCTTCTCTGCCTGACTAGCTTAATGTTGTTCGCGTGTAATTTACGTTGAGTAGGCTAACCACGTTATTACATTAATGCATGTAAGGTAAACTAGCAAACAGTCGTAGCTACATGCGGCTGACTTCTTGTTTGATGGCAGGTACTCCCTTCACCCTGGCCAAAAAGGCTAAAATGACCAAAGAAAAAGAAAGAAACAGCTAAACATGAGAGGTTTTTGGATAAAGTTTGTTTTTTCCATTGTTTAAGCACTGCTTCCAGCCAAGAGTGATACCATAAATCCCCTATAGCTGCAGAAAAGTCTAACATTGTTATCTTTTTACAAAAAAACAGTTAAACATGAGAGGTTTTTGGACCAATTTTGTGTTCTCCATTCTTTAAGCACCGGTTCGAGCACCGGCACCGTTTCAAAAGTACCGGTTTGGTACTGGTATCGGATAAAACCTAAACGATACCTATCCCTAGTCGTAGGCGCCTCACCCCACAGCTGGATGGTGGGACTTCAGAACTGCGGTGAGTGAGAAAGACACTCTTTCTGTTTCACCAGACTTTGGGACTGTTAATTCTGGGGCTGTGTTTATTCAGTTAGCCGCCCGGCCTGAAGCTCTGTTAGCCGCCCGGCCTGAAGCCCAGTCGCCACCTCCTCCACATTCAGTCTCACTACCCATAGCTCAGTTACAGTCATAGCCAGACTTACTACAGACTATGCTACAGCTCAGTTGGCAGAAGAATCATTAGCCTTATCATCAGTTCAGTCTCCAACTTTACCACCATTATTGTCTCAACCTTTACTTCAGTCGTCCTCAGCTCAGCCACCTATTCAGCCATCATCTTCACCTACTCCTCCTGTATAACAAGCTACCCTAAGCCCAAGCTAAGTCCACCCTTACAGTGATCACCCGGTTGCTGTAACAGTAGCCTACATTCAACGGCTGCAGCCCTCCTGCTGCCAGCTGTACACATCAACACCAAAAACAACAACAGCACAAGCAGCGCACAGGTTTTAAGCCGGTGAGGCATGATTGTAGATGCAGTGAAGGTGAGTCCATCTCATCTGCAGCAGCATCGCAGACCACGGCCCGCCACAATATTAAAGCATTTTTTATTTAATTATAAATAAATTATTTTTCCTAATTATGTCCTGAGTTTTAAGTAATTAATAATACAAAAGGAAAAATCACAAAAAACACTTAAGGTCATGAAAATTAATTGCGATTTAGCAATTCAATGAGGCATCCACTTTATTTATTGAAAAGTAACGGTATTGGTATCGGCGATACTGGCCCGAATTTACTTGGTATCGGATCGATACCAAAATATGCAGTATCGCACACCACTACTGGCCAGTTCTGAGACTGTGATGCACTCCAGGGCCTCCCCAGAGGCTGGGTTTCAGCCCCTAGCTGACTCTGGACCTCTGGAAGTTAAGAAGCCAGCTGAGGACTGCACCCGGCTGTCGCTGCCTGAGCAGAGTCAATGCTAAGCGCAGCTGCAGTCTGCTATGTGTTTGCCAGAGGCCCGTGTGCCTGCTGGTTCTGATCTGTTCCTGCCAGGGGGCCCGAGAAGCCCATCCAGCCTCCTGCTGCTCCACCATCAGCTTCACCCACGCCATCACCTGGTCCAGCTCCAGCTTCACCCACGCTGTTGCCTGGTCCAGCTCCCGCATCACCCACGCCGTCGCCTGGTCCAGCTCCCGCATCACCCACGCCGTTGCCTGGTCCAGCTCCCGCATCAGCTTCAGCGTCGCCTGCATCAGCCTCCGCATCAGCTTCAGCGTCGCCTGCACGTCAGCCTCCGCGTCAGCCTCCGCATCAGCTTCAGCGTTGCCTGCACGTCAGCCTCCGCGTCAGCCTCCGCGGCAGCTTCAGCGTCGCCTGCATCAGCCTCCTCGTCAGCTTCAGCGTCGCCTGCAGCAGCCTCCTTGTCAGCTTCAGCGTCGCCTGGTCCAGCCTCCGTGTCAGCCTCAGCCTCGCCTGGTCCAGCCTCCGCTTCATCTTCTGCTTCGCCTGGTCCAGACTCCGCCTCGACATCGTCGGTTGTCTGCCAGGCCTCTTGTTGGGCATCATCGCCACTATGGACAACCTCCTGAACGCCGCCACTGCCTTCCGCGTGGCCGGCCTCCAGACTTGCATTGCCGCTGCCGTCTGCACGGTCGGTCCCCAGAACTGTTTCCACGCCGTTGCCGTCTGCACGGTTGGCCCCTGGACCTGCCCCGCTGCCTTTCGCACGGTCGGCCTCCGGAACTGAACTGTTTTGGCCTCCTGCAATGTCGGCTTTCGGGTCGCCCCCCTGAACATGACTATCTGGGATTTTAGTTTAGGCGGGGGGGGGGGGGGGGGTACTGTCATGGTCCTGAGTCTGCCGACTCAGTGTTTTGTGTTTCTTTATGCTTTTGTTTATCCTGAGTATGTATTCTGTTATGATTTACCGTTTGTTAGGTTTCTGTTCTGTGCTTACCCTGGTCCCAATCCTGTGTTCTGTCTGTTTATGGTGTCACACTGTCTGTTTGTGAATCTGTCTGTTTAGTTAGTTCAGTGTCTTGTCTGGTTCTGTGTCTGAGTTTCCTGTTTTATTCTCAAGGTCCCTGTCTCATGAGTGTGTTGCCCTCCTGTCTCTCATCCCCTGATTACTGCTGTGTGTATTTAAGCCCTGTGTGTTCTCCTGCCTGTTGCTGGTTCCTCTGTGTTCCACGGTGTCCTGTTCCTCGTCTGCCTCTCTCCCCGTTTTGTGTGTTCTCAGGTTTATTTAGTTTTTCCAGTTTAGGTTTGTTTAGTTCCTTGTCATCCCTCACTGCCTGTTTGCCACTACACCACCCTGTAAATAAACATCACTCGAATTATCAGTCATCGCCTTCATTTTGGGTTCTCCTTTCCTCCAACATCACACGGCTCGCCTCGGCAGCCGTGACATTTTATTACTTTTTACCACATGATTCGTTGTTCTTTTGGCAATAAAAGTGCCTTTACATTGCTATATTTTACATTCTGTTCAAGAGTTTGTGATCAATTTTGTCTTATAATTAATGAAATAGACTGAGCTAACACTAGACCTCTAATCTTCCACAGATATTTGTTAATCTCATAAAGAAAAATCTTAAAGTTAAAAAGCTAAAAAATTAACTGCCCTGCTGGACTTCCAGAGGCTTTGCTAAACACCAGTGCCCCTACCTTTGTGCAGTTCGGTCCAGGCATTTGTCCCAGAAAAGGCAGAGGCAGAGACGGCTGCCAGCTTCTCTAGAGCTGCTCTAGAGATCCTTCAGCTGAAGGCTTTTATACTGTAGTTACGGGCTCTAAAGAAAACTCCACCTCATCTCTCCCTCACATCCACCTCTTCATCTGACGTGCATCCTCTGCAGGAATCATTGGAATTCAGCAGTGATAGTCGCCGCCTCACTCATATCTTCCTGGACACGCTTAGAAACAGAACTCAATTCCAAAGGAAGAAAAACTCTAACATTTCCACAATAAAAAAAACAAAACTGTTTTAAGTCACTTTAAAAACCCTTCTCAGGAAAATGTACTCCACCTTCCCGAATGACTGGCAATGGGCCGTAACACACATAGGAGCTCGTAAATTTAAAAAACAGAAGCACAGCACGACTTCCACTGTGCTTCACTTTAGCGCCGTCACCGTGTATCCAAGTAGCATTACCACGACCAGCTGACACACATATACTTAAAGATGAATGATAGAACTGAAGATTGGTTTGTTTGTTCCTTCAGCATTTATTTTGTCATTAAACACAATTATGATGTAATTGCAGAGATGATTAGCAGCCCTGATTGCCGCCGCAGAGTTTTACGCATTGCTGGAGGTGAAAGATGAGTTTGAAGATGAGGGCGTAAATGCAGAACAAACGGGTTTGGCAAAATATTTTGGTCAAAACAGAACACACTAGAACTTTCCAGGAATGGTTATTCAAATGCTCGTTTGGTACTTTATTTATGGTGGTATGGTTTGATTTCTGATATAGGCTAATCTTCTAATCTAATGCCAAAAACAACAACAACAAAAAAAAAAAAAACTGTGAAACTCTGGCCAGTCCACCCACAGCTGCTTCTACTATTTCCCACCATGTTAAAGTAGCTCAATGTTTTTCCAGCTCTGAGCTCATTGAGTTTACTCAGTAGACTAAATGTTCATATTGAATGAGTAAGGTGACATTACAGGAATCTGTGTCAGCAGTAGATAGATCACCCTGTTCTCCATCAGTATCTCATCTGTCGTTTCAGGACCTTTCCGTGTTATTGAATGTACTGTAACGGCTTCAGTGGGCTGTGACAAGCAGGTCAGCATGATTTCAGATTTACAGGACAGTCGACTTGTGGTACACGTCTTTATGTATAGGAAATAAACGCGCAACTTAGGGACCAGACGCCAATTCAAAATGTAATGGTAATCTGTCTTTGTCACTCGATAATGGAAACCTAAACTAAAACTAAAACTGAACTCGAAAGATATTAAAGTGTCAAAATTTGCGGATGGAGCGTTTGGGAATGGCCACGCCATAGAGAGTCTCTGACCCCCGTCGACCCTACATTAGTTTTAAAACAAGGTTAAACGCTCCCAAATAATATATTTCCTCACTGCGGTGACTTGCTAGATCAGTGTCCTCAAATTTATTGAGACATGGCCACAGGAACTAAGAAGAAGAGCATGCAAACCCGAATCTCCACGGTGGCGGCGGGGGAAAGTAATGCTAGCAGTGCCAAGGTTAGAAGGGCCAAAGATGGATATAAGCGGACTGTTTGCCGAAATGACTAAGCTTGGAACTATCCTAACTAGTGTTGCGGCCGATGTATCTCACATCAAGTCAGACATGGTGGAATTTAAAAACACTATAAGTGCAATCCAAATACAGATGACCGAAGATGAGGGCCGCATTTCAGATGTGGAAGACAAAATGAGGAGCATAACAGAAGATAATGGCAAAAAAGCTAAAAAGCTTGAACAACTTTGGGCCCAAGTAGACGACCAGGAAAACAGAAACCGCAGAAAGAATGTTCGGCTTATCGGTCTGGAAGAGGGTCTGGAAAGTGGTGGCAGCATAAATGATTATGTGATGAAGATACTTGCGGATGGCCTAGGTCTACGAGGGGAGGAATATGAGCTGGAAAGATGCCACAGAAGTACGAGACCACGCCCGGGACCTGGTCAGCCACCTCGAATCGTGCTGGTGAGATTTCTCCGTTACACTGCACGACAAAAAGTTCTCATGACTGCTAAGCAGAAGAAAGGAATACTGTGGGAGAACTGCCGCTTGTCATTTTATGAAGATATGACCGCGGAGCGAGCGGCGCAGAGGAAGCTTTTCTCCCCAGTAATGAAGAAGCTATTGCAGCATCAGATAAAGCACACCCTGGCACATCCAGCAAAACTTCAATTAACATGGAAAGGCCAGCAGAAGGGCTTTGACAGCGTTGAGGAGGCAGAGAAATTTGTGTGTAAGAACTTTCAGGAAGTGGTGGAGTAAGTAAGCTAAATTACGTGTATGGGAGCACATCGTTAATAATTTCATAAGACGGGGGTGGGCTCCCTGGGGTGTCGATGGGACAGCAGGAGGACAGCAGTTCACTGTCCACGGGACCATCACGGACCAGAGACGGTTTTGCCCACAGGTCTTTTGCGCTGTCATGTTCCTTTTTTGGACGGCACTATTTCTTTTGTTATGTTTGTTGTGTTTTTATTTTTAATTTTTTTTGGTAGAGATTCTATAGGTGAGGTACTGTTCTTGTTTAAACTTATGTTCTGGTTCAACCAGGGTTATCAGCACAGGTTAAATGGTTATGGGTTGGAAGATATAAGGCTTATAGATACCTTAACATGGCATAGTCATGGGGAATGTGGACGTTAATATTGTGTCATGGAATATAAATGGCTGTGGCACACCAGTCAAAAGAAAAAAAGTGCTTAGCTACCTCAAGTCTCATAATGCTGATATTGCATACATCCAGGAGACGCATTTTGTGAATGAAAATGAAGCATTGAAATTAAAAAGGGATTGGGTTGGGAAAGTATTTCATAACTCAATATCAAGCAAGAGTCGTGGTGTCATGATACTTATTAATAAAAGACTAAACTTTGTATTATTGAAGGAAAGCCGGGATGAAGACGGGCGAGTGTTAGCTCTGCAGGCTCTCATTAATGGAGTTCAGGTTGTTCTGTGCAATATTTACGCCCCATCTTGTTAGATGGAGACTTTAATAATGTGATGGACGAATATATTGATAGAAGTGCCATTAATGCAACTTCAAGTACTAGAACTGGGACAGCGATAGATGCTTTAAAAGAAGATCTCAGTGTGGTAGATATTTGGAGGCTGTTTCACCCTATGGAAAGAGAATACACCTTTTACTCTCATTTGCATAAGACATATTCCCAAATAGATTATTTTTTGATTTCTAAATCATGTGTCCATTTAGTAGTAAACTGTGACATAGGTGTGATTGCTTTAACAGATCACGCACCAGTAGAATTGCACATAAATCTAAATGTTGAAAAGAACAGAACGGGTAGGGGGAGACTAAACTCAAGCATATTGCAGGATGAAAAATTTGTATCAACCCTAAAAGAGGATATAAGATATTTTTTAGAGGTGAATGTTGGATCTACGGACAGGCTGGTCATTGTATGGGATGCTTTGAAGGCATTTATTCGTGGAAAGTGCATAGGCTATAGTTCTAAGAAAAATAGGAAAAGATAAAAACTTTAAAAAATATATTTTATCAAGATTTATACACGTCCAATAACAAAGTAAGTATGGATCTGCTGAGTACATACTTTGATAAAATGAAAATACCAAAAATCTCACAAGAGGGTAGGAACAAATTGGAAACTCTACTAACTGAGGTAGAAGTAAAAGAAGCTATCCGTGCAATGAAAGCTGGGAAGTCACCAGGAATAGATGGATTCCCAGCAGAATTTTACCATAAATTTATAGATTTGCTATGTCCTTTTCTAACTGAAGTATTACATGAAACCTTTGAATTTGGACGACTCCCTGCAAGTTTTAATCAGGCAGTAATATCACAAATTCCAAAATGGAGACAAGGATTTAACTGATCCAGGTAATTACAGACCGATAAGTTTAATCAATGTGGATTGCAAAATTCTATCCAAAGTTTTAGCAACAAGGTTGGAGGTTGTAATACCACAAATTATTAATCAAGATCAAGTAGGGTTTATCAAAAATAGATCTGCTTCTGATAATATGAGGAGATTACTACACCTGCTGTGGCTGAATAGAAATAACACAAATCCTGTATTGGCTATATCTTTAGATGCACAGAAAGCTTTTGATAGGGTGGAGTGGAACTTTCTGTTCACAGCCCTGGAAAGGTTTGGAATAGGTGACAACTTTTGCAGATGAATTAGAACAATGTACTCTGGTCCAGAAGCAGCTGTATTTACAAATGGGGTACTTTCTCCTTTTTTTAGTATTTCCAGATCAACACGTCAAGGATGCAATTTAAGCCCATTGCTATTTATAATATTTTTAGAGCCATTAGCTATTCAAATCAGAGAAAATGCAGAGATTAAAGGTGTATTTGGGGGAGGCAGAGAACACAAATTATTCCTGTATGCAGATGATGTGCTGGTATTAAACCAAGACCCAACTAATTCTATCACAAAACTATTAGAGGTGATTAATACATACTCAATGTTTTCGGGGTACAAAATTAATTGGCATAAATCAGAGGCGATGCCAGTTTCCCGGGCTTGCAGTCATAACTCAATATCGGGCTTTAACTTTAAGTGGGTGGACAAGGGAATGAAATATCTTGGAATTGAATTGAACCCCAATATTGAGGATATTATGGCTAACAGTATGGGAAAATGATTAAACCAGATCAATAAAAACTTGGGTAAATGGAGTAAACTAAATTTGACATTGTGGGGAAAAGTGAACACAGTTAAAATGGTTGTGGCACCACTCATCAACTATTATACAGGAATGCTGCCTATGTGTATCCCGCGACGGATGTTGCAAAGCTACAATAATATGATAAAAGATTTTCTTTGGAATGGTGGTAAACCCCGTATTAACATTAATCAACTGTCCCAACCTAAGAAAGAAGGGGGGCTAGCCCTGCCCAATATAGAGTATTATAGCATCTCTTTTGAAATGGATATACTAGGCAAACATTGGGCAGGGAAAAATAATATAGATTGGATTTTAATAGAACAAGAGCTTACATTTCCATTCACACCAATTGATACTTTATCACAAAAAGTGAATAATCACGGTAAGACGCAAAAACCTATTTTGAAATTTTTAAAAATGGTATGGTTGGAGGGGCATAAGAAATATAAACTTGTGCCATATGTACAGAAGTATGCCCCCTTGTGGTATAATCCTAAAATTAAAATTGGTAAGCAGACTGTTTACTGGACACAATGGCTAAGAAGAGGTATCAGAACTGTTAGTGACCTATTTGGAGGGGGAGTTTTCATGTCGTATGAGGATATTAAAAATAAGTTTCGTTTAGAGGGTAACAGTCATTTCTGGAAGTATTTCCAAATAAGAAACTGTTTAAAAGGAGGAGTTACAATAACATGTGAAAGTAACCCAATAGAGAATTTTATGCTACTACCCCCATTTCTGTGCACAGCTGCGAAATGGTATAATATTTGCCCATGGATTAAAAATAATATAAATAAGAGCCTGAAAAAAGCATGGGAAAGGGATCTAGGGCGTACGTAATATGTTGACGATTTGTCACCTAGCGTAAAATGTTACGCTTTGGGAGTGAGAACGTGTTGACAATGGATGAAGGTACATGGGATTCTATATTGTCGAACAATGGATTATATATTAGGGAAGCCAGGGGGAAATTAATTCAATACAAAATTCTTAACAGATACTATTATACTCCTTCAAGGCTGTATAGAATGGGGATTGGTAGAGATGACTTGTGTTGGAAATGGCAACAAGCCAAAGGTACTCTGATACATGCCCTCTGGGAATTCCCGCTGGTTTTTCCAGTTTGGAACACTGTACTGAATTATTTGCAGGGGTGGACACTTTGTAACCTACCCAGATCACCTAAATTATGTCTACTAGGAGACAAAGGAGAGGTGCCGCAATTAAATAAACACCAGTTTAGAGTGTCAAGTACTGCATTGGTAACATATGCCCGTGTCATTTTGGAACACTGGAAGGACACGGGCAAGGACTGGAAAGAATGATTGGGAATGTTGCGTGCGAAAAGATGTTGGGAAAGTTACATCATGTGACGGAAGCTGCGGTGGAACAGTGGGACAATTTTTGCACCTACATGTCTACCTGACTTGGACATTTGAGCTTAGTACAACATATGTTAAAACCTCACTGTTTTTGTTTTGTTTGGTTTTGTTTGGTTTTTTGGGGTGGGGGGGGGGGGGGTTTGTTTGTTTTTGTTTGTTTGTTTGTTTGCTTCTTGCTTTTGGTTGCTGCATCTTTGTATTTGCTGTTATAAAATGCAAAATCTAATAAATACTTGAATTATAAAGAAAAAAGTGTCAAAATTTGCTGTTTCTGAGATTAAAATACAACTAAATAGCACATGTTAGACATCATCCAAATCCATGCACAGTACCAAACTATCCCCCAAATCTTTTACTTTTTACCTAACTGTGTACAAAATCTTTTATAAAAGGACTCATTTAATGAGAAACACTCACACTACACACTTAAAGAATTCAACCTGGTGGCTGATTAAAGCAAAAGACAGAGTGACATTGACATCTAGTGGAACCAGGTTGAATTACACATCAGTCCTTCGTTACTCTACCTCCTCCTTCCATAATGATTATTTGACCTGGATGCTTCACATTGCAACAACCTGGCACATTCCTCTGCATTCATTCAACCTGTTTAACTTTTTTTTAAAATTGTATAAACACTCAAAGAGAAAAATAAACATTTCTCTATTAGAACTAAACCTACCATTTTATCCTAATGTCTCTACAGACAGGTCTTAAAAGGCTACAAGAAGCAGCAGTTCATGATTTTTGCGCATTTTTATATACACACAATGGTGTGGGCTGTGTTTGCGTGTGTTTATCTCTTCTTATTATTTTCTTTGACTTATCCTATGTCCCGCTCTGTGTGTGTGTGTGTGTGTGTGTGTGTGTGCGCGCGCGCGCGCGCGCGCGCGTGTGTGTGTGTGTGTGTGTGTGTGTGTGTGTGTGTGTGTGTGTGTGTGTGTGTGTGTGTGTGTGTGTGTGTGTGCACTGAGGTGGTGAGGGGGCTCCAGCCTCAGCCAGAGTCTATGGAACCTGATACTTGATGACTCCTCATCACAAGAATGTGAGTTTCCTTCTCTCGGAGCGTCTGGCCCGACGCCCGGCCACATATCCATCTGTGTGTGTTTGTGTGTGCATGAGAGTGTTACTTGTTACTATTTTGCCCCCTTTTCATGAGTGGCCCCTTCAGCACAAGGAGACATTCTTTGTGTGATGCTTGTTCGATTTGTTTTTCTTTTGTTTAGTGAGAGCTGTTCGCTCATGATCAGATCGCTGAAAATGCATTTTAATAGTAAGCATGAACAGGGCTTCAGTCTTTTGCTAACCCGCTGTCCCTTTTATTTGCAATGCTTTGGAAGGAAATTAAGCCAAATAGTAGAGTTGTAGCGACAAAACAGACTCTTGATGGCTGAGAAGAATTGAGAAGAATTCCCTTTAAAAGGTATGTAAGTGTTATTTCATGGTGAGAGGTATGGCAGTTTTTAAATTATGACTAAACAGAGGACTAACATAAACAGCCATATTCATACTTTATAAAATATTATTGCAGGCCTCTATTGGTTCTGTCACCTTGTATAAAGTGATGGAACTTCAAACTTAAAGGTTATTTCTATTTATTTTGTAATTTTGTTTTTAAATCCTGTGCTTTCTGGCAGCTTCTGCAATCACAATTAATATCTGAATGCACTGTTGTGCCAAACATTTTGCTTTTCTAAGATCAGCTCTATAAATTCTCTATAGGCTTCTTTTGTTCAGGTGTTTCTTTTATCTGTTTATTTCTTCATTTCTCTTTGTGTTGTTTCAGTTATTACATTATATGCAGTATACAGTATGACAATGTCCAAGGCAAGACAGGCAAGGAGAAAAAAAAGGAGGGGGTAGGAGAAGATGTAATAAAAGGACGGAGTACAAATAGAAATGCACAATATATCACCATCTGCCGCACCTGTAAGAAAAATAAACAACACCTGGAACACAACAATTTGAAAATGCAGATGTACATAAATCAACAAAGTTACTGTGGGGTGTGTGTGTGAGTGAGTGAGAGAGACACAGAGAGAGTAGAGTGTGAGTGTGCTTGTGTCTTTGTCATGAAATGTATTTGAAAAAAAAGCTGTGAAGCTGCAGAGGCAGACAGACCTGGATCCAGGAGAACCGGGTCATCCGCAGCACCCAAGACTACCGAAGACCTGCGGCCACATATCTTGGTGTCATCTGTGCGCCCATCCCAGCAGGAGAAGGAAGGAATCCCCAGATGGTGCGGCCACAACCAAAGGGTGGGACTCCCAGAAGACCAGCGGCCATGGATAGCAATCTCCACTAGAGGCCGGCCATACCAGTGCAATCCAAGATCAGGGTCCCGGGGTGTCAGGCAGCCCAGTACCCTGCAGAGCCACCCCCCCTGACATAGAAGAGATCCAAGCCACCCTGGACCACAAGGGAGCAGGTCAATGACCACGACAGCCATGCACCCTGGAACCAACAAGCACCTGCATCCCAGGGGGGGGCAGCAGCGGGGAGGGTGAACCCCTCTCTCTATGACCACGTCCAACAGCCATGCACACTCTCTCATACACGCAGACAAACACACCCACCCACACACCCACACACACACAAACAGGCCATTCACTCACTCACTCGCTTACACACACCCATCCTAACTTTAACTGTTATTTGGTGTTATCTACAATCATTTGAAAAAGCCTGGCTGTTTCCATAAGAATTAAGTGGGTAAGTAGCAGCCATGAGCTGCTAATCAAACTTGATTAACTGATCAGCAGCAAGTGTGAGCACATCTATAAAAACCGTTTTGGCACTTTGCTGCTCTGGCTCACTCTGCCATAATCTTCCCAAGAATGAACAGCAAATTCACCTCAAGGTCAGATCGCACAATGCTCAGAGAAATTTTAATAAATCCAGGAGTCACATTTTTGACTCTATGGACCCTGATTTTTATCTTAAATGTTAAAAGTTCAGGACTGTACAATTTAAAAAACAAGACATCTTCTTTCTAAAAAGAAGATGACAGCAGGGCTTAGGTTTGCAAAGTAGCATCTGAGGAAACCACAAGAATTCTGGTACAATATAGATTTGGAGTGAAAACGTTTGCCCATAATGCCGAGAGGCACAGTATGCAAAACCAAACAGCATATCAGCACAAACACCTCCTACCAGCTGTCAAACACAGTGATGGAGGGGTGACCTGATTGAAATGCCGTGGTGGGACTTTAAGAGAAGACAAATGAATGTCCAGAAACTTCAATGAACAGAAACAATGCTGACAGCTGCAGTAGTTAGCATTGTTGCTTCACAGCATGAAGGTCCTGGGTTTTTACATGTTCTCTCCGTGTCTGCATGAGTTCTCTCCAAGTCGAACTAGCCAAGAAAACAGTTTTGCTACGAATAATTGCAAGTCTGTACAATGTGCTCTAAAGTGAAAAACACCTCTAATTCTTATGGTGCAACACTTACTTGAAAAATGTGCAAATGTGTGTGTATGTGTTCATGACAACAACTTCTCAGCACTTTCTGCATTCCTGACATATTTGTGCTGTGCTAAAAAGACATAACAGGACAAAAATGGTCAAATATGTAAGCTCCTTCGCCTCCTCAGGAGAGTCAGGGGGGGGGAAAGGCATATTGTGAAGCCAGATTTTTTTTAAAAAACAAAAAAACATTTAAAATCCTGTGTTTCATACTGACTGTTTTTATCAAGGTGAAACCAATACAGTTATCAGTTTTCATCCTCAGGATGTCAAATACTCAATTACCAGACTGTAAAAATATTATTTTATATTCAATTTATTATTTACTTCTTTGTATTGATGTTTCATGAGAACAAGCTAGGCAAGCAGTGCTTTGGTACGTTTTATAGACGTCAATTAAAACATACTAAAGCAAAGTGATCCCTCTCCTTTCATCTCAGACAGCACTGTCTTACAGCTCCTCACCTGTCAATGAATATGTGCATCCGTCCCTGACATTACTGCCATCTTTAAACCGCTTTTGGATATTGTTGCTGACGTCTGTGCTTATTTCAATCTTATAGCAAAGTGTTGTTGTCTTTGTCTCTGAGGTCTTGTGTCCAGCTCGTGTTAACAATTATTGGAGCTAGGCAAACTGAGCAGAATCTTGTTTCTGGTGGTTTTTCCGTGCATAATGGATAAACAGGTCTTTGACAGGAAACAGGGGCTGTGTCCCATGTTCCCCCTAAGCTGCGCACGTGCGCAATTGAGCACTGCTGGCACGGTCTCTGCGCACAGAAAATCTGCGCTGCGCACAAAAAAAATCTAACCTGAATTGAAATTAAGATTAATACTTTAACAATTCTGTTTTGCAGTGTTAGTCAATAAGTGACTGGCTGCTCCCGTATGGGATTAGAACGATGCCACCTTATCCCATAGTCCAGCCAATAATGCGATTTACATTCGTATATACGCAGCTAATCAACGTCGCTGACAGGCTATGACAGCGTCCTTATGTGCCGACACCGGTGTTTTAGCTAGCGAAGCGGCGTGGCTGATGTGGAGTGAAGCCACGTTTATGACAACGTGTACAAACAATGGACGGAAAAAGTGTGGACTTTATTCCAGTTTTTAAATTGTGTTGATAGGTCACGTAAAACCAGAGTTACGATAAAAATATATGCAATGTTTGGTTTCCTTGCTGAATACTATCGTTGTTTATATTTACTGCACGAAGAAACGGTAAAAACGGCGTATAAGAAAAAAGGCTTGAAAGCGCTCTCCGCCTGTGAGCAAAAACAAACCCCACCCTTCTCCCTTTCCTATTCGTCCAAAAAAGTACCATGTCGACCAATCAAAAAATGATATGGCAACGTGGCATCCAGTTGTTAAGAAACAGGGGGAAGTTTTAGGAGTGACGGCGGTGCTTTGAGACGTGAGAGATTTGAGACGTTTAGCGCAAATCTTGTGTAGTTAGTGTGTTGTGTAGTTTTGTTGTGTGTGTCAGAACGATGAGGCGACTGCTGAATGTTACAGGTGTTACAGGAGTGATACATCTCCTGTTGTCAGGCCTGCAGGTATCAGGCTGTTGTTCTCCTTTATCTCATAGTGGACAGAAATTATTTTTCTGGCACAAATAATTCAGGTTGCCTAGCAACCATGATACTAACCGCGAGAAACGTTACATACAGCTTTGTGTGACAGAAATGAAGGAGAAAAATGTTTTGTTGGTCATTCATTTTTGTCATGACATCACTGTGATTAGTTGAGTATCTGAGGCTGAAACCACGGGACTGTAAAACATGATTGTTGGGCTTCATTTCTGTACTGAACAGTCATTTCAAGATTAGTTAGTAAATAACAATTAGCTAATGTTGTTCATGAGACTAAAATCATCTCACTGTGGTAGTGTACATACAATATGGCCAATATTATAGTATTGTCAGATTATTATGATATGTGTGTGTGTGTGTGTGTGTGCAAACATCATTAATGTCACTAACATCACTAATGTCACACAACAGTAATGTTTTAATGTTCTTCGTTATTAAACATTCGCACATAAATAAGTGACATCATATTCAGTACTTACTTTTGACAGTTCACTCTTCGACAGCTCCCTTCTGCCGTATTTTGCGGCAAAATTATCCACATCCACCGCCGCGCTATGAATTGTGGGATATATGGGACCACAAAGCGTGCACCAGACCACGCTTGATATTTGGGGAAATATCCGGCGCATTTGGAGTACGCATTTGAAGTACACTTTTTTCTTTTTTTCTTTTTTAACTTTATTTAACAAACAATGAGTATACAACATACGAACAGATGAACAGATGAACACAAAAAGCCAGGGGTAAAAGAAAAAAGTAACAATTATAAGAATACACGCAAAAATTCACATACATATATTGTTTTGAGAGCCTTTTTGTTGGTGGAGTCTGATATTGATTGTATGTACATTTCCACATCCTTAAAAAAATGACAGAAGTATGGTGTTTTGTTAGTAAACTTACATTTATGGATAAAAAAATTAGCTAAAAGTATTAACAAATTTATCATAAAAAACATTTATCATACTTCTTGGGGAACTTAAAGAAACAGAATAAAACATTTTCCCATCGTAAAGAAAACTCCCTTAAAATATGGACAATAACAAACCTGCTAAATTCCTTTCCAGAATCTCTGTGTAAGAGAACAGTACCAAAAAAGATGTGTCACAGTTTCTGGATGATCCCCACAGAAAGTACAATTAGTATTTATGTCCCTTTTAAATTTTACCATGTAGTGACTGGCTGGATAACATTTATGTAGAATTTTAAATGAGACTTCTTTCACCTTATGCATTTGAAGTACACTTCGAATTGGGACAGCCGTCGTAACGTGGCGGTGACGTAATCGCACTTAAAATGCGTACTTAAAGCGTGCACAGCCAGGGAAAACCGGAGGGTGAGGCAAGCTGCCACTGGCTCAACTTTTGCTGCTCTGAGATCAGTTACAATCTGCGCCTAATATGGAAACTCTGCTACCATTAGCAACTAAACAAGCTTCAATGATTTAACATTATAACAGATGAGTTTTCCTTTTGCTAACGTGCTTGGCCATCAACAAGGATAATTATAACCATGACAGCGTGGGGACAGCAGCTCTGACCTTGTCCCATCTAATAAAACAGGCAAGTTGAACAGGTGTAGGCTTAGCCAACAATTTCAAATTAGCATCTGTGAGAATGTCTGAATGTAATAAGTTTAACCAGCAGTTGTTTTTTTTTTAAATAAACACATTTTAATATACCTTTAAAAAATCAAATATAGGTCTGTCTTTCTAAACTTACAAACAACTATTTTTTACTAGATATATGTTCCTCACTGGACAGCACAGGCATATGATTTATAGAATATAATGCTGGACATTTAACAAAATCTAAATTATAGTATTAAATTATATAGTAAATTTATATTTAAATAAATGAGCTCAACCCTAAAGTTATGCAGCAGTAATATTAATCTATTTACCACTAATGGGGAACATTTTTCTGGATTATAATTATTTTAACTTTTCATAATTCAGTTTCATGTGTAGGGAGGTGTTCTCCTAATGCTTTATTGCTTCTTTTTCTAAAGGAATGGTTTGAAAACATTCCTCCACTACTTTGTCATGTTTAGCTAATAATAATTATTCTTTGGTAATATAGTAAGTATTTATTCAGCTATAGTAGTTATTATCTCTACCTGCATTTCTGTAAAAGTCACCGCCACCACTGGTTGCAGGTAAGTCGTCCTTTCTTTTATAAAGTCATGTTGCACAAAAATCAGCTCTGATACCTCGTGCATGGACTGTTTTTAAAAACGGCATTACCGGATTTCTCCTGCAGCACAGATATTTCTCATTTTAATTGCATGCATTAGTAACATATACACAACATGCTATAACTTCTCATAGAGTGTAGAGTCTCTATCTTAATTTTAGAGCTGTTGTCACTAAAACCCTCCAGTATCAGAGACCTGCTCCCCTACACACCTGTAACACACCTTCAGCGCCATCATGTGACAGTAAGCCTTAGGTGCATGACTGTTGTATTTATTGATTAACTCAATAGTTTGAGGAATTGCAAGGGAATGAGTTCTTACTTGAAGAAAGCTGTTATATTATAGTCCTAATGATCCGTGGCTTGATGTTGAGAGTTAACTTGGGAGCCTGAGATAAAGCCAGAAGGTCAAGGAAAGGGTGTTAAAACAAGTTAATTTGCAATTAATTGCAGAAAATAGTTTTTTTTAAATGATGGCATAAATTACTTGATTTATAGTTTTATGGTTAATGACCAAAATGACTCCTCAAAATCCTAAAATGCTGACAGTAAAATACAAAAAAAAAAAGAATATGTGGAAATAGATTGAGAAAGAAAAACATTTTGCTTTTCAGATTATTGAGAATCTTGCAAAACATAACATACACCGTGAAAAATGTCTGGTCAAATATGAGTCCTGCAGAAATCATTCAAGGCTTGTTTATTATCTATGTGGGAATGGTAGAGCAGATCAGATACCACTGATACTGCTGTGTGGTGTTTTTCTCTACAATTTGATGTGACCACAGATATTGTCTGAGAAACATATGTTGTTTAAGGGCAGATTAGATTATGAAAGATTACCACGAATATTCTGCTTTGCTGACCTTTTACTAAAATGCACAGTTGGGTGAGCAGTGTGTTGCCATTTTAGACTTAGAATTGCAATGGTCTGAGCTAGCTGTGCTGATGTGTGGCATCATACATAGACAAGCCTTGAGGCTAAAAGTACTATACCTGACCGCAAACAAGCAATGAATGAAGCAGTTAGCACTGACTTAAACTTGACAACACTTCGTATAAAAAACCTCCAGCCCTTCTCTGTCAAGAACACAACTTCAGTGTTGTATCACCGCACAGTGCACAAGCTATGAGAGCATTTGTAGACACTTAATTTGGGGGTGGGGTGGACACCTCAATAACTCTGTCTTCTGATGGAAATGGGTTTTCACTCCAGAAAAAGTCTGAAAAACACTTATGCAGATATTTTGTGTACTTTAAACCCAAAGCTGTGTGCACACTGGAGTTATGAGAAAGCTTGTGCAAGGTTGTACTGTAAGTGTGTGCATATTGTTTTACACTGCAGAACAATTAAATTCAAGAAAAAACAAAGGCTATGGGCGCTCAGACTGGTTAAGCGAATAATAAACACAAAATAGCATGTTAAAGTAAACTAAATCTGCATTCTGCCACAAAATATCTGTATCTACAGCCATGCAACATGAATTATAAATGACTTTTGGATGACTGGATGAATTCATCTGTTGTTCCAAAAATCTCTGACCAGTACTTTGGTGTTTCCATTTAAACAAAAACAAAACAAACATTATTCTGGATGCTGTTCGCTTTCTTTAACATTTAATAAACTGCAGTTCCCAGAAAGCCAGACATGATCCAGCCATTTGTTTGTGTGTGTGTGTGTGTGTGTGTTCAACAGCCGGAGAGCGAGGGAGAGCCGCAGGTATAAGGGAAAACAAAGGCTCGCTTGTTCACAGCAGTACTTTATCCTCATTACACTCCTCATTTGTTTACACTGTTAAGTCTCTCACTTCCTCCATCCTTCACTGCCCCCCTCCCCCACCTCCGATTCATTTAGTCCACAATCTGTAATCAGTGTTTACACTCTTGACGCCCTTCGTCATGGCATGAGCTGCAGCTCCGACATGTTACTGTAAATTTGTCTGCTGTGTTGGCGGAGCATGCGACTCACAAACATTTTGCATTTCAGGAGGAGAATCACACATAAAGAAAGTGCATTTAAGCTAACAGTGAGGAAGGTGAAGTAGTCGTCATGCAAGAAAGGATTAAAAGTAAAACAAAAGCATGAGTGGAAGTATGCTTTGGTGGTGCTGGAGGGGTTAAATCTGTCGGGGCGAGGAGGATGAGAGTTAAGACTACGCAGAAGAATTAAAATCAGACAGACGGAGAAAATGGGAGCAGAAGGAAGAGATCAAGAGGACGACAAAGCAAAGAAAGAAGAGAAAGAGGCCGAGCAAAGGAGAGCAAAAGACAGAAAGTAATTGGTTCTATGATGGCTTCCAGCTGCATGGCGCCTGGCCAAACCAACTTTTCATATTATTCAGACACACACAGACACACACACACATTCACACACTTTTCGAGGGAGTTGTGCACCATAAACATTAGATCTCGGTAGTTTGTGACAATATATGTTAGGAACTGTGACATGCTCGGTTGCTCAATGTGAAAAATCCTTTGTGAGATTGCAATAATGACCTGTTCCTCTCAGTAACGAGCAGATTCCTTCCTGTGCTCACTGCTGAAGGTGAGTAACATAAATAAAATGCAGTCATACCGCCTGCAGGATTGAGGGGCCAAAATAATTCTGTTAGAGATGTATCTTTGCAGCAGAGACTTTCCAGGCAATTCATCTCCCCCTAAGGTGCAGATAACCAGCGTCTGCATTATGAAGGGAATGATATTAGGCCAGTAGCTCACTTCAGTAATAGGAACATAGTCTGTGTTTAATAGAGACAGAAAACAGTTAGCTGATGATTAAAACTTTTTTATATGCTGTTGTAATGAGTCTCTTGTGAGTTGTTGAAAGTCAGCTGGAGACGTCAAACTCCCAGCGACAAAGACTCTCTGACAGTCGATGTAAGCACATATGGGCAGATGTGATATACGCTCGCGACGATCTGACTGCAGGAGGCGTGATGTGACATCTGTTTGAGAGACAGTAAATTAGCAAGTTTGCCTGCAAGTGAATCGTGTCAGTCAAAATAATTTATCCGCACACATCACACTCACGCACTCAGCGAATGCTACGACATAAAGAAAACAAACATGGCGAACAGTCGAAGAAGATCCGTGTTAACAATGGCACTGCTCCAAAATGCTGCAAATAATCGATTAAAATTAATTAAGAGGTGACAGACATTTCAATTTGTATTTTAAAAAAACAGAAACACGGAAAAATCAGCCTGCTTTTCGTGTGGGCTTGTTTCCAAACAGTTATAACAGTGTTAAATTAGCTCGTCGTGCACGCAGACAGATGGGTTGCCAAAATGAAACTAATATTAAATCGCTGAATACTGTATTACTCAGAACATCACAGCCTTGAACAGCTCCCCCTTATTGCTCTCAGGATGACACTTTGGCATTTCCAGTTAAAGGACAGGGGTTTTTTTTCTTTGTTTGTGGTTTTGGGTTTTTTGTATTTGTAGGTGTAAAAAAGAAGCGACAGTCCCTTTTTGATCGGGTAAAGGTCGGGGATGGTTACCAAGTATTCCAAATAAACTAGTTATTCCAAATAAAATATACAGTGGGATCAAATGTATTCAATTAAAAGGCGCTAAACTACAACTCTAAAAAAAAAAACAAAAAAACTGGCAGGCAAAAACTAAATAAACAGCTACAACAGTCTCAGCAGAAACTTTGATCACTGGTTGTTGCTCTCGTTGCTGCAAGGTGCAAGCTACCCTGGATCCAGCCTCTCTGTTGTGCCAGTAGCTCATTCCAGAGGATGCGGTTCCATGACTTGTGAGCCCTGGGATCATTTTTTTTAGTTCCTTCCCACCTTCCTTCCTTCCTTCCGTGGTTGCAACCCTGCCCATCTGTTCCCTCTGCTGTTTGTCGCTTACTTTCCCTTTTTGAAGGGATGGACTGGACAGGTGTGATCAATGAGCTGATTGTTAAGACATATAGAAAAGCTTTGCAATGTATATCAAGTAATGAAACTACAAATTAAAGCAAATACAGCAAAATTTGCCTTAAAAGCAGAGGGTCCCTGGTTCAGTCCTGGGAGGAGACACAAATCTCATTGGGGCCACATCACGAAGGGGATCCAGTGTAAAAACTGCCACCGCTGTGGTGACCTCTTGTGAATACGGGAGCAGCCGACAGTCGCGTCTTCTCTACTTTAGCTGTGTGACATAAGCATTTTCAAAGTCAGTGTCACAGGGAGCAGGAGGCTTTACAAGTGCGAACACGTCTTTCTTTTTTTTTTCTTACTTGGAAGGCAAAGAAGAAGAAATAAAAGGTGGAAAAGTAAATCTGTCTGCCAGTTTAACAGCTCATTTTCAGTTCTAGAGTCTACAAAGAAAATCTCTCTAATTGATATGCAGCTAACACTTTGTCTTACACTGAAGGTTAGTCACGGGCTGTTCACTGATACTGTAACTCCTAAAACAAGGCTTCAGATGGCTAATCCAAGTCTTGAGTCAGTAAAGCCGTCTGCTGTTTGACATTCTCACAGCTTCTTGCTCTCTCCCCCTCCATCCCCAGTTGCCTGGGGGCTTTATCCACTAAGTCTAAACATTGGCAGCTCCAATATTTTAATTCCTTCTTGAAAACTGATTTTTCCCCTTTATGCCTCATGCTCATCTGTTTTTTATGTGGCCGTGACCAAGACTATAATGTTATTAGAGTCCAAGTTAAGACAAAAGCGCCATTTGGATCAGATAAGCTTGATGAGGGCTGGAAAGAGCAACGATGAATCTGTGCGGCTTTCTCTACATTTCTTTTTCTTGCTCTCTTGCGCTGATGGATGTCCTCCTCTCTGCTCTCAAACAGATGGCAGCGGTATTAGGACTTGGATGTTCAGGAACAAGAGAACTAAAATTATTATCTCTGACATTTCAATACAGCCTTTAGTGCGAGCTACCACAAGGGCTTCCAAATCCATTCAAGCTAATCTAGACCCCTCTTCATACAGCTTATCCTTCTCAAGCTTCTTCCTCTTTAAGCTCCTTGGATCACTGCTCGTCAAAATCATCTCAAACAATTTACAGTGTGTAGAGCATTGCCGCAACATAAAGACACCATCATGTAATGACATTTAAGCCCTCAGACACTGACTGGAAGTGACTGGATCCATTTCTCATGGTGTTTATACTCTCAGCAGGAGACGAGCCAAATCCCAGGCTATGGCATGGTAAATTAACATTGACTGTGGTCTTCACTTTCACAGCAATACGAGCAGTTATCAGAATCACACAATCACACAAGAGAGTCTTATTATGCATGGTAGTAAATGACTAATCTTTAATGAGACCCACATTTAACCTTCTAATGGCTCTTTATTAGACTAATGAGCTATGCCCTAGTGTGTGTGTGTGTGTGTGTGTGTGTGTGTGTGTGTGTGTGTGTGTGTGTGTGTGTGTGGAAAAGGAGGAAATGTGTGTGTGCAGACTGTAAGTGAGTGCAGCAGTGAAACACTAATTAAGCTGTCGGATGGTGCAGCAGATTAGGCAGGGCCCCCTGCAGAGTCTTCGGCCCCGGTAGGCAAACAGGCTTCATCCCTCAGCCAGCCAACCCAAATACATCCCAGCCCAGCTCTAACCAGAGCTCAGGAATAACATCAGTGCTCGCTTCACCCAAATATCTTCAGCCCAGTGAGGACAGATCAGATGGCTAGCCAGAGCCAGCAGCCCAGACTGAAGGCTGGACAGAGATTTTCGCCTCAGCTGTGGAGGAGATTAGCAGCTTTTCTCACACTCTATATGCACACATATTCAGGGGACACATATAGAAGCACATGCATGCAGAACACAATGAACACAAGCATAAAAAAAAAACATTTGCCAGAGATAACGTTCAGAGAGGAGAAATGAGTCTGTGTGCATTGGCTGCACATCCTGACCTATATTTAAATAAATCATTGAGGGAGGTTGTGCATGTTTTTACCATATAAATAACAAACAATACATGACGCTTGTGTTGCAGATGAATTTTCGTGTGTGTGTGTGGTGGGGGGGGGGGGGGGGGGGGGGGGCTGGAGGCCACAAAGTTTGGTTTCTTTCACATTTGGCACCAGAAGAAATACAGCATACTATCTAGAGGGAGCACCAAAGAATAACCACAAATAAACAAAAGATCGCATTCACCTCCGGAGTGTTCACATTTATATCTTATATTTTACCTGTTTGGGATAAAAGCACAAGCTGCTTGTGACTGCTGCTCATCCTGGAGGATGTAAGGCTACTCTCCCAGGCTCTTAAAATGGCCGCTTGGAGGCATGGAGACAGAGGGTTCCTTTTATTAATGCTACACCTTTGATTAATCTCAGCAAATCTGTTCCCCATCCAATGCCTGACAGCTCTGGGGCTGATGCAGGGACCCCAGTACACACGCAGACACACACACACTTGCGTATGCACAAACACTGTCAGTGAGTGTTGACACAGTCCAGATGTTGGCAGCTCTGTTCCAAATGAAAGCAGGGCAGCCGGCCAACAACCTGAACCACTCTCCCCATCAAATGATATGTTTACAATAATACTTTTCTGAGACTCTGGAGACACACGCACATGTGTGCATGCATGCACACAGACAGTCCATACACACACGTACACACAGCGTGCAAGTGCATTCTCAAAGCAAGGGAAATGAACTAATGGAAAGCAACGTTACCACATTGGGTGCAAAGGCATACCAACTTGTGGTGGGACAGATGAGAGAGATGAGACCAAGACAAGGAAAGTTTGGTATAGCAGAAAGTAGAGAAAGGCAGAAAGCAGAGCATGTGACAAATAGTGTGATCAAAAGAAAGGAGCGAGTCATTATCATTGCCTTGTTTGGATCTATATTCCTCCCGCTATGTCAGTCAGACAGAGTGAGGCAGGGGATGGAAAAATAATAGTGTTGTTATGTAATGTGCCCGGGAGGGCTGGAACTGCAACAGGCAAAGAGGGAGGAAAAACACCTCTGGTTACACAGATTGGGGTAGTAAAGGTCAGTCTGGACCTACTGTTTTCTATAGCAGTGTCACTCATATATTTCCAACCCCTTGACCTCCTTTCCATCCTCCAAAAAGTCAGTGAGAACTGGTTTTGCAGGATTGAGGAACAAAAGTTGTACAATTCATTCCCACATCATAATTTCCAAGGTGAAAAATAATAAGGTAGTGCAAAACTGTCAGAAACTGCACTTCCTTGAGGGGCCACTTGAGGCTGGCTCCACAGGTGAGACTCCACTGTTAAGTTTACAGCAAAAAAAAAAAAGCAGGTCTTGGTCTCTGCTGCTAATTTTCCCCATTAAAACAACTGTTTAAATGTAGTTTAGGCTTAATCTTGTGCTTAATCAGGTCCTCTGCAGCTTTGACTGACAGGTGGCTGTTACCACTAGCTTTCAATGAACTGCATCAGAGCCAGGCTAGAGGAGTCGTTCAACTTCCTAATTAATAACACAGTCGCAGAATTTGCTGCAATTCAGCTGGGACTGCAGCAGAGCGCTTTCATTAGAGAGTCATCAGTGAAAGAGAGTGAGTGGAGCTATACAATAAATATATACACCTGCTTTTTGATTCGATATTCAGTTTCTTTTGAGATTTTCTTACAGGAAAACCAACATTCTGCTTATTTTTTGGTTAATGATTTATACACATTCCCTCGATAGCTCCAGTTTGCAGATGATAACTGGATGTTTGAAACATTAGATAACCACAGATGAAACCTACACATGTGTATAAGAAGCAGCTGGTTGTGGTGGTCAGAGGTGACTGCTATCAGGTGACGGCCTCATGCCTGAAATCAAAACATCTTTTGTCTCAAAAACATGTTTGGACCATAAAATTTTGATTTTGGGGCTGAATGGTAAGTGAGCTGGTACTTATACAGATGTTTTCTACTCTAACTGAGCACTCAGAGGGCTTTTTTTTTTTAACCACTAGCCACATTCACCAATCCAAACATATATTCATAGTGTGGTTTATTCTATGTCTTGAAGCATTTCATGCACTCACACTAAGATGATTGCATTGGGGGAAACTTGGGGTTCATTATTTCGCCCAAGGACACTTCTACATGCAGACTAGAGAAACCGAGGATTGAACCACGACCTTCTTATTGGTAGACAAACCACTCTATCCTCTGACTCAGAGCCACCCACTAAAGCACCCATTCATTCTGGACTGTGGGATGAGCAGAAGTCTGGGCAGTCTGAGTTCTTCAGTGTTTAGAGGGTTTTTTGTCTGGAGCTTTAAACCATGCTCTTCCTTTAAGATTATTTTCAGTCTAATTATCTGACACATGCCCTTGTGGTTTAAACATAACAACAGCCTATCCAGGAAGTGTGTGCTCCGGATTGTCTGAGTTAAATGTTTTCTTCTTATTTATGAAATGTATTTTACCTTCATTGATTCATATGCTATCATCCTGTGCATGTGCATCCTTTTATGGAAAGTCTATGCATTTCTTAAAAACCAGAATCTCTGAAAAAGAGCAGAAATAGCCATAAACATTGGATGCATTGGATGATTTTCATGTTGTGTGATTGCTTGCACATTAATGTTGCCCTGTGCGGCTACTTTTTGTTATAGGCTAACTAGACAGCCACCTAGGGCATCGCCAGCTGGAGGGGCATTAAACGGGAGAGAAGGTATTTTGTCATTAATCATACATACAGACGTAATTTCCTTAGGGATTAATAAATCTGACATTTGAAAGTCTGCCGCTGACAACCTGTGCATACCACACATTGTTACACTACAATAACCAGCTAATGCAGACAGACTGAAGGAAAAGTGTCTGCGGGGAACTGGTTCTGAAATATCCTGGAGTTATTTAAAGCTTTTTGATCTGCAGTTCAGTTGCTAACACTGCTAGGAGGATTAACATATGAGTAACCAGGTTTCTGACGTTCTCCACTAGCATTAGTGTAATATAATCCACTCTGTGATAACTTATAATGCGGATAATATTGGTATGTGCAAGTCTGAATTTTGTATGAGTTACTGTGTCAGTAGCTCAACAGTAATGGGGATTCCCACAGTGGTGATACTGATACTCTGTGAACTATAAATCCAAATGTTAGGGGGACATAATATCCAAATCTCGCCTAGAAATCAAAATGACTAGAGCTCTTGTTTTCAACTATCCTTCTCTGTCACAGACTCTTGTGTTGACAGACTGAAGCGTCTGCACAGGTGTTTTTATCTAATGACTGCCTGAAAATGTTTCTATATGTCGGTACGTAACCAAACATTGTCCCATGCATTTAATGAGCAGCCACTCAGTTCCAGTCCAGTGACTTTAATCATATGCCTGTTCTCAGCATGTAACTCCTGACACCTCAGAGCTTCACTCTTCTTTATAAGAACTCTCACATGTGAGATGCACACGTGAAAATCTGCACAGCTGCGTTCACAAAAGTGACGGTTTAGTCAGATAACATTACACGCACAAACATACAAACAGATATTGTTGCTGAGATGTGGTTTACCGTTTCCTGGGAATTTAGCAATCAGATGGCTTATCCTTGTCATTGTTTGCAGAAGACAAGCCACTGCAGGCCTGTCTTTATCTCAGAAGAAGGGAATGAGTGCCTGATAAAGACCTTAATCTATTCATAACTTCCAACAGGACTAGACAACCACCCCAAAAAAAATGAGAAAGAAGGAAAAAAACGTTCAGAGTGCAGATTGCATGCATGCATGCTGTAATGCAAATGCTCTCAGATTCACTTCTTTCTGTATTGGCTTTTTAGCAACTGTATATAATAAACTACTAAAAATATCACCAACATTTGATAGCATTTGAGCCAAATTCTGAATTCTAGAAATGTTTAATTTGATATATCAAGAATATCAAGAAAATATTTTCTCATGACTTTGGTTGATGACACTACAATTTGGTGCAAAGCACACTTACACAGAGGCCTTCTGTGTGGCCATAGACTCTAAATGAACTTAGTCACATAGAGGAAAAGTTGATGCACTCCCAAATTTGTAAGACAATATATCATTGAAGCAATATAGCTTTGGAGAAAATTTGCCTTGGATGAGCGTGCTTCACCACTGTTGCTCGAATTGCCTGGCACTGTTGAAACATATGGTATGAATTATCTGCACAGCTCTGCAGAAGTGGGAGAGACAACGAGAGACAGAGACATGGAACAAAAATCTTCTTTCTCTTTTTTTTAAAATCCAAGAAATGTTAAAGTTAATAATTGAATGTTATATTTTATTTTGCTGTTTTCGGCCTTTTGAAGCTTGCACTGTTCCATGCTATCACGGGGCTGATGGAAGTGTAATGAAGTGTGGAGGAACAGTGCCAGCTTCAGCAGAAATGCCTGTGGTTCTGCCTTCCAGCCCAACACTAACAACGCAGCAGACGGGCGACGCAGATGAAAACTAACAGAGGAGTTGAAATAATTTTTTAAAACTGAGACACCGCTCCCCGTGCGCCACATAATCTCATCCACTAAGGGGTGTATGTGTTCACTATGGGGGTCCATTAATAAAATATGACTGTATCATATAATAGACTCATCTGCCAAATTACAGGAGACAAGAGGAGGCTTATTAGGAGGATTGAGAGGGAGGCGTGTGTGTGTGTGTGTGTGTGAGATGGAGTCTAAATAGTGAGATTAAGTGGCCTACTCTCATCAAAAAGGCACATTACCTAAGTGTTGGCATCCTTAATAAGACTCAGGCAGAGCCAATCTGCTAACAAAGACTCTAACTGTGACCAAGGAGACATGAGAGAGGTGGAAATTACTCTCAGCACAGAGGAAATTATGTCAGTTTTTTTACCCCCATCTTTCACAAAGCACACAAACTGCAAAATGAAAACATTTACATACTGTATATGCAGGAAAATGCTTATACACACACACACACACACACACAAAACAGGGCACCTAAATCAAACTGCTCTGAGTCACACTGTCACCGTGGCAACAGTGGCCGGCTCCATGCAGAACGCACTTTGTCATGTCTCTGGTGTTATTTTCTGTTTGCACCCCACACACACACCAGCGCGCACACACACCAAACCATCGTTCAGCTGCAGTAATTCCTGCACTGATCTCTCAAGTGGATCACTGAGCAAAGCACTGCAGGTGTGAGTCCTTCAGGTCACCGGGCAGATTTTTATCCTTTAAATCCTTAAAAATAGCATTGCATCTTCCCTTTTCTCTGCTACACAAAGTGCATTTGTTCAACTGCCACATTTTCTGCTGTAACCGCAGCGAGTTAGTTGTTGCTCTCTGTCCTGTGGATGTGACATGAAGGCTTTTGAGGGGACTGTAGTCGCACTGATACGTTTCACCACCAGATGGTGTCTCCCATCGCTGTGCAGAGGAGAAGAGAAGAGGAGGGAAGGAGGGAGGAAGGAGGTGCTTTAGATGTTGCTTGCTCTATCCATCTTCATAAACACAAGCAACAGTCATCCTCTGAAAACACCAACAGAGATAAATTGAGAGGATGCTTGGTTACGGCAGGCTTCCTAGTTAGTTGGCCTGGACTGCAGGGCTATCTGTTGTAAATTTATGACTCTGTCTGTTGTTGGTGGTCTGTGTGGCTTTGGATGTGCTTCAAACAGACACTGATATTCATTGGCAATCACTCGTGCATCTTGACTCAGGTCAACAAAACTGATTTTCAACAAATCTGGCTCTGCGGTTTGAATCTCACCATGAAGATTTTTGTATTTGTAGTATTAGGCTTTGATTTTTATTAGAAATATTTTGGAAGCAGATGAACATTTTGGTAAATGCACATATTCTCTTTCTTGCCAAATGTTAGATGATCGAATCATTACTCTTGAGTTTGTCTGGTAATTATGAAGCTGGAGGTTATCACAGCTTAAAGCGGGGTGAATATGTGCCACAGTGATTTATGCAACGTAAGAAAAGGGCACTATAACTCAATAACTAAAGCAAAAAATGGTTAAGAGTGATGACAAAAAAAACATTTTACTAACATAAAAAAATAATTATCCTGCAACCTTCAAGGTGTCTGATATGCACTAATGCATGGCTTACTGATAAAACACTGCATATGGGATCTAATTAAATGACAGTGTGGTGTCAATGCAGTCTTTTGCCTTTTTTGGGTAGGTGGGGGGTGGGGTGGTTTTGTTTTTCATTGAAGATTGTGATGGGCTGCTAGTTGAATACAACTCCCTGTTTTGTTCATGTGAGGCATAAAGACACTGAGATATCACAGACTGTATATAAAAGATGGAAGTCATTCAATGGATCTCAAGGTCTAGTTAAAATCTTAAACTAAGTGTTTTGACATTCACACAGCATCATATATAAGATATGAGAAAGTAACACAAATCAATGAGAATTTAATAAACTAAAATCTAAGGGGACGCCAGGTTATCTATGTTTATCAATAGTCATTTGACATCAATGTAATGCATAGTGTAAGTGCTCCTTTAAAATTGGTCAAAAATAGAGGACTTGCTATAGAAAACTTCCTGAAGCCACTTGTGTCACTACATACTAGACCACATTAACAATATCTTAAGGCTATATATATATCCAGCCATCAATTTTCTGAAACACACATCCATACTAAGTCAAACTGAATGGGTAAGTGGTTGGCAACTGCAGTCCATCACATAAAGATAGAGACAACCACAAACTATCAATTCGAAGCCTACAGTCAATTTAGAATTACCAATAAACCTAACATGCATGGCTTTGGCCTGTGGGAGGAAACACAAGCACCTGGAGGAAACCCACATAGGCAGATGGAGAACATACGGATTTCACAGTAAATGCCCCAGGCCTGCTATTAAACAGCAGTGCTAACCACTACAGCACACTGTCACCAAGTGGTATATGTGTATGAAAATATGTTTTAAATAATTTTAGGCTTAAAACATGAAAATAAAAGTTCCAGAGGTACAAAAGCTGCTTTGGTTTGCATAAATATGGACGTGAATAGAAGACGACACAAGCAGCTGTTTTAGTTTACAGTTAGTTAGGACAATTGTGCTGCAGATGTTGGTATGAAAAAGAAAATACTTTCTGTACTTTTTCTTCCCACAGACTTGCTTCTTTGCCGCATGAATATAAGTGGGGTTAAAACACTGATTTGAGGAGTTGGTGAGACTTTAGGAAGAAAAATCAGCAAGCCGAGATCACAATCACAATACTACCAAAAACTACTATCACCAAAGCAAGCTCATGCTCAACACGCACAGCTTTTGGACCATGAGAAAAACAATTCAACACATTACAAATTACAATCTGTAAAAAATTAAAGTTATTACAAATGGTCAGTCTTGCCTTCAAGAAAATGTACAGTCTGCAAAGAGCCAATCTAAAGTCAGAAGAACTAAGTAGATTGCCCTAGAAATTAAAAACTGCTGGTCAACTTGATTTATGCACATTTTAAGAAGCCTGTGCTTCTCCCTCAACCCCAAATCTACATTCCACAAAAGGGTGGACCTACACAGGGTTGGGAGGAAGATCCTCCCAAATTTTTGAGCCTTTTGTTTAAGATTGAGAATAGTAAACCTTCAGCCTCTGCTACACACCAGAATTCATAAAACCTGTTCTCCTCCTACACTCCATGAGTTCAAGTATTTAGCCCTGCATTTCCAGGACAGTCTTTATCCTCAAATACCATCAGCATGACACTGATGCAAGCCTCCCAAAATTTTGGTTAACTTTTTATTTTTACTTTAAAAAAAAAAAGAAGATGTTTTAGGATTTTTAGGCTCTATTGGACAGGAAAGTTGGAGACTGAGTGTAACGGGAATGTCACCCAGGAAATGGTCTGGGATGGCCCCCGCAGAAGTGACTTAAAGGTCTCCTGTGCAAACAGGTGGGCCACAGTGGCAGCAGTCAAAATATTTTTACTGGAATAATTCAAATCAGCCTTCACAGAACTGTCATGAAACAGAAAAGTTTTAGATACAGTGTGGAGCAATAAGACAGGAATACCAAAAAGTACCTGTGACAGAAATTCCCAGTGGTTTTCTTTCTTTTGTCTAGGATGGTGGCTCCATCTTCTGACTGCTTAGAATCTATTTCTAACTTAATTATAAACAGATTCATATATATACATATATATATACATATATATATATTCGTATGGGCACAGCTGTAGTTATCACGCTAGTATTTCTCTGCATGGATACACTGGAGGAAGCTGGTGCCCTTTAAAAGCTCCAGTTTCCCTTTTTGAAATAATATCACTGAAGTTATTGTCTGCCCATTTCAGCCAGATGACTTTTAATTATCACAGGCATTCATCCAATCATTGATAATATTGCATGTGTTTTATGTAGTCAACCACAGTGTCTCAGAGTAAACCGCGGTTTGACACTAAACCCCGTGAGAAAATCCACGTATCATCAGATTGATGATTCTCTTTTCCCTCCTTTAATTGTAGCTTCTGCTTTAGAGTACATCCATCATACAGGATGTGTTTCGCTGTTCTTTTTTTTTTCACTGTGATCTATCTCGTCCTCCTGTGCAGAGGGTGGAGTGGGGCCGTGGGCTCATTTACAGGCATCAGTAGTGAGTGATTTGGGTGCAGCACCACTGCAGCCTTGACTGCCATCAAATGAAGGGGGAGATTTTTTTATTTTTTTTTACCACAACACCGGCGGTGCCAACGGTTCAATCAGCACTACAAGATACACTGAGACACATTTGGGCAGCTCACCCTGCAACCATGGTAACAGAAGAATTTTACTAGTTGGCAGCAGCCAATAGTGGGGCACTTCCCACTCAGTTCTGTCCAATAACAGAGCAGCCTGCAGCCCAGCCCACCTAGAACTAACACTGATGGGCTAGTGCAGTGAGGATTTAGAGATGTAGGCTTGGTTAATGAACAAGTACAAGAGTAAGAGTGTGTAGGTATGTGTGTGTGTGAGAGACTGAATGAGGCTGTGCTATAATCTGATGAGAGGATTCCCTCTCGTTTAACCTCGACACATTGTAGAGTAGTACTCATTCACCGAGACCATCTGACATTCAGCACCAACAGTGCAGCAAGTCCCCTGTCATCGCACTCCCCTCACACGTTACGTGCACAGGCATGCTGCACACACACTCACACACACCCACGAAGCACCTGGCTCTCATCACAAAATCAAACAGATCGGAAAATCGAATGCGATATGGTCTTAACCAGAAAGAAGCAAATGATCCCATCAACTGTCAATAAAGTCATTTATTATTTCACACAATGGATAACATGAACAACTTGAACTGTAGTTCTTCGTAATAAGTGCTCAACGCTGCCAGCCAACAGAAGGGTAGCAAAAGAATGAGCCTTTCTTTTTGAGGAAAGAGAAATAATAATAAAAAAAAAGAAACCTACAAGATCATGAAAGATAAACATGACCAAAAGCATGCCAGCAGACATGGATATACATATATATTACAGGTATATATGTGCTTAAGACACATATCTGTATGCCAGCAAATGCAAATACAAAATATATGTGTACATTTTACACATACATACTGTGAAGGATATATGCATATGCATGCGCCTCTAGTATTTACTCTATATGTCAAATATTTGCAGTTTTTAATATTCATACAATGTACAAAAATGTTTCATGAATTAAAAAATTCATTACAAAAAGAAACATATCAAACAATGTACAAGTCTTCCTTCAAATTCAATTGAAATGCAACTTTCGGCTTGTCTAAAATATTTATGCATACAATCAAGTTGAGCATGCAAATAAAGGAAACCCACTCTAGAAAAAGGCTCAAATACACTATGTATACAAACTAAAATATGCCCACACTGTTAGAAGAGCTCACTTTGTGCTCTAAAGAAGTACATTTATTGGTTTTCTCAATGCTTCATCTGCACTTTCAGCTTCGAACATTATAGCTTAGAAATGGTAACGTATGCTGTGAGGATGACTACATGTACATTTATGAGGCTCTGTTCCGCACGACCCCCTTGCTCCATGTGTAGGATGCATATCAAAGCACGCTACATATTGAACGAGGGGCGAAATCAAAACTTAGGTGCCATTATCTCTCATCCTAGTTGCTGTTTTGAAGTGGTAAATGCAGACTACAGGAAATACACCCCAAACCGCTAACGTAAGGTCAAACACTGCTGCGCCGCCCTTGGTGCTGAAGCCAAAGACGAGGTAAGGGATCCTTACATCAGTGTTTAGGGGCCTCCTGTAGCCACCGGTCCAGATTGGCTGCTAAGTACATCACAACAACAGTGACCTTGAACCCTATACATAACCACATCCCCTCTGCAGTCTCTGTGTAGAGTGAAAGCTCTGGATTAGGACAATACTTGTCAGTGTTAGAAGGCACCGAAGCATTGGCTGGTAGGAGAGACAGACAGGACAGACAACACCTGGGGTCTTTAACTCTAGCATCAGAGACCGCTGACTGACCACAGTATGAAGGAGTAAGCTGCCAAGTGTGTATCCTCTACACCTCACCGCCTCACATTTCTAGACCCCATCTTTGCCACAACAGACTGCAGACCCACCTAGCAAAGCAAGGTTAAGCACACTAACATCAGGGCGAGTGTATTTTTGGCTATTTCCTCTGAGAGCTCCCCGAACAAAACAACCCTCTTACTTACTCACTGCTACGGCACTGCCCAAGCTGGCCGCAGGCAAAGTAGCTACAAGTCAGCCGGGATTTCCTATTTTTGGTCGAGTGCACGATGTTGGGGCTTCTATCCTCAACTTTTAAAAAGCGCGGTAAGGCAAATCGTTTTAGCATTCGGTGTAATTTAGCCGGCCGGAGCCGTGACTGTCAATAGGCAGTGGAATTTGTCAAATATTAAAATCACTTGAGGTTGTCATTTTTCTGAATAGTTCCTTGGGTCTTGAGCAGCCTTGATAGAGAGATAAGGTCTACTGTGGTTTGAGGAGACAGTCCCAGCATAGCTGAGCCTAACTGGTATCCATGCAGGATGGACATACTAACACTATTTACAACAGACACATTAATACTGTAGTTTTACATCTGGTTAAGGCTGTACTGCATAGAGCTGCAGTCACTATAGTTTTCATGAGATGATAGTCACTTTCTGCACAACTTATTACAAATTATTACTGGTATTATTCACAATTCTTGATACATGAATTCAATTTATTGAGTAAATAAGACCACTTATTTCTCTTTGTCGAAGGGTGGACCCAGAACAGAAATTCCTTTTAAGGTCACTGCCAGGCATGGCCTGATGCATAGCAAACAACAATGTACGAGAACGTGATTTCCATAAAAATCTCCGCTGTTCCTCCTTTGCCAAGTATATAATCAGTTATATCTCTCATTATTTACTGGGCAGAGTAAGTGGTGTTTAATTATATATCTAAGACTCTGGGTACAATCAATATCACTGGATGGAGACACATCTGATACACTGTCCACCTCCGCTGCTATAGCAGTATGTAGGTAGGTATATGATGCAGATTTAAAACAGTAATATAATAGCTCCTTCAGTCCAGCCCTTCTACCTCTGTTATGATGATATGAGTCAGAAAATAAACCAGGAGGAAGCTGGGAGACACCAGACAGCAGTGTCCAGCGACAGAAGATGCTAACTATGGAAGTTGTGAAGGGACGCCGGCAGTTTCGGGGTTCTCGTGAATAAGACACACGTGTCATTTGCACAATCATGAACATTTTAGGTCGTTGTCTGGGGCACTCCTTGCCGCTTCATATTCCTCAGGTCAAATGGTAATTTGTGAGAGAAAGAAACATAAGGCACAAGTCGAACTGCTGCAACTGAGAATCCCACCCCCGGCCGAACAAAACAGAATCTCCTGAAACAAAATTTCAACAAGGTTGCCAAAGAAACACTGATCCATTGCTTATTATTCAGAAACACCTAATCGAGAAAATACCAACCACTACCCAAAGCCACAGATACTGTCGATAGAGTTTAACAAAGGTTTAACATATTGACACACGCAGAAAAAAAAAAAAAAAAAAAAAAAATCCAAGATGGCTACATTCTACAGTGCACATAGGAATGCTTTACATTGGTGCCAACATGGTGGAGAGTTTGTCAAACTCTGATTTAGATACTTTTAAATTATACACTGAATACTGAGACTTTGGTTTCTAAATCTAAATACTGGATTTACTTTCCAAAAATATTTTTCCAAGGATATGGATTGAAAATTATGTTAAGTAGAAAGACTGGGATTAGCTTTTTCAAAACACTGACTGTGTGAGCCCTCTTCTGCTGAACTGTCCAATTCAGACTCGGCGGGCTTCGGTTTGACGCTTTTGGCTGCGCAGCCTGCATATACAATTTGATTAAAATAATGTATGGTTTCTGGACTGGATAACCACACCGTCGAATGCCGAAACATAAGGCTGGAACAAGCATGTAAGTGCTGCATTTGATTGATGAAAGTGTATGTCTTTTTTTTTTGTTGTTGTCTTTTTTAATAGTGCATTTAACCAATTTTTTAAGGTTTACCAAAAATACACCTGATATTCCTCCTGTATGCAATGCCCCCTGGTTATAAACACAATAATGAGTGTATGAATGAATACATGTGGTTCTTGTCTGTCTGAAAACAAGCTTGTCTTGAGTCACACCCATGTCTGTTTTTTTGGTTATAAAACAATACACACTTTCATTGTCTATGGTACAACAATTCTATTTAATATACTGTGTGCCAGTACACATCTATGAGCTGGTTTTCCCATTGTACAAGGCAGGCAACAGTGGACTTTGTTTCTATGTACAGTCTGGGACAGTCTAACCCACCATATTGCCTTTATGTCACTGCCCAGGAGAGGCCTGAGCAGGGAGAGAGGGAAAAAAATGACACAGCGGGTAGGTTGAGGGAGCTCAAGAAATGGAGATGTAAAACATTAGTGGGAATAGGTGAGAGGACAAAGGGGGATGGATTTAAGCGGCAGGCACCGGGGAGGGCTAAAGAATTGGGGTGAGCGTCAAGCAGGGAAGGGGACCACGAGTGCAGAGCTGCCAGGAAGTATCAGTTACTTCTCAAAGGGAGCGAGGACACTAGGAAGGTATAGATGAATGGGAGCAAAACAGGGGAAGTAATAGGGTAAGGTGGCTTAATTACTGAAGTTATCATTCCACATGTTTTTGACAAGCTTCCTCAGAAAGGCAAAAATAAGCAGAGCTGCACAGTTTTATATTAACCATTCCCCCCTCCCCTTGCTGGTAAATATATGGCTGAAGCCACATTCAGATACAGTATCATAAAGTACCATACACATCACTGTATCAGATACATAAAGAGTCACATAATATCCTACACTATCATAAGTACCACACAGTTTTAGAGCATCAGATTCAGTATCAAATAGTACCATATAGTGCCATTGTAAATAAAGGTCCAATGAATCTTTGAAAGGCCCATGTCTGGTTGGGTGTAGCAAACTGAGGGATGGCACCAGCAGTGTTCCCTCCTCCTGCTCCACCAACCCACTGTATTCCTCGCGACAAATCAGAGAGGAGAAACAAGTCAAAGTGCACCAAGGAGTCCCAAGATTAAGGGCACTGCATCTGATAGGCTTGAAACACTGCCTCCGTTAACTGCTCTCCAGTTCTGCTGGAGGTGCTTTCTCCTGCGAGTCTACTGACTGGAGGGAGCCCACAGTTCGTCCCTGCTGAGGCCCCTTCCTTTGCGTTTTCCCCCTTTGGCCAGCGGATTCACAGACCGCGCTTGATGCACCACAGTCTCAATAGTTGCTGAGATGGAATCGTGACTGGAGAACTCCAGAGGCTCGGGGGTCAGGCTCGGCCTGAGGCTGTGTCTGCCTGGCAGATTATCGCACCTCTCCAGAACAGGCATCCCCAGAGTCCTCTCATCACTTCTCCTGCTAGCCAGCATGTCCAAGCCTCGAACCTCAGCCCAATCTTCCTTCCTCGTCTTGGTCGGCTCCGGTTCCTCCAGAGGTTGTTTTCTGGGTCGTCCGGGTCGTCTTTTGATGACATTGTTTCCTGTTTTGGCTTGTCGCTGCAGGCGCTTGGCACGAAGGATCTTCTGCACATGCTCAAAGTTCAGAGAATGCATCCTCCTTACGTCCTTCTGGATCTGTTCCACTTCGCGACGTTTATACCTCCGCTTACTGGGAACACCTGGAAGAGGAGAGAGGGAGAAAGAGTCAGGTGAGAAATGTCAAGGAAAATAACGAGCAAAGTAAGGTCTATAAAAAGAAAGGACCATTTGTGCTTGCGTGTCAGTTAAAAAGAGCGGTCTTGGAAAGACTAGGAAAGACATCATGCCAATTTAGCTCATGGAGAGAAAGTCTTTTCTTGCTTTAAGAGCTTCCTGCTAATTTTGAGATATTCATGTAAGCTTTTCAAATCCCAGCTGAGCCAGGAGAGCAGATCCTATCCTGTAATTGTCTACTAGAGAGCAGAGAGAAGAGGGGAGAGGAGGAGATCCTATTCTGCTAGCAGGAAATGTCTCCTTCAACCATTTAATATGTCGCTACACAATAACAACCCTGTGCATCTGGAGCACAGACTGCCAAAAAGCTAAACACACACAGCAACACAAACACACATATCGGCACTCTTGTCCACATGCACATGCGCATACAGACACAGATACAAAAACACACAGATGCATACATACACATGCACAAAAAATGAATTCAGCAGTTCAGAATGGCTGAGCAGAAGAAACTGGAGCCATATTGTTTCCTTCACACTGGTGAACTGGGCAGTATGCCCTTTACACATTGCTCTATCCTTACTCTTTCCCCGTCACTCACATTCTCTCTTCCACTCGTCTCTTCATGGGCGGCAATATGCTACTCTCTAATTTTCAATTAAACTGGTAACACTGCACCATTTCATTTCCATCTTTATTTCAGAGACCGCTTCCTGATCTTAGTCTGTCTCTGTCATTCTTTTTGTTTCCCATCTATGTCCCATTTCTTCGCTTCCCCCTCCTCCCTGTCTGGGCACTGTTCCCGGGGCTCGGACTGAGCCACAGCCAAAATGGAGGAAAAGCACAATCAACCACCAGTCCCCAAGCAGTGTGCACGCAACATGCTTCGTCTCTTTTCCTTGAGCTTTTTACTCCTATTGCTGGATTCCTGCGCTCTAGCCTTTCTTCCTTTCCCGCAGACTCCTGCTGATATGGTGTAGCAGGTTTCTTCAGTGCTCTAACATTTGATGAGTACATTAAATCAAAGATGCTTTTTCAGTTTTATACTTTAAATATTGTTGGCTGTGTTACAGGAAAATGTGTGAAAAATGATGCTCAAGACATTTAGAATATGTCTCTTTCATAAAACATAAGGGGGGAGCATTTAATATTTAATAGATTTTTTTAAAGATTTGCACAACGTCAGTGAACTGCCACAACTAGCAGAATACAATATTTTTTCATCCTAAAGAGACCAAATGGTAATGATGGGTATGAAAATTTGAAAAGCACCGCACGGAGCTGTTTGCTTATGAATTAAGAGTAAGGGAAAGATAAAAAGCCGCCTAACTACCTCCCATACAAACCGCAGAAGAATATCACGCTGTTGTTGGTCAAAAATTCGGGCCTGACAGTGAAATTAGTTAATGCACAAAGCACTAAGTAGCAGTGGTTTATGAGCTGCAGCAGAAGTGAGCACATGCTCAGTTCACATACACACACACACACACACACACACACACACTACAAAGTAGCAAAAATTTATGAGCGCCATACACGGAACATAAAACCAGTGACCTTCAGCAGTGTGAGAGGCAGTATAGTACCGAGAACCTGTTTCTCTGTGAAATAGGAAGTCACAGCTATGCTCACTTATCCACTGCCTGTGCTGTAGCTGAGAGCACTTTTCAGAGACAGATTAAAATAATCCTTGATGTATCTCATTTAGTGTAATTTTTTTTCTCGATGAAGGTCTGTGCATGTGTTTAAACAAGCTGCGTGACTTGCCGGACTACCGCAGGTCCGGTCACTTCTCTATCCTGGCAGTGGGTGCCTCTTTCCAGATGTTTTGGATCTTAATCTATATCCTCGTCTTCTCCTCTTGCACTCTCGACCCCCTAACCGAAAGCTGCTTGATGTCCTCCCAAATCTACGCTTCTATATTATCTATTATTTCTGTCATCCTGACTGTTTACACTGGTAATTTACTATGTTGTTTTATGGCGTACACAGAGCATCTATCACATGTCCTATCTTATCTGGACCGGGGATCAGTCCAGATAAGTGTGTTGTATGCTGTGCAGACTGCAAAGCCCCTTGAGGCAAATCTGTGATTTGTTATACTGGGCAAAATAAATACAACTTGGCTTGACTTGCCACAAAAATTTTTTCCCAATTATTCATTGAAGACTTTCATTCAGACATTCATGTAAGAAAGTTACAACTGATTCAGCAAGGTCTGCTTAAGAAGCAAACGCACAACACACGCAGAGACACGGGTGTGCTTAATGATTTGTCCATGACCGTCAAACTCATTGTTGCACGCTCAGATAATAGTATGAATTTTACATCTGGATGGGGACCCGTATATCTGTGTGTACGCGGGGGCCTGCGCCTGCATGTGCGGCGAGCATTCTCATGCACATGCGTCTGTGTTTTAATTGGACTAAAGCTGTGAAGTGAAGCAGTAAGTCATGCTAGAGGAGGAGTGTGTGTGTGGGGGGGGGGAGGTGGTGAGTAAAGAGAGTAATGGGAAAATGAGGGGGAGGGGAGACAAGGGAAAAAGCAAAAAGTGAAAGGGAAGAAGGAGAGAGCTAGAAGGGGGAGATGGAGAGAGAGATGAGGCAGAGGAACGAGGGGAAATCTGCGTGTGGATGTGGGAACCATGGGAGAGAGGCAGAGGGGGAACGCAAGGGCAAGAACTGCAGAAGCAGCAAAAGGGAAGGGAAGGACACAGAGGGTAGAAGAGGTATAACAACACTAGAGGGATAATATGGATGGGTTGGGGGAGGAGGAGTCATTATGGGGGGAGGGGGAGGGGTGTATATGAGTCATCCGTCCTGGATCCCCTGGGGTGGGGGGGGGGTGGGGGTGTATTCTAACTGAGCCCCTGGCTTCTCCTCCCCGCCACTGGACTAGGCCCCAGTCATTAAACCCCTGGCTACCAGCCAGCTCTTTTAACACAGGCAAGGGCCTTTTACGGCGTGTCTGTAGAAAATAAATCATACTGTGTGAATAATATATCTCTGGCAAAAGCATTGGCAGGAGAGAGGGAAGGGAGGCAGGGTGGGGAGGTAGGAGAGATTGGTGAATTATAGTCGTCTCCATCCATGCATTACGTTCTCTTTATCCCCAGCCAGATGTGCTCAAAGACAGCAGAATACAGAATGTACCAAAATACACATTCATTGGGTGGTGAGAATTCGGTGCTACCCAGTCTCTTTGTCTGCTTTAAGCCCCGATAATGATGTGCATAAGCATATTTATAATAGGAATCACCTTGACATGTATTACTAAATCTACATTTAAAATGGGAAAACCCAGTTAACTGACTAAATGTGATAATCCAGAAAATAACAGAAGTCAATTAACACCCAGGAACAGAGTTTAATATTAATGTATAACCTTTTTTTTTGCAAACATGCTCTCATTTGGCTACATTAACAGTTCTGATCACATATAAGTGATTTGTAAAAGTATGTATGTGTCTCTTTCTTCCAGTTCCACGGGCTAGCATAGTATCATGTATCAAATATCATTCGTATAGTTTTTCTTTCATTAATAAATTCTGGCTTCCTACTTCTGTCTAACAGATAAGTAGTGATGTGATGTAATAAGGTCCACTGCTGGTAATGTCAGCTGCTTACACGCTGCCGATGCTTCAGATCATAAGCTTTCCACATGTGATCCATTCATGGGTTTATTTAGAGGTAAAGTAAGCCTGTGTCTGGACTCTTCACTCCCTCGCGCTTTATATAGCGCATATAAACATTGGGAAATCACTAAGGAACAAGTGCAAACAGCTGTTCATACATTTTGGACATTACTTGGACGTACCGCTGTCTGTTCACATAAACACGTAACAGAACATGTGCACCACATTTAAGATAATGGACACAACAATGTCGCTGTTATTTTGTAAAGGACATATCTCTCTCACCACCAATCCAAAACGCAAATCTGTGCACATGTAACTTAACATAAAACATACTTTGGCTAAACATTATCCCCCCTCTACAAGCACAATGGGAACCGGAGCTCTAACTGTGCAATTATATGCTAATCTCCAGTATATTAATTGTAAATGAACATCAGTCATGCAGAGCAGTCAAATACATTAACATAACCATTTGCTTCAAAGTGGTGGCCGTGTTGATGTTATAGCGGGTGTGCAGATATTTAACAGGGTGAGCACATTTGTAGTTTAGACTGGAAAATGCAGCTCCTGGATGCTACTTTTAGGGGAGTCACATTATGGTTCTGTAGGCCCCTTTACAGTGAATGATATTTACATCTCAGATTTGGAACACAGGGTGAGCCTGTGTATAGCCATGAATGAACGGCTTGGATAAGCAAAGACAAGCAAACAACAGGAGTTACTGCATTTTAGGCAAACCTCAAACCTCCAACACTTCATTAAAGAAAGCAATGTGCTTTATCATGCTGTCCCAGTGAACAGAAAACAACTGCTGCTGTTTTTAAGTCCAACATACAATGCAGTGCGCTTTCTCATAAATATAGTGTATTCTCTTACCAGTGAGGGAGGGACTGGGACACTTGTTCATCTGTTCTGGCTCCTGCCTCGTCGTTTGGAATGACATTAAGCCCTGATCTCCAAACACGGTGAGCCTCGTCCGCCTGCTCCTTCCGCCGCACTCGTCCTCTTGTGACCCCGAAAATAGGTCAGACGCTGACTCTGCCCGCTGCGACTGGCTACTATAGCTGCCCATGAAGCTCTTTTTAGGCTGCCCAGTCTGAAGGGAATGGAACTGACTGTCAGCAAGAGAGTGTGATGACAGCTGGTCAGACTCAAAAATCCCTAAGCTGGATCCCAGGTTTGAAGAGCCTCTGCCATTGCTCCTCTGCTTGTCCAGAAGCTTTGAAGGACCCTGACTGGCCAAGTCTCTCCTCTCACTCAGCATGCTGAGGCGTGCATTGGTCTTAGCTCCGCTGAAAAGTCCTCCCAGGTCCTGCCGGTCTCGTGGTGAAAGAAGAGGTTCATCCTTGTGCTTATGTTTATGCTTGTGCTTCCTCTTGTGGAGACGAACCCCTGCAAGACCACCTGCGCTGCTGCTGCCCAGGGATCCCAAACCCTCTCCCCTTACAGATGGCCCCTGAAGTGGACCACTAGTGGTGCAAAGCTTGGCACCGGGCTGGATTTTTGAGTGTCCGCTGGAGTGGAAAGCTTTGGGAGGGGGCACAGCAGGTCTCATGAAGGGAGATGGGGGCGCCGGTCCTAGCGAGTGATGGGGCAGATAAAATGGGGGAGTAGGGGGAAAGTAGCCCAGACTCAGAGGAGGAGCGTAAGGCATCGCATACGGTGCTGCATAGTAATTTCCCCCTGCCAGCGGATAACCATATCCTTGAACAAAAGGCAGCTTCGATGTGATTGGCTCGCTGGCTTTGGCTGGACGACCGCGTCTCCTCTTAGCCTTCAGATCAGCACTCCTGCGGAGGTATGAACTGGAGTCACAAGGGTACGAGTCGTAGGTAATAGGGTAGTAATGGTGGAAGTTGAGGCGGAAAATGGAAGGATAGGGATGCTGGGGGTAGCAGGTGAATCGTCTGTGAGACACTCGTAACTGCTGGAGCTTTAACACGACCTACAGGGAGGAAGGAAACAGGAAACATTTAGAAAAACAAACCCACACCCTTTAGTGCACGCTTGTACATTAGAGCGGTTGTTAAAGGCTCACACGCAGGATTTGTTACAGTGTTTCTAACCTCGTCCAGTTCAGAGAGAAAATGAAGATGATCCCGACTCTGTAGGCACTTCCTCTTCCGCCGATGATGCTTTTGCTTCTTCTCCTGCTGCGACAGAAAGTTATCGACAGCCGTTACTTGGCGCTCGCAGCGTGTTCTGCCACCTCTGTTGGATGCTTCCAAAGCTGCTGCCTCCGCAGCCTCAAACCCACACAGATCAAATGAATACCTGTATAAACACAACATAAATCACATTAAAACAGCAGGTAAATGAATGTGTGCCAATCTATTACATACAGAACAAAATGCCTATAAAGCAAGTAAAGGAGTATAACAGCAGTCTACTGCACCTTCGTCGAGAGGCATGACCCTTCTCAGTTTGATCTGAGGTACTGTTGTTGTCCGTCCCAATCCCACTGTCACTGGGAATAGTCTCCTCACTGTGGGACTCGCTGATGGGGGACAGAGTTACCTCTTTCACTGACGCCCCCTCTGACAGGTGGGATGGTGAATTAGCCAGAAGTCGAGGAGGAGACAATTTCCATCCCCCAGTGAGAAAGCTCCTGCCAGCTGGTTTAGAGGGCAAGGCTGAAATGGGCTGCAAACTGGGCATAGCAGCATCAGAGTGACTGGCTCTTATAGACGGAGCACTAGAGCTGGGAGATGAGGTGGAGGAAGGCACTGCGGGGCATTCGTAGAGACTCGATGTGGAGACAGACAATGCTGGCTTGTCCCGAGTGGTTTTGAGAGGAGTGGAGCCTTGAGTTTCTGCTCTAGGTTTCCGCCCTCTCTTCTTACCAATGTAGATGGTTCCTCTTTTGCTCACATTTATCTGTTTTCCCAGTCGAGCTTCAATGGTGGATGCCATGGCACTCATAGCTGAGGTAACAGGAGCAGAAGATGACTTCAGAGCCAGAGTGCCATTTTGACTTGATCCTGAAAGGATTTCATTCAGGATGCTCTGCATTTTCCCAAGCTTCGTCTTATTCACTGGCCTGGATTGCCCCCTTCCACGCTTTAGTTTGAGACTGTTGGCATTGGTCATCGTGGAGGCCATTTGCACTAAAGTGTTCAGTGTGTGCGTCTTCCTCCTACGATTTAGCCCTGCAGTGGTTTCCTGGGCCAATGGGCTTGGAGGTGAGGTGGAAGTGGCCTCGTGAATGGTCTCCACAGTTAGGAGTGGCTGTTTCTTGGGGCGGCCTCGTTTCCTCTTAATGGGAGTGTGGACTGTCAGGCTGTCAGTGTTGGTGTAGAGCGGGCTGGAAGGGGTAATGGGGAAAGCAGAGGGCGGGTCAGCTAAGGTTGCGAGGCTACCCAAGTTTTCTCTCTGCGGTGATGTAATGCTGGCATGGCTTTTTGATTTCAGGTAGGACCACCTGTCGTTGGCCTTGGTCGGTCTGGAACTGGCCGTAGAGCTGGTGCTGTGACTTGGACTCGGGCTCATATCGGCTCTTGATCTGGGGCTTGGACTGGGGCTGATGTTTGCCCTGGGTCTGGGGCTGGGGATAGGGCTGATGTTACTGCGGGGGCTGGGGCTGGGGTTTGGGCAGGGGAATCTAGGGTTCAAGCTGAGACTGGGTTTGCTGATGTGATTGTGAGCTGGATCTCTGGGTTTAAGGGTGTCCGCGCTGATCTTAGGACGACCCAAGGGGTTCTTTTTCATCCTGTTTGCGCTCAGATGTGACTCTTGGTCAGCCCCATTTGTAACTGTCTCTCCCATTTCCACCTTGTCCACTCTCTCTCCCTTTTCTCTTTTGTCAACTTTATCTCCTCTTTCTGCTTTATCCAGCCTTTCTGCACTGATATCAGCTTGACTCACGAATCGAGAATCATTTTTGTGAGTTTCTATCTTATGTGCTCCTCTGGCTTCTAAAGGCCCAGGCTGCTGCTTCTCTGTTGCATCAGAGTCCAGAGTCCGCTGCTGAGATTGCTCCTCTACAGAAAACGACTCGTCAAAAGAAGGCCTTCTCCGCCTCTTTCTCCCTTTCGCTTCCTCTGCCAGCATGGGCATCCCTCTGTCTTCTTCGTCTCCTTTCCTCCCAGCAATTGTTCGCTCTCGTTCCTCTTTTCTCCTTTCCTCTCTTTCTTCATGGAACCGCTCAGCTGTCTCCTCTTGCCTGTACTTCTGCCTCTCCTCTGAATTATTTGGGCTCTCTGATCCTTTCTCTGGCTGTCCCCAATGTGAATCAGCACTGTGGGGATTACAGAGCATCCTCTGGGAGTCCTTCCTGCCGTACTTCCTCTTAATGTTCCCAAAGAGCTGCTCGCTGACCTCTTGCAGACCCTTCCCCCTGGAGAGATTTACACAGAGAAATAATTAGGATGAGTGCGATAAAATGAAGAGAATGGATAGTTTTGTATTTCACCAACACTGCGCAGAATACTTACTACCTAATTTGAATCACCGTGTCAAGTTAATTAAAACATCTTCCTTTTACATTTCACTACTGTTACTTTCACATTCCATTCACAGTGCACAGTTCATGATATCATGCATCACAAGGAAATTAAAATATACCTGCTGAGAGAGGTCAAGTTGAGAATACTGGCATCTGTGACCACTGGCAGCTGCAGATCTGGAGTCAGAGACCGCTGAGGTGAGGGACTTTGCGTCGCCGTTCGTGAGAAAGCTTGGCTCGGATCTAGCAACGAGCCTCTGCTGTCTGCCGCCAAGTCTCTGGCTGCCTCAGAATCCGCAGGATGAGCTGGAGACGCAGAAGGTGCTGCAGACGGGATCCAGTCTGTACCGATTTGGTGCTGGGGTGCGTGAGTGTGTTGAAATTTCTGAGTGGGGGAGTGCTGCGTTTGCTGTGTGTGCGAGAGTGCGTGTGCAGGATGGAGGGAGCTGCGAAGCTGGTGTTTGAGAGAAGGATTATCTCCCAGTAGTTGCAGCAGGCCTCCCTCTCTCTGCTCTGGCATTCTGAACTGGCGCTCATATGTCTGGGGATGACACAAAAAGAGACACAAAGACTGGTGACTACATTTAAACTGCAATCATGAGACAGCCTTATATAGCTGCAGGGATAGACAAATGATATGATAATGATAATGTGATCGTAAAACTATGACTGCTCTATTTCCTGTCTTCTTAACATTGGCCTATCTCCACAGATATAACATGTGCATAGCACAGCAACCAGTTCAGCATATATTATCGTTTTTTTTTTTGTCAGCACTTATCACATCTCTGATTTTCTCTAATATGACAGCTTTTGCAGTAGATCTGAAGATTTTCATGCATCTCGCGTGCATGAGAAAACAGTGTGCAACACAAAAAAAGGCTTGTTTACTGAGTAATTAAATTCCTGTGGCAAGGATGTTGCATGCTGTGAGAGCTAAGGGAATCAAGTTGGGGGTGTCTGAGTACTAAACACAGTAGCATAGCGAAGCTGCGTCCCTGCACTACATCCATCATTATTTACTGCAGATCATATTTATGTTTGTGACAGCTCTCATACGCTTTTCTCAACTATAACTGCAATGTCATGCTGTCAAGAAGGCGCCGTGCACAACATATGTCCCGCAAGTAAGATATAATTTATATACATTTTCTTTCACTGAAACGCCACAAATCTGAAGTAAGCCTCTGCTCGGTTAGACTTGTCCACTTAAAGGAGAAAATACTAAACCTTAATATACTGTATTGCCCCCACATAACTCTGCTTAATGTATCACTGCTGCATAATCAGTGTACTGCTGGAAGATGAGAAATAGAGCAGCGGATGGCCTTTGTGGTTTAGCCTGTTATTAACAGACTCAGTATGACGCAACGAGACACTGTTCTGCTGCGCTGCAGGGAGATGTAACCTAACCACAGGCCTGCCTCTCAGCATGTACACACGGGCGTGCAAGTGCACACGCACACACTCACGCTTGTATACAGTAGATGCACACATTTCAAAGACTTTACAAAATCCCGGCTACACATGTTTGAAAACGCTAATCTGGTCTAGATGGAGCAGCTCCTTGTCAGTTGATAAGATATCTCCTCTTCACAGATAAATATACACAGCCACGCAGACGCACAACAATAAAATCTATCGTGCACTTTTATGACAGCGTACATATTTGCGAGGTCAAGAGTGCCATATATTTCCCTTCCCTGCTAACATCCAGTTCAGCCTTCATCTCCTCTGTTGCTTCCCTATCACTCTCCCTGCTCTCCCGACTGCTGTCGGTAGTCAAGTAGTGACACTCATTATGTTTCCACACTTGTTGCAGAAGCTGTTTATTGGCCAGAAGCAGTCTGCACGAATTCACAAGCACAAAAACACACACACACACAAACGCTGAGAGGCACAACACTCACAACACATGGGTGAAAACACATACTGGGCACGTGCGCAAATTCTGAGCGCTGTAAATGATTAACGAAGCCAGCAAATGCAGGTATGTAAATGCACGCTCAAATTTATCTCCTGAACGCACTGCCATGGTATCCTTTCAGTTGTCAAGTATATGTGTGTGTGTGTGTACACATTGACACTGGAGAAGAGGCGCTGTGAGTCCACAGAGGGGTAAGATGACAGACACCTGATACACACTTGCTTTCTCATTTAACCTGTCCTAGAATACCTGCTGTTTCAGGTTAAAGGAGGGCACAGGAAAAAAAACAGACAGCAGGGTGATGTGGGCGGTTAAGAGTGCGACCAGCAGACATACACTACGCACACAGAGAAAATGTATCTTCCCCACAGACCACAAAGCAACCACAGAGAGATAATAAAGAGAGGGACACCTTTCCTACAAGAGACAGGAGAGCAAAAAAGAAGAAAAAAAAAATGAAGAAATAGAAAGCCCCCTCCTCCTACATTTTTCCGGTTGAAGCTGGGTTGCTGGCACCAGTTCAGCTTTTTGTTCTTAGTTTCCTCCCTTCTACCACCCTCTCCTTCGTCTCCCCTCCTCTATGCCTCTTATACTCGACAAAGCATTTCCAGGGAAAAAACACGCAATGTCTGATATTCCAGCAAGCAAATACAAACTGAGGCACTCCCATAGTTGTTGCTGTTGTTGCTGTGAGCACAGTGAAACTTTCCTTCTTTGTCTTTTCCTGACAGGGTCAGCTTACTCACTTAACCATTCACTTATTCACATTTTGATTTAAATTTCATAAAGAACTCATCGCCACACTGGTGGTCAATACCATGCACTAAAAACTTGTTACTCATAGGTCTCCAGAGCCTTCATAAGCAAGCAAATTGATTCAGATGGGTTTTTTTCTAATGTTTGTTTTATACACTGCCTGCTCTTGTGGTGCACTCTGTGAATAAGCCATTATCTCCCTGTGCTACTGCTGACCTGCAGCAGGGGGCAGCGGTCGGGAAATGAGCATAAGCACTGGACTCTGACCCGTGTGCAGCTCACAAGCGAAAAAGAACTGTGAAGCTTCAACCTTTTTCCACACAGGCCATCTTTCTACAAGACCCCTACTGATCACATAACGATAAACACCAGCTTAGGGCCGAAGCATCTGAAGCATCTTTGCTTCTCAACCCATCCGACGCACTCTTCTTCCCCACGGGGCTCTTGGGGCTGTGTTTACAACACAGCTGAGTCAACTGCCTTTTTTCTAAGATGTCTTTCTCTGGATCAGCACCGCAGCAACATGGATTTAATGCTGGCTGTCCAACACCTGAGTGCTGGCAGATATGGAGCTGTACATTCCTTTCCAGTGGTGACGTAACCATCAGATAAGGTCAGAGCACAGGAGGAGGAGGTCATGGATAATATGTGACTAAGTGCTGCAATCACCCAACTGAAAGGCACTTTGCAAATGAGTCAGCATATATTTACTGACAAATAAGTGCGCGCGTGTGTGTGTGTGTATAAATGTATCACGCTGAGCAGGCTGTTTCAAATGACAATCTGGATGTAAAACACTGTGTTCTTCTATCCTCCAGTTTGATGTGAGGGGAGGTATGTGCCGGTCCCTGCTGTCCTTTTCCTCTCCTGCAACCTTTCATTTCTCCACCAACAAACTGAAATTCAGGAACTGCTCCCGCTCCGTGACACACACACACATGCACATAGCACCCTGGCTGCACCATTATACTGGGAAAGAACACCCTAAACAGGCACACCCAAATCTCACAACCAGACCCGCATATAAACACACACATATACATATACAGGGGCAAACATATACACAACCTCCTTGCACGCGCACACACTCACACACAGACACACACACAGGCGCACACAAACACGCTGCCCTTCAAATAGTTTTTCGCAGCCTTTTATTTGGCTGCACGCCCAGCGGTTAGAGTGTTTCATTTTTCCCTGTGTATGGAACTGGGCAGCTGTCCAGACAGACACACAAAGAGAAAAAGAGAGGGAGAGAGAGAGAGGCACAGAGAGAGAGAGAGAAGGGAGAGAGGGAGAGAGTGGGAGGGAGGAATGGGGTGCAACTAAAAGAATGAGAGCAGCAGAAAGGGAGGGAAGAAGAGGACCAGCAGAAAAACAAGGAGAGAGGTGCCTAGACTCGTTTGCTACTGGTTCCCCTCCGAAACCTTATGATTGATATGATCCTCTCCTTTCCTCTCTGTAACACCTTGTCACGCAGCCTCTCTTGGTTTTGACACCATACTGTCTCCCTCTGCCCCCATGGCCTTGTGCACTAACCCCCCTTCCCCCCTTCATCCTTTTCTTCTTCTTCTTTTTTCCCTTTTTTTGGAGCTGACCATTTTCCTCCTGTGGGAACTACCACCCCACCACCCCGCCCGCTTCTCCCCAGCTCCATTCACAGCACTGCTTCTCTGTGATCTGTGTTTCTGACAGGTCTGCGCACACACACACACACACACACACACACACACACACACACACACACACACACACACACAGACAGAAAGAGAGTTCCTCTGCAAACAAACACCATGAATACTAACAGGGCTTTGTATCCACAGCACTTAAAACGGGATAGAAAGGCGCGGGTTGGGAAGGGGGGGCGGGGGCGGAGGGGTGAGCGCAGAGAAAAGGAGGGAAAAGCGATGGAGGAGAAAAGAGGAGCTGTGGCACTGTGTTGATCTTGTGGCCACTCTCACAGACCTCCCCCCTCCCTCCTTGCCAACCCCCTTATCCTTGTTTCTCGTTCTCTCGTTCTTCCCACCAGTTCTCCCGGGAATAAAGACTTCCATTCATGCGCCTGAGGCAACCCACAGCAGGGGAGAGAAAAGAGGGAGGAGAAATGGGAGGAAAAAGGAGGGGTTGTCAAGGTGGGACAGTTTGTGGATCACTGGGATCAAGCTACTGCCTAAAATTGTGTTTGTGTGTCTGCATGTCTGTTTTCACTCAGCATATTCCCGCTCAGCCAGCACTTTACTATCTCAGATCTGGTGGCATCTGTGCCAGACAAAGCTTCATCTGGGAAACTTGGGTGGGAAAGTTTGGAAACTGGGCTCCATTGAAAAACTTCCACTCTCCACTTAATGCTGCAATTCCAAAACTATGCATTCAGCCTACAGCCACAGTAGGAAAAAAGGGGCTCTAGCTAACTTTTTCTGCAGTATTTTCTTTCCTACGTGCCTTTTTATGTACCCTTCCTGCTGAGCATGATCAAGCCTTCGATCTATTGTGTATTCTTCCTTTAGATAGCTGTAAAGCACAAGCTGCATTCAAGGCGCAGCAGTAGGTCTCAAGTAAAATGTTTCCTCCTACGTCCACAGCAGTAATCCTTCAGATTGGAGTGCTCCTAAAGATAGCAGCGAAACACCAAAGAGTCTCCTTGTCACACTCTCTTCAGACACGCTCAGAGGTAGATGACTCAATCTGAACAAAGCCCGTGATTGGCTGAACCGAAGCATGCTATTATGGTGCATTTGGAGGTTTTCACCCCCTCAGTAATGACAGACACATTTACATGCTACATATAGTGTATATCTAATCCCTGCTATTAGCATTAATGGTGTGCATGGGCGCTGGTGTGCCCGGTTTTTGAATAGCGTTAACAACCACATTTGACTTTTTTAAAATGGCAATTATCCACAAATTGTTCCCTGTATGTACGTGTTAAAACAATCTATAGATGTCAGTCAGCACATAAGTTTAAAAACAAAGAAAATGTACAACATTAGAACAAGTGTAATGCTTTTTGGATGCAACATGACTACAGAAAGTTGTTAGAACAGCGCATCTTTTAGGGTAAGGAAATTATACAACAAAACAGGCACATGTGCTGCTGCACATAGTATAAAACCAACGCATTGTGTTGGTCACTTTACTCTGTGCACCATATGACCCAATCATAGCACTTCTGTACAACAGGAAACAATTAAGCTCCAATGAGCTGCTCAAAGTCCTAAGGGATGACTTCCTGTGTGGAATGATGGGTAATTCAAGACAGAAGCTGCGCGGAGATTAAACACTTCCTCTCTGGCAAACAGCAGTCTGTAACAGCCCCACTCACTGATTAGCTACTTAAAAATAATTCACTGCAAGTTATTGTTGTCTGTCTGGTTAGTGAATCGATATGCAGCCACATCACCTGCAGGTTTTTTCACTTCTTTACCATCCAGCATATATTACTATATAACACTGCAATATCATACTTATATTGATAAAGAAAAGCAAACAATTGTTAATGGATGACTAAATATATGTCTTGTAGAAGGACTCTGGTGTCTGCAAGGCAAGTTTTGAAGTTTGCAAAGGAACATTTTCATTGCTCAGTCCGAATGTTTCTGTGAATATCTCAAGTCCTCAGATGATCTCTGGCTTGTAAGGGTGTGGGGGAGTAGGGGTGGCAAGGAAGGAGACGGAGAACAAGTTAGAGAGCCACCGTAATGACATCCTCAGTGACAGGGAGAATGGGCAAAGTGAGACACAATAGTCTTAACCAATCAGACTGCCTGCCTCCCCTCAGGCCCCCTCTCACCAACAATAACGTCTTTGTGTGAGGCTGCACTCCACTCGTGTGTTCGCACACACACACGCACAGACCGCAGCATCCTACACTTTCTCAGATGGTCACAAAAAGAGGTGGGTGAAGGAGAGGAGCACATCTACAACAACTACATGTATGCGTATACAAAACTACCAGAATTAATGTCTTTTAGCTAACTAGAAACCTGGCTCTCTGTGTATGTGTGTGTGAGTGTGTGTGAGTGTGTATGTGCATTTCCCTTCAAGCCCAGGCACATGACTGCAGCTGCCCCCTCACTCCCTCATCTAAAGCAGCACCCCTCCTTGGTGTGGGTGAGAGGTCACACAAAGTGGCATTCCTCTCGGTCTGAGAGCGAGCGAGCACTGAGCAGAGGGGGCAGAGGGAAAGAGATAGAGCAGAAAACACCAGGGGTCAAATAAGCAACAGAGCGGGGCAGGTAAAAGATGAGGAGCACGGGGCATTCGTGAGTGTGTATTTCAGTGCATGCATGTGAACATTTTGTATGCCTGTGTGCTGAAATGGACCAGTAAACAGAGGACCCTTGTGGCTCTTCTTTGCTTCATAAACACAGCTGTTTGTTTAGTCTGAGCTGCCCCAAGGGACAGACACACAGACAGAGGGATAGACAGACACATTTATATCATTTATTCATGTCTGTATCCATACTTAAGAGACAACGAGCATAAACAAACAGCAGAAGTGCAGCTTGATTATTTTACAAAGCCTGGTGCAAAGAGATAAAACTGGGCAGAAAGAAAAAGACTGAAAAAAGCAGCTGGCTTCCATGCTTTTGAATGTTCAGTGTGAAACATGTAGCGCATTGATGTGTTTATATAAAGTTCAGAATCTTTTCAAACCAAACACTTGAAGAATAATAACAGTTTTAGAGCCTGGCCAACATTGGAAGGGCTAGGTTGAAAATTTTTAGCGATACACTTCTACGATGTTTAGATTGTGTATCGATCTGATCCGCATTCAAAACACTGAATTGGAAGTCAGTGACGATCTATGGCTGATCCATTCAGTTTAGCTTTACAGCTTTGGCAGCAGTGCGTCAGGTGCTAGCAGGAGAACTAAAGCAGCATAAAGGAAGCTAAAAGCAAAGGTGTAACAGGGTGGGGGTATTTAATTGGAGCTCCACTGACAGTTTGTATTTGTATCTTTGAAACAGTTTTTGATTTGTGGTTAAGTGAGCTTCCTCTTTCTTTTAAACTTGATCTCACTGTCATAGTTCATACAACACTTGTTGTACGGAAGGTTTTGCTAAAGTTACGGTAACATAACCTGTTATTTTTACACATTAACTATCTTTAGTAGGCTCCACTTCACACACAATGTGTGTGACGAGCAGTAAAAGGCGGTGCCCTCAGACTGAGGGCTCAAACATGCTTCTGTTGTGGTCGTACGGAAAGCTCTACCGTTCGTCTACATATATATACATATATATATATATATATATATGTATAATCTTTGATGTTTGTTTGCACTTCTGTTCGTCGCTCCCTTGCCTATTGCAGCCAATTAGCGTTCGGCATAGCCTCATGCATGCATGCTGCATGCTGTTGGGTTTTTGGAAGATGACACAAAAGCATTTTTGCGTAGGTCGGACACAACTGCGGTACCATAAATTAAGCATGAGCATCACCATATGTAACAGCAGTTTGCAGCAGCCTGATGACTTTCGCATTGAGCTGAAAGCGAAACTAGTGCGTGATCTATCAGGTGACTAACACAAATACATTATTTACTTTTAATTTCACATGCTTTCAAATACCATAAATCCTCTTCAGTTTATCCAATTCTCAGTCATGTAGGGCTGGAGCCTATTTGCTACATTAAATTTTTTAATGTTGAAGTTGAGCTTTATGCATAAAAGAAAGAAATTCCAGGCTGTGATAATAACAGCTTAATAATTTAAGCTTATTAATTTAATGCTGTTATCAGACTGTGGCTTGGTATCGGTACCTGTCTTATAGGAAGGATTACAACTGTAAAAGGTCGGCTTGGTGAATCTCTCGTCCATCTGTGCAATACAATTCATCAATCCAGTGTAAAAAAAATAAGTAGAGATGAATCCACTAAATTTGATAAAAACATTTGTAAATGCCAAAATGTCTTTTATCGAATTATGTGTTGTGAACACTGTAACCTCTTTCAGAAACACACACGCCCCCAACCTTCTGACAGGCACATCCCAGACAGCTGATGGGCCCCATCAGATTTCACTGACAAACACACTTGCAGTGAGACACAGTGAAAGTCAATACTCTTCGCCTTCTTCCCTTCTCTTCCTTTGACTCCCCGTCTCCTTCACTCCTCTCACCAAACATCCGCATCTATTCCTGTCGGACCTCCTCTCAAAACCACAGAATACACTCCTCCTCACATAGACAGACACACACACACACTGACTAACCACAGAGGCAGAGGCATGATGGAGCCACACTAACAAAGCAGCCACCGGGAACACATGATGCTGTGACTCAACATCATCCGTGCCTGCAGAGGACATTAAAAATGGCTGCCCTCCAGATCATCCCACAGTCAAGTGAGTCACAGTCAACCGCTGTGCTGTCGCACAAATCAAATTCAGGCCTGTGTGTTTTCTATACAGTTTGCTCTTGATGTTTATTGCAATCTGTTCTTTTTGAAGACCTCAATGAATAAAAAAGGGCAAACAATGTCAAAATGATGTATTACAATTACGTTTTTATAAACAAGTCATAACTTCCAGTTGAGTTTACAACTATTCAACAGTGCAGTAATAAATATTTTATGCTTTTTATAAAATTATAGCCTGGATCAGTCATCAGTAAAGAGAGATTACACGATCTCTCGTTGGTTTTTCAGTCAATATCTACATTACAGGGATCATCCTGATACTATAAAAAAACGAGTTGGTAATGGAACAGTGGAAGTCTGTGAAAGTTCTGCTATTAGGCTGAAGCCCCCTAGAGTGAGAAAAATAACAATGGCCCAGTGGCATAAAACCATGACAGCTTTGTGAAACTTAGTGATTTTGGCCACAGCAGCATACAACAGCAAATTTGAGGTAAACATAAGCTTATTATGCCTTATTTTAATTTCAGGAATGATATTCCAGGAAGTTTGACTTTTGTTCTTTTTATGACCCATATGAGGTTTTTAGACACGAGAACCACAAATATTGGTTTAGACATTGCACATGTTCTCACTACTAGAAATACTCTGGTTTAGGTGAGAGTACTGCCTTACTAGAGGATTCAAATGGCAGGATAACCAGTCACTCGCTGTGAATTCACCAGATTATTAAATGGTAAGTATACTGGCACTTAAAGAGTAATGGAAGACTCAAAGCACTTTTTTCACAGCCATTTACACACACATTTATAGTGCACTTTATGCTATGCCTTTAACGGCTTGCTGCCCAAAAGTCCGCTAGGGTCCACTTGGATCCCAGTGGCAAATTATGGTAAGTTGGTAAAAGTAAATGACATCATCAGAAGGTGCGAGGGTCAGTGCAGACACCTGTCAGTTTTTTGTGACCACGTAGAGCTGTCCATGCCAACTTTTCATTATAATGTACCAACCAAGCATCCACCACAAGCAGCACATTTTAGAGAAGTATAACAGGAATGACTGATGAATGATGTCCATTTCCATGTCTGCAACAGAGTATAACCTAGGCTTCATTATACGGACACATCAGAATCGAAGGGGCAGTTTGGGGCTGGGTCGTGCGACGTACAGACTGAGTGAGCCGGGGATTCAACCACCAACCTTTTAACTAGTAAATGACCTGTTCAAATCTGTGCAATCAAATATCTGTTACACTGATACTGGCATAGTTCATACAGCTACATTAGCCATATGCAAAAGGCCAATGCAGAGGCCTAAGTTTCTCACCTGCTTTCCTGTCTACACTACCCAATGTAGACAGGCATGATGCAAAAAAATAAAATATTGCAATATCACAGGTTTTGCATTTCAGAGATAGCAGGTTAAATTAATCGAAGTTAATGTTTAATTGTAGCTTCAGACAGTTCTCATGTGCATCTCTGTTGGGTAATGTCACGCTGTTTAAAAAAGGCTGAAGCCTATCAGCTGTATCTTTAAAAGACAGAACCTGATATGTTTGTTTTGTTTTGGGTTTGTTTTGTTTTTGGAAGATATAAAAATATATTTGCCAGAAAAAAAAGGCAACACAAAATGCCTTCATGTTCACTGGCAGATGCTGCCTGAGTGACCCACTGGCATTTCTTTAAGTGTAGTTGCCTCAGGTCTTTATTAAAATGTACCTTCAGCTGGACTGCCTATTATTGCTGCCCTGCATCAGACTTAAGAGGAAAAGCAACCCACTGAGACTGGATACAATAGTGAATGAATAGCTCTTGACCTTTAGGACAGATTGAGAAGATGGTATGTGTGTGTCTGATTGAGAAATTAGCTACAGTTCCAACCAAATGGTCAACACAAACACACACACACACATGCGCACAGACACCAAATCCAGCCCTGAGGCTAAGAAAGCAAAGGCCAGACTCCAGTTGTCTCAACCCTGACCCATTCTCACAAACAAACAATACAGCACACACACACAGGCAGACACACACAGCATACACACACGAACACACACACACAGACACTACGGCTTATACAACTGTGGAGTTCAGCTATCACCTCGACTTCTGAATGTCCAGCAGGGTCAAAGTTCATCTCTTCTGCTGCCAGCCTTCAGCGCTCCTTTGTGTGGCTGTGTGTGTGGCTGTGTGTGTGTGTGTGTGTGTGTGTGTGTGTGTGTGTGTGTGTGTGTGTGTTTGTGTGTAGCATTTACATGTGCTCACTAGGAGTGACCTTGCAGAGTCATTCATTGTGGATACACTGCAGCACCAGCACTACCGCAGAGCTTATTAGGGAGCAGTCTTCCTTAGTGTGTGTGTGTGTAGATGTGTGTGCGCACTTGTGTGTGTGTGTGTTGTAGGGACAGACAATCGGTTTCTGGGGATTCATCTCACTTCTGATAATAAGGCAAATGATTAAATTTTAGTAGGAAGACTTGGCTTGAGGGTTAGGGTTAAGCAAACAGTAGTTATATCCAAAGGAAATTAATGTAAGTCTGTGTAATGATGAATGTGAGCACGAGTGTGCCTGTGTTTGGAGGGAGAAAGGCCGATGAACAGATTGTGTTTTGTCTGGACTTTCTTCAGATTTGAGAGATACTGAAGAGCAGATCAGAGTTTAGACGCGAGGAGACGTGCCTGTGTGTGTGTTTCAAGTGTGCACGGGGTGTGTATGGGGGGTCAGACACAGATGGACAGCTGGTGTTTCAGCGGTGCTAAATCACTCACCCCTCCCCAGCATGCAAGCACACATGCACACAAACACATTCACATGTCCCATCCCCCCATCCACTACAGGGAAACGCCCCTTTAAAGCATTCCCGATCCGTACTCTCAAAGACAGCACAGTGAGGGCACACGTACACAAACACACACACACACACACACACACACACACACACACACACACACACACACACACACACTCACACACATGCTGAATATAAAAGCATGGGTCTTTGGACCACAGTGACTGTCACCAGAGAAAAAAACTCCAATATGACAGGTGGGTCAGGCCATATTATAGGTGATCATTTCATGTTCATACATATTCATAAATCAGTCAGGGAGTGCTCTCTGTGGGTAAGCACGATGCTATACGCTCAAGCTGACGCCCGCACACACACACACACACACACACACACCCATACACACTCCTATTTTATGAGCTCATCAAGTCCCTCAGGTCACCAACCGCCATTTCAGCCAGGGATAAAAAAGCTCACATCAAAAGGCAAACCATTTCACACACACGCATGTGCACGTACTGCATGCACACACTTGGCGTGGCGACTGTGGCAGCATTAATTTCCTTGTGAATGCACTTGACTAACACATAATAATCCCAAACACTGCTGGGAGACCACCAAGCTGCAACATACACACACATAGCCAGGAGGACCACCAAGCAGAGGGGCTGTCAAGACAAGATAAGTGTGTGTCTTACCGTCGAGCTTTCGCGTGCACCCACTAATACACACACACACACACACACACAGACACATATACACACAACAACAACAACACAAGGCCTGGTCTGGACTCCTGGAAAAGCTCTGGCTTATCTCTCCCCACAGATAGTGAAATGGATTAAGAGCCACATTTGGCACGTCCAGGGAACTGGACAGATAACCAGGAAAACACTCTCTCTAACTGCAATCGCTGTTCAACATGATTTGTATGTATGTGTGTGTGTGTATAGAAGAGATAGTAAAAGAGTGGATGTATTTTAGCTACCGCACGCTCCCCCATGTGAAGGCATCGGACCGCTAACTGCGTGTCAGTGTGTGTTTCTAAGTGTGTGTGTGTGTGTGTGCGCGCGAGAAGAGTGTGTAAGTCTGTAGGAGTGATGCAGTGGTTGACCCAGGACCCAATCCATTAAAACACACACATTCATCTTCCAAACACACACAGCGCGCCCAGACAAAGAGCCGTGTGTGAGAGGACGTTCAGCATGTGTGTGATGTCAGCTGGAGACAGAGAAGGGGAGCCCATCATATCCCGTTAATGTGTGTTTGGGTCTGTCCTCTGACACACTACGCTTCCTCATTGACTTCCTCAGTTATGGATGCTCGCTATGAAGATGATAGGTGGATGAAACTCCCCTTTCCCTTCCCTTTAAGACAGGCTAACTCTGTTCTTTTCTCTTGCCTTTGCAGCCATGTTCACTGCATAATAAATAGCATTTTATAGAGAGCGATAAATAAATCCAGGCCATTATTGGTCATCATTGACAGGCGTAGAGTCAAATGAATATAACTTTTAAGCCTATAAAATGTGATGCACTGCACTGTGCACTGTAATTATCAATGCCAGCGATGGATCCGTGCGGTATTTAAATTTTACACTGTGAATATGGACAATCATATAAAATGGTCAGGGGTAAATACTAATACAAGGGATTGCAAGCACAGCCTTTGTTGACATTCTGCCACGTCTCTAGTGTAAAAAGGCAATTTGCATAACTCGGATTTATCTTTTTAGGCTGCTGTTTTTGGGGTTTGCAAAACGACAGCTTTCCCACATGGAATAACCTAAAATTTTAATGTTATTACAAGTCAGCAGAGGGAAGAGAGAAGGGGCCTTTCTGACGGCAGATTCTTAGGCTGCTACAAAAGAAAGAATGGCTAAAAAACACAATTTCCATCTGTTTCTTTGCACCATTCTACATGTTTGCCTTCTTATCTGTCTGCCTGTCTCTTTCCCTCTCTGTCTATTAGAGTCAAATCTCTGTCTTAATGGGCTTCTATTGTATCCTGCCTCTCCCCCTCCTCTATTCACCACACTACCACACGCATATACACACTCCCTCTGAGGAGGCCCCTTAACCAGGCTCTCCATATGCCTGACCCCCACCTCCTTTCTCCTCCTCCTCCTCGTTTCACGACCCCCTTCCCCTCTACCCCTCTCTCTTGCTCACACTCTGGCTTCTGCTCTGTTGCTGCTGCTGCTGCCCCACGCTGCCATCTGCTACAAGACAACAGAGGGTGAAAGAGAGAGAAAAGCACGATGAAAGACAGTGCTTGGAAAGAGGAAGACATAGGGAAAGAAAAGCTGGAGGGGGAAACGTGTGGAAAGAGAGATTGATTAAAAGAATAGAGGGAGAAAGCATAAATGTGGACACAATACAACAGAGAGGAGAGAGGCTGTCCATCTGCTCCCCCTCACCTCCCGTCCCCCTCCTGACTCACAGCCTCACGTACACCACAAAGAGAGTATTTAACCTCAACACACACATACAGAAAAAGAGTGAGACAGAAAAAGCAGCCCGGCCTCTCTCTTTAACCCGTTCCTCTCCACTGAGCCTGCCTGTATTACACCCTTGGGGTGGCAGGTGATGGCTAGATGGAGGGAAAGGATGTAAGGGGGAAAGAGACGGGGAGAGGGATGGTGGGGGTGTGATTGAGGGACAGAGTGCAAGGGATGAAGGGTTGAAACTGATCTGAATCAACACCAACACATCCTCCACAACCCCCCTCTCCCCTCCCCAAACCTCAAACCTCAATAGAGACCAGCTTGCTGCCCGTGTCACTATGACAACCCCTGTCAATCATACTGTAGCAGTGGGCTTCCCAGTGGGGGCCGATGGCACTAGATTAGGAATGGCTGCTAAAAACATCACAGCGCCGAGCTCAGCTCATTCAGCTTACTAATGGATGTAAACACTGAAATTTTTCAGAGGCCTGTTCATACTTTATTTACAGAAAAGCTCAGACAAGAATACACATCCTGAAGACAACTACTGGAAATTGTGGCTGTAAATCACACTGAAATCTGCCGGCAACAAAGAAATGACCATGAATTTCTTTTCCAAGCCAGTGTTCCAATTGTTGGAAAAACACAAGTGTAGAGCAATCATGTTGACAAGCAATCTTTACGTAAACTGTTGTCTACCAATTGCAAATATCTATAAACAACCAAAAACTTAGAGAGGACTAGAACGATCCAGCAATTCATTAAAAAAATTTAAAAAACAAAACCTTTTCCCATAAAGATGTTATGAATGAATGTGCAACTTGTCAAAACCATTTTCACACATGAAGTCTGGACAACTGTAAAGTTACAAAGTTTGTTTTATTTCACATGTAATACACAACACTACTGGAAATGCTTTGTTTGTTCGGGTTAGCATTAGCATTACTGCCTGGATAGGTCACTCATGGGGCGACACTTGACACCCACTCACTCCCAGTTTATTTAGAGAACAATCTGCTTGCTGAGTTGTGACTTAACAACCTGCCAATAATGCATTTTTTAATTCTAAGGCTCTACTATATCGAACGAGGCGCTCATTGAAGTGACGTGTTGCAGGGTTTCATTATGCACCAAATTACTAAGACATGGGGCACAGCACTGTCAATTGAAGATTTCACCAAAAGCAGCGTATGTACTGAATAGTGTCATCGGAAAAAGTTGATCCTTGATTGATACTACAAAAAACAATCAGCTGAAATACTCTTTTGCAACAGTATCGATGTCAGCGGCACCGGCTTTGCTTCCTCCAGCTAACGGAGAACTTCATACAGCACCTCTGCAAACAGACAGGCGTGCAGCCGCTGCCCTCACTAGCAGCTGAACACGTGAACACACGAACACTAGCAAAAAACTTAGCAAAGCATCTTAAAGTTTGAAACCTCCAATCTTTACAAAGAGTTTCCTGAGGTTAATAAAGCTCTCATTTCAATAACAGAAATTGCTAAACAATAATCAGAAGTTTTGCCCTGGCCAGTTTAACTATTAGCATTTATATGTCAGCCATATTAGCCAAATTAGTTAGGTTATCATAAGGTAGCAGCTAAAGTAGCAGCTATTGCTAATGCTAGCGGCAAACTTTATTCACAATCCTGCCTATCAGCGTGTAAACTACTACTAAACTACTATAACTACTGCTACTAAACAGTGATAATTTGAGAGGGTAATAGAATTATTTGTGTCTAATAAGTATTATATTATGAAAGGTCCACAGGCAGCTAGACAGAAACAATGCTCAGCAGCTTTGCTCAGCAAAGAATTATGATACCAAGTAGTCAGAAGCAGAGGTATAAATGAAATAGGGCTGTAGCTGATTACATTTGACTGGACCATCATTTGTTCTAATATATATTTTTAAAATGTGCCTCTTAATTTTGGAATATAAATGTTGTGACGAGTACCAAATATTTTCACAGGTATCGGTATCAAGTTTAAAATTCTACTGTTGTGACATGCCTACTGTCGATAGAAATAAAAAAATTAGCTTTCTTTTTGTTTATTCTCACTACTCATGACACTCCACTTGTAAGCTAAACACTTAAAACTACAATACAGCCTTTAAACACATCATAAAAGCTAAAATCAACAAAGATTTCTTTTTTTTTTACTAAAGATATTTCAGACAACCCTTCGCTATATTAAAAACTAACCTCATATGCACTCTAGTCTGCGGTTTTGTCTATTTTCTGCTGTCTTCTTCCTGCCATATGATTGTACTTATTTCTGCCACCCTTGCCCTCGCAGGTGCTGTACCACACTGCTTGACTGCCATAAACTAAACTTTTATTGAAAACAATTTCAATAAAAACTTATTTAATAGCCTAACAATACCTCTGTAGCTAGCAGGGTGGCAGATAATTCGATGGTGACTAGCCTGAATGCGCGAACCCTTTCAAGTAAAATGAAAGCCCCAAATAGCTGAATGCTGCACTTGTTTTAACTGCCTTACTCTAAATCCATCTACTTGAGAAAAATGAGAAAAACATCCCAACAAGTGACAATATCATGTTCATCTTGGAGCAGCCCTCGCTTGAACTTTGACCCAAAGTGTTTACTGAATGGAGACTAGGCAGGACTGTTATTGAAACTGATGAAAAAACACCAATCACGGGCGCGTCTACGAGCCAATTAAGAGCCGAAGCCACAGAAGTGAGGCACAGCGGAGGAAAACACGACACAACATCATGTTGACAACATGACGCCTTTACTCCTGCTTGGCCTGTCGAGCTCGGTGACATCGAGATGGCTGTCAGGTTTGGACACGCACACCACTGTGTAGGTCAACACACACTGCAAACACTAGATTCCCCCAAGGACCTGTACAACACCAGTATAGTGTGTAGAGGGTGTGATGGAGGCAAGAGGAGGGGGGCGGCGTTGAAGGCACTGACCCGCAAAAGCTGATTTCATTAAAGGGAAGGAGAGGAAAGGAGAGGAGAGGAAACAGTAAAGGTCTCTGTGTATATGACCACAAATGGAGAGAGCAGACGCCAGCTGTCACTTGCTTATGTCAGCCCTATTCTCAGCTCTGATGTGAGTGTGTGTTGTGTGCTTGTATGTGTGTCGCTGTGTGATCTCAGTTAGGCTGGTTTCAATTACGGGGCAAACTTTGACCCTGTGTAACCAAGCCGGGAAGGGAGCTACCGAGAAAGGTGTGTGTGAGAAAGGGAGCGGTCAACTCAGAGATCTCGAGAGTGAGAGAAGCCTTTTTTTTTACTCAATAACGCTCAAACTTGCATCACAGTGTCATGACTTACCCTTTTTCTGGGGGGCCCTCGTTCTTCTTCCTTTGGGGCCCGCCCCGCCCCTCCTCCACTACCTGTTCGCCCCTGCCGTCCCCCTTTGCCCTCTCCAACTGGAGGTCTGATGGTCGTCCGGATCTCCGGTGGGCAAATGTAGTTCTCAAGGCTCTTTGGGGGCTTCTTGGTGCGCTTGGTGGTCTGTATCTTCAGCTTTAGACTTCCTTCCTGGAAACTTGCTTCTTTGATGGAGAACTCCTGCTCCTCCATTAGCCCGTCCCCCTGTTCCTCTAACCCCTCACCTTCACTGATGGCACCGTTAATCACATCATCGCTGCGTGCCAACCCGATGCCTCCTGCTCCTTCTTGGTCCCCTTCATTTGGCCCCACCCTACCTCCCTGAAGGTCAGCCTCTTTGGGTCGGGCTGAGCCAACCAGATCCCTTTGCTCCATCCACTCTCCCACCAGAGCCAGTCAGGATGGGGGAAGCCTTGGCAGCCAGCCAATAGGAAGATAGAAAGCAGTAGTCTGTCGGGCTGGTTGGTTGTTGTCAATCAGCTACTGGGGTTTGTGTGATTGTCCCACAGGAACACAGCGAAGCCAGGGACAGTCTGCGGGAAAGAGCAGGTGAATGACATAATTAGGAAAAAAGGGCGTATGAGACCCGTTCTGTCATCCCATAGCTTCCATTCCACTGCTACCTCTCAGCACAGGCCTGTTCTCTGTCATCGCCATCATTGCCTGCCTGTTAAGTATGAAGACAAACACACACTCATCACAGAGCTGCAGAGGCATGCTGCCTAGCTATCATTTGCATTTTGTACCTCGCATAAACAAACTCATTTCTGACACCCACTTGCCTTCCTCTCTTCCTGCTCTCTTCTTTACTCCCTCTTTGCTAAATCTTCTCTCTCACCCTTCATTACTTATTCCATCCTTGTGACAGATCTGAAGCGGAGCTGCGCAGACACTAGAGTGATCAGTGCAAAATAAGACATTCCTCTTCTCTGCTCTAAAACCAGGCTGAAGTTAGCCTGAGGACACAAGACAGAAAAAAATGAACGAAGCTGGCTCCGTTTTTTTTTTGTTGTTTTTTTTCTTCTTCAGAGGAGTGAAGGACGAGGGAGGGGAACACACAAGGGGGAAAAGGAAAAGCAGCAGAGAAAGACGGAGAGAAGGAATCTAAATTCTTTCCCCAGATGTGGTTTACGAGCTGGTCTGGAAAAACTAGCGTCTGAACCATTTTACACACGCATGCAGCCGCATTGCTACACACATACACAGAAAAAAAAAAAAACAGTGCGCGCATCCACACAGACGCACATCCAAAATGACAACGTTGCCGTACACATGCTGCACCCCCTGCTGCTATTTCTGCTCTCTGGAGAAAAACACTGTGGCCGCTGCTTGTCAGGAGGATTCGGGATTTCTGTTTTGGATCATTGCACGTGCAGACGCAGAGCCATATTACACGCTCACGCCATACGTACATACACACGTGTGCTTGTACAGGCCTACTTACACACAGGCGTATAAACAGAAAGCAACCAAAACAAACAGTGGACTACACTTCTCACTACAGCTCGAGGGAATCCCATCAGTCAATATGACATGAGGCATGACTGAGTGGGAAGTGGGGAATGCTGTCTCACATGCTGAGCTTAGCCTGACACCATTTACACTGATGTGAACCCAGACTAGACCACTACCTGTCGACATGACTCAAGTAAAGGGATCTTGCTTCCCGCAGACTTAAAAAGATCTGAAAGAGCACAACTGGCTCAGAGCATATATCAAGATTTGCATACCTATTAACCTAATACACTCCCTGGCATGACTACTACAGTCATTTTCCTTTAGCTGTATGTGTTTTCTCAGTGTGCTGTACTGTACCAGCCCACGCTACTGTACAAACAGCTGATCCCATCATAATATCTAAGGGGCCTCAGAGCACATGCTTGCAGTGTGACTGAGCAGTCTTAATCCACAGCAAGTTTTCCAACAAACCATTGCAAGACTGTACACAGTGTCCAGCTCTCAAAGTTAGCTGTGTGTCCTTTTTCTTCTGCATGCCCTTAAATAAACAAAAGTCAAAAAAGACTTGTTTCAACGAACACTCTCTTTAACCGTAAAGTTTGCCAATCTGAAACCACTTACAAGGGTTATTGATGTAGGTTCTGGTAGCCCAGTGGCGGTCAAGGATCAAAAAATTTAAGGGAGCGTAACAGCGGTTTTGCATGTTTAAGCTTATGAAGCCCAAATTGCTCACATGGCTCTACTGCCAAACATTTCCCAAAGCACATTAATACATTCTCAGATTGATTTCCTACCTTGGAAATCACTGGTTTTCATTCAGAATAACTGGTTTTTAAACTTAGCTCCTTGACGGCAGCCTGTTTAATGGAAGAATATACCAAATTCACTTTTTTTGGGGGGGGGGGGGGGGAGGGGGGGGAAGTGACATCGTTGACATCTAAGAATTTAAGTGCAAAGCTTTCTTGGCAGGGTAAAATTTCACATCCCAGAGCCTCCTTCATTTAACTCTTTGACTAACACGTGTCTTCGAAGCAGACCGTGCTCAGTGCACAACCACACCATAGCAAGTGTTACATCAATCAGTAACACTGAGACATAAATAATGCTCAGTTTGATGGATTGCCTGTTTCAAGAGTGATTTTGCATACACCCTGCCAGCAAGAATGAAAACTGCTGACTGCCTGGAAGTTAGAAACTCATTCCCGCAAACTCCACAGCCATCGCCGTGCTTGTACAATCACACTTTTAAGCATACAAAGTTTTACAGATATAAACAAAAGGTGGTGCAGTCCAGGTGTAGTCCCAGCCTGGTCTTACAGTGCCCACATGACCCCCTTTGGTCCTTCAGGAGCCTCCCAGTTCCTAATGTCAGCTCGGTGACTCGCCCTAATGGCATGTGTGAAAGCTGCCCTGGATGTCATGTGACTGAGGACAAAGACAGGAAAAAGAGACAGCTGCCAACCACAACATCACTCACTCAGTCACACGCACATCCACTCTGTGCCTACGACTTAGTACCCCTTCACAGCTATCGCTCAGTATGACAGCAAAATGGCATCGTGCATTAGTACAATTCTGGTCATTCTGGGCCATTACTGCATAAGCCCCTTAGCTGGGTCATGACTATTCCTTCTCCCCTCCCTGCTCGCTGCCCTAAGCGGTGTTAGTTCTGTTACTGGCAGACAGGCTGAGAGTTTATGTAAGACTGACCCCTCCTCGGGCCTCCCTCACTTACTTAGCCTGAGCCTCACTGTCTCCTCTCCCCGCTCTCACTCTCTCTTTTATGCACACAAACACAGCGATGCACACACACACACATACACGCACACACACCTCGACCAGCCTCAGACAGCAGGGTGATTGTAAGAGGCCAGACTCGCTGCATAAATAGCTTTATTATGTTCTCAAAACTGCCAGCGCTAACCAGCTTCCCTCTCAAATAGCATAAGGTCATTGCCTGTGCTGGATGTGAAAGGCTGTGAATGAGACAGTCCTCCAACATTTCGCCTTGTACTTTTACCAACAATTACGATAAAGCATTGATAATGGAATACAGATGGACAGAACGGTGATGGTGAGCGATACAGACAGCAGACAAAACAGGTAGGGGAGTCCAAGTGTGAGCGAGAGACACAGAGCGGGAGAGAGAGAGAGAGAGAGAGAGAGAGATGGCAGCAGAAACACAACCTTTTAAGGCTGCATACCCAGCAGCCCAGTGCCTGAGGTGCACACACAAATAGCTCATACACAAATGCAGACAGATGCACGCGCGCACACGCACCAAACGCCTGCGTGATTGCACAAGGTGAATATCCTTTTTTTTTTTAAATTTCATGCTTTTTTATGCAAACGTAGCAGAAGCACGACCATCCCTGGATGTAGATGAGCATCTTGGTGTGAGATGATGATCCTAGTCTGGCTGTCATATGCAGTTTTTTTTCCCCCTTATTTTGTTCCTCGGGCTCTCAAGTGAAGGGTAGCCACATATGCCAATGTTTCTAGAAGGGTCCAGTCTTTGCTTGGAGACAAACCAAAGAGAATGGGCCCAGATTTCTAGTATTCACAAGTCCAATGGGCACAGCGTGAGGTTTCAAGTTTGATGTCTATTAGTCTCTCGGAGCAGAGCGAGGTGATGGAAGCCCTAAAAAGTGCCTATTCTGGGTTTTTTCCCAGCAGGATAAATGCATATATATATTTGGACATGAAATACAAAATAAAGCCCTCTCTCTCTTTCTCTCTCTCTCTCCAGTTCATGTGCATGTGTTCAGCTGCAGGGCAGCGAGAAGGACAATCGTAAAATATCATGTGTGGGACAGCCATAATTGAAAAAGATGGCCTTAAAGCTGCTTCACGCAGTCACGCGCGCACATCCACTGGATGAGCCATATGCCAGGTAGCACTAAAACCATCCTCACGTAACTCCCCGGCTGAAGCAGATGAATGTTAAACCATTTTAACTGCAGCAGAAGCCACAAAATGGCTGTCAGCAAAAACACCTCCCCTACTCCCCAACTGTCTTCCTCCTTCCCCTCACCTCACTCCCCCTCAACCTCTGTTCTCTCCCCTCTCCTCATTGCTACCTCTTCCCTTTCCCCTCCACCTCCCTATCCCTCCCTCCCCTCTTTCTGTGCGCTCTGCCAAAAGGTGCTCCAGTGCTGATATTCTGTTAAGAGAGCCTGCCAACAGTTAGATTTGTCCTTGGATCCCGTTCACATTCCCTCCTCCCCCACCCACCTTCTCTGTGATCCTATTTCGACCCAAGGTATCCAGCGCAGAAGGGGATACACCTAATCGATTTCTCATACTTTAATTTAAAGGTGGCATGCAGGCATCTCATTACTTAACCGGGAGTCTTATAGCCTGTTTCATACTTTTGCACCACAAAAATGCCGCCAGGTCTGGGGGAGCAGAAACTGTTAACAAGACAAGATCGATGGTTCCATCCGAGCTTGAATCACCTCTATTATCCGTTCCTCAGCCTCCTTTCCTACCACCTACTCACGCACCTCTCTTACAGTTGTCCTTTACTTTAACCCTTGTTCTTTTTCTTTTTATAAAATCAAGCCCTCTGACATAGCCAAGAGAACCTGATCGCACGTCAGCCCGCAGTGAGACTTGGTCATGTTTATCCGTTTATCTTTTGGTGGTCTGGTTGTGACAGAGGTTTCTAGGTGCTAATGATAACCACCGACCCCCGGTCCTCACCTTCCTCCACAGGGCCATGGCATTTGGACACGTAGTTTCTGACACCCACGTGAAATTGATGACCTGCTGATAAATACAACCACAGTGGGCAGAGCTGTTTTACCAAGCTACTACATTTGGGCACACATCTGTGATGACGATGCTACAGTTTGTACACACTGTGCCATAAGTAAAAAATGATGATAATCAGAATAAAGATAAAGTCAACATGACATCACATTTTTCCCTCTAAAACAACAACAAATAAACACTGAAAACATTAAGAAACAAACAAGCAAACAAAAATCACAGCTTAACTTCAGATAAAGGAACAACTGACAGGTCGAAAGAGTGACAACCATCTGCTTGCTGCATGCCACAGATTGTGATGCTATGTGATGGACTGTCCATGTCAGTGAAGACGCAGGTGGTCCACTACAGCAGAAACAGATTTAAACTTAAGAGGCCGAGCTGTGGTTGAGTTAAACCCTGATCTGAGCAGTGGACACTTTATCCCATTGGCCTTAATTGGTTGTTTTCTCTTACCCGCCCCCTACCACCACCATCTAATTACCAAGGTATTACACAGTAATAACAAATGCAGACCGAGTGGTACCACAGTTGTTTGGGGCTGGTGTGCGTCTCGTTGAGAGGTGGCGCGAGCATGTGCGCGCGTGCGCGTGTGTTTCGGGCAATTTTGCTGGCATGTGACTGCAAGCAATTTCACATTTAAGGAATAACAGTCTCGCGGGCAGAATGTGGAAGGCTTTGTAGGAGGTGACAGGCAGCTCAAACAGCACACATGGAAAGCAGACACAGGCGGCCAAGTGGCGTTACAAACACGAACACAGTTTTTCACCGGAGAGGTGCATTCAGGTGTGGAATGTGGTCAGTCAACCGGGGCTACTTACCCATGTCTAATGTTGTCTCACACTCGGCTCTAACGTGTAAATATTTTATCACGATCATTTACAATCCATTTAGAGACATTTTAAGAAAGCGACGGATGGGGTGACAGCCTCCCGTGGAGCTGTCAAACGGTGCCAGAAGAGGCGGATATGTTTTTTGACAGAAAATCCCGGGGAAAATGGCGTCAACGGTGCTTTGGAAAGCAAAGAGCGAAAAAAAGAGAGCGAGAAAATAGGATTTGCAGTCGATCTGGTGGCAGAATCAAGGTAGCCGCACAGGGGAGGAGAAAAAAATCCAATCGGAAACTTGGGTCCAGTTCCTGGTAGAAATAAAATCTTTAGAGGCTCTGGTGCGTTGACTCGCACTGTCGAGAGCCGCCGCCGTGCGCACTGAATCTCCGATGCCTTGCGGGATCGCTGGTCACTCGGGGAGCTTGCACGGCACTGAGATCCCTCGCAAATCCGCTACTCGGCTGGTTTGGGAGGAGGAGGGGGGTGAGAGCAGGACTGTTACTGCAGTCAAAACAAGCCCGCATCCGACTACAAGCCCAAATCCAGCAGCGGGGGGTGGAATTTCAGCGACAAGACCGCGCTTTTAGTCGTCAGTGGGTGCACAAGAGGCAGGAGATGGTAGTGGGGGTTGCTCGTCGCCGGTTGCACTGGGTCAAGCTTTTCTCTACCTCTCTCTCTCTGTGCCTCTCTCTCGCTCGCTCTTGCTCTCTCTCTCTCTCTGCTTTTCCGATCGGTGAATGTCAGGTCCCGGAGCCTGGTGTCTGGTAATGATCTCACCCAGCAGACTAAAAGCTCTAGCAGAGCAAAGCAGAGGGGAGAGATGAGAAGAGGAGGAGCGACATCGCCTCCCCCTGGCAGCAAACAACCTCAACGAGTCTCCCTTTTTTCCCCTTTTTTTCTTTTTTTTCTTTTCCAAACCTCCCCCTAATTCCCAGGGCTTTCTCCCGTGGGACTGCTCTCATACTGGCACGGTGTTATTTTAATGTAATGCAAATAGGGAAAGCAACATCTGGCAAAAGGCTTGTTGTTTTGACTGAGTCACTGCTGTGAGGAGAAACATGTTTGGCACTGGTTTTCAACAGGTTCAGATACGTACCTGCATACAGAGCAGAAGAGACTGCGACTGAAATAAATATTTTAAGGGAAATATGCATATGATACTATGTAACTGTAGTCTACTGAGCTTGGCTTTAAAATGCCTGAATTGTAATGATAAATAAATATTTAATGGTCTTAGAGCTGTGGGATTTGATTAATTGGCTGGACATAAACAAACAGGGGTAAAATATGGACTACGGCTAAGTTTGAGTGAATATAATTTGTAGGCAAACTAAGAAGTTGTAGTTTTTTTTATTATTATTATACATTGGTGTTTTGGGGCTGTTGACTTCTGAAGTGGGGGCAAGCCAGAAAAAGTTTGAGAATCACTGTCTCAGAGCAATTATACCAGACAACAGATGTTAATTCAGCTCAACATCTGGCCAGTCCTGTTTGAATCAGCATCTGAGCTACTGTGGCTTCATTTGAACACTAACCGGGCACCTGCATGAACAATTGGGCATAATTCAGCTGTAGCATTTTATTTAACCAGTAAAGGGCTTCACTTAATTTAAGATGAAAAAAGCTCTGTCATTAGAAAACAAATTTTAAAAAAAGCACACAATTAGCAGCCTTAATGATATAACAGATATACTAAAGGCAAAAAAAGGTCCATCCATTCATTCTCTTTGGCTTATCCTTATCAGGGTTGGGGTTACAATAAAAGCTATCTTTTTCCATATAGTCAAAATGAATAAAAGATAACCGATTTAGAATATTAGAGATGCTGTGATCATTGCCTTCACTTTGCTCATCCAGAATAGGCAGCTTCTGCTGAGTCATGACTTAATACATAAATCTTATCAGTAGTGGTTCTAATGCATATCCTCTGGGGGTGTTTGACATGAAACATTTTGCAAGCCCGTGGGCTGAACTATAAATAAGGTTTATCACCTTTGTCTTCGTAGGAAATGGCTTGTGCGCAAACCACTACTACTGGAATGAGCTGCGATGGTGCTGTTTGGTGAGCGTGGTATTCATTTATTCTAATTCAACGTGTGTGTTCAGCGAGACAAACGCTGCCACTCCACGCTGCGCTGCTGACACGTTGTATTCAGAGTAAGACAAGGTGGGTGCGTGGGTGGGGTTGAGTGGGTGAAAAAAAAGGCAGATTAGAGTGGGGTGTGCATGTGTGTGTGTGTGTTTGTGTGTGTGTGTGTGTGTCGTGCTAGTGCTGGTGCTTTCCCCTTAATATGTCACATTAGAGGAGGATGGAAAACCCACATCAACCAGGCATGAACAAGCCGGAGTTGTTCCATTAATTCATCTTTGTCAGAAGTTATGTTTATATCGGGTCTCCATGCAAAACTTGACCTTCCTTGTATGGAAAACATTCTTTAACATTAACAAGCGATGCAAATGATGTCAGATGACCTTTCTCTCTTGGTGCCCCACAGTTACTAGCTGTTACTCATCCCTGGCATGTGTGTGTTTGTCTGTGCGTGTGTGTCCGTGAGTGCATGCATGCCCATGTGTCCCTGTGTAGAGCACCCACTGGGAGATGTTTCATTAGCCAGGGTGGTGTGCTCAGTAGCATGTAAACACTCGGCACAGTTTCAGACTTGTAGTTAAAAATCTGCAGAGCCATCAGCAGTGTGGATGCTACTGCTTTGCACGTTGCCTGCTGTGCCACATTGACTAGTTTCACAATTGCGTTTGCGTGTCTGTGTGTCTGTGTCTTTATTATATTGAGAGCGCTTTCATAACAGCGCCTTTGATCATCTCTCCATATAAGGGCATGGGGCCGGTATTACATTATATCGTGTGTGTATTTCTGCGTGTTTTACTTTATCTTTATGTAGACCAAATGTTATGACAGTGAAAGCAACAGTCCCAGGATTTCTAAACAGATTTGGCATGATCTGCTCAACATATTCATTAAAATAAGGCTCAGGTTTATGGCTACGAGTCAAGGCTACCTTTAAATTTGAATTAATCGGGGAAGGGGTGATTTTTATGGGTTTTGGAGGAGAGAAACAGAAACTGACTCTAGAATAAATTTAAAATAGCAAAATCTGTGTGTGTCTGTGTTCACGTCCGTGTGTGTCTATTGATCTGGGTTGTGTGCAAGAACACAAAGAGACCCCTGAGAGAGAGGGGTCAACAGCTGCTCCCCAACAACCAATCAATTGCAGTGTATCAGTAAACATTACACTCTCGCTCTCGCTCTCTCTCTCTCATACACACACACACACATATGCGCGCGCACGTGCCCGGACACATAAAGACAGCACTCTCTTCTCAAATCTGTTTCCATGGATACCAGATACAGGCGGCCAAGAGGGAGCAGTTTTCCAGCTTAAACTGTAAATATTGAATTATGATGGGGAGAAAAGAGACAGCAGTGCAGGGCAACGTTCCTGCCTGAATGATCTAAATATCTGGATAATCCTTTCATCTCTATTCACCGCTACAGGAAATCTGGTGCATCATTCATGCTCATCAAGTTCAACATAAAAAGATCAATCTGTCTTACGGATCCAGCCACTTATGTGACGCTCTATTACAGACCGAGAGCTGCCCTCATTCCTTCATCTCTCCCTGCCATTTTGTGTGTGGAAGATCTTCATTCCCTCAAGTGGGATGCAAAGTAAATGCTTCCCTGTGCTTGATGTGCAGCGCATAAAAGTGAATTCAAACCACTTTAGCCGAATGCTGGGCTCCTCTGTGGTTTGATCAATGGGGAGAGGGGAGATTGAAAGATTGAGATGAAGACGTGGAGTAGGAGGGGAGAAAAAAACAAGTTAATTAATAAATGCTTTGGCAAATGTTTCAAGTGGGGGGCCACTAGAGAGCAAAGCAGAGATACAAAAGCTGAGAGGGAAAGCAAAGGTGAATGGCAGTAATTGATTTGGGGATCTTTATAAATATTATAATCGCTGGCATCTGCAGAGGTAAAATACTAATAACGCACTTGTATTCATAACAGAGCTACGCAGCTTGACTGCGCCGTGAGCGAACACACTAACCTTCAGCTGACATTGTGAGCAGCCGAGACTCACGGTCAATCAGCGAGGGGCTTCTCTCAGGGAGTCCACTAATCTCGCAGGGCAGCGGCGGGCTCATCAGAGCTCCGAGACCTCTGGGACTGATGGAGGTAATGGGGTGAGCTGAGAGAGTGGGAGAAGGAGTGTGTATATGGGCATCAGTGAGGGGGGGGGGGGGGGATAAAGAAACACAGTTGTGTGTGATGCAGACACAAATGTGCATAACCAAAGTGCATCTGTGCACACATGCGCATGTCTGTGTGTGTCAGAAGGTGCGAGGGCCGTGCTGATGGAATGAGAAGTTAATGGCACGTGTGACAAGGTTGATTACTGAGGCCTCGGTGATCTGACTGGGTTAATGAAGTAAATGGCTCTTTGGATAACACACCACTGGGGCCATCTCTCCAGATCCTGATACGCACAAACAAATCAGAGTGGCCTTTTCTTCCTTTGCCTTCCAACTATGACCTCCCTCACTGTGCTCGTGGCCATTGTGGGTTTTGAATTAATCTTGGTGCTACATTTCACATATTCTTTCATCTCAAAGTTCTCTTACAACACCCTGCTGCAAACTAGAAGACAAATAAGCCTATATAAGAGGTAAGGCAAACAATGGAATATTTTCTGTATGTACAGCATTAAAACAAGGGAGCTCAGCACACAGTGTTCAGCCTCTTTGAAGGATTTAAGTGGCCACATGTAGTTTGCAAATACAGCCAGACTTACATATTCAAGAGAAGATGCGCACACACGCACAAACACGCAGACAAACAAAGGAAAGGAAAAGAAACACTGCGAGACTTTGTTCCCCATTTGAGGCTGCGGTAGAGATTTTTCTAATGAGAGCAATAATGATGTCTGAGAAAAGACACAGACCAGAACAAAACAACAATACAGATGGGTGCTACGACAACAACAAAGACGCCCTAAATGCAGCTGACTGTGGACTCCCCGCTGGCTCTGTCTATGTGAAGAGATGACACTGCGCCCATCCCCCTGCTACTTATAAGGACATTATCATAATGTTGGCTCCGTACGAGCTCAGCTATCAAGTGGGCTCATCTTGAAGTCGTCCACAAGCCCCGGTGTACGCAGATGCTTCAGATGCCTGAGGAAGACAGTGGTGAACAAAAACATTTCTGCCCTAATATTAATTCAGACTGACAGCTCTGGCATCTAACAATGCAGCCCAGGACTGACAGCACCAATTTGACAAATCTCTGCGTTGGTTGTAAACACACAGCAGCACGGAAAATAATGATTGTCCTTCTGTTTGTCCTTCTGCTTTCTTATTGTCTTGTCACTACAGACATCTGCAGAGAATGAAAGGGGCAAAGGGAAGCATGTTTGTGGACCATGTGTGGCTGATGCTTTTGCAGTAAGTCAATAGTTTAAAAAAATGGTGTGCAAAACCTGGTTTATGTGCTTCAATAAAAAAATAGAGGTGAAAAAAAAAAGTAAAAATACAAATGTCAGCATCTATTAGACGTATGAATAATGAATAATTTGTTCTGAGAAACAGATATTGTTTGTCACGGCTTGTGTGAACCTTCACACCTCAAACATCCACCCTACAACATCCTGTTGTGTTATAACTGTGCATGTGGTCAGATACAGCTGCATGTGTATGTGTGTGTGGTGTATGTGTGTGCATGTGCGTGTGTGGGCCTGTGAGAAAGAGTCAGAAACATAAAGAAAGAAAGAGAGAAAGAGGAAAACTCCCTAGATGACAGAACGCAGCCACTTCCCCAGAGACTCTGTGAGTAAAAAGAGGACAGAAACCTACAGCAGCAGGTGTGTGATACACCACTGACTGCGATAGCGCTGAATCATTCATCCCTTACACACTCGGTGACACCATCGGGGATCTTTTTTAACCTTTCATTTCTGAAGTATTGACCCAAAACACTACACCTAAATCACTAAAAAGTGGAACAGAGCAAATGATGACCAACAAAAAAGACCAAAAAAGAACATCCGGTGTGCATCATTCAACATTTTGGGGCATATTCTCGAGGCACACTTGAGATTGTGACACTGCTCTTCTGCAGAAAAATTGCCTTTTGCACTTCAACATTTCACTCCATCAACACTCTTCACAATCTTCTATTCGGCATTTTGAAGAGACATGCATGGTTTGTGGGTGGCAGTGACTTAAAAGACATCTGTGAGTGTGTGTAACAGCATGTGTGTTAGACGCAAATTTTTAATAAGGGCGAATAAATGTTTATTTAATTTTTTTACATCTCTGAACAGGTCACCCAAAATGCATCCTCCTCACACTCTTGTACAGCCAAATGAGCAGATTATCATAGCTGTGCAATCAGTGTAAAAATTGTTTCTGAGGAAGAATTAGGTGGTCACATACCACACGCATATACACACATAAACGGCATTTGGTCTGCATTTGTTGTTTACTGTACATTGTGTGAACACTGTCCCATCTGAAGCTGCTTTCCAGCAGCAGGATGTGGTGGCGCGACACGTCCTCGCTTAACAACACCCACTTCCTATGAGTTTGATAAACAGCTTTGTGGTTTCACTCTCCTCCTGCCCGTCAAACAGAGGTATACACACACAGGCGCGCGCACACACACAAATATGCACACACCCGCTCAACAGCATCACCATCTGCTAATGTGACACATAACCAGAGTGAGTTATTGTTGTGCATAATGTTACCCATAGTGTCATGTGATTTACAGTGACAAACTATACAAACGCTACCAGAATCACTTATGTCTCTCTTCATCCGCAGCCTCACCGACACACGGAGGGGAATGAGCGCAAGAATGCCTTTAAATCATGGCAGAATTAGTAGACATCAATATGTCATATTTGTTTTAAAGCAAGTGATGTAAATGGATCTGAGTTATGTCAGCCGTGGTCATTAATGTCCCAAGCCCCTCCCCCCACGTGTGTTCCTAAAGTTTGATTGTAAGATAGTAAAGTCTTCTCTTCTCTTCTCTTCTCTTCTCTTCTCTTCTCTTCTCTTCTCTTCTCTTCTCTTCTCTTCTCTTCTTTCTTCTCTGCATGGTTGCATGGGCACATACGGTCCTGTCACTCACATCTGGGAGCTGTCAGATGAATGTGCACACATCTGAGAGGAGAATGAGGGGTGTATTAGCCCTGCTGATCCTTCACACCCCTCTTGTCAAACTTAACATAAAAATGAAAGTCAGTGGCGAGTGTGTGCGCGTGTGTGCATGTGTGTGTGTATGTGCGTGTGAGGCAGCAGACGAGGAGGGTCAAAGGAGAAGAGCCATGCCTAATCCTGTGGGATGTGAGGGTATCTCACTGCGTATGGAGATGAGATGTAGAGATGTGCTCAGTGGTGCATGGATCACAAAACCTTCCTAACTGACAGAAGAGACTCCCAGGAGACAGATGTCAAACTGCTAACTGGTGAAAGAAAAATAAAGGGGGCAAAAAAGAGAAACTGTGAGGAAAATAACAGTACTGCATGTTGCATCATAACAGTAAAATGTTAGATATGACAGAGGCGAATGAGGCTTCACTTATTATTAATCTTAGTATTAGTAGCAGTATTAGTATTGTTAGTATTATTAATATTGATATTGTAATTTAACAAACCTTTAAAAATCCAGTGAAACAAATCCAGAATAAATAAATCATGCTGGGTGTTTTTTTAAAAATTTGACTCTATAATTTGGTTCACGGTGGTGTTAGACAAATAAAATCGGTAGGTGTCGCTGTTGTTCAATTTAAATTTAAAGCCTTCTCTAACCCGGAAAGACTACTTGCGGTCCTTTAACAGAGCAGGAAGTGCCTCAGCACGACACTGACAGTTATTTATCATGGCGCTTGATGTGAAAAGCAGAGCCAAGCGGTACGAGAAGCTGGATTTCCTCGGAGAGGGTCAGGTAGGGGGAGAAATATTTAAGAGATATGTGTCTTTGCTTTTTTCTTCGCACGTCCGCTTTGTTTATTCCGTAGAAAGCACGATGGCGAGCTAACAAAGCATTAGCTGGTTGCTAATGTCAACAAAGCCTGGCTGGTTCATGCTGCGCTGCTTCTTGTGCCAGTGAATTTCACCAAAATAAGTTAAAAAAAAAATGTAACTTTTGGTTTTGGAATGATGTTTTTTCTCTGCAGTTTGCCACAGTGTACAAAGCCAGGGACAAACTGACCGACACAATAGTTGCTATTAAAAAGGTAAAAGAAACGAGCTTCTTTAGTGTTTTACTACTACCATTCACACTGTGTTGATGAGCTGCAGTAAACATTTATCTTTTTATTCCCTTCAGATTAAGGTTGGCCACAGGACTGAGGCTAAAGATGGTAAGTGCTGGCTCCTATCAATATGCTGCAGCTCATTTTCATCCATTTTATACAATTTTTTTACGTATTTATTTTTTTAAATAGGAATTAATCGGACTGCACTCAGAGAGATAAAACTGCTGCAGGAGCTCCATCATCCGAACATTATCGGGGTAGTTAAATGTTCATCGCACATCATCATAATCTTGTGTTACTTGTATCGATTGTATAGAAAGATACCTTAATCTTTCTATATTGTGCAGTTTATGTATTTTTTAAACCTAAATATTGTTGTTTTATGTGTGTTGCAGCTGTTGGATGCTTTTGGACACAAATCAAACATCAGCCTGGTGTTTGATTTCATGGAAACAGACCTGGAGGTGAGTAGAGACCTAAATAGAAATGTGGAGGAATTTCATACACAGCGTTTGTGCACTTTTAAAAAATATGCACTTTTTTATTAGTTTGTGTGTGGGGGGTAGATAGATGGATACAATAGGTAGCAGCTTCCCACTTCCTTAATATTTTTTTCTAATTTCCGGCTTTAATGATTCATCGAGTAACTCGATTTAAAAAAAATAAAATTAAATAAAATTAAATAAAAAAAAAAAAAAAAATATATATATATATATATATATATATATATATATATATATATATATATATATATATATATATATATATATATATATGCAAAAAATTTCAACACAAAATTTGTGTGGGTGGTGCTCAGTTGTCATTGTATAAGTGGGAGCATTTCATTCACAATTGTAACTAAAAATAAAAGCGTTATGGGACATTATAAAATACAGTTAAATCAACTGGCAGTATAACAATGTGCTGTACTGTTCATCAGTGTAAATATGTTTAAGTAAAAGCATTAAAAAAAATGCATTACACGGCTCCAAAAATCTAACTTAGAGATTTGTTTTTAGTCAAACAAATCTTATTAATTGTTCCTATATCTCCGAATAACAAGGAAAAGGAAACACAGAGGAAAAGAAAAGGTATAAAACACATTTAACAGTGTGAATATCTTAAAGTGAAAACATAAAACAATGTAATGCATGTCTGCATTACATGTCTGTTCTCTAAATCCTTTAAATCTTCAAGCAAAAAATAAACTATGAATAAAAAATAATACAATAAACCTTTCCTTAAAAACAGGAAGGTTTTTTTCCCCATTTTAAGAACAATTGCACTAAATATCATTATTCTCGCATCAGTTTTTGAGCAAATAATAATTTAGGCTTTCATCTTGTTCCATTCACACATTTACTTTTACATGCTACTGGTTTTTGGCTAAGAAGACCAATCTGTTCACAGCTTCAGGTTTAGTAAACATTCTTGCATAGCTCTGGTGTTTGTTTGGTTTTTTGCAAATTTGGTGAACAAAGTGCAACATGTTACTAGACTTTGTTGGGACCTGTCGGCACTGCATCTTACAGACTGTCTCTTTTATTTCTTCCTGAGCAGCTGATACATTTTACTTCTCAGCTTTAGTCACCAAGGAAGAAAAAAAATGGGTCAAAAAATAATTCAAAATGCTGAGATTAAACTCAAAATAGTATTTTGATAAAAAAAAAAAAAAACTTGAAATAAGTGTCTATGTTATTTTCTCCACAACTCTATAACTTCTCTGTTGGAAAGGGGTGTCTGGAAGGCCACAAACACAACACCCAGCTGATCCGAGCACAGTGTGAATGAGTAAACAGAATATATTTCTTATCTGTTGTTAAATATTAATAATATAACATTTAGAGCTCTTAAAGTCAAAAAACAGACTGCCAAATCTTAGACTTACTTATTTTATTTCTAGAAACGTCTTCCAGCACAGTGTTGCCTAGAGGGTACAGTATTGTATGATATTATTTATTCATTTGTTTGTAACAAAACCTGAAGATGTCATGTTTTGCATTATGACTGCTTCTGTCTGGAGATTTGTAAGTCATCTCTAATCTGTTAAACATGTCTTTAAAAAAAAGTTTTCTTTTTTATGCTGCAGTTCCCTTGTGGGCCAGCAGGTGGACATTTTACCCTTTGTTCCCACTCATAGTGTAAGGTCAGATTAAAGTTGAGTATCCAAGAAAGCATGAACAAGAGGTCAAACAAAGTGTCACCAGTGCTAAGCTAGGTGTTACTCTGGCTTTATTTGGATTATCTAAGCATAAAAAGGCTCCAAGTAGGCGCCCACCAGTAATGCTTTAGAGCCTAATCGAATGATGCAAAATAAGATAAACGCACTTAAAAATAATCAATATCACTCTGCTTTTGGCTGCTCAGTGAAGTGATGCCATTACAGGCAGCAGAAAAACAGGATGCACATGAGGGTGAAATGGGATGCTGATCTTATTACCGGTGCTAAAAGCCTATATTATAAAAGCCTATATATTTTTGGACTGCAAGGTTAGCTTTAGTTAGGCTCCTGCATTCAAAGGTGATGATGGTTCTTGTTATGAAGGCTGAACTGCTCTATCTTGGATGATTTCTGTATATGGATATTTTCCAGATGTTTTTGATTGTCTCGTCCGCTCAGAAAAAGTGTATTTTAATTTTGTGTGTGTGTGTGTGGCCTAGAGCTATGAAAAACCATGAATTTATGCATGGATGTTATTAATTATGAGAAGTCTGGCTGTACGTATGACTCTTGTTCTTTGTTTTGTTGTTTTTAAGGTTATCATCAAAGACACTAGTTTAGTCTTAACTCCAGCCAACATCAAAGCCTACATCCTCATGACTCTGCAGGGATTAGAGTATATGCACCAGCACTGGGTCCTACACAGGGTAAGAAAACTTGTGTGCAGCATTTACACATAAATATACTCATGTCTAATTTGTAATTTATATTTTGGGCCTTTTCCTCTTAATTTTTTTTCTTTTTGTTGTGCAGGACCTGAAGCCCAATAATCTGTTGTTAGATGGCAGTGGGGTGTTGAAGTTGGCTGATTTTGGTTTGGCCAAGTCTTTTGGCAGCCCTAGCAGAGTCTACACACATCAAGTTGTTACCAGGTCAGATTAGTCTCCATGTTACCTCATTAAAAATACAGAATTTCTCCAGGGTTAGTCTCATTAGAAGTTCTTCAGAGCAGCAATATTTTTTTAAATGTTTTCCATGATTTAATCAAACATTTACCCAAACTAGGACTGGTTAAATGTGATAGAATTATACTAAGAAGTCCAGGTTGCAAGGTCTGTAAAATATGTCTCTATTTATTGTTCATTCATGTCTTTCCTAGGTGGTACCGATCACCTGAGCTCCTGTTTGGTGCCAGGATGTACGGTGTGGGTGTTGACATGTGGGCAGTGGGATGCATCTTGGCAGAGTTGCTGCTTCGGGTAAATAAACCTCACTTCAAAGATATGAGCAGGCTGCGTCCCCTGAGACTGCTCAGGGGACACAGCTATTTTCATATTCATGCTAATGTCTCTCTACACTCCCGTTTGCTGTAGGTTCCATTCCTTGCTGGAGACTCGGATCTCGACCAGCTTACTAAGATCTTTGAGGCTCTGGGAACACCCACAGAAGAAACGTGGCCTGTGAGTTTGTTTGGGGTTTTTTGTTGTTGTTGTTGTTGTTTGTTATTTTTCTACAGTTTGGCCCAATTTTGATGAGATGTGGGGATTCTTGCTTACATTCTATTGTTATATCTCTCTTTAGGGCTTGAGTAGTCTACCAGACTACGTGTCCTTCAAAATATTCCCCGGCACACCGCTGGAACATATATTTAGTGCAGCTGGAGACGATTTACTTGAGCTGCTACAAGGTCTCTTTACCTTTAACCCTTCAGCGAGGACCACCGCTACACAGGTAATAAGCTAAAGCACTGTAGCTATTCTCAGTTTTATATTATTGAACAAATCATTTAAAATTATTTTTAGATAAGTTTTAAAATAAGAATATTAACATTCTTACACTGCAGTCTATTTGATGATTGCTAGATCGGCTTCAGCACTGAAACCCTGCCGCTTCATTTGTAGCTCCCTCAGAATTACAGGCAGTACGACTCTCATTGTAATCAGCCGGTGAAGAGTGTCCTTTACTTTAAGAGTGTAATGCAAAGATAAACCACTAATAGACTTGTAAAACTTGACTTTACAAGACTTGCTAAACAAAAAGTAGACATTTCATCTTCGTACAAGTCATGATGTGGTTGCCACACAGCTTTGTGCTAGGAAAAATAAATAAATATAAATGCTTATTATTTGCTTATTTTTAAATGCACATTTTTTTTGGGATGTTTGGGTTGACGAGTTGTGAACATAAACCGTACCCGAGTTAAGTAGCTGTTATCCTCTTCAATGCCGCTTGCTTGTGCACCTCTGAGTCCCAGTGCTCCCACTGGTTGGAATTTGTCCTTCAAAGTTTCTTCTGTCCAAATTATAACCTTTAAAATTTGAGTATTATTTTGAAACAAGAACATCACAGAGATTTAACTCTGGAAAGAAGTAGTGTTGGTGAGCAGTGTTGAGACAACGCCGGTCTCTGCGATTCTTTTGGTCCTGGTAGAGATCACTCTGAGATGTTTCCATGTTTTACACAATCCTTTTATTACCCATTATTCTTACAGATGCATCTGGAGATCAGCACACTGCATTCCTATGCAGTCCTATGCTAAAGGCTGATCAAAAGAACTCCACACAACAGTTACAGTTATAACCTCTGGTCTCCTCCCCCCTACAGTAAACACCCCCACAATGGAAATACACTATTACAGTGGCCAAGGGTGCTGACACCCTGACCCCCATCTCCTTTTATGGTAGTGCCCATTTGCCCTTTGTCTGCCCCTCACCCTCAGTTCTTTGTTTCATGCCCTGGGGGTGGGGGTTGATTGTCCTTGCACCTCAGTTCTTTGTTCCCATCCCAGGCCTATTTTCTATTTTGCATTCTTACACTCATTAACCGCAATATTATAATGTTGCAAGCAATCACAAACTATATTCTCTTTAACTCTGATCTATATCAAGGAGTCTATTCTCAACAATCCCCCTTTTGATCTCTCCAATGAGAGATCACATCACACCTCTCCTTCATCCTAGGGCATAACTGGTTTCCTAAACCTGACCAGACCTGGTGTGAATGCTTTCGTCACTTCCTGAGATAAGCTCTGTTTAACTGCTTGAGAAGGGTGGTGTGAAGTAGATAGCCTTCAACATCTATTCCCTCAGTCTTCTTTTTCCAGCGTGGGGTGAGTCTCTGCGTTCTTCCGTCTCTTCTTTGTTCAGTCTCAGGGGTAGACTACCCTGAGACCTTGCCACAGACCAGGGGATTATTCTGCCCCTGTGGTTGAGGTCTGGGTGTTCTCTGACTCGTCTGAGTCAAGGCTCAATTCCCCCTTTGGTGCTCAAGTTGCTCCTTCACCGACCTTCCTGGCTCCTCGGCTACTGCACACTGTCTCCAGTGCTACCCGACTTCGCGTTTGCCCTTCAGTCGAACAGCGTGCGATGTCCTGTTCACCAACTCGATTGGTCCTGTCCACCTCGGCTCCAACCACTTTCTTTTAATCACTTTCCGACGTACCCACCAGGCTTCCGACAGTGTGCTTCCTGCAGCAAGCTGTGCTCTCTCTCTTGCTCGCTCTTGAAGCCTTCTCTCCAGGTCTCAGTCTGCATCTTATGGGTGATCTCCTTCCGTCAGTTTGGTCACTGAACCTGTAATTAAAAATTAAAACTACCCCAGCAAACCCCTTTTGCCACATGGTCCTTGCCATGTGTCAATTCAAAACAATTAGAGATGCACAATAAAGTTGCGCATTCTCTCTTAAAAATTCCAGGGCTTCTCCCATAGAGTAGCTCTGCTCCAGGCCTGTAAACCTGTGTTTAAAAAATTGGCCAGTGGTGTTTCCTGTTGCAAATCATGTGATTAAATCATATGATTAACACTCTGCTGTAGAAAAGTGGTGTAGATGTTAGCCTAGTGCATCTTGTATGCACACTTTCTCACAGTGACCTTTGCATTGTAAACAATACAAGGTCATATTAATACACTGCTTGTAAATTCACAGACACAGAAAGTGGCAATTAAAAGGTTAAGTCAGCACGGCCCAAAAGCCCATGCAACCTGTTGCTGTCATCTTTCTGCTCCTGTAAAAAGAAACATACATACATACATCCACCCTTTTTGCTCTGTGGGTGGAGGTGCAGTCTTGCATATTGGTGTCAAGTCAGTCAAGTTTTAGTCAGTCCAGTCAGTCCCCGTGTTTATTGCTGATAGCAGAACCTCTTGTGTCGCATTCAGTTTCTACTGCCAGCAATATGACAACATTTCAAAAAGAACAAAAAAAGAATTTTAGAATGGATTACCTCGCGAAATCCTTTTAGGCAGGGACTCATTATCTGATTGCGTCCCAAATAAGTGCCTTTCTCCAGAGCCCATTGTAAAGTGGAGAAGCTCAGTTTGCGATGATTTTCAAGCAAAAATTTAGTATAGCGCTTTCAGATCCAATCGTGCAGGCCTGCTTGAAAGAGAGAAAATTGTCAAACACAACTTTCAGTGCACTGTTAAAAAATCAAAATACCAGAATAACCAAATATATAAAATCATAGTCTTAGGACTTGTCCCAGAATATTCCTTCTCTAAAAAATAAAACACACCAAATCTAATTGGCAGGTTCAACTTGGTAACAAAAGAAAAATGCATCAGCCAATTAAATCCCCCAACTTTTCCTATTCATGCATTTTGTACTTATGTATGTCATTTTATTTACCATCCCCCTTTTTTCTGAAACAAAACTTATTTTGCTCCACCTTTTTGTTTCAGAAACACCTAAATAAAAATAAAAAAATCTCAATCATAGTTAGGCACAGCTAAATCCTAATGCTTGCGAGTTACCATAGGCAACCACGCTTTGTGTTGTTAACCCCTTCTACAGGTACCCTCTTGTGATGTGTGCACTTCCTGTATGATTTTGTGCTACCCCAGTACATGTGTGCATGTGAGGTGTTGCCTTTCCGTTTTGTCCAGCAGTGCACTTGCATACCTCAGTGCTTGTCTTCCTCCCCCTTTTGTGGTGGTCTGGACACTTTTTCAATTCTTCACTTCAAGGCAGCCGTTTGTCTCCCTGGATTCCTTAACCCAATTTGATTCCCCAGACTAAAACAGCATTCCTGTGTCCTCACTTGCTCCTCTCACTCCGTTCTCCAATCCCACTTTGCAGTCCAATGGCAGTCAGTTCGCTTCAGCTTTGTCCTGTGTATTCTCCCACTGTCTCTTTCACTGCCATTTTGCTCCAAACATGGCAAATGTCAAACTCAGACAGTCTCCTCAAAAGTCCTTCACCCTCAGTGAAGTTGCAGCTTGCTGGAACTGCATCTCTCCATCCATCCAGTCATGATGATGGATCTTCTCTTTCTCTCTCTGATGTCGTTTGCCCATAGCGCTGCTGGACCTCTATGCTCAGGACTCTGCTGTTGTAATGTTCATGCCTGTGCTCCTGAAACTGCACTCCGTGTCTTCAAGAAGAGATTAGCTTCCTTGGAGCTTGCTTTTTCAGGATGAGGAAGGAAAGCTGCAAAACAATTCAGCCAAAACTCGGGCTGGGTGTTTCTAATGATCTTTACCTATAATTGTCTTCCGACTGCTGCTTGTGGAGAATTGATCGAGGTCCATCTCCCCACCTGCAAGTGACACACTGAGACAACTTGATCATTCACTGTCCTGGTCCGGAGTCTGTGGACTCCGTGTTTATGTTTAAGTTTATTAACATTCTGTGGTTTTGTTTATTTTGGGTTGTTTCTAATTATCCCTAGTGTTTTGTGTCCTCTGTGCCCTCCTGTTCCACATTCCTATGTTCTGTCTCCCCAGTCTGTGTTAAATTTGCATCTGTGTTAGAGTTCAGTTGGTGTGTTTCCTGTTTTATTTTGAAGGTCTTTTCAGTGTTTCTAGTTTCACTTCCCCTTGTGTTGTAATGTCCAATTAATTCCAGCCGTGTCTCTCTCCTGTCTTAAAAACCCTGAAAGTAAGATTTTAGTTGTTCTTGACTGAGAAAAACAAAACCCTCTTCTTATTATTACTACCTATTTTCATCAACCACACTCCTATTCTGTTTTTCTTTTGTGTCCACTAAGGGCAGCTGGTGACCTGCAGTATCACCCGCTCCCCCAATTGGAGACAATTCCCCTCTCACAATTCCACACTTTTTTTGTTGTCATTTTTTCTTTTTAATTTTTACCCTTTTTTTTTTTTTTTTTTACCCCATTGTTTTACACCCGCACATCAACCTCTTTATCCACTTCTCCAACCTCTCTTTTCCTTTCTCCCCAACTGCTCTCATCTAGTTGTTGATCAAATTCTCCATATTATTACTATTTTGTCTTGTCAATAATCCCCTGTAATCCGCTGTCTCCCCTTTTGTCCCTCAAAGGAACACACACACACACACACCTCCATTTTGCTCCTCACCTCCATTTTGCCCCTCAGGGCACTTACACACACCACCTCCATTTTGGTCATCAGGTAGTTTAAACACACACCTACACAACTTTCCTTTGTCCTCAAAGGAGCACCCCCACACACACACCTTTTGTTCTTCAGATTCAGCCACATGCTACTCTCTGCACAATCACACTTTGCAAACCTAAGTTTTCTTAAAACACAAACTCACAACAAAGTAGAATTTAGGGAGGAATATTTAACCAATCTGCTCCCTCGGCCTCAAACCGTTTTAGTAGAATTTAGGGAGGAATATTTAGCCAATCTACTCCCTCGGCCTCAAACCGTTTTAGTAGAATTAGGGGGTCCTGAATTCCCCAGGCCTCAAACCTAGCTCCAGAAACACCGTCTGGGCCTATGAATTCGTCAACTCATAGGAGGGGCAGCCACATCCAAGGACAATAGAATTTAGGAAGTCCTGCTTTCTGGGCCTCAAACCCTCACTTTTAGAGAAACCAGCTCTGTTCTACACACATCTCTTATCAAAATTTACAGACTTCTGCGTTCAGGACACTTTTGGGTGAAATTTAGCTTATTTCCAATATGCAGATTTGATTAAACAGGTTCTGCTTACCTTGTTTTTTGCCGGCAATACCCTCAGTGTCCATTCCGCTTCAGCCAAGGTCCAAATGGAGATCAACTACCAAGATCCGGGTCACGGCACCAAATTGTTGAGACAACGCCGGTCTCTGCGATTCTTTTGGTCCTGGTAGAGATCACTCTGAGATGTTTCCATGTTTTACACAATCCTTTTATTACCCATTATTCTTACAGATGCATCTGGAGATCAGCACACTGCATTCCTATGCAGTCCTATGCTAAAGGCTGATCTAAAGAACTCCACACAACAGTTACAGTTATAACCTCTGGTCTCCTCCCCCCTACAGTAAACACCCCCACAATGGAAATACACTATTACAGTGGCCAAGGGTGCTGACACCCTGACCCCCATCTCCTTTTATGGTAGTGCCCATTTGCCCTTTGTCTGCCCCTCACCCTCAGTTCTTTGTTTCATGCCCTGGGGGTGGGGGTTGATTGTCCTTGCACCTCAGTTCTTTGTTCCCATCCCAGGCCTATTTTCTATTTTGTATTCTTACACTCATTAACCGCACTATTATAATGTTGCAAGCAATCACAAACTATATTCTCTTTAACTCTGATCTATATCAAGGAGTCTATTCTCAACAGCAGCGATTGTGTTAGTGAAATGTGTAGTGTGAAGAACTTCTTAGTAGTAGATGTAAGCAATAGGTTTGTTCTTTCTCAGAAGTCTCAGTATATTAGTAAAACTCACTATTGTCTGATCCAGGAGAGTGAATGCGCTCTGTATAGCTGGTGCTCTCCCAGTGAAAACTGGTTTCTTCTCCAGTCCTAGGCACAGAGCCTGTTTTCATCAACTGTGACAATCCCTGACATAAAAACTCGGTCAGTCTGACACAGGCAGTGTTGGGAAGGTTACTTTTAAAATGTATTCCACTACAGATTAAAGAATACATGCCCAAAAATGTATTTTGTAACGTATTCCGTTACGTTACTCAATGACAGTAACGTATTCTGAATACTTTGGATTACTTAATAATATTATCATGCTTTTTACAACTACATGACTGTACTATTGCTGTGTGATTTATTACTATTACTGAAGGCTACTCGCCATACCAATACCAACTAGATTTTTAAATCTTAATATAAAATGAGTAACAGTAGGGTGGACATTAGGTAAGGCTGCACTTTTAGCAGCGATCTCGTACAGAAAACTATTTCGCGTGTATATAAAACAGGTCTGCGGCTCCGAACCATAAAGACATAAAACTGTGAAGGGACCTCTGGCTAATATGTCGGGTTCCATGTCGGACTCGTAGCCGAAAACTAGCTTTACTTTGTTGTCTGGGTCAACGTTTCTTGCGAGAGACAGAGAGAGGCGTTGAAAGGCTGCTCCAACGGAACTTATTGTTTCGGAGGAAAACACGAACACAGTGTACAATTGAGTTTTAATAGCTTACTTACAACTGGGCTCATCAGGCACTCTCTTCTTGGCTGCAGTGGTTATTATTATATTTACATGCTTCCATCTCCTGTTTCGGGTCGGTTGCAACTCGTACTTTTCAACTCTTTTTCTCCCTCCTCGCGCTCACAGACACATAAGGGGTATGGCAGTCCATTCTCCCTGCAGCACGGACTACACTGCCCATGAGGCTACATTCTTTAGGGCGATGCCTGTAACACTCTGCCTATTGCCTTCATATTAAATCATTTTTGTGAATAATTTTTAAAAATATTTCTTCACCTGATTATGCGAGCCGCAAGTAGAGGTGACATGGTTCATGAGATTGAGACACAGGCATTAGAACCTCTTAATGCGTGTTTTGTTTGGGTTTCCACCAGCGTGGAATTACCAAAAATAGCGAGGGCATAGCCGAACATATGAAACAGGAAAAGACCGCCATATAATCCATTTATTTCAACAAAGTAACTGTATGCTGAATACTACCTTTTTAAACTGTAACTGTAACGGAATACAGTTACTCACATTTTGTATTTTAAATACGTAATGGCAGTACATGTATTCCGTTACTCCCCAACACTGGACACAGGAATTAATGTTTGCCTTCTGTTTGAGTAACTTCAGTTTTATTTACATAGCACCAATTCACAACAGTCACCACAAGGCACTAAATAACTCATAATATTAGAGAGAAAACCTGAACTATCTCATTGTTCAACAACTGCATTAATGACACACCTTTCACTTTCTCTATTACACATCTCAGTAATAAGAAAAAAAAACAGCTTCTTGCATCTTTGATACATCAAATTAGAGACGCAACTCTGATGTTTGATGACATAGATGTATAAAATGGCGTTTTCCTTTATTCTGCAGGCTCTGAAGATGAGGTACTTCAGCAATCGGCCTGGTCCCACTCCTGGTCCCCAGCTCCCCCGGCCAAACTGTTCAGCCGAGGCTTTGAGGGAGAAGGAGACAGTCGGTCTCAAGAGAAAAATCGAAGGCCTGGAGACAAGTAATGACCGTATATGATCTCATATTTGCACTAAATCCACTGTGTGTGTCCTTAATCCACAGAAGACCACCCTGACTCTGGGTTAAATATTTTCTCAGTCATGTTGTTTATATTGTGGTTTGAGCAGCAAAAACGTGAGGTGTCTGCGTCACTCGTTTGAGGCGGACTTTAAAGGGGCTGAATATTTTAGAACTTCCGACACTGACCTGATTTTTTTTTTTCTTCTCTTTTTTATAGCATGTTGTGAGTTTTTTGACTGCTTCTCGCTGAAGTTAGAAACCTAACCTAGCAATTCAGCGGGTGTTGGCTGTACATTTAGCTGCAGTTACAAATTCAGAAAATACTGAATTTGAACACGCGCCCACAGTTTCGTGGCTAGTGGGAGGGTATGTTTTACTAAAGTGGAACCTTTTAGTGTCACTGGGAGGTTCAAAGCTTTTCCAGCTCCTCTGTGGTTTGGAAAATATCTGGCTTTGACTTTTGAAACATTTATAACTGAAACCTTGGTGCCTCTTGGTAGCGCGTTGCTCATTATAGGCTTGATTTGAGCATGTGTCGTACATACACATAGAACAGAAATACGTGTCTGTCTAATCTAACTTAGGTTTTTTAAGTTGGTTTTTTCTTCTTTTTTAAACAATGTTCATAACAAAACCCTTTGTGTTATTTTCAGCTGCAATGAAAAAGAAGCTCATTTTCTGACCATGGACCGGGTTAAATCCAAGGATCACCACTGCATGGCTCAGCTTCCTGCATTTCTCAGGACAGTCCAATGGAAAATGGAAAAAAAAGTCTATAACCAGTAGAGGCTCCCTCACGCGTGGTTGACTTTAGGACATTTTAGAAGTTGTAGCCAGCGTATGTGAATCGTTAACTCTAAAATATTCAGGATGCTGCTGTGTCCAGATGGCCAGCGATTGATCTACAGCAGAGGGCTGTTGTCAGTAGCGTTGGTTCTGGTCCTCCTTCACTGATGCCTAAACTCTGTGAGCCTGTGGGGAAAAATGTCTATTTATGTGTGTGGAAAAGAAAAACAAACCAACATGTGAGGATTTATTTCATGTGAATGTTTTTGTATTGTTATTATTTTGTATGTCACAGCAATAAAAGCTGCATATGCTCATGTTGAACTTTCCTGTTTGGATTAGAGATGTGCTGAGGTTGGTAGTGATGGTTTTATTAATAGCCTGTGTGGTCAAATCTGAAAACTGATGTCTTCCTAACACTTATGAATTCACACAGTAACAGTCCACACACAGTACTGACTGACTTCACGTGAGCTGAAGTGCACTTGTGGTTTGTTCACTCAGCAGGAGGATTGAAGCAAAAGCACTGTCTTCAGGACTCACACGGTGACACTGTGCTTCAGTGTCATGCAGCAGTGTGATACTAGATCTGTATTTTCTGCTTCCTGTCCTTTCTTTTTGACGTTACATTGATCGATACACTCTGACATGTCAGAGGCCTGATGCTCTGCTGCCCTTTTTGGTTTCCTGTCAAATACAATCAGATTAGAGTGAAGATGGAGGCTGAGATGTGTGTAGGTCAGTATGGATATTCTCTTCACATTCAATCAAAAATATGCCTGATTCTGTTACACAGGCCATTGCAGATGGGTGCTTTCTGCTTTTCAGAGGGCCGTTGATTTGATGCGTTCATAAATTGGCAGTCCCGTGTGATTCACGCCTATTTAAAAAGTCCTACAATTTGGGAATGTGTTTCAATGGCAGTGGTGACTGACAAAAAGTGTGTGTGTTGAGTCATTTGGTCATATGACAGTGTTGGCAAATGGCAACACAAGCCACAGAGAGCTACAGTAGCAGCCTTAGCAGCTCAGCCTTATTAAGGCCCCTTCATTGGCCAGCAAACAGACTCCTACTGCACTGCTGCGCTCAACACACAGTTGCACACGTGCCGTTAAAAACCACGAGCAGGGTTTTTTGGACAAAGAGAAACTTACTCATACTTATGAGTCAGCAAGATACAGCCAAGTGAACAAGTGCAGTGGGATGATAAAGACGAGATAAAGTCCAGCTTTTGATTTTTAGAAAAATGCAAGTTCATTATACAGTATGTGGCAGCAAATCACCTGCCCTTTCGTTTTACCCATCTATGACTAATAAGTAATACATTTGAGGCAAAATAATTTCAGTATTCTGGGATAAATAGGCTATTAAATTATATTATGTGATGTTAAAATGCCCTTATTTCTGATAGGTTATATATCATTTGAAAAATATTTTATGCAGGGATTCATCCGGGCTTTATGTGCATGTCAGACTCATTGCCATTTTTTGTTGTACTTAAAAACACAGGTGACTTAAATGATAGACATTTCCTCCCAATTGAAATAATTAAATGTGAATATAAGGAGAATACCACCTAGACTTAACAGCTCGGCGTTGATGATTAATGAGCCATGGAGGGATCAGATCCAGGTCATCCTGTGTCTGGATATAGCTGTTGACAATTTTTATAATTTTATTTTTTAATCCTGCACCCACCCCTTTGGTTTGTTGTTGTTTGTTTGTTTGTCGTCTTTTTTTTAATTTATTTATTATAACACAGCTTTCTTATAGTATTTTAAAATCCATTATTTCATATATTTTAAACATTCAGGCCAGGGGTCTAACTTGTGTGGCACGTGGCTTTGTGTTACGTCTAACGTGTAATCTGAGAATGCCAATAAGGATTTTTTTTAATGACAGTAAATGTGATATAACCTATTTAGTCATCTCTCTGATGCTCTCTGTGGCAGAGCCGGTGCAGCTCTGCGCTGAGCCTTGTTGTTTGGCGGTGATGTGCAGTCAGTCAGTCAGTCAGTGGGAGGAGAGACCAGAAGAGGAGGGGGGAGGACAGGAAGGCTGGGTTGACGGAGCAGAAGCGCTTTGGTTCCCCGTGTGTCGCTGATTTTGTGTGGAGGAAGAAGGAAAGCGGCTGAGAAATCCCCGAGCTGTCCTCACTCTGAAACGGATTTTATTTATTCGGTCCCCTCGTCATGTGTACTCCTTGTTGTATCGCGCAGGTGAGTAACAATAGCCGACCCTGACTTACTGTTGTGTGAGTGCGTGTGTGTTTGTTGCTCTTCAGCGGTTTGAAACGCTGTAACAATGAGACGTGCTCAACGTTGACCCTTTCCGTATTGTTTACTGTTTTTTGTCCTCGTCTCTCGCCGTTCACCGTCGGCTAAAGCCAGCCAGCCTCTGTCCCGAGTCTCAGTGATTCCCGTCAGCCTTATCGAGCTGCCTTTTAATGTAATAACAGCGCGAAATAATTAATTATAACCCCCATTCTTACTCCTTCTCCTCCTCATTGAGCTGACTGGATAACTTCACTGTAAAGCCGTTGGAGGACAAAGCGAAGCGAGGCAAAACTACGGGAAATGTGGCCGTTAATACAGAAATGTGTTGACGGGTACAGCCAACAACGAGCCATGGCTGTGATTAAGTGAGTGCTGTGGAGGACAGTTACTTCTTTTTTAAGCACATCTTATGCCCCAGCTCCTAAAACACTGAAGCAGATGAAGGAGCTAAAGAAGAGGCTAGCCAGCCGTGGCTCGGTCTAACTTGTTATTTACATATATAGGTGCTGAAAGGCTCTGCTGAAAAGTAAACATAGCTATATACCTAACAAAAACAATAAGTCTGTCTTTGTCTTGGTTTCTTTTCTGTTTCGGCACCGTTTTAAATGTGCTTTGTTGCTTTTTAAAGGACAGTTGTTTTGTATCTTTTATTTTTGTAATTATACATCATTAAAGCAGTATTTCTCCCTATAGAATAAACAGTTACTTTTGAGTTGCATACTGTGTGGATTGAAAGCCAACCAAATTTTTGATTACTTTCTTGTTTTAATTTAGTTTGGTTTTTTGTGCCCTGTAATAACAGTAGCGTGACTGTTTGGGCTATTGATTGGTTATAATACATTTGCTTGCTTTTGCTGCTTTAAATATTTGTGGATGTTTGATTTGTTTACTTGCATCACTTTTATGAGAAGTGCTAGTGCCGTGAAGCTACAGAAATACTTTAAAAGGGTGGTGGTTCAGAGTCAGAGAGGTTTCCTTTCATGCTGAGCGTGTTTTCTACAGCTTACAGATTGGGCTCTGACCAGTGGGTCACCACTGCTGAGCTGATCTGGCTAGGAATTTAATTACATATGCACATCCCTAAACTGAGGGAGGTCACTTCTATTTCCTGCTCTTTTCACAGAGTGGGATTAAAGAGGAAATGAAGGGCAAAGAATAAGATCAGTTTTGTCTTGCTGTGCTGGTGGTGTGCTAATCCCTGTCACAGACACCCCGTTTACTTGCCATCTCTATTAAAGTGTATGCTTGCAATTAACTTCGTGCGTGTGAATATATTTGCCACACTTGAGGTTCAGAGTGGCACAAACTGGTGTGTGGTCTGTTAATTTCCTCCCTGGCTTGAAGGTTGAAATTAGACAAGGGTGGCTGTTGTTTGGGAGAGATCTGAAGACAGCAGGAAGCACGATGTGGGAGCAGCTCACTTGTAATTTCTCAGTGGGATCAGGGATGTATGCCATGTTGCGATGGGGGCAAGGGCAGGTTGAAGGCTTTAGCTCAGCGTTGAGTGGAGTTCAGAGCGCTGCAAAGTGTTGGCTGAAACTGTGGTGAGAGCACTGAAATCATGTGGGTGTCTTTACGCATAGCAGCCATGGAGCAGGAAGCCTTACCAGGGTACAAGAGTCAAGAGGATGGAGTGTCACTTTCTGCAAACATACTGATAAAGAAGTCTTCAGGCCCTCGTTGGAGTGGTGAAAAATCAGAGGAAGTGGTGTGTGAAGAGCCAGCACCGCTCATTCAAACAGAGCTGACCCATCAGTATATGGGGTCATGACACAGTAGCTGTAAAGCAGCAGCGGGGGTAGGTGATTACCTTTTAAACTCGACTTGTAAAACCAGCCTTAGTGAATTCTGCCTGCAAACATCTGGAGCACTCCTATCCAAAATACATTTCTGGCTCTGTCATATGATCAGAATTACTCTCTAACTGTGTACACATCAGAGATGTCTGCTGTTTTCAACTTCCCCTCAGGAATTTTGCTGTGGTCAGCAGCGAGCAGCAGGAACTTGTTTTCCCAAACCGGGACATGTCTAGCAGCCCTTCATCCCTTTTGTTTCCCACTGAATTTTCACAAACCAGTGTTAATGTCTCTTTCTCAACCTCCCCCTTATCACATATGTCTGTGTCTCTGTAATTTATCTTTTTTTTTTTTTTTTTTAGCTGGTTGTGTTTTGAAACTCACAACTGATTCTGAGAAGTGAAACGGCCTCCCGTGTGAACAAAAAAAAAAGTGATGCCTCCTTGTATCTTGACCATCTTCCTGTTCTTGTTTAGTTTGTTTCCTTTGCTTATTTCATGACAAACACCTTCATCTGCTAGAATTTGTTTCATTTTTGCTCCTCGCTGTACCACGGTTTGTTTTTTTTTCTCTTTTGTTACTTTCTTTTCTTTTCTCTCCACCGGACTAAAGTTTCTCTGTGTTGGTTGTAGCTAGGGGACTATATTTGCCAAGAGAGAGAGCAAAGACCTCCCTTTGTGTACAGGAAACAGTGGAGTGATACATTTTTGCTGTGTGTATACAGCTGCCTAGCTATATAGACAATAGTGGAGCTGTCACTCAACAGTATGAGGGAAAGGGGAGTAGATCTTGGTCTGGAAGCTTGCGCCAACTGGACATGTGAGGAAGATCCCGCATCGTCTTCTGTTGCCCTTTATTTTAATATGTTTGCTGGTTTCCCGTAACCCGCCTGCAACACAAAGCATTGTAATTTGAGATAACAGGGTGTGTCAGAGCTAGTGGCTTCTCATGATTCAATGTGCTTTGAACAGTGGCCGCTATCATTAAGCTTTAACCAGCAAAAAGTCCCAAAGATTTTTAAAGCAGCCAGCTACAGCGTAGTCTGTAAGGGTTTGTGTACCAAACTAAAATAGGGCATGGAATAAATAGTGCATAAGATGTGACGAATGAGCGAATCAACATGAGGTTTAAATTTGCGGGGACGTTGTCGCTCCACATTGTTCCAGTCAGGATGTTTTTGCCTGTTTTCATGAGTCATTCCTGTCAGTGTGTGTGTGTATGTTTTTCCCAGTTTGCTGTTGGGTGTGCATCATGACACGTCTGCTGATAAACATAAAGTCACAATCTGAAATCTATACAGCAAAAGACAGATACCGAATGCATTTATTCTTTTAGAAATCCAGAGTCTGCCAGATGGACTTGTTTACTCACTGTCAGGACTGGTGTCAACTGGCTCTGTATCTGAAATCCTCATTCTCCTTTGTGGTCCTTACAGTGGTATAGTCTATGACCCATTTCTCTTTGTGTTGCATAAGCGTGGCTATGTGCGGTGGGGTTTACCGCGGTGGGTTTGATTTAGGCCACCCTTTCCATTTCCTGTTTGCGAGATGCTCCAGTCCTTTTCATCGTGGGTGCTTTAAGGATGAAAGGCAGCGGAGCATAAAAGAGGGGTGAAAGGAATGTAATCCTCATGAAATCAAACAGCTTATAGCCGTCGCAGATATCGTCTTTGGGTGGAATGCAAGACTGTCACGTTTGTTATGCAAGTGTCCATCTTTAGGCCAAACTCCCTGTCAAGGAAGCTAATATTATTCAGCTATTATTCAGCTTCCTTATTTTAAATGTGATTTTTTTTTCTAGGTGTATTTTCACCGCTGTGTCCCATCCACCCCGTCTTGATGGATTCTGAGTTGGTATGTCTTTGTGTAAAAGAAAGGCAACATTGTCTTTGTCACCACCTCTAGAAAAGCTGAAGCACTGAGGGGTCAGTGACAAATAGTTAAGGACAGCTGAAGAATACAGAGAAAGGGCGAAGAGGACAAAATAATAAGAAGAAAAGAAATGACATCACTAAATCTTCCAGTAACATGTTGGGGAGGATGAAAGGAATAGGATTAAAATAATGAAACAGAGATTCTGGTGACACGAAAAAGGGAGACGTGAAAGTCACACAATCACAGTGTGGTGAGGTTTTTTTTGTGTGGGTTGTGAAAGTCTAGGCTTAATTTAACTCTAGACCAGACTAGCGCTTTGCTAGTAGCCATGTGTCATCTTTAATGTGTCATGGTATGCCGCTCTATGGGACAGATGGGGGACTGCTGTTGATATTTAAGTAGGGCTGCAAACTGCTGATCCGCCAACCACCTGTCGATATGCTGGTGGGGCAGTGGAGGAGGTGGTGGGTGCTTCATCGAGTGGGTAGGGTCAACGCTGGTTTCCATGGATACCCTTTTGTCTCTGTGTGTGGTGGAATTCCTCGAGACGTTACCCCTTCTCATGACACCCCCCTCTCTCTGTCAGCTCTGCAGAGTTTACCGTTGGGCCCCCGTGCTGCGTGCAGTCCGCTGGTGAAACACCCCCTAACTAATTAAATCTAAACACCCTCACAACCTAAATTGTTTGGTTTTTTTCTTGGTTACTTTCAGTCTGTTGTGGCTAATTAATCACCCATTGAGAAAGACGTGGGCGCAGCAGAGAAAGAGGAAACCGTTTATTCTCTTGAGCTGTGCGTTGAGGCCGTGAGGCACATGGTTAGATTCAAGGCTGCAAGCCCATGTACGCATGAAAGCAGAAATAAGCACATTTGACCTTTGTGGCAGCGTTTTTTAAACGTCTTGATACAGTTTGCCAATACTCCAGCATTGGTAAACTGTGTACAGATGTACACCGCTGGACTGTAACTGGGAATAAACTGTGTTCCCTTTAGCTTGAAGTATTTGCTAAGTTTACTGGCTCATCCTTATTCTCATGCTTGAATAAACCAACACTGTTGGTATTTCTCCTATACTGACCTCCCTTCAATGGCTCCCAGTTAATTGAATTTAAAGTCCTCCTCCTCAGGTACAAGGTGTTGATTAATCAGGGCCCATCTTATCTTAATGACCTCATAGTACCATATCACCCCATCATGAAGTCACACACATCTTCACACTTCAAGCAGAATTTATGGTTCAGCAGAAGTAGCACGTTCATGATACACTGACAGTCCAGGGATGGCCCGTCTGCTTGCAGGGAGTGCTTGCTGTCGATGAAGACATTGTATGTCTTCTATGTGGTACAACCGGTTTTAGGACACTTTTGCTTTTGTGCTGTTGTTGTTTGCCGTTTCACGTTTCTGCCTATATCACTACCAGTACCTTTGATTCAGCAATCAACTGTATCTTTTTTCAGTGTTTAATTCATTTTGAAACAATCAATTAAAAAATCTTCCTCTTACAAAGTAAGTCCATACTCCTTAGTTGAAGCATTTTATTATTTACTTAAAATGTTAGCCAGCATAGTGAAAAAATGACGGATTCTCTGGCAACAACTTTTCCAACAAGCTAAATACTTGAAGAAGACGTTGATGATGCTGTTTATGTCTTACTAAAAGTTTCATCATCATTCACAGGTTAAACTTCTTTTACACTGTCGACAGACGTGCTAACGTTCGCTCCAGGTCTTCCGCTGTTTGGCTTTCATTCTATCAAACACAATATATAAATACTAGTGATGAGTCGTTCGCGAACGAAATGGCTCTTAGAGCCGACTCTTTGAAGTGAACGACGCGAGCCGGCTCCTTATTGGGAGCCGTGAGGTTTTTTTTTTCCTTCTCTCACCCTCTCTCTCGGCCTGTACTTTGCGCTGGGCAGAGGGGGGAGGGGCGTTAGTTACACTCGCAGTAGCACAGGAACAGAGCCAGAGAGAAAGAGAGCGAGGGACAACAACGTCACATTAGAAAGGTATAGTAATCATCCACTATTTTCAGTTGCAGATGATAAAGGATTCAGAAATCATGCAGGCCCATATGACAGAGAATGTGCATCTTCTTTTTGTTTTAATATTTTAATTTATATTTAATTGTGTTGTGGTTTGCAGTGTTTTGTGTTGTTTCACGTTAAATTTGTTTAAAAGGAAAAAGCTGAAAATTTAAATAGTTAAAAGTTTAAAATGTAAATAGTTGTTCTTTGTATTATATGATTTATTTATTACATTTTATGTGGAGTGAATAAATAAAGTATATTTATGGTGGCCCTTAGAGACAAAGCACGTACAAACTCCAAAACACGTAAAAACTCGTACAAAGTACGTACAAAAGACAACAGAAGTGCTTCAGGATGCTGGGCGCAGTGTTGAGCTTTTGTTACCTAGTGGCTACACAAGCCAGGAAGTATCAACAACCGGATTTGGTGTGTGGTAGTAACAGGTAAATGAACTTTTTTTTTTAATTATTTGAATAAATATGAGTGCCTGTGTACACAAACAATACACACATGCTTTCAATTGTGTAATTTAAGTGATCTAGTAGCTCTGCTTTGGAAGTTCAGTTAATGCTAGAAATGTGTTTTGGAGTTTGTACGTGATTTGTCTCTAGGGACCATATATAAACATATATAAATAAAACCACTTTTTTTACATTAGTAATTCCTTTTCTGCATAATTTTATATTATTGTTAATGATTAAATAATTAAAGCAACAAAACAACCGGAAGAGCCGGTTCGGAGCCGAAAGAACCGGCTCTTTTTAGTGAGCCGAGCCGAAAGAGCCGGATCTCTAAAAAGAGCCGGAAATCCCATCACTAATAAATACCCATAAAGCTTCTGCTTTATGGGTATTTTTGCAGAACTGAAGCTGGCATGTGATTGTTTGTTTGTTTGCTTTGGGGGATTTTTTGTACATTTTGACCACCCACAAAAGAGTCAAACAATTCAATGTTTACATGTATACTGTAGAGAGGCAGTAAAACTAAAACGCTGCTACTTGTAGACCAGACAGTGTTGCAGAGCTGCTTTGTAACCTCAGTACACCCTAGCTATATTATACACTTACATAGGACACAAACTCCTAGAAGTAAGATAAGGCCACTGTTTTGACTAAAATAAAAAGTGGCGTGATCTCACTAGGATGCATTAGCATGTCTGTAGGGAAATGAAAACATATTAACCAACAAAGCATCAGATAAACACTCATTTCCGGTCTTATACAGAAAGACACACCGCTTAAAAATGCAGATGCAGAAAGACACGTACATAAAAAATACTTTGGTCTTTTAATTTTAAGGCAAAAAATTTAAAATGTGGGCACATTGGCCTATAAGCTAATGCCATTAGACAGTGTGCAACCTTCATTGGATGTTCCAGTCCACAGAAATGGCACCGTCATTATTGCCATTTGCTTATAATTTACTGCCTTTCACCTAATGCCATAATTACAGGAGCTAATTTCATAGCTCAAGAAAGATTTTGCTCTGTCCCAAAGGAGGAGAGTGGATTAATTTAGAAATGGAAATGGTGCGTACCAGCCCTCCACCCCTGACTAAAACTGTGTTGTGGGAAGCAGTCAGGTATGGTGAGAACTTTGGTGCCACCACACCTGACTGCTCCCCACAACAAAGTTTTGCTTCTCACCATAGAAGTTTATTCTGCATGGTGAGGGGTAGGAAGCTTACAAAAGCAGGGTGGGGTGGCTACAGAAAGACCCAGTGCTGTAGAATTATAGAGCCTCTTCTTTCCTAAAGGACACAAGCCCGCCTTTATGTAACTGTCCTCCTCCTATATGACCGCCTATCAGAAGAAACAGAGTAGGCCTCTGTGTGTGTGTGTGTGTGTGTGTGTGTGTGTGTGTGTGTTCAGACAACTGCCGTCACTGTCTTGTAATCCTCAAAAGTTTCTTCTGTGAAGGAAAGAGAGGGCTCTGACTGAAGCATGAATGGGGATCCTTTTTTAATGTTATTCACTGTTTAGTAGAAAACAAGCTCAGTTAAGCGCTGAGTGTAAAGCATGGAAAGCTTTTTAATACAATGAAGTTTGCCCTAATACGGTTGCACAACACCACTGAAACTCATCTGCAATAGCAAACAAAACTGTTTGGTTTCCCACAGACCAGATAGATTTGAAACTGCTGATACTGTAACTAAAAGTAAAAGATTTGCAATGCATCCTTTGACGTTCCTTGTACAGTTTATTGACTAAGAGGATTTAAGCTGAGAATTTTAGTTTTAGATCATTTTGTTATCTCTGCTGTGTGCATGTTGCATGTCAGTCTGACCTGGTCCTGTTATTCTGATAACATTTTTTTTCTTTCTCATGCAATTTGCCTTAACTGAATAGAGTCTAAGGGTGGAGTGTTAAAATGTTCATAATATGATATTTGACTTTATATCAGTTGAAGTGATGGGATTAAATATGACATAACTATCAGACATTTCATACTGTGTGCAGATCATGGCGACATGTCTTTTCATCCACTGTTCCCCAGGTTAGAATGTAGTTAAATGGACTGGTTCCTGTATAGTAATTTTGTGCTCGAATTGAGTACTCTTGAGAGTTTTATACAACACATAAGCACTGTTTTCTATGTAATATTTACACAGTCCAATAAATTGATCGGAAGCAACTCTGGGTTCTTGCCCAGGAATACTTTTAGCACGCAGGTATTCCTGGGCAGTCTCCTATCCAAGTACTAACCGGGCCTGACAAGATTGGGCATGCTCAGGGTGGTGAAGACATAAGCCAATTTCAGGGGATATTTTTCTACCAGTTTACTTTTATCCAGTGAAACTGCTGAGAGAGATAACTGCACTGACGCCTGGTTTTCCCAGCTCTGCCACAAAACACATAACGTCTATATGAGAAGCTGCTTAAAGTTCTGAAGAGTGATAATAAAGTTGTTGTTGTTGTCCCCCTCTCTCTTCCACCTTTTCTGCCTTGTTCTCTGCATGCAGCTGGCCTGCTGCTGCGGCTCAGCGGCCTGCTCGTGCTGCTGTAAGTGCTGCCCGAAGATCAAACAATCCACAGGGACCCGAATCATGTATGCCTTGTACTTCCTGTTGGTCACCGTCCTCTGTGCCGTCATGATGTCGCCCACTGTGGAGCAAGCGTTGAAAGAGAACGTGAGTACATATATTACATCATTCTCTCAAAATGCATGCACACTCTTTGTTTTGCCAACAACCACCCCCCAAAATGTAATTACATTATATATCAATAAAGGACTTAAATAGGACATGATCAGTGGATGGCATATCTAAAAAAGAAATAATAATTGAAGTAAGTTTTTTTTTTAATTACAGTAATGTAAACTACATTATAGATTATGACTCCTGGGTCTTCACTGAAACAGTTGAACATTTCCCCCATATATGCTGTACAAATTGCATATAGAGGGCCAGTGTGTTTCTCGATAGGTGTGGAGTCTCTTTAAGATATTGTTAAATGTCCTCCCGATGGCTGTGTCCCGTGTGTGTTATTTCTGCCTTTTTTTTGTCTCTGTAAGGATTTTTTCCTGTCTTTGAAGTCTTAATTCTGTCCCTCGCTTTTTGAAATGTCAGCTCGCAGCCTCTGGTAAACAAAAGAATAAAAACCTCAATACTGTGACCTTTTACACAGTTTCGCCTCACTCTTTAGTCTGTACACTCTTCTCCGACTTCACTTCACACCTTTTCACCTCCTGAAAATGAAACTGAACTGAGTGGAAAGTGTAACAAGAACAAAAACATTTTGAACCAGATTTTGTCATGTGGTTGAACAATTTTGTTCACCGTCTGCTCTAAACAACAAGGCCAGCAGCCTCTATGCTAACACCACTGATGCTAACAGGAAAAATTTAAATTTTACAGCATTGCTATGAGCAAAACAGACATCCCACTATTTTAACAGATATGTGTATCTACACAGCAGCAAGGCCACAGCTCTGAGGACACGAGTACTGCCTGGTAGGTTTTGTTTGTTTTAAGAGCCTATCAAGCCGTTGAAGTGGAGACGATAAACTCTTTCGTGAACCTTTGCTTTCTTCTCTGAATGAACAAAATGAAGATGACCTCCAGTGACTGTTTCTAAAAAAAAAATCCCATTAAACTGGAATGCCACGATAACGGCTGTTGTCTGCTACAATATAGTTATCCTTGTCATCTGGGAGAGTCAGACTGTCAACACAGTGTGTAGATATAGTCTGGAACAAGGTCTCAGAGGTGATGTCCTGGTTCACTGATACACTGCTCGCTCGCTGACTCACATTTTATATTGATCTCAGGATAAACAGGAAATAATGATGTTTCTATCTCTGCGAAAGATGTCTTGAACTGACTGTGTTACCATGGCACTGGCCAGGCTTGCTTGAGTCAAAGTGATATTTGTAGGTGATCTTCTTTTTTTTCATCAGTCTCCTTCTTCTGCAGTTTTTCTTCCTTTCTGCCAGTGTCTACAGTGCAGTAATAAAACTACTCCCTACTGTGTGTCTCTTTGTGAATGAAGCCCCTGTAAAAGACTCATCCAAGGCACAAAATGGCCTCTGATAGCCCCACACAAAGCCTACTGACTCACACACACACCCATAAACACACTGTCAGTCACACACCGAGCACAGTGGGAAGTCCCAGCTAAGAGAGCAATCATTGTGCGTATGAGAGCCCCGGTCTTTTCTCAAGAGATTTACAGCAGTCCGAAACAGCCGGCCCCATTTCCCTCCTTAATCACAACACCATGGACATGCTAATATGGTCCTTAACCTGAGACAAAAGCTCCAAAAATGGGCTTTTTGCCTTACGTTGTGATCTGGCTCTGCACTTTGCTAACACAATGAGGTGATGACAGCTCAATCCGCCAGCATCTCACCCGTGTGTCCAACTTTCAAGGATTCTGCCAGTAATTAGTAAAGCCGAGTTAAGCAATTTATTATCCCCAAGTAAAGATTTGAAACGCTCTCAAAAAGCAGCGTTTGCTTGAAAAGCACGTTTTGTACTCGGCCCACAGCTCGTTCCGGTGAAGGGGAACGACGTATCGAGACTGGCGGTTATCGAATTCAAAGTGTGTCCCTTCTGTTGGCTCTCTGCCACAGATGCGCAGTCTTCTGTTGAATGTCACAGCAAGGTCCTTATCTTTGCTACCTTAACTCCAGTTTTGTATTACGCAGCTCACTGTAGTTCTGAAAAGTCTTTCGCAGTTTATTTTAAGAGGAATCTCCATGTTTTTCTTGCTCGTGCTGTCTGTGTTCTCCCTTCTTCCCATTTCCTCTGACTCGCTGACAAAAGGCGGTTAATTTATTCATCCATGTCCTTTGTTTGTGTACACTGACAGTTAGTTGTAAGGCCCCTTTAACAGGCTGTAGAGAGTGAAGGATGAAAGAGGGCTCCACAGAGAGAAAGAGGGGTTGTTGTTGCTGCCTGTTCTCTCTTTCTGCTCCTTTAGGGGCGTGACGCTCAGAATAGATGGACACTATTGGGCCCTTTCACCGAGGCCTCATACTAGACAAACATGAGCAGAGGTGGGTTGCTTTTCACTGACATGACATGATGATCTAATTTGAGAATTTGGGGGGTTTTGGGTTGTTTTTTCCCCCCAATTAGATCCCCTTCTATGCTGAGTTTTGCCAGACGGTGAATGCAGGAGAAGACTGCAAAACTCTGGTTGGATACGCTGCTGTGTACAAGGTGTGCTTTGGCATGGCCTGCTTCTTCTTCTTCTTCTGTATCTTCACTATACGGGTCAACAACAGCACGGGCTGCCGGGCAGCTGTACACAACGGGTAAGAAGAATTTGTTTAATCTTCTATCAAAAAAAGCAGCTGCATTCATAATATTGAACAAGAGTCAAGAGTAAAGGCAACTCGAGATTTGTTAAATTTGTTATTTTTGGATTTATTGCATTAAATATTCTGTTGTGTCTCAGTTGTCAGTAATCATTGTTTTTATGGTGTTATTTTATCTGCATTTCCCCCCTTTTTTATAACATTATCACCGCCTTGATTCAGATTCTGGTTACTGAAGTTTATCGCGCTGGTGGCGTGTTGCGCTGGAGGCTTCTTCCTCCCCAATGAGTCAACATTCCTGGAAGGTAAAAGCTGAACGCTCAGCTTGAGGCTTCAATACTGTAAAGTTTTCTTTTAAAGCTTAAAGTAAAGTGGTGCATTAGGTAACATAACATAGAGCTGTGTAAATGTATGTAAAGTAACAAACAACTTCCTGTGTCATCTGACCTGAATAAACTTTCACAAATGTCACTGTAACTCTATCTATTTATGGAGCACAATTTCAATACTGGCACAAATTGCCTGGCAAGTAGCTCTTGTCATCAGTTAAACAATTGTCTCTGTCTCTTTCTCTTCTCATTTTGGCTCAGTTTGGCGCTACATAGGAGCCGTTGGCGGGTTCTTTTTCCTATTGATCCAGCTCATGCTGTTGGTGGAGTTTGCACACAGATGGAACGCAAACTGGTGAGAGCAACATTTCTTCTCTCATCACCTTCCTCTTCAGTCCCTGGTTCACTGTGTGAAATAAGACCACTGTAATGCTTTTTGTTTGACTTTTAAGAAATGCAGAAAGTGTGATTTGGTGGGTGGAGAGCAGGCCTGGCAGCAGGCCAGTGCTGTGTTAGATTCACAGGATGTATAAGGTTTAGGAGTTCCCACTTCCTACACACAAAATCCAGCAGATTGGTTTCTAAAAACCAGCGCAACCTCTCAATAAAAACAGATTTTCAGATCAAGAAAAATCAGTGAGAAGGCACAAAGCTGTATTCACTTCTTCCCTTTTAGTTGAATTCTTTTATGTGCCTTTTAGTTTTTCTTAACTTAACCTACACCATTCTGTTCATATTTCATGCCTGCACAGTGTGATCGGGGTCACTTTTGTCCAAAAAGTCCCTCGTAATAAGTGTTTATAGTGAATTTTGAAATACAAATCTATTGAGAATGCAAAAACAGTTTATATGCAATTTTTACTAAATTAACACAATTCATAAACTTCTAAATTTCTGTTTGATTTTATTTTTCCATGTTCCCAAAATGCCTTCAGTTAGCTTTTTTCAAGAGTCTAGTTGTTGTTTTCAGTTCAGTTTTGGTTAGCTATAATAACCTCGGCTCACACACGGTGTTATTTATAATTATTAGTAATCATTCAACAACGCTTAACACTCAGATCACAAAAACTCTGCATATTGGGGCATGAGTGTATGTGAAGGGCCCTTTATGTTGTTTTACTCGTCCCCACTTACACTTTGTCACCACTGACCCATTATAAAGTACCCACAGACAGTTTCATGAGTCCTTAAAACCAACACTGACCCACACAGGTAGAACTAAAATTGAGTCAAAGGTGACCTGGAAAAGCATGTGATTTTTTTTTTCTCTCTTAGCTTTTCGCTCTTTCTGTTTGCAGGTATTCAGGAGTGAAGTATAACCGCCTGTGGTACGCAGCACTGGCCTTTGTGACTCTGGTTCTGTTCAGCGTTGGAGTCGGAGCCGTAATCTTCATGGGTATTTTCTACACTCACCCCGAGGCTTGTCTACTCAATAAGATTTTTCTGGGCATCAACGGCAGCCTCTGCCTCGTCGTCTCCCTGCTGGCCATCTCCCCGTTCATACAGAAACGTAAGGACCTTTTCTACCAGGCACAGCATCGAATTTGACTCAGTTAAATTAAAATACACAAATTTGCATTTCAGGTGGGGCTAATAGTTGTATAGCCTAGAAGTTTCATGTGGCAAGATGTTTGTAATACAACACAAGATTGTGGCTCAAGAGTTGGGAGTTTGCCTTGTAATCGGAAGGTTGCTGGTTCGAGCCCCGGCTTGGACAGTCTCGGTCGTTGTGTCCTTGGGCAAGACACTTCACCCGTCGCCTACTGGTGGTGGTCAGAGGGCCCGGTGGCGCCAGTGTCCGGCAGCCTCACCTCTGTCAGTGTGCCCCAGGGTGGCTGTAGCTACAATGTAGTTTGCCATCACCAGTGTGTGAATGGGTGGATGACTGAACGTGTAAAGTGTTTTGGGGTCCTTAGGGACTAGTAAAGCGCTATACAAATACAGGCCATTTACCATTTACCACTTTTACTTAATAATAATAAGTTCTTATAGTATAATTATTATTATATGAAAATTCCCACATTTGTGTCCCTGCAGTGCAGCCCAACTCAGGACTTTTGCAGCCAGGAGTCATCACTGTCTATGTCATGTACCTCACCTTTTCTGCCTTTTCCAGCAAGCCAAAAGAAAGTGAGTATGCACAATAATGCATCTTCACATTGGTGATCACATTATTGGGTGTAGGCTTAAAAACTGATTATTTATGTTAAGTCACAGGTTAGGCTTTGACAAAGTTAGCATTTGCAAAGCTCTTATGAACACCATCTCATGTTCAATACACCATCCATCCTTCCATGGAGAGCTGTTTGCCTAATGTACAGTCATTTAACTTTGATTACAGCAGAATTTGAGGTTTTTTCCCTTAAGTATGGCAGCAATTAACCATGAACAGGAAAAGAGATTCCCACAAGCACATATGCACATGCTGTGTAATGGAAACTGTGCAGCCCAGCAAGAGCAAAGTTGTTCACAAAGCCCACCACCTTTTTTTCTTTTAGTGAACTTTGCAAATGCAGTTTTTTTTAGTTTTTGTAGTGACTGTTTTACAGATCTTAATTTTTACAGCATGAAATGATGTTCATAAATAAAAAAAAATGCATCAGGAAAAGCGATAAAGGCTTAACTCAAAGTTTAGGTGAGAGTTTTAGAGGGAGTAGTGATTATGTGACCACAAATTAAACTGTATATAGATGTTTGTGAATTTGCAATTTAATATATAATGGATAATCTACACTGAGATAAATATGTGCAAAAAAGGTCTTATAAATGTTTGGACACGTTAGGACACAAAGTAAATGTCAGGACATGCCTCCTACTCATAACAGTTAGCCTACATACTGTTAGAAAGGCGGTTGTTTTTGGACCAACTTTCCATTTTCCTTCTTTTTTTCCCTTTCATTGCTGCTAACATGGTGCCAGAACGCATACACACACACACAAGCACAAGCATAGGCTGCATTTTTCACAATATCCTTACTCCCTATAATACTCCAATTCCAAAGAACTCCATCAAACAGTTGTACTCCCTGCTATTTCTTTCAACTCTTCAATCATCTGTCTCTGTCTGCATATTTCTGTCTGTCTAGTGGTGGTAATCGATGGTGTGAACACTACGGTATGTGTGTTCCCCTTCAACTCTGGGACAGAAAGCGACAAAAAGATTGTCACTGGACTGGGAACCGTCATCCTGTTTGGCTGTGTCCTTTACTCTTGGTAAGACATACACAATTCCTGCCTCTCGTTTTTGCTAACGAGCACAGATGCACATTTTCTCTTTAATACATGTTGTTTGTTATTTCATTGATTTGATCGTATAGAGATATTACAGTCCAAACCTTTTAATAGCACTTCTGCTACAGGTGATGTGGAATAAAATTTACTTCATGGTAAGCTGTGGGGAGACAGACAGGCTAGTTTGGATTGGCTGTGACTCTGAAGAGGCAGCGCGTGATTGGCTATGGCTGAGCGAGACAAGAACTATGACTCTTTGCTTTTGTTCACATATGTTTTCCATCAAGTGGAGGCATTCTGTCTCTTGTGGCCATTCCCCGAATAGAAGGAAATTGGACTCTGCAGCAATCTCAAACTGCAAATTACTGGGGGGGGGGGGGGAATGCAGAGTGACGGAATTACAGTCTTGCTTCCTTTCATCTCTCTCTTTTCTTTCTCTTTGTCCACTCTACCTCTAGCTTGACATCCACCACTCGACGAAGCTCAGCAGCGCTCAGAGTGTGTAGGAACACTGAGCCGGAGACAGAGGTAAATGCACAGCCTCACCATGTGTGGGTTAATTAAATGTGCAGACTGGTTAAATACATACCTAACAGGAATTAGATGCCCTCAGTAAATGGAACAAATTAAGCCCAGGATACACATCTCTCATATATTTAATCCCAGCTCAGTGGTAACCTGAATGTTTCCTTTACCTTACAGAGAGCTCGCTGTTGTTTCTGCTTTGGAGATGACACAGGTGAGGAAAGTCAAATAATCCCTCCTCCTTCTCCAACATCTTTCTTTCTTTGCCTGGCAGCAGCCTCTCTTTGGCCTGTCTGTCTGTACACGTATAGACTCAGCCATGGTGTTTGCACACACACGGGGTATTGCTATTCCTCAGCCAGACTGAGTACGGTGAGAAAACATTGGTCAGCAAGCGTAGATGATGTCACTGTTACTAGGTTAGTATCACACTGTAAAACAAGATCGGGGTATGTGTGATTGTGGGCAAGCTAACACTGCCACCTGCTGGAAATAAAATTGCAGTGTTGAGAAACAGCCACGAGAAAAGTATCATCCTTTTAACTGACATTTTTACACATTAAATGTGTCCCTGACCCAACTGCACTGCTTTTCAGAAGAATACGATGAGGAGAAGACGGGTTCAGGCCAGAATGTGGTGTATGATGAGAGAGAGGGAACCATCTACAGCTACGCCTTCTTTCACTTTGTCTTCTTCCTTGGCTCCCTCTATGTCATGATGACCGCCACCAACTGGTTTCAGTAAGTGATTCCCATACATACTAACCTCAAAACAGACATCTTCACACATTTAGCAACATAATTACTGAACTGAAGTGTTTCTGTAGATGTTTCTGTCACTTTGATAGCAGACCTCTAAAAAATATTGAAATCAAAGCTTCACTTTGGCACTGAAACATTTCTTATGTCTGCTATGTGTCTGTTTGGTTTCCTTTTTCTGCTGCATATTTTTATTTGACTGGGCTTTTTGAGGGGTGTTTTTTAGACTTGCAAAGCTGTCCTCTTTATTAATCTCTGAAGAGGATGCATTTAGTATATTCATCTGTTTATTCTGCCCGTTTTGGTCTCGTGGCCTTCATCAAAGCATCAGTGCTCTCTTTTTGTCTTTTTATTTTGTTGCACTAAGTCCTCAGGTTTTTGTGTTTACACTGCCTTTAATGCACCTCATCAGCTCTGTCTTGAAGAGAGGAACCAGAGTGTGCGTTTGCTCAGTTCTCTTACCACGTGTCTCTTGCAGCTACGATGACCACAAGATTGAGAAGCTTTTGGACGGGAGCTGGTCAGTGTTCTGGATCAAGATGGCCTCCTGTTGGGTGTGTCTCATCCTCTACATGTGGACCCTCGTCGCCCCCATCGTCTGCCCAAAGCGCTTTGTGGCCTAGTTGTAACATCACTTGTGGTCTGGATGTGGCCGGGCGGAAGCTTACACTCTGGGCCGAGAGACTACCACAGACCTCCCTTACCTTGAAACACAACCCTACACTACCCTCAGTGTTTGAAATGGAGGATTATCTGTTGCCTTTTATTTTATATGCTAGTGTTTACTTTGTTTTACAATGTTAAGCTGTTAATACCTTGATGGTGATTTTTTTGTATTATTATTATTTCTTTTAGTACCACTGACACGCAAAGTTTTCTATGGCTTACAGGTTTGAAACTAGATGAAGAATCATGGGATTTGAGTTGCATTGGGAATCATTCAACCCCTAAAGATGACTTCAGACCTGAAAGTGTGTTTCTTTATGTGTCTCTCTTGCTTTCACGCTCACCCAGGCATTTTAGTTCTGTACAGTCAGATCACAAAGTTGTATCAAGGTTTTGGGACATATTTATTTCAAGTTTAAGATGTTACAGAAGATATTGTATTTATTTAAATGTGTCTTAAGAAATCAAAAAAGGAATACGGTGTGAACTGAATTAGATTTGTCCCTGACTCTGTTGAACTCATCTCTCAGGCTCGTGTTTAAGCTGTACATGTTGACGCTTTGTTATATTGTGCCCTTTTGTAGAGGTTTTCTATGCAACAGCTCTTTTTAATATTAGACACTCTGTGTTGTGAAGTTTCCACTTAGATTCAAAGCAAAATGTTTAAGGTTTTAATATGTCAGTGCTCCCTTTGAGCCAGATCTTTTCTTAGGAAAATGTCATGTCATTGAAAGGTTTCCAGTCATCGTCGCTGTTGTACACGGCAGCACTCTTAAAAAATCAACCTGACTAACGCAAGAGTGACGTTAGCGGAGCGCCACCTCTCTCAAAGAGCTGCAGTGACACAGATGAGAAACATTTGCCAAAGGTAGATGTCAGAAAACCAGAAAATACTTGTTTACTCATTTCTTTACTAATCTGTTACAGAGAAACATCTCACTGAAAGCATTATATATTTGCATGCATACATAGACACTTAAACCAGCTGTTTTCTGTACAGTTATAAGTGCTTTCTGCCTCGTCTTTGTTACATGCGTCCATTTTATCATTGTGGTCAGAATAAAGTAGCACGACCGCTTTTATCAGCAAGTTATTCAACACTGGATGTTGAGTTTACTGCCGAATTTACATACATACCTGTTTCAGAGGGTCTCCTGTGTTAATTATGTAAGTGTTTTTTTTTTATTGTATAAAAATACAAGATATATTACACAAGCAAATCCTTTTTTGTATCTAATTCCTTCAGTTCTTGCTTTTCTTTTGTCTAATTGGATTCCTAACATGTTTTTTTTTTTAATTTTTTTATAATTTCTACGTACATTTTGGAAAACCATCCAAGATGTGTGGAAGCTTTTTGTTTGAATTTTTTTGCTTTATATAACTTTTTTCCCCTGCCTTTGAATTATTGGTATGAATGTAGACATTTTGTGGTGCTGAGCAACTTTGATATATTAAAAAAATGAATCAAAAGACCCACTGTGAAGGCTGTATACTACCACAGAAACATCTTGTATGCTTGAAATAAATCGAAGTAGGTGCCATGGAGTTTGCATTGCTCGCACTCTTTCAATAAAACATCCATTGATACAACACAGGGTATCTTTATTTATTAACTGTAATTTTCATTTAAATGGGTAATAATGGGAACATGCTTTGAATTTTGCAAAATGCTCAGTATTTTATTGTACTTAAGATGTACAGTGCATTCATAAACTGGATAACTGAAGCCAATATTTCAGAGATATAAACAAAAACTGCAAAGTGAATCCACTGTTTCAGTTACATTGCATTTAAGTATATAATGCCCAATGTTTTGCTTTCCTAAAACTTCAAAATGCAATCCCCAAAACTGCCCATGATGTTTCCTCTGACATTAATCTGACTTTAGTTCTCTGCTCAGAGCACCGCCACTCTGCCCCTTTAATCTATGTTTACAGCAGGGCTTAAGTTGTTTCTCCTGTGTCTTACTGCCCTTCATTCTGTGCTCTGAGCACATCCTGGTAGTCACCAGGTATAGTGTCTGTGGAAAAAGCAAACAAAGAGAAAAATCAAATGAGCATACCTACATCTCACATGGATGACTCGACTGTCTTCCGATGCTTGCAGATGCTTACCGTTGCACCGGTACTTCAAATTGGACCAGATGATGTTTTCCTGAGAGAAGCAGAACACGCCCAGGCGCCCGCCTCTCATACTGGTGTCAATGATCACACCAGTGTCCGCCACCAGATTTGAACCCTCAAAGAAGCGAGCCCTAGTTCCATACACAAAGTGAAACTACTGAGTCAGTTCACACAGAGCGAACGTGGACGTGTCCGTGACAAGGTGTATGTGTTTGTACCTGATGTATCCAACCTGCGGTCTGTGCTGGAGGAACCAGCGGTAGGAAACCTTGTCTTTCCAGCCGACGTTCCTGGGATCCTTCCACAGTAGACGCACCTGGTCAGCGGTGTTTCCTGTGTGCCAAAGGGAGTTCCTCAGATATTCACCAGGACCTGTCTTTGATTTCACCACCTGGAGATAAAGAAATAAGATCAGACATAAATTCACCAAACCAAATCTTTACTGATATATACTCTTTTAAACGGTACAGTGGAGGTCTTTATGGTGGAAAGTGTTAATCCCCAACACCTTGAGCTGTATTCCTGGCTCAGCAACGGCTCTGAAGGGCGCGGCCTGCCAGTAGGTTTGTTCTGTTTGTTTCCACATCACTACGTAGAAGGAAGAGGAGTCCTGGTAGCCAAAAATGAAGCCGGCGTAGTCGTCATCTGTCACTGTGTTCACGTGGAAAGTTCCCTCAAAGTCAACGCCACTGAAAGCTGTGTAGCCTGCAAATTGAACACGAAATGCAGATCAGCGCTGATTAAGTTTAGGTAAGTGAATTATGAATGGGTGTGTGATAGTATACTTACCTACAGCAAGCCCAGGGTCAGAGTTCATGGTCTGCACTATCTCCATGCCCTGTCAGGAAAAAATTTGTGTGAAGCTGAAGAAAAACTGTTATCGATGAAACTGAGGTGATGTTATCATTTTTACCTGGTTGAGAACTACCCAGTTGGGGTCGATCTGAGACTCGCCCTCTGGGTCCAGCACCACGGTTTGATAGGCTCTGAAGTCGGTCAGGGTGATCTCAGCGTTCTCTGGGCAGTGATCAATTCTGTCAATGACGCTGTCTTTGTCAAAGTCTCCTTCGCACACATCTCCGAGTCTGTTGTCTGAAATACAGCGACACCGCTTAGAAAACAGTAACTCGCGCTGCGCTCACTCCTGCAAATCCAAGCACAACACAGAAAAGATACTAACTATCAGAGTCCCTTTGGTCTGGATTGGCAACTAGTCTGCAGTTGTCGTCTTCGTCCAGTATGCCGTCGTTATCGTCGTCATTGTCACATGCATCTCCCTAACAAGAAAAAAAAAACACAATAAATTGGCGGATAATTGAGGACTATATAGGATGAACTGCTGCTGGATTGAATGAATGAAAATGAAAGAAGAGATAAACACCATTCCATCTTTGTCCGTGTCCACCTGATCGGAGTTGATGACTGTGGGACAATTATCCTTTGTGTTCTGGTGGCCGTCACCATCACTGACAAAGACGAGGTAGGGAAAATCAAAGGTCTGACAGATGTTTGTAGACTTTTACGCCACAGATCATGATGTGGGCTTTACCTGTCTATATTATCATCACACGTATCTCCTACAAGGTCATCATCTGAGTCAGACTGAGGGTAGACAAAACAAACACTGGTGGTCAGATGTGTCACAGCTGATGAATCTGTTTCATGCCCTTGTGTGGTTTGTTACCTGGTTGGGGTTGGCCATATTAGGACAGCTGTCACAGGCGTCTCCCACCCCATCACTGTCTCTGTCTCTCTGGTCTGGGTTGGGGACTCGTGGGCAGTTGTCGAGAATATTTTTCAAGCCTGAGGACAGAAAGTATCAGGATATGTGTAAAACAAAACAAAAGAACATTGACAGAATGCAGACTTCAGCACAGTCAAACACATAAACAGATGGCAGTGTTTGTTTAAGACGAAGGTGAAATAGTTTCCAGTGGCCTTCAATGCCTGGCAGAGACCTACTGTGGAAAAATGCTTTTAGTGAGGAGACAGACATGACCAAGCACTCAGCAATCCAGCCTTGGAGTTAAAGACCAAACCAAACGATCAAGAGGCTCGGAGCACTGCCAAACTGAACAAAAAGCGTCCACCAAACAGAGTCTAAACATGCAACATGCGTAAATGCCTGCATGTGGGAACACAGTGCTAATAACCTGTGTTTCCAGTGGCGCAAATCAAAGGTCACCTGAAAGGCCAATCAAATGAGGTATGTGAGAAAGGTTTTTGAAAACAGGCTTACAATTCCAGTTGGAACATTTTTACATTCAACACTGTTTTTTTTATTTTGTTTTTTTTTTAAATTATACAAAAGTTGTTTTTCAAAAAGTGACCTAACTGGTAGAGGATGTGGATTAGAAACAGACCAGGAGGATGTTTTGGAAAGATAAAGCACAGGTCAGTCCAGTTGAAGCAAGAAAAATGTCTCTGTCTGCATCCTGTCTGGACACGCTGATCCAGACATACTGTGTAACCTGATAACCTTTAAAAAAGTTCAATTACTTTTTAATTTTTGTTTGTTTTCACATTATGTCCCCAGATTAGTCATGGTTAATTTATGCAATAAAGTCACTAATAGTCAGTCTTTTACACTTTTTACTATGATGACTACTCAACCTATTTGCAGAAGTGATTTCATTGACACTCGGTGATGCAAAGGAAAACAAAATTAAGTGAGTACAACAGTTATTGTGTGTTAAGTAGATAATAACAGACGCGCACGCACCGTCTCCATCCATGTCATTGTCGCATTCATCCCCCAGACCGTCTTTGTCTGTATCTCTCTGTGAAGGATTTTCGACTGTTCTGCAGTTGTCACAGGCGTCGCCGTGGACATCCTTATCGCTGTTCCTCTGGTCCACATTAGGAACCAGCCAGCAGTTATCCTGGGTTAGAAAAATGAAGACCGATATCAACACCAATACAGAATCTGATAACCCGATATGTTGATTGATATTTTTTCCTTTCTTTCAGACAGTTGTTGAGTCCTTACCAAAATTATTATTATAATATTTTGGCATTATTATCTTAAACTGACAATGCAGTTTAAAAATAATCGTGTTGTTGATTACTTGTTTGCTTGGATTAGCTAGTTGTTTTTAGTTCTGGTGGATAACTTATGTTACGTCAACACTCCTGGCTGGAGTATGTTTCTCCCATCACTTTTTTACTGTTTAAATTTTCATTTCATTTCATGGTCAATGGAACATATCGGCTAATATATCTGTCATGCTTTAAAAAAATTAAATAAATAAAGTCAAAGTTCACTGCATGCCAGACATGCAGAGGCTGAAGTCACCCACGTCTACGTTAATAATGCCATCGCTGTCTGCATCATCATCACAGGCGTCACCCAGCCCGTCCCTGTCTGCATCCTCTTGGCCAGAGTTTGGCACAAACACACAGTTATCCTGGAAAACGAATAGGAAAACACAAGCAGCACAATTTTTTTTAACACTGGGATGAACTGAATGTGAGAGAAGGTGGGGTATGTTGAAAGTAGTACCTGGATACAGTTGTTGTCTCTGCACCGAAGCTTATTATCAGGGTATGCATCAATATCTGTGTCCTTTCCACACACATAGCCATTGCCAGCCCAACCAACCCCACACTGACATACACACACACACACACAAAAAAAAGAGGGTCGGGGTGGGTGGTGATGACATTTTCAATACACTGTTTATAGTGGCACAACAATAAACTTATTCATATTCATATTTATGTTTCTGTTCACAAAGTCTTACCATACAGCTAATGCTGCCATCTCTTTCCATAACACACTCGGCATTGATGTCACAGGGGTTTGGTTGACCGTTGGGGCAAAGTCTGGTACCATGGCAGCCTGTATTCTGGTCACCTGTGAAGCCAGCTTTACATTCTCCACAGCGGAAGGAACCCTGTGCAGAGTTCAGAGTCAGAAATGTGAAAAAAACAATACACTGAAAGCATGCACCATGCAGATCCCGTGTTCTTACAGCTGTGTTGTAGCAGTGTGAGTTGGCAGTGCAACCTCCATTCTCAGGCGGGCCCAGACACTCATCTATGTCTTCACACACCTGAGAGAAAGTGTGCATAAAGTACACAAAATAAAAGTTCTTGTAAGCAGTGAATCAAACAGAATTACTCTTATGTAGTGCATTATTTTGTTTTACCTGTTTGTGAGTCTTAGCATATGAAACTCCTACTCCATTTAACTCTGGTCCAGTGTATCCTCGGGGGCATTTCTCACAGCGGAAGCCAGGAGCAGTGTTTATGCAGCGAACACCAGGAAAGCATGGATTAAACTGGCACTGAAACACAAAGAAAAACAAGATGGTCAAATCCTAGGTAATGGTATATATATATATACATATCTATATCTATATCTATATATCTATATCTATATCTATATCTATATCTATATCTATATCTATATCTACATCTATATCTATATATCTATATCTATATATCTATCTATCTATATATATATCTATATATCTATATATCTATATATCTATATATATATATATATATATATATATATATATATATATATATATATAGCGATATATATATAGCACTATATACACATATATAGTGCTACTTGGACTCAGTTGTACTCAATTCATACCTCATCTACATCATCACAATACACTCCATCTCCTGTAAATCCATCAGGACAGGGGGAACACTGGAAAGACCCCGATGGGGAACGGACACACATGTCCTGTCTGAAACAGGTCCCAAGTGGGCACGGAGCCGGGGGGTCAGGCATGACAAAGTTCTGAGGCGTTGGAACAGGATGTTTGTTTGGATCGCCATTAATTCTGTCTGGAGCACACAGGCAAAGATAAAGGTTAAAAGGTCCCTTTAGTGTCTAAATACTGTAAATCAGTACATTGTTTCTGTATTGCTTACCACAGCTCAGACACTCTGTGATGATATTCCTCAGATGATGTGTCTCCTTAATCTTAAGCACAAAGACACAGAGTGTAAAACTGTTAATAAACTGTGTGCTTGGGTATTAGTGTCATCACTTTACAGCTTATCAAAG